>NC_139147.1:57043289-58243289 GCF_964270905.1 Leucopleurus acutus
TTTATTCCTTGATATTTTATTCTTTTTGTTGCAATGGTAAATGGGAGTATTTTCTTGATTTCACTTCTAGATTTTTCATTATTGGTATAAAGGAATGCCAGAGATTTCTGGCATTAATTTTGTATCCTGCTACTTTACCAAATACATTGATTTGCTCTACTAGTTTAATGGTAGCATCTGTAGGATTCTCTATGTATACTATCATGTCATCTGCAAACAGTGACAGCTATATTTCTTCTTTTCCGATTTGGATTCCTTTTGTTTCCTTCTCTGATTGCTGTGGCTAAAACTTCCAAAACTATGTTGAATAAGAGTGGTGAGAGTGGGCAACCTTGTCTTGTTCCTGATCTTAGTGGAAATGCTTTCAGTTTTTCACCATTGAGGATGATGTTGCTTGGGTTTGTCATATATGGCCTTTATTATGTTGAGGAAAGTTCCCTCTATGCCTAGTTTCTGCAGGGTTTTTATCATAAATGGGTGTTGAATTTTGTCGAAAGCTTTCTTTGCATCTATTGAGATGATCATGTGGTTTTTCTCCTTCAATTTGTTAATATGGTGTATCTCGTTGATTTATTTGCGTATATTGAAGAATCCTTGCATACCTGGAAAACCCCACTGGATCATGATGTATGATCCTTTTAATGTGCTGTTGGATTCTGTTTGCTAGTATTTTGTTATGGATTTTTGCATCTATGTTCATCAGTGATATTGGCCTGTAGTATTCTTTCTTTGTGACATCGTTGTCTGATTTTGGTATCAGGGTGATGGTGGCCTCGTAGAATGAGTTTGGGAGTGTTCCTCCCTCTGCTATATTTTGGAAGACTTTGAGAAGGATAGGTGTTAGCTCTTCTCTAAATGTTTGATAGAATTCGCCTGTGAGGCCATCTGGTCCTGGGCTTTTGTTTGTTGAAAGATTTTTAATCCCAGTTTCAATTTCAGTGCTTGTGTTTGTTCTGTTCATATTTTCTATTTCATCCTGATTCAGTCTTGGCAGGTTGTGCATTTCTAAGAATTTGTTCATTTCTTCCAGGTTGTCCATTTTATTGGCATAGAGTTGCTTGTAGTAATCTCTCATGATATCTTGTATTTCTGCAGTGTCAGTTGTTCCTTCTCCTTTTTCATTTCTAATTCTATTGATTTGAGTCTTCTCCCTTTTTCTCTTGATGAGTCTGGCTAATGGTTCATCAATTTTGTTTATCTTCTCAAAGAACCAGCTTTTAGTCGTATTGATCTTTGCTATTGTTGCCTTCATTTCTTTTTCATTTATTTCTGATCTGATTTTTATGATTTCTTTCCTTCTGCTAACTTTGGGGTTTTTTTGTTCTTTCTCTAATTGCTTTACGTGCAAGGTTAGGTTGTTTATTTGAGATGTTTCCTGCATCTTAAGGTAGGATTGTATTGCTATAAACTTCCCTCTTAGAACTGCTTTTTCTGCATCCCATAGGTTTTGGGTCGTTATGTCTCCATTGTCATTTGTTTCTAGGGTTTTTTAATTTCCTCTTTGATTTCTTCAGTGATCACTTCGTTATTAAGCAGTGTATTATTTAGCCTCCATGTGTTTGTATTTTTTACAGATCTTTTCCTGTAATTGATATCTAGTCTCATAGTGTTGTGGTCGGAAAAAATACTTCATACAATTTTAATTTTCCTTAATTTACCAAGGTTTGATTTGTGACCCAAGATATGATCTATCCTGGAGAATGTTCCATGAGCACTCGAGAAAAATGTGCATTCTGTTGCTTTTGGATGCAATGTCCTATAAATATCAATTAAGTCCATCTTGTTTAATGTATCATTTAAGCTTGTGTTTCCTTATTTATTTTCATTTTCGATGATCTGTCCAGTGGTTAAAGTGGGGTGTTAAAGTCCCCTACTATGAATGTGTTACTGTCGATTTCCCCTTTTATGGCTGTTAGTATTTGCCTTATGTATTGAGGTACTCCTATGTTGGGTGCATAAATATTTACAATTGTTATATCTTCTGCTGGATCGATCCCTTGATCATTATGTAGTGTCCTTCTTTGTCTCTTCTAGAAGTCTTTATTTTAAAGTCTATTTTGTCTGATATGAGACTTGCTACTCCAGCTTTCTTTTGGTTTCCATTTGCATGGAATATCTTTTTCCATCCCCTTACTTTCAGTCTGTATGTGTCTCTAGGTCTGCAGTGGGTCTCTTGTAGACAGCATATATATGGGTCTTGTTTTTGTATCCATTCAGCCAGTCTGTGTCTTTTGGTGGGAGCATTAATCCATTTACATTTAAGGTAATTATCGATATGTATGTTCCTATTCCCATTTTCGTAATTGTTTGGGTTTGTTATTGTAGGTCTTTTCCTTCTCTTGTGTTTCTTGCCTAGAGAAGTTCCTTTAGCATTTGTTGTAAAGCTGTTTTGGTGGTGCTGAACTCTCTCAGCTTTTGCTTGTCTGTAAAGATTTTAATTTCTCCATCAAATCTGGATGAGATCCTTGCTGGGTAGAGTAATCTTGATTGTAGGTTTTTCTCCTTCATCAGTTTAAATATGTGCTGCCAGTCCCTTCTGGCTTGCAGAGTTTCTGCTGAAAGATCAGCTGTTAACCTTATGGGGATTCCCTTGTGTGTTATTTATTGTTTTTCCCTTCCTGCTTTTAATATATTTTCTTTGTATTTAATTTTTGATAGTTTGATTAATATGTGTCTTGGCATATTTCTCCTTGGATTTATCCTGTATGGGACTCTTTGTGCTTCCTGGACTTGATTAACTATTTCCCTTCCCATGTTAGGGAAGTTTTCAACTATAATCTCTTCAAATATTTTCTCAGTCCCTTACTTTTTCTCTTCTTCTGGAACCACTGTAATTTGAATGTTGGTGCGTTTAATGTTGTCCCAGAGGTCTCTGAGACTGTCCTCAGTTCTTTTCATTCTTTTTTCTTTATTCTGCTCTGCAGTAGTTATTTCCACTATTTTATCTTCCAGGTCACTTATCCGTTCTTCTGCCTCAGTTATTCTGCTATTGATCCCATCTAGAGTATTTTTAATTTCATTTATTGTGTTGTTCATCATTGCTTGTTTCATCTTCAGTTCTTCTAGGTCCTTGTTAAATGTTTCTTGCTTTTTGTCTATTCTATTTCCAAGATTTTGGATTATCTTTACTGTCATTATTCTGAATTTCTTTTTCAGGTAGACTGCCTATTCCTCTTCATTTTTTAGGTCTGGTGGGTTTTTATCTTGCTCCTTCTTCTGCTGTGTGTTTTTCTGTCTTCTCATTTTGCTTATCTTACTGTGTTTGGGGTCTCGTTTTTGCAGGCTGCAGGTTCGTAGTTCCCGTTGTTTTTGGTGTCTGTCCCCAGTGGCTAAAGTTGGTTCAGTGGGTTGTGTAGGCTTCCTGGTGGAGGGGACTAGTGTCTGTGTTCTGGTGGATGAGGCTGGATCTTGTCTTTCTGGTGGGCAGGTCCACGTCTGGTGGTGTGTTTTGGGGTG
Source organism: Leucopleurus acutus (assembly GCF_964270905.1). Lineage (NCBI taxonomy): Eukaryota > Metazoa > Chordata > Mammalia > Artiodactyla > Delphinidae > Leucopleurus > Leucopleurus acutus. The sequence goes on from NC_139147.1 coordinate 57,046,746, forward strand.
TTTGTGGACTTAATATGATTTTAGGCAGCCTCTCTGCTAATGGGTGGGGTTGTGTTCCTGTCTTGCTAGTTGTTTGGCATAGGGTGTCCAGCAGTGTAGCTTGCTGGTCGTTGAGTGAAGCTGGGTGCTGGTGTTGAGATGGTGATCTCTGGGAGATTTTCGCCATTTGATATTGTGTGGAGCTGGGAGGTCTCTTGTGGACCAGTGTCCTGAAGTTGGCTCTCCCACCTCAGAGGCACAGCAGTGACTCCTGACTGCAGCACCAAGAGCCTTTCATCCACACGGCTCAGAATAAAAGGGAGAAAAAGTAGAAAGAAAGAATTAGTAGAAGTAGAAAGAAAGAAAGGAGGGAGGGAGGAAGGAAGGAAGGAGGGAAGGAAGGAAAAAGAGAAAGAAAGAAAGAAGGAAGGTAAAGTAAAATAAAGTAAGGTAAAATATAATAAAGTTATTAAAATAAAAAAAAATTATGAAAAAAAAATAACGTACGGATAGAACCCTAGGACAAATGGTGGAAGCAAAGCTATACAGACAAAATCTCACACAGAAGCATACACATACACACTCACAAAAAGAAGAAAAGGGGAAAAAACCATATATCTTGCTCTCAAAGTCCACCTCCTCAATTTGGGATGATTCGTTGTCTAAAGGAGGGAAAGAAGGAAGGAAGGAAAGAAGGGAGGGAGGGAGGGAGGGAGGGAGGAAGGATGGAAAGAAAGAAAAAGAAGATAAAATAAAATTATTAAAATAAAAAATTATTAAGTAAAAAAAATTAAAAAGTTGATTGTGGAGCTTTAATCCGCTGCTTCTGAGGCTGCTGGCGAGATTTCCCTTTCTCTTCTTTGTTTTCACAGCTCCCAGGGGCTCAGCTTTGGATTTGGCCCCGCCTCTGCGTGCACGTCACCGGAGGGCGTCTGTTCTTCGCTCAGACAGGACGGGGTTAAAGGAGCTGCTGATTCGGGTGCTCTGGCTCACTCAGGCCGCGGGGGAGGGAGGGGCGCGGAGTGCGGGGGCGAGCTCGCGGCGGCAGAGGCAGGCGTGACGCCGCACCAGCCCGAGGCGCGTGCGCTCTCCCGGGAGAGCCGTCCCTGGATCCCCGGACGCTGGCAGTGGCGGGCCGCACAGGCTCACCGGAAGGGGAGAGTGGACAGTAACCCGCGCTCACACACAGCCCTCCTGGTGGCAGCAGCAGCAGCCTTAGTGTCTCCTGCCCGTCTGTGGCGTCCGCGCTTTTAGACACGGCTCGCGCCCGTCTCTGGAGCTCCTTTAAGCAGCGCTCTTAATCCCCTCTCCTCGCGCACCAGGAAACAAAGAGGGAAGAAAAAGTCTCTTGCGTCTTCGGCAGGTCCAGACTTTTCCCCGGACTCTCTCCCGGCTAGCCGTGGAGCACTAAACCTCTGCAGGCTGTGTTCACGCTGCCAACTCCAGTCCTTACCCAGTGCTCCGACCGAAGCCCGAGCCTCAACTCCCCGCCCTGCCCGCCCCGGCGGGTGAGCAGACAAGCCTTTGGAGCTGGTGAGTGCCGGTTGGCCCTGATCCTCTGTGCGGGATTCTTTCCGCTTTGCCCCCCGCACCCCTGTTGCTGTGCTCTCTTCCGCGGCCCCGAAGCTTTCCCCCTCCACCACCCGCAGTCTCCGCCCACGAAGGGGCTTCCTAGTGTGTGGAAACCGTTCATCTTTCACAGCTCCCTCCCACTGGTGCAGGTTCCAGCACTATCCTTTTGTCTCTGTTTATTCTTTTTTCTTTTGCCCTACCCAGGTACGTGGGGGGTTTCTTGCCTTTTGGAAGGTCTGCGGTCTTCTGCCAGCGTTCAGTAGTTGTTCTGTAGGAGTTGTTCCACGTGTAGATGTATTTGTGGTGTATCTGTGGGGAGGAAGGTGATCTCCGCGTCTCACTCTTCCGCCGTCTTCCCCAAAGACTCAATTTAATATATATTAATCAGAGATGACTATGTGATCAACTGAACCACTCATGATTAATATCAGTTTAGCTATATTCAGTAGTTTAGTATTACAAGTAAAGCTATGATGAATCTTTTGCTAAATTAGTAGTCATTTTAAACATAAGTAAAATTTTAGTTATCTGACATATGGATATTTGCAGATTAGATATTATTAAAGTGATCTTAAACCTGAATTTTGAGTAGCTCTATCCATTTCCAGATAGTTGTTGTTTCTTGAAGCAAACTGCATTGCTTTGCTATCTACTCACGTTCCTCTTTGAAAGTAAACAACTAAAAACTTGGAACTTACCCATGGGGTAGAGGGTTAATTAACAATATAGATTTACATTTCTCTTTGATTGCATAAAATTCTTATTTTACCTGGCTTACATCAAAGATAAAGTGTTTATGTTCATTTATGTTAATTGTTGACCTTTTCTTTTGATTAACTAAGCCTGTAACCAATTAGAATTCAGACATATTTCATGTTCACCTAACATGGTGTATATCTAGTCTAAATGTGGAAATGAATGTCTTATGTAGGTAGCATAAAACAGGCACATAAAGGAGAGATTTTCAACAAACAGTTCTTCATTGTGAGAGCAATTGTTTTAGCATTCTAATTCACTACAAAATAAAACTGTGAGAATTTTGAGAAACAAACAAAAATTAACATTGATCCAGTGTTCCAGGCGTACTCAACCAAAGGACTAACAATCTAATTGTTGAATATGCAATTCTAAGACCCCTTAGGACCAAATTGTGAAAATATAGAATTGTCATAGTTTAGGGAGATGATCTTCTCAGTATATTTAATACCATAAAGGCCAAACTGTAAGCATTGTGTTTAGTTCTGGACATAACCCTGGAGAGGGGTTATTCATATGCTGGAGGTTGTCTAAACAATACGTGGATTGTTGGGACCCCAGACCACATGATTAACTATTGGAGTAACTGGGGTATTTAACTTGGAAAAAAAAAACAATCAAAAAACAAAACAAAAAAATAAACTTGATAGTGGTCTTTAAATATTTGAGAGACTTTTATGTTACACATCAATTAGGATTGTTTTTTCAGGGTTTCATGGGGTGAGGGGTAGGTAAAAATTAAGACTATAAATTTCACTTTAACATTAAAAAAAGAACTTAATATTCAGAACCACTTAAAAAGCTATAATGGTTTGCTTTAACAAGAAGGATGTTATCATTGGAAATGGTCAAGGATACTAAACTGTCATTGAGTTGTGAGGATATAGAGTAGATTTGAAGGTCTAATAGATACTTGGCTTAACTCTATAATTGGGTTAGGCCTATCAATGTCCCCTCTAAATTAGATTATTTCTGAATATGTGGTATGATTGTAGAACCTAATTTAAAAAGGAATTACACAGTAAAAAGCATGAAATAGAGAAACATTTATCAAAATAGACATTAGTCCTACACACAATAAAATACAAAATAATGCTGAGAGAAACAAAAGGAGCCATAAATAAATGGTGAGATATGTCAAGTTCATGTATTGGGAGATTCAGTGTTGTTAATTAAAGTGTTAATTTCCCCTGAAGTTATTTATTAATTCATTGCAATCTAAATAAAAATGACAATGGATATATTCTGATAGAAATTGACATGCTTGATTGTAAAATGTGTATGAAAACCCAAGCAACCTAAAATAATTTAACAGTTTTGTAAAATAAGGACAAAGCTGGAGAACTAGCACTATCATGATTTCAAAACTTGAAGTAGATATATTTATATAATCTATATGTATATTATATAATCTATATGTATATAATCTATATGATATGTATACATATCTATATGTATACATATTACATATATAATATATATCTATATATAATATATATCTATATATAGATATATATGTCTATATATACAGATACATAGATGTAGAGCTATCACAGAATGAAAAATAAATCAATGCAGTGGTAAATGGGCAAAATCAAAATAGTGGAACAGACATTTCACAAAATAAGGTGTATGAATATGAAGTAAGTATTGAAAGTATGCTCAGCATCAGTAGTTATTAGGAAAATCCAGTTAAAATCACAATTAGGTGCAATGCCCCACCTAATAGGATGGCTACCATTGAAAAGAAAACCAATGTTGGCAAGGATGCAGAGCAACTTGAACATTTATACATTGTAGGTGAGAATGTAAAATGATAGAGCCACTTTTGAAAACTATTTGGCAGTATCTTATAAATGTAAATGTATACCTGTTATACCACCCAACATTTTCACTGTTATCAAAGAGATGTAAAAATATTTGTCCATTAAAAAGACTTGTACAGTAATATTCATAGAAGGTTTATTCATAAGGGTCAAGAACTGAAAGCAACCCAAATATTTATTAGCAAGTAAATTAAACATATTTTCATAAATTCATACAACGGGATACTTCTAAACGATAAAAAGAAACAAACTACTGACATAGGTGATAACATGGATGAATATAAAAAATAATACGTTGTAGGAAATAAGCCATATGAATATAAGTTCATACTGTATGAATCCATTTATGTGAAATGTTAGAAAGTCAAAATAATCTTTAGTAACAGAAAGTAAGTCAGTGATTTTCAAGGATGCATTGCACTGGCTGCAAAGAGGCACTCAGGAAACTTTAGGGGTAATAGAAATGCTTTATATCTTAATTTTGATGGTGGTTAAACAGGTTTATTTATTATGCAAATTCATAAATTGTATGCTTAAAAAGAAAGATGGTGAAAAAACATACATGTTAAAAGTAATCAGAATGTAAAGAGCTAAATATTATAGAAACATCTTAAGAGTGATTGTTTTAGGAATAAGCACAATAAAAACATTGCCCAAAAGACTATTGAATGATCAAAAGTCACTAAAGAAAAAGAAGATACTCACAGAATAGAAAAAGAAAAACAAGGAGGTGGAAAAGAAAGGATAGAACCGTTTATATTAATTGATACTTTTCCATGTAAACAATGACTAAATATGTTAATGTAGACATAAAATCTGATTATAAAGGAAAAGGGTAATATTCTCCTGGTGGTTTCAGGAAATGATGTTTTTGTAAGTAATATAATTTAGAACAGGCTTGAAAGGATGTTCTCCTTCTACATCATCCCAAACTGCCTTTTCAATAAAAAAAGACATATGGCATTAATTATAGGATGGCAATGTGGAAGGCACATGTTAATTTTCATGTGAAAGAAATTGCATAAAATATTTTTATGACTATCATCATCATTATAATAACACTTCCAAAATACTTGCCCAGCCCTGAGAAGAATATTTGAATTTTATGTCAATTGCAGCAGGCTAAATCAAAGATGTTGCTGTTATCATATTAAGAATAATAGTCCTGGGCCTCCCTGGTGGCGCAGTGGTTGACAGTCCGCCTGCCAATGCAGGGGACGCGGGTTCGTGCCCCGGTCCAGGAGGATCGCACATGCCGCGGAGCGGCTGGGCCCATGAGCCATGGCCGCTGAGCCTGTGCGTCCGGAGCCCGTGCTCCGCAACTGGAGAGGCCACAGCAGTGGGAGGCCCGCATACTGCAGACACTGACTTCTTTTCAGTAATCTCTCATTCAGATTACTTAAAGCAGTGACCATGGAATTGTCAGGCAAGAATCATTTGGCGGACTTTCTGGGGATCTCATTATTATTGTCCCTGTCACTAACTGGGTGCAATATTTCCCTGCTCAGTTCTGGCAACAGTTAGCTCTTGAGGATCCAGTGAGTAGACAGAAGCTTCGGACATAGGTTCAGACTGACTTATCAGTGTTCTTTTCTCTCATAGCTGTATTTTGTGAGCACCTGCTTTTTGTGTTCTAGGCTCTACCTTTCTCTATGAATTTCTAATACCTACTAGTTCTCTGCTACTTTGGCGGTTTTCTCTAAACTCCAACTCGAGCTTTATAGTTAAGGTACCCACCATGGCTGAGTAGCTCCTAAGACTCCTGCTCTGGTTTTTTCCTAGATAACTTACACCATGGCTAGAGAAGGTATCAAGGCAAGATGTTTTTATATAACTATGTGAGAAAGAGACTGCCCTATTTGGTATAACAAAGTTATACATGCACATGGTAATACAGAAATAAAACAACAGAAAGCCTACAATAAAAATCTAGCCACCTCCAGCTCCAGCTTATTCCTTTAACCTCCCACTGCCTTCCCCTGGAAGAAATCATTTTTAACCATTTCTATTTTTATTCCTATTGCTGACTATTCCTCAAAAAATAAGTCATAGGCATATAACATTATTATCTAGACATTATTTATTGACTCTATGAAAAATGAAGACTTTGCATTCATATACTCTCTTACCTACCATTCTCACCCCTCCATTATTTATACTTATGTGATTATTTTTAATTTATTCTTTCATATCCTTGGTTGACTTCCAATAATTAATAGTTATTTTAACGTTTGACTTTGTACCATGTCTCTTTTTCTTCTTAAACATTACAACTCTGTTAGCTGTGTTTTACTTTATGGATTCCACCTTTTCCTCCACATCTCTCTTTCTTTTCTAAACCTTCCAACTTCTATCAGCTGTTTTACTAAATTTTCAGAATAGATAGTATTTATATTTTGTTTTTAAACGTTATTTATTTATTTATTATTTTACCTTTTTTCCCCTTCCAGCATTACTGAGATGTAATTGACACACAGCACTGTACAGGTTTGTGTACAGCATAATGATTTAACTTACATACATCATGAAATGATTATCACAATAAGTTTAGTGAACATCCATCATCTCACAGAGATACAAAATTAAAGAAATAGGAAAAAGAATTTTTTCCCTTGTGGTGAGAACTCTTAGGATTAACTCTCTTAACAACTGTCATATATTACCTACAACAGGGTTAATTATATTTATCATGTTGTACATGATATCCCTAGAACTGATTTATTTTACAACTGGAAGTTTGTACCTTTTGACTCCCTTCATCCAATCCCCCCTCCTCCCACTCTCTGCCTCTGGTTACTGCAAATCTTTTTCTATGCGTTTGTTTGTTGAACCCTATTTAAACTTCCTTGTTTGATCTCAAGGTCAATTCTAAATGTTTACAAGCAAATAACAGGATTTACTTTACTGTAATATTACTCAGTACAGAGGCAAGCTGAGTGATAGGGTTTTGTTTCTTTCTAATAGATTCATTATAACCTTGTGCCATTGAAAACACATGGTCCTAGAGTAAAATTTAATCTTTTCCTACATCCTATCAGTGGTTTAAGATTAGGGAAATCACTTTACTTTATATTTGGATCACAACTCTGTTGTAGTTTTTCTTTCCACTGATTATTATTATACTATATATAATAATATATATTATATATACAACAATATATATTATATATACTTATATATTATATTATTGAGATTTTAAATTGCTTTTGGTTTTTTGTTAGAAAAAATACAAATGTCTTCTTTAAGTTGTGGCTAATGGATTTTAGGTTTTTATTCTGTTACTTGAATTTAGAGGGTATTGATTTCCTGATTTATTTTGGATGGTTTCTCTTCAGGTCTATCACAAACTGTCATTCTGAACTTTATTTGTATCAAAGTTTTGGAGTAATTCCATTGTTTTCCTCTTTTTAGACTTCACACTTACTTCACTAAAGTACATTCCCAGGTAACTTCCTTAGAATAGGTGTATTGAATGTGAACTTTCTGAATCTTTGCCTGTCTAAAATTACCAATTCAGTCAGGTACAGAAATTTCATATGCTGAAATTGTTTTCTCAAAACTTGTAAGTTATTGAACCTCATACCACTGCTGCTGCTGAAAAGATGACATAGATCCTTGTTTCTAGCCTTTCCTTCCTCCCTCCCTTCCTTCCTTCCTTCCTTCCTTCCTTCCTTCTCTAAATATATATATCTGAACACCCAAGAGCCAGGGGCTCTGATATCTGAGGGCAGGAGTAGAAGGATGTATTAGCTCAAGAAGAGAAAGAAAATTCACCTCCACTTTTGTGTTCTATTGGGTCCCTCAGCAGTTTGGATGATTCCCACCCACACTGGTGAGGGTGGATCTTCTTTACTCAGTCTACTGATTCAAATGTATATCTCTTCCAGAAACACCCTAATAGACACACCCAGAAATAATGTTTTACCAACTATCTGAGCATCCCTTAGCCTAGTGAAGTTGACATATAAAATTAGCCATCACATCTGTGTTTTCTTGGTTTATATTTTCAGACCATCCTAGATTTTACTCTGTTGACAGTATCTTCAACTCACCTTTTCTGTTGTCTTTTTGTGGTAAATCCAGGTGGGAAAAAATCAACCCTGGATGATTTCAACTGGCTAGCTTCAGTTCTCTATTCACAGGTAGCTAAATTTGAGCTGGAGAAAAATCAACAAACCACCCAGACTAATGCTAATACAAAAGTATGATCCACAAATTGAAACAGGATTTAAATTGTCTTATATTACTTATACATTTCCCTGCTCTATTATTTTGCCCATTCTCCATAGCTATTATTTAAAATTTTATTATCTTATATTTCACACCCTCACATCTTCCCTTGACTTTCTTAGGCAAATGACTTCCTAACCTATCTGCAAAGACACTAGAAGTCACAAACAAGGACTTGTCTCAACTCCTATATTATTGACTATACACTTACCTACATTTTTACTCACCCGAGGTTTCTTTCCTTCCGTACAACAGAAAAGGGTTCTCTGTAGATACCTTTTCGAAGGCTTGCTTTGATTCCTGTGTTGAGACTACACAGCAGCAAAGAGATGCTAACATAGAAACCCACTAGGGGACTATAGTTTAGGTGACAAATTACGGTAGCTTGGTCTGGGGGGATAGCAGTAGAAATTATATGAGAAATGACCAAATTCTTGATGTAAAGGTAAAGCTAGTTATATTTGCTTAAGGAATAGATGGAATGTGTGAGAAAAAGGGGAGTCAAGGACATCTCCAAGATTTTTTAACAATTGAAGAATAGAGTTACCAGTTGCTGAGCTAGATAGGACTGTAGAAGTAGAAGGATTTGGGATAAAGATCAAATCAATTTGACACATTAAGTTTGAGACATTAATTAGACATCCAAGTGGATGTGTTAAGTAGGGGATTGTATCTATATTTCTGAAATTCAGGGAAAACTCCAGGTTGGGGATTTACATTTGCAATCCATAAGCATGCACATGTACTGAAAACATACGGCCAAGTGAGGCCACCAAGGAAATATGTGTAAGAAGTTATTCCGTTATTCACCCAATAACTGAATTCTGGGGCATTTTGGTTAGGAAGTTTTGTTTTGGTTAGGAAGATGAGGAAGAGCTATAAAGTGAGACTGAGAATGAGATGGGATGAGTTACTGTCCTGGGAGCCAAGTGAAGGAATTGTTTCCAGCAGAAAAGAGTGCTAAAAACAGTGTTAAATTTACAGAGAGACGAAAAAGATGAGAATTTAAAATTGTCTGTTAGGTTTAACAGTGTAGATGGATATTATTTGTGACCTTGTCAAGAGCAGTTTCAGTGGAACAAACGTGAGAAATGGAATTAGAGAGAACACTTACATTGCCAGGTATTTTTAAAAGATATAAAATATTATATAGAAACATTAACATGTTTGTATTGTGATAACAGTAATGTTGTACAGAGACAAAAATTGTTACTGTACTTGCAAGGCGACAATTGCTGGGTCAAATATCCTTGAGCAAGTGATTGGCCTTTGTTAGGAGCAAGGAAAGTTCTGTCTGTCTGTCTATCTATCTATCCATCTATCTATTGTTCATATTGTAAAAGAGAAGCCAGAATATATAGACAGGTAGATGGTAGACATTTTGGAAACTTGTAAAATGATATTTTAATTACATCTATTTTCTCAGAGAAATGTGAAGCAAGGTCATCAGTCAAGAGTGCAAATGGTGGAGGAGGTTTTTTGATATTTGAGGAGAGACGACATGAAGTAATCATTTAGGAAAGTGGGAGAGCAATTGACTCTAGAAGAAAATAATTAGTTACACAATGTTAAGTTTATATATTTTGTCATTTCTCATAGATCTGTTTTTCAAATCATATTTTATTACTACAAGTACTTATACATGCAAATGAATTAAGTACTCAAGCAATTTCCTTTTCTTCTGGAAACTCTGAGAAACATTGTTTTGCTGATTTGTGTTTCAATGGTAGTTCTAAAAACTTTAAGTTAAATTCTAAAACTAAGCTATGGGCATGCTTCATTCAATGTTACTTCCACCAAAAGGAAGACACAGGCATATGGGAAATCATGGGCAAAGTGTGCTGCTATGAGAAATATGCAATTTCTGTTTAAGTTCAGTTAACAATGGCTAAAAATCATAGTTTTTGTTTGCTTTGTCTTTTTTTAACAATCTAATTTTTTCTGCCCTCATTAATTATTTCTCACTCATTTCTTTAATATTTTCTTGCTGACTAATTAGTCACATCTCTTATTAAGCCCATTGTGGCTATAAAGTTGGACCTATGGGATTAAAAGAAAATTTGAAGCGTGAAACCATTTAAATTTAATTCTTTTAATAAAATGTAATCTATGGTTTGTCAAAATCCATAGAACTATATACCACAAGAATAATTTTATGGTATATAAATTTTAAAAAGCCAACCTGAATATGGGAAACCCAAAAGGGAATGCAACCTGTAACAAAAATTTTATCACAACTTATTACAAATGAATGACAATTATTAAATAACTGATTACAAATGAATGACATAACAATAATGATAGAGAAGAAAAGGATAAACCTAACAAAGTTTGGAAAACAGTATTATGACTGGATACACGTAAAAGACAAGAGGAATGGTACACAAATACTGTGCTATATTTGGGTTTCTCATGGAGGCATGGGTTAGCCACTCAAAAACTACTTTATTTGTGTACCATGGCGGAACAAAGAAGTGCATATATTGTAGATAATGAGAGCCAGTTTCTCCTTGTCAGAAAAATAAGTTACAAATAAATAAGGAAAGGATAAAGACTAGAATAGACCCTGTGGTATGAGATTAGAATCAGAAGTACCAGTAAGAGCCATGGTTTTAAAAATACATATGCAGATAGACAAAGAAATCAGTGTAGATGGTATGTCATTGTAGAAAGGATGTTTGTGTGTGTGTGTGTGTGTGTGTGTGTGTGTGAGTGAGTGTGATCTTCTAGCACTGTCCCCAGAGAGGGCTTAAATAATTGGCATCCTAGTAGGAATGAACACACCTATCATTCTGATTTTGGTTTCTAAAGACCACGTTCCAATAAAAGGAACCCAGGCTCCTTGGAGAAGTAGTTGATACCAGAGCTGGAGCAGGGAAAATACAGGATGAGCCTATAGAGCATTTTGTAATTCCAGAAAGTAAAGAAGTGCTCATAAAAAGAAGGGGACACATTAAAAGGGCAAAGGAGCCAGCCTGAAAGATGATTTAGTTGTAAAGTTGGAGCAGATTGAGTAACAAAATAAATAACAATAGCACTCAATTATAACCTCTACAATAAAATAATACTCATGATATAAATAAATAATGAATAAATAAATACATGGAGAAGGGACAATGTTTTCTTACCAAATTATAACAAATGTAGAAGAAACAAGAGATATAGAAAATCACCATTAGTAAAACACAGTAATTGTTGTTGCATGATGGATGCTAGAAGCAGTGGGTGAACGTTTGCAGAAATACAGGATATTTACATAGTCTCAAAGGATGCCCCCCAAGATATTTTTTAATGACAAAGGGAAAATAGTAATTTTACAGTAGAAAACCTGGTGACACCACTTTGACCAAGTGGTTAAGGACAGCATCACCAATAAAAAGATGTATCAGCATCGTGTACTCCTAATATGACACTCTTATGATACTCTTGCTTAAAATGCATAAACTCAGTCTAATCGTGAGAAAACATCAGACAAACCCAAAATGAGGGGCATTACAAAATATTTTATCAGTACTCTTCAAGAGTGTCAAGGTTATGAAAGACCAAGTGAGATAGGAGAACTGTTGAAAATTGGAGGAGGCTGAGGAGACACAAGAACTAGATGCATTATGGGATTCTGGATTGGATCAAATAACAGAAAAGGACCTTAACAGAAAAACTAATAAAATTCAAGTATGTCTGCAGTTTAGTTTAAAAAAATAATAAATCAAAAAATTAAATCTTTATTTTTAGGCAGAGCACACAATGTTTGAGCTGTCTCCTCTGCCCCACTCTAAGCCCCAGAAGGTCAAGGCCTGTGCACACTGTAGTGGATCATGAAGTTTTTGTTGAATGACTACATCAAAATTGAATTTTGTCTGTGACACTGTGTTATAATGATCTGTTATGAATTTTAAGTTCCCTCTCTACTGTGAGGTTCTTAGAGCCAATGATCTTATATATAAAAACTAGATCTGGGACACAAAGATAAATGTTTGCTAAATGTGTAAGTGAATATTGCTGAATATCTAAATTTAAATAGGACCCCTCCCTGTAAGAATAACTATAAACTATTAAAAATTTCCTGAATTGTGATAAGTACTTCTGAGTGCAAATATATTGTGGTCATATGATTTAAATATGTGCGTGGTGTTTTGTTGTGTTTTGTTTTTCATCATACTCTGGCACAGAAAAATGGAGAAGGATAGAAGAATGCCCTTTACTAGTATAAATGATATATAATTCTTATTAACAAAATAACAACACAAATAGAGATTTGATGGTATTTTTATAATTTTGTGTTCTCCTGCAATATGATCAGCAGCAACAGTAATTCTTAACTTTGAAATAGTAAGAACTTTATTCTCTTGCTGTTTTGGTATTTTATATATAATATTTGTGATGGGCTGAGAATTAACACAAAAGGTAGTAGCAATTGACAGTGAAATTTAGAATTGGCTTTCATGCTTACATGCTTACTCATAGATTGTTACAACAAACAAAAAAGAAATCAAATTTTAATAATGCTTTTACTGGAATACATTGAAATATGTAAATTAAGATAAAACTGTATTTGTTAACATTTACATTCTCTAAAATAAATCTTTCTGATTATTAATTTCCTTTAAATAAGAATGAAAATGGTATCCTAAAAAAGTATCAAGATTTAAATTAATTTTAATTTGAAAAAATGAAGTTCATAGGAGGAAAATAATTAACATTTATAAATAAAAACACTGAAGATGGCATTTTCAACCTAACATCATTTTAATGGAAAATTCCCATATTACTTTAATTTTAAAGAGGGATAATATCTTCACAATTTATTATAAACCTATTTTATAATAGGAGTAAGAGCATTAAACAATGGAAATGAAATGAATTTTCTAAAAATTAATGGATCAATTCTTTCTAGTTAATGAAAACCATTTAATCTGGTTTTTACATGTCAGATAAATGAATCATGGGTAATACATAACACTAGGTGCTCAAAAATCTAATCAAAATCTCTAAAAATGAGTTATTTACCAATACTGGAGTATTCAATAACAGAAAATGAGATATATTGAATAGATTTTTGTGGTTTTTTTTACCATTAAGTTTCTTTATTTCCTCAAAGCACACACTTCATTTTCTTTCTGTATGCCTCAAAGCCATTGCATGGATAATATTTTTGTAAATTATAGACAATGAAATAGATTTCTAGATTACTCATAGGTTTTCTTTTCAAAACTTAACAGTATTTCCTGAGCAAGTTCTGAATTAGATTTTGCCTCTGAATGAAACCAACACACACTGGAAAAGAAAAAGCCATTTTATCAACAAAGAGTAAGAAGAAGAGACTGGCATAACTTGTGATTTCTAGAGGTAAAAGTACTTTTAGGGTCTCTGGCATATTGGTGACCAAAAGCAATAAAAAATGGTAAAACATGGTAGGTTAATTGATAGGAGAATATAAATGGCAGTGAGATGAATATCTATAGGGTTAGGGAGTGAACTGAATTTAGAAATTTACTGTCAGCAAATGAAACACATATTCAGAAGGCCTGGATCTGTGTGATTGCATGGTGTTCTCTTGAGATATGTCACTGAAGGCTAATGGACCTGCCTCAAAGGGGTTGAGTTATGCGGTAATGGGAGCTCAACTTCAATAGAAAGAAAGCTTTAGAAAACAAGGGGAAATGGAGGATGTTAATCCCATAAATGTTATTCATTGATTTATGCATTAATATATTCAGCAAACAAATATATTACTTTTCCTGGCAGTATGATCTAAGACAGTGTGATTTTAATTCTAAGATTTAAAAAAAATCTCCCTTTAATTATTATCCCAAATGTAAAATTAAGGTTTCAGGGACTATTTTGGAGATGGAAATGGCATACTTTCTAATTACATGAAAATATAAATGATAAAACATTGCTAAAAACCCATTCATAGGAAAAAACATAATTAACTGTAGGGGTTATTTTAAGATGAAAAGTATAAATGAATGACCTTTTTCTTTAAATTTCTCCCTTTCTTTATTCTTACCTATTGCTGCTCTTTCCTGCCTTCCAGCACTACCACCACTCCCTCCTCCAGCCTCAATTACTCTAAAAGTAACCACCTGTTAGATCCTTGGTTCTCAACCCTCGCTGTACATTAGAATCACCTGAGGTGTGCACCCACCCACGCAAATTAAATCAGAATCTCAAGGAGAGTGAAGTCTTGCTGTTTGCTTTTTAAGGAGCTCCCGTGTTGATCTTATTGTACAGCCAAGTTTGAAAAACTGTCTTCTTAGGTGAATTAACAAGGTAAGTCAGAAAGTTTTCACCACTTAAACACCTACCAGTACTCAGCAACTGCCCTAGCCTAATGGGCATATGACGGCATAAACACTAGGCTGTGTACCCACGTTGTTTACAAATTTACTGCGGTGAATAGTCATTTCTAAATTTAAGTTAGTAACTCTGGGCTTATATGTCTTAATTTATCAGTTACATGCTGTATGTAAGAAAGTTTTTATTAATAATTAAATTCTCTAAGGCTTTGAATTATTTATTTCATATATTAAAATCTTTACAGTAATATCTCACTTGTAATCTGATATGTTTTCTGATGGGAAAGAAACACTTGCAGTTACAGCTGGCAAGTCTTAGAAATTATGCTCACAATGTAAAAGTGAACTCAGTTAAAACCGTGGGCTAAGGAGTCAGGTTGCATAAATTCAAGTCTTAGCTTTGTGGTTTACTAGTTCTGTTTTCTTGGGCCAGTCATTTAACTTATTTGTACTTTTATTTTCTCATCTGTAAAATAGGGATAATACTATTCCTACTTTATCAAGTTGTTGTGAGGAATAAACAACTTAGAGTTCTTGACATATGGCAAGTACTATGGAAGTGTTAGCTATGACTATATGTTTCAGGCTTCCATGTTTTACCATTTTGAGAGGCTATTACTATTTATTCATATGTTGTAGATATTCTTATGCATTCTATGTCCAAAATGTTTGTAATCTTTTGCTTTATATTGTTGAAAAATATTTTGGGGATATTAAAATATGAGTATATCTAGGGGGGAATAGGTTGTAAATGCAGATGTCTGTTATTTCTTGGATAAAAATAGACTGAGAATCATTGGCTCAGACCTAAAGACATTTGAGAAAGGAGAAATTGGTATGGGTTGGCAAACTCCATTGAATACTAATCAAAGAAGCAAAGAGTTGAGCAAGACATTGAAAGTATGTGGAATTTGAATAGTCAAGGAGGAAGTGGGAAGGGGGTTGCTGATGAGTCTCAGAAGTAGACTAGAGTATGAAACATGATATGAATTAGACCAGGTGTCATAGTTGTCCCTATTACCTTAGCCTAAGATTCTGTTTTTGTTTTTACCTTGGATAATATAGAAAATATCCACATTACCTATTCATCTGCAAAGACACAGAGTTCTTCAGCATATGCGCAAATTTTTCTTTACACCCCAGGATACTGCAATGGGCAAAACATCAACATATTTGGAGTCAGTCAGCCATATTGTTATGCAATGAATTACTACTAATAGATTTAGATTTCCTATATTATGACATTCAAAAGAGCATTCCTTATAATTAAAAAAAAAAATATGTGAGCATCATGATCACTATCATCATTTTTTACCATAATGAGGAAAGTATCCTTTGTTTAGCAGCCTAGAAGCTTGAATTTTCTGTTATCCTAAAACGTTATTTATTTTTTACTGCAGTGAAGTTTATGGAGAAGAGCCCACTCCAGGAACCAGGGGTTCTACCTGGCCACAACTCCTCTAT
Organism: Leucopleurus acutus; assembly: GCF_964270905.1. Lineage (NCBI taxonomy): Eukaryota > Metazoa > Chordata > Mammalia > Artiodactyla > Delphinidae > Leucopleurus > Leucopleurus acutus. The sequence goes on from NC_139147.1 coordinate 57,062,872, forward strand.
CTCCAAATAGATATGTAATTTTGAATAAATCACTAATGTCAGTTCCCTTATTTGAAAAATGGAGGAAATAAAATTTACAAACAACTCACAGGGTTGTTAGAAAGGACCACATATATAGTGCTGTGAGATGCTCTGTAAAAACTAATAAGTATTTACATATGTATATATTTCTGTTGAGTTTAGAGAGAGTCATATTCTATTATTTCTAGTTTTGGTAACATTTTGTATGCAATGAATGCATTCTTTATTGTAAACATCTATTTGAAATGGTCTGTGCCTTTACTCTCTGAATCCCTAGCACCTAGGACAGTGTGTAGTATACACCATTCTTTTTAAGTTGCTATTTGAATAAATGTTAAAACATGTACTGTAGTGTATTAGATTTTTCCTGCAGTTGGAAGCAGAAAGACTAGGTTTAAACCCTAGTCTGTCTACTTACGGCCTCAATGACTTTGAGAAGAATCTTAAACCCTCTGAATCTTCATTGTCCTCAATCTATATTTTTAAAACGTTGGTGCACATTTAACAGAAACTATTGATTCTTTTCTCTTAAAATATACTCACACACAAATGCATGAAATTTAAATAGGTTCATTGACTCAACAAAGCCCATTCATTAACGTATTTTGCATAAATATCTTTTTTAATTCACACGATAAATATATATTAAGTACCTACTGTGTGGCCAGAACTCTGCTAGGCAATGGATTCCAGCCGGGAAAAGTAAAGACATGCTTTATGCTTTCGTGATGTTTATAATCTGTGGAGGGTAAATAACCACTAATAACTAATGGATAAGAATTGTCATGAGGGAAAGGAACATAAGGTCTTTGAGAGTACTGAAAAATTGATGATCAGGCAAGATTTCCTTGAGAACATAATAATTGAACCGAAATTTTAGGAATGAGTTATAGTTAATAGGCAACGGGATACGAGTGGGAAGAAAGGAGTCTAGGAGGAGGGAATAAGATGTTCAAAGGACTGATGGCTAGAGAGGGTAAGATCTACAAGAGGAAATGTTAAAAGGCTGCTTTCCTGCAGAACAGAAAGGAAAGAAGACTGAGAGACGAGGATGGACCAGCAAGAATGTCCTTGTATGATGCATTAAGGATTTTAGTCTCTATCCTAAGAGAACTGGAAAAAAAAAATCTCTAAAGCTTTTCCTCATGCCAAATTTACATAGTAAATGAGATTTTTAAAAATTAAGGAAGCTGGGCTTCCCTGGTGGTGCAGTGGTTGAGAGTCCGCCTGCCGATGCAGGGGACATGGGTTCGTGCCCCGGTCCGGGAAGATCCCACATGCCGCGGAGCAGCTGGGCCCGTGAGCCATGGCCACTGAGCCATGGCCGCTGAGCCTGCGTGTCCGGAGCCTGTGCTCCACAACGGGAGAGGCCACAGCAGTGAGAGGCCCGTATACCGCAAAAAAAAAAAAAAAAAAAAATTAATGAAGCTGTCTGAGACCCTCAAAAAATTTATGTATTGTTTCATTAAAAAATATTTCCTATGCTGTTTTCAACATCTTTCATGATAGTAATACTTAAAACGAAGTTTATCTGAATGAATATTATTTTTATGAGCTATTTGCAAGCTCCAAAATAGAAAGAAAAGATTTTTACTTTCTAGAATAGTCATTTTCAAACCAGTAACTACAGGAGAATAGATTAGAAAGTTTTAAAAAATTAAAAATACAACTTTGGTCCAGAATCCATCTCTTCTACCACTTTCTTCTTATTTTATATAACTGATTTTCTTTTACATAAATCCACTAGAGAAATGCATACAAATGTAGTCATAGTATAAAAATATTAACTAATTAAGCCACCACTTATTTAATTATTCCCCACTCAGACATCTCTCTTAGTTCAGCATAACATTTATCTTAACCCATTACACCAATTAATTTGTCAACATCTGAATAAATTTCTTGCTAATGTGCATGCACACATATCTATCATTATCATCTCTCCATTTACCCTGAAAAACCAAAATATTATTAAAATGCAACTCAACTGCAAATTTAAACTGTAAAATTTGCAACTGATGCATGGTTTCAAGAAGTCCAAGGAAATGATATTAAGGATATTCTGACACCTCAGACAAAGTATTATCAAATAAAAATTATGATAGCAGTTTACACTTATTGAACACTTGCTGTGTGTTAGGCACTGTTCCAAGATATATACATATTTAGTCCTCTCAACAAACTTATGAAGGGGGTTCTTTAATTATCTTCATTTTTAGGTGGAGAAAAAAATTCACACAGAGTAACTAGTCTCTGCAACTTAGCTCAAAGGTGATGAGCTAGCAAGGGCAACAAGGGCAAGCAGTCTGAATCAGAGCTCAGAGCATTCTGTCTCTTGGATTGGCGAAGTTAAACCAGTTAAAATTAAAGTAAAAGAATAATGATTGGCATTTCAAAGAGAATGACTCGAATATCAAAGGATTAAAGGAAGCTATTAGGAAAATTGATAAGATCCTTGAATAATTTGCAGATGTGACTATTTTTATTGTGTTTTAAAAGTTAAATTTTACAAATACTACATCGGGCTAATACGAAATTTGGCTGGAATAATCACAGATAAACAGTTCATGATTTCTAAAGATTAATGTACAACCTACTTTCTGTCAAATATACAACAGATATATTATGCTCTTTTAAAAATAAAATTTAGTAAAATTTTTGAAGTCCTTATTAAAGCATGTTTTCATTATTTACCAAAAAATTTTGGTCTGCACTTTCTATGAATGTTTTTGTGAAATATTCATGAAATATTTGTGGAATGCAATACATGAAATATTTGTGAAATATTGAAATATTTGTGGAATGCAATACACTGCCTTCCTCTAGAATAATCTAAAGAACAACATTTCCTTTTTCTTTCACTGGCAGCCCAGACACATATTCAGGCTCAGCTAATCATTCACTACTTCCTGGGACTTTGAATCTTTGAGGGAGTCATGTGAAATACAAGTACAATTGAGAAAATATTTATTATGATGTGGATGGTTGCAGGAGAGACAGGAGTCTGGCCGCAGTACTGGTGACTGTTTCTGATGATGATATAGGGCAAAGCAGTGACAGTGTTTGACCTGGCTGTTCCTCTGGGGTGAACATGGTGGTGGTTTTGTGGTTCAGTCCCTCTCCCTTGGTTTTTGTCCATTTTAAAAACCTTGGTAGCCTCCAAGAAGCATACACCAGATGGATTAAGATGAGAAAAAGATTTAATAGGGGGAAATGTGTGAAGAGGATGAAGAAAGGGGAGGAAGCAGCAATAAACCAGGAAAGCCTTCAGACTGTGTTGCAGGTCTGACACCCATGAAAGGAGAGGGATAAGAAGGACAGGACTGTGCATTTTTGAGAGTTTTGGTCAGGTCACTGTGATGTCTCTAAGAAAAAGTTGCACATTAGTGAAATCGCACATTGGGCAGAAGTAGCCCAGCTTATCTGTAGTACTTTGCTGTGCTCAGTCATTGGCTGGGAGTGGCTTGGAGAAAGCAGTGTCTGATGTGAATATTGGGGTGTCTCCAAAGGTACATTTTCATGGTCATCACATTGAGTCTCTAGAATTTTCAGTTCTATAAACTGTTGATATTATTCCAAAGATATTCTTTTCCTGCTTAATTTAGTCAAGGTGATTATATTTTCTTGCTACTAGGAAGATCAACCTGTACCATTTTTTTTTTTTTTTTTTTTTTGTGGTACACGGGCCTCTCACTGTTGTGGCCTCTCCCGTTGTGGAGCACAGACTCCGGACGCGCAGGCTCAGTGGCCATGGCTCACGGGCCCAGCCGCTCCGTGGCATGTGGGATCTTCCTGGACCGGGGTACGAACCCGTGTCCCCTGCTTCGGCAAGCAGACTCTCAACCACTGCGCCACCAGGGAAGCCCTAACCTGTACCATTTTAAGAAGTCCTTCTTTAACTGGCTTTTTAATGACACAGATTGTTATTGGAGTTTGGTGACTTGTTATCGTTTATGGACTTAGAAGCTCAGGTTTGCTGTTGTATTTCCCTATAGTTCATTGTAGAAACTCTAGCTGAAGAAAAATATACAAATGTATGCTTCTTGCCAGTGTTTACATTCAAACAATCCTGAAGAGTTCATATTTCAAGTAAACATTTCATTACAGGGTTTCCTTTGCATTGTCTTCTTAGAGAGGTTTCTCAGTTTTCTTACGGTGAAGATCAAAATACAAAACAGAAGTCCTGGGCTTCCCTGGTGGCGCAGTGGTTGAGAGTCCACCTGCCGACGCAGGGGACGCGGGTTCGTGCCCCGGTCCGGGAAGATCCCACATGCCGCGGAGCGGCTGGGCCCGTGAGCCATGGCCGCTGAGCCTGCGCGTCCGGAGCCTGTGCTCCGCAATGGGAGAGGCCACAGCAGTGAGAGGCCCGCGTACCGCAATAAAAAAAAAAAAAAAAAAAAAAAAAAAAAAAAAAAAAAAAAAAACAGAAGTCCTTACATAGTCTAGTGGTCTGGGTCTACTTGCCTCTGCGGTCTAATCTGGCACCATGCCTCCCCTCACTCTTTTCCCACCGCATTGTTTCAGTTTCTCTCAAGTGCTGTGTTAGCTCACATCCTCCAGGAAGCAGTTGCCAACACAGGAGTAAATGTGCAAGTCATGCTTACACTTGCAAAGGTTAAAGGACAGGAGGCCAGACAAGAAAAAGAGAGCCTTCGGGTTGCAATGTAGGTGTGATATCTGTGAAGGAAAGGCAGAGGAAGGAAGAGTCAACTGCCGAACAATTACAAGGTTTCAGCCAGGTTGATAAGGAATTCTTGAGCCAGTTTCCTGTTAAAAGGGTTCTGTGTCTTGCAGAAAATGGGCCTGTGTTAGTACTCCCAACCGTGCTTAGAACTTGGCCAGGATCAAGAAGAGAAAGTAGTAGACCTAAGATGCTCTTTTTTTATAGCTACCATGTCCACCCCTTGCTCCAAACAGATCTATTTCTTCATGCAGGTTTGGAGAACAGCTTCTTCATAGTTCCTTTGGGCTTTTATTTCTGAGGGATAACATAAAAGAGGAAGTTTAGTGGGAAGAACTATAGCCCATGCTTCTTAGTCGGTCTCAGGGATTTAGTTGGTACTTAGCCTCTCCTTGCTGTTCTCCATTCTATATTCCTCTCACCTTCAACTATCACTTGGGCATGTGATTGAGACTTACCTGGTAGTGTGATCCAAACTTCTCTTCTTCAGCAGTCTGAACCTTTGGCAGTCACACTGTTTTCAAGCCAGAGTTGCTACACATGTTCATTCACAGGCAACATGGGCAAAGCACTACCAGGAGATGCCCAAGTGGGTGACCTGGATCTATACAGAGACCTCCATGACTAAACTGTGTAAAGGCATTCCTCCCTCCTCCAACTAATGATGTTTAATTACTCAGGATGGTGACGACTCTTCCTACTTGTTGGTCCATGTATACAAGGAGCCTCAAAAACTTGGTGGCAGACTTCGATGGTCCTGGTGCCCCTCTTCCATAGCCATTATATCCTAGAATTCCAGACACAGATTCTCTCTCTATCCCATGCTTTCACAACTTGATACCAACACACTTGACTCAGTTCTTTTCCACTTATTAATTGTATTGGTGGGATGACTAATTCCTGCAGCTTCATACACTTTCATCCTGTGATGTCCTATATGTCTATCTTGATGAATGAACTGTGTGTTTTTGAAAAGACTTTTATATAATTTGTGAAAGCAGCATTCTACAAATGTTAACTAGATCATGGGAGATCAGGACATCCAACCTACTATTGACTATTCAGTTAACTGCTACACTATGGGGACCGGGGCCACCAACCATGCAGATCCCAGAGGTATGGCGCTGGGAAGTCCAAAATTTCCCAGTGGGTCAGTGAGAGTGATAGCCAATGGAGTCAGTCTTCCTATTCATAGTTTCCTATGGATGTCATGACGAAGTACCACAAGCTGAGTGTCTTAAAACAGCAGAAATTTATTATCTCACAGGTCTAGATGCTAGAAGTCTGATATCAAGGTGTCAGCAGGATCAATTCCTTCTGGAGGCTCTGAGGGAGAAACCATCCCATGCCTTTTCCTTCATTTCTGCTGGTGGCCAGCAGTCCTTACCATTCTTTGGCCTTTGGACACATGAATCCAATCTCTGCCTCTGTCTTCATATTACCTTCTGTCTCTATATCTTCACATCATCTTCCTTCTGTGTGCATCTTTGTGTTCCATTTCTCTCTTCTTATAAGGACACAGGTCATCAGATCAAGGCCCATCCTAATACATCTTAAGTTCATTACATTTATAGAGACCCTGTTTTCAAGTAATGTCACATTCTAAGGTTCTAGGTGGGCATGAATTTTGGTGGGGCACTATTCAACCCAGTATATACCCCTTTCTCCCTCTGGCCTAGCCAACTCCCAGTCTTTCTTCAGATTCAGGCTGTTGTCACTTCCATGACTGGCCTGTTGTCACTTCCATTTTCCCTGTTTATACAGCTTCATAACATTATATACTCTTTGTAGCACTTATCTCAGGACAGTATTATTGAATATGTTTATGTGTGTGATTCTTTTCTTGATGTCCATCTTCCCGTGCTAAGCTAGCTGTATGCTTAAAGGGCACAAAGAATTTCTCTGATTTTTTACTCATTACTGTATCCCTAGAATCTAGCACATTTCCTAACACATATAATATGTACGAAGAATAAAATATGAATAAGTAAACAAATAGCTCAGATTCTGAAATAAAGAACAAAAGAGGGATGGTGGAGGAGGGTGGTCATGAACACTTCTGCCCTCAGTTGTAAGAAAAAGGAGCACCGAGTAAGTAACCCTTCATCTGTTCACAATTCACATGGGAATTCTGCTGCGAAAGATTCTGCCCTAGATTGGCCTTGAACTTTATGAGAGAAGTTAGAAAACTGATTATTGGAGATATGAAGGCTCTTAAGGCAAAAGGGAGCAAAGAAGAAGAGGAGGAGAAATTGCAGGGAGAAACAGTGCCCTGGCTAAGGTGGATTGGACTGCCCTTCAGAGTGATGATTACAGTGGTGGCAACCATAAGTTAGGGGTAAATAAGGCAGGCCTTGACTGCATGACAGTAAGGATGGGTTAATGTCTACCTATAATCAAAAATAGATTACAAGTTTCTTCTTCCAAACAACATAAAGCTGCACACTATTAGCCCCACAGTATAATGAAGTATACTTCTTGTTCTGTGTAGAAGTCTCTATTTTGTCAGTGTGGAAAAAAAAAAAAAAAGTGACACTGGTGGAATTGTATGAAACCAGAATGGGAGAGGAACAAAGGGAATTTTCAGTGGCAGTGTTAGCAGACAGAAGGCGCTATCCACAGGTGGCGTCTCCAGTTAGAGACTTAAAAATATGATCCAACCAAGAAACAGGTACAAAGAAATAACGTCGGAAGAAAACGGAGGAGATAGATAACCAAATGGAACATAGATGAAGGAAGCTGATGATGCACCAAAAAAAAAAATTGTTTTATAAATTCACCCACTAGCCAAGCTGTGTCTGTTTCAAACTCATGGAATTTTTGCAAAGTTCAAACCTCTATGGTTTCTTTGCTTTAAAAGTGTGAAGTCACATCTTCTTTATCCATTCATCCGATGATGGACACTTAGGTTGTTTCCATCTCTGGGCTATTGTAAATAGAGCTGCAATGAACATTTTGGTACATGACTCTTTTTGAATTATGGTTTTCTCAGGGTATATGCCCAGTAGTGGGATTGCTGGGTCATATGGTAGTTCTATTTGTAGCTTTTTTTTTTTTTTTTTCCAAAGTGACTGTACCATTTTTTATTTCCACCAGCAATGTATGAGACTTCTAGTTCTTTCACAGTCTTACAGACAAGTGGTCAGACTTAAAATTTTAGCCACTCTAATAACCGTGTGGTTGTATCTCATTGTAGTTTTAATTTGTATTTCCTGATGACTAATGATGGTGAGCACTTTTCCATGTATTTATTTGCTATCTGAATATCTTCTTTGGTGAAGTGTCTGTCCAAATCTTTTGTCTATTTTTCAAATTGGGTTATTTGTTTTCTTATTATTCAGTTCTGAGGATTCTTTACATATTCTGTATACAAATCCTTTATCAGATATATGATTTACAAATATTTTCTCCCGGTACATAGCTTGTCTTTTCATTTTCTCAACAGTGCCTTTTTTTTTTTTTTTTACTCTTCTCTGACTTCCTTTATTTCTAAATCTCTTTTTTTTTTTTTAACATCTTTATTGGAGTATAATTGCTTTACAATGGTATGTTAGTTTCAGCTTCACAACAAAATGAATCAGTTATATATATACATATATTCCCATATCTCTTCCCGCTTGCGTCTCCCTCCCTCCCACCCTCCCTATCCCACCCCTCCAGGCGGTCACAAAGCACCGAGCTGATCTCCCTGTGCTATGCGGCTGCTTCCCACTAGTTATCTACCTTACGTTTGGTAGTGTATATATGTCCATGCCTCTTTATCGCTTTGTCACCGTTTACCCTTCCCCCTCCCCATAGCCTCAAGTCCATTCTCTAGTAAGTCTGTGTCTTTATTCCTGTTTCACCCCTAGGTTTTTCATGACATTTTTTTTTTTAAATTCCATATATATGTGTTAGCATACGGTATTTGTCTCTCTCTTTCTGACTTACTTCACTCTGTATGACAGACTCTAGGTCTATCCACCTCATTACAAATAGCTCAATTTCGTCTCTTTTTATGACTGAGTAATATTCCATTGTATATATGTGCCACATCTTCTTTATCCATTCATCCGATGATGGACACTTAGGTTGTTTCCATCTCTGGGCTATTGTAAATAGAGCTGCAATGAACATTTTGGTACATGACTCTTTTTGAATTATGGTTTTCTCAGGGTATATGCCCAGTAGTGGGATTGCTGGGTCATATGGTAGTTCTATTTGTAGCTTTTTAAGGAACCTCCATACTGTTCTCCACAGTGGCTGTATCAATTTACATTCCCACCAACAGTGTAAGAGGGTTCCCTTTTCTCCACACCCTCTCCAGCATTTATTGTTTCTAGATTTTTTGATGATGGCCATTCTGACTGGTGTGAGATGATATCTCATTGTAGTTTTGATTTGCATTTCTCTCATGATTAGTGATGTTGAGCATTCTTTCATGTGTTTGTTGGCACTGTGTATATCTTCTTTGGAGAAATGTCTATTTAGGTCTTCTGCCCATTTTTGGATTGGGTTGTTTGTTTTTTTGTTATTAAGCTGCATGAGCTGCTTATAAATTTTGGAGATCAATCCTTTGTCAGTTGCTTCATTTGCAAATATTTTCTCCCATTCTGAGGGTTGTCTTTTGGTCTTCTTTATGGTTTCCTTTGCTGCGCAAAAGCTTTTAAGCTTCATTAGGTCCCATTTGTTTACTCTTGTTTTTATTTCCATTTCTCTAGGAGGTGGGTCAAAAAGGACCTTGCTGTGATTTATGTCATAGAGTGTTCTACCTATGTTTTCCTCTAAGAGTTTGATAGTTCCTGGCCTTACATTTAGGTCTTTAATCCATTTTGAGCTTATTTTTGTGTATGGTGTTAGGGAGTGATCTAATCTCATACTTTTACATGTAGCTGTCCAGTTTTCCCAGCACCACTTATTGAAGAGGCTGTCCTTTCTCCACTGTACATTTCTGCCTCCTTTGTCAAAGATAAGGTGACCATATGTGCGTGGGTTTATCTCTGGGCTTTCTATCCTGTTCCATTGATCTATCTTTCTGTTTTTGTGCCAGTACCATACCGTCTTGATAACTGTAGCTATGGATAAAGAAGATTTGGCACATATATACAATGGAATATTACTCAGCCATAAAAAGAGACGAAATTGAGCTATTTGTAATGAGGTGGATAGACCTAGAGTCTGTCATACAGAGTGAAGTAAGTCAGAAAGAGAGAGACAAATACCGTATGCTAACACATATATATGGAATTTAAAAAAAAAATGTCATGAAAAACCTAGGGGTGAAACAGGAATAAAGACACAGACTTACTAGAGAATGGACTTGAGGCTATGGGGAGGGGGAAGGGTAAACGGTGACAAAGCGATAAAGAGGCATGGACATATATACACTACCAAAAGTAAGGTAGTTAGCTAGTGGGAAGCAGCCGCATAGCACAGGGAGATCAGCTCGGTGCTTTGTGACCGCCTGGAGGGGTGGGATAGGGAGGGTGGGAGGGAGGGAGACGCAAGCGGGAAGAGATATGGGAATATATGTATATATATAACTGATTCATTTTGTTGTGAAGCTGAAACTAACATACCATTGTAAAGCAATTATACTCCAATAAAGATGTTTAAAAAAAAAATACTTACCAAACATCCACTTAAAAAAAAAAAAAAGTGTGAAGTCATTCTTGCTGGTACAGATAGAAGAGCACAGGAGGTCACATAACTCCTGCCTTAGCAGAACTGGGTGGGGAGGGGAAGCAGTGGATGCTCGTTCAAATCTGAGTTCAGTGTCCTGAAGAATTCAGAAGGCTTTGCAAACCAGGTAGGACTTGAAAGTGATAAATAAATTTACTTTAAGTTCCTGTTCTCTTGCAAATGTTAAACTTCTGATAAAATTCAGTTGAAATCCTCCCAGTCTCACATGTTTTCAATTAAGAGAAGCTGATAAAGAGGGAAAACCTTTTGACAGTTATCCCTGTGACCACTAATAATTACCATTCTCTTATTGGCAAGTTTTGGTGATATTTGATTCAGAAAGTGCTAAAAAAGCACAGTTCTTATCCTTAGGAGTTGTGAATGTAAATGAATGTTACACGTCTGTGCCCAAATCTCCACTCTGAAAATGGTTTGGGGAGTTAGTTTAAGCTTTAAGAAGGCTTAGAAATAATTGGTTAAAATATTAATAACACTACCAAAGGGGAAAGCAGTTATTTTTGCCACTCAGACTTTAGAAATGCTTCCATTTAGGGTATATTCGGCGTGCAATTTTTAATTTATTTTATACCAGCTCAGTGGTTCTCAGGTATCATTATATTTTGTACCCCTCAAGTAATCAATTAGAAAACATCTTTCTAAATCAGAACATCTAGATCCGTGTTTTGAAATCTTTAGTGCTATATGTAGCTTGTTGGTCAGATATTCCATGTTGCATGTATGTGCATTAATGGTTCAGTAACTTGTTCTTTTACTAAACTCTCACATGGTTTGGAATGTGTTGTTTTGATTAACTTTTAGTAAGTGTTCAGTGTTGTGTATCAGAAAGGCATGGTCATGGGCATCAGATAGAAGTGGCTGCAAATACCAAGTCTGCATTTTTACTAGCTGTGTAAATGTGGGTGAGGCACTTTGCATTTCTGAACCTCAGTTACCTTATTTTGAAAGATGCTTTAGCATTGTTCAAGCATTATTGAGAATACACTATTATGAAATAGATGAATGTAAAATAAGCAATCAATACATTTGTTTCCTTCCTTCCTATTTTTTTTGCGGTACTCTGGCCTCTCCCGTTGCAGAGCACAGGCTCCGGACGCGCAGGCTCAGCGGCCATGGCTCACGGGCCCAGCCGCTCCGCGGCATGGGGGATCCTCCGGGACCGGGCACGAACCCGTGTCCCCTGCATCGGCAGGCGGCCTCTCAACCACTGCGCCACCAGGGAAGCCCCTTCCTTCCTATTTCTAAGTGTTCAGCCTACAGTTCTTCAAACACTACTCAACAATTATTTGTTGATGATATCACAGAATTTCAGATGAGTCGTATTGGTAGCTGGATTTCTACTGCTGCCTGTTTCCACTTGTCCTTTGTGAGTTACCCTGATATTAACACCATCATTGTATTTCCCATTGGCACATATTTATTGGCTTTTGCATGAAGGAAATAGTCTAAGCAACTATTCTCTGATTTTCATTGACAGTTTCTTAACTTGCTTTTGAATCTTTGTACCCTTTTGCTCCTGGGGGCCAGGAGTCAGAGTTTATGAAAAAAGACAAAATCTAGAAGAAATATTCTAGCCACCAAAAATTATTGAATGAGAAACTCAAATAAATAGAAAGAGTGAAACTAGTATAGAAAATGAGAATATCCAAACACAGCTTCAAGCAGAGAAATTGATTAGTTTAACCTATAGGGATAATGATACATTAGCTTCTTAGAAAAGAAAAGAGGCATCTTACTATGCTAGTTATGAAGAATGGACATTAAAGAGCTAAAGAACTACAGGGATGTAATTATGAGGAAGGGCTAACCCAGTAGATCAATAATAAACCTTAATAAAAAAGAATCTGAAGGAAGGGTTAAGAAAATTGGATGACACTTAAATACTAGGAATAGTCCTAGTATTTAACTTTAACAAAGGAAAAGACAATATATCATGAAAGTACACACACACACACATCAAATGAAATGGAAAATGGAAAGAGAAAGAAGAAAACGTCTAAAGCAAACTTGAAGTATCCACATATGTCTTAGAAATTTGATCTTATAGTCCATCTCAGTAGTTCATCAGCAAATATTCCCATCCTATTAACATCCCTCCCTTGACTGAAGCACTACAATGTCAGTGGATGAAATGCTGTCTTTTCAAACTGCGTTGAATGTTGTGTAGGGTTAGCTTCTTATTGCCATGAGTCATTTAGTTAGAAGCACAGAGACCTTGGTTTCATTGATCACATACACGCACACAGACACACTCACACAGCATGGATTAACTTTGTACATGTGATGATTAGAGGATCCAGGAAGAAATAACATGAAGAGGTAAGGAACTCACAAAGATTTAAAGTCAAGTGCTGAGCTGTTGCCATTGTGGATTTTTAAACTTTGAGCACAAGAGCAATTAGTAGCCTTGATGTTATTACAAAGGACAGTTCCCAAACCACATGATAATAAAGCCTCAGCAGAAATAGTCTCTTCAGAAATGGCTGCCACTAATTCAAGGTCTTCTCTAGCAATAAATGATGTGCTGATTTGAGTTGTGTTAGCAAAATAAATAAAAATAGATACAAAAACAAGAAGCAAATATTTCCGTGGAAGTTCACTGAAATATAACTAATGAGACCCTGTAAATTATTGCTTAAAGAGATGATGAAATATATCATTTTTTTTGGCAAGTGGTTTTTAATCCAAACATTATCTAAGAGGAACACTAATATAAAAAAATAGCCATGGTAAGATGATCAGAGGCTTAATCAGCTATCTTTCTATAGTCCGTTTCTATTCTAACTATTAAAAGGGGGTGATTTTAAATTTGCATACTTAGAATGCTGATGGAAGGATCAGTCACACCTTTTTTTCTCCTATCTCTGAGTTAACAGAGAGGAAGAAAGGAAAATGGTTAGAGCATTGTAATTATTAGTAACTTTGCCAGTAAAAAAAAATAAATAAATTACTCCTAAAAAGGAAAAAAAATTAGGTAGAAAAGTGTAAGAAAATAAGATAACTTTCAGCCATAACTCTTCTTAAGGAAGACATAGCTAGTACAAGCCCTCTCTCATGTAGGTGTAGAGATATAAATATGCTATGTGAATGTACCTAACTTCCATGGAAAAAATGTATTTTATAAATCCAAGAATGGAGATTGACTAAAATATCTTAACCAGTCCACCCTTTTAGGAAACTATCAGTTTTAAAAGCCAGAGACCTTAAGGCATAGAATAAAAGAGGCTCAGATCATAATGGAAAGAAGGCGTAGAATAAAGCAGGCTCAGAATCATAATGGAAAGTACATAAAAGTTCCTTCTTTTCTTAAGGTGCCACACTGACATGACTATCTTTTATATTTTCTGAAGAAATAGAATTGTATAAAGTGCCAGGCTCATAGCAATTTAACTTTTCCTGAAGCCCTAGAAAAATTAGAATAATATTAAGAGGAAAGAAACACAAAACTCACCCAGTGCTACAGCAAACTTGCTTCGCTGAAGCTGATAATGTTCAGCACGAATGGACTTGAGAAGCAGTTTTACCGAACTTTTCAAAGCACGTTTTCTAATAACTAAATTCCTCATTCTTTGAAAATTAGTAAGATACTGGACTAATTATCACAGTCGTAGAATTTCACCACCTTCGATCATTTCTAGGTGGCACCTCTTCCCTCTTGGCCATAAGCCATTTTTAACAAACCCATGGATGTTTCTCTCCAGGATTATGGATCTAAGTAGAGAAATATTATTATCAAGAAATCATTTTCTGTTGAAGAAAGATGTCTCAAAATTCACTTCCTGTGTGCTGTATTATGATTATTTCTCTTTTGCCTTTGAGCATATTTGTGTGGCTGGTCTTTCTAATATTGCTGTTTTTGAGTTTCCACTTCCTTGAACTTCTGTGTTACAAATTATGTACAACATCACCTGTCTAGCCTGCGGCTCATTTGTGATTTATTAATTAGTGCCCATGAGTTCTAAGGGATTAATGGCTTAGTATATCTCTTGTCTCCTGAGGTATCCTCAGTTCTTTGTAATTGATCACTAAATGTTTGCCAAACACTTGCTTATCACCACTTCTACATCCAGCAGATGTTCATTACTTAACTTGTCGAAATGTTTATATTACTTCACTAGTTAAATATCTCTGTACTATTTCATCTTAAGAAATGATGAAGAAAAAATTTGAGACAGAAATAATTTAATACTTACCTCAAAACGATCTCTCATCACCTAAAATGAGGTACAGGACATTTTAGTTTTAAATATCATTTTTTAATCCCTTGGAAATTAGAAACAGGTGTAATCTGAATCAAGCCAATTTAGTTAATTAACTACAGTATCCTCTGACACAAATGCTAGCCATAAGCAGGTCTTATGATTCAAGTCACATGTTATAATCTACAGCAAGAAGAACCATTTATGAAATTAACTGACTACATGAAGAATACCACTACAGCTTCATAGAGATATTTAAAATGCTATTTATTTATTTGTGTACTTAGACAGTTTAAAAAAGTGAAATTCATCACCTAATTGTAATTGTGGATTCATAGATACTTTCTAGAATTTTAGAACAATAACTAAGTGCTTCCTATGTGCTATGAACTGTTGTAAGATCTGAGAATTCAGCAGTAGAGAAGATACACATAGTTATTATTCTCAAGAGCTTACATTCTAGAAAGGAAACACAATACATAAGCAAATAACTGGACAAGGAAATTTCAGAGGCTGGTAAATGTTATTAATTAGTTAATTCAATAAAGATTTATTAAACTTCAAACATGAACTAGGTTCTAGATGCTAGGGACATAGCTATGAAAAAAAAAGTCCAACTCTCTTCTCAAATTTTTATTTTGTGAGAGAGGCAGATAATAAACATCATACTTCTATGTGTATATTGCTATAGATAGTAATGAATATTTTTAAAGTAAAAATGAAACGGGAAGTTGTGATTGAGAGAGTGGAGAAGAGTAAAAGAGGTTTCTTTAGATATATGGTGGCCAAGTAAAGGTCGAATTTGATGTGAGACCTGCTGAAAGTGAGGCAGAGAGCTTTGAGAGTATCTGGGAGAGAAGAGTTCATGTCAAATACAAAGGAATCCATATTTCATATGATCTGTTGTTCAACATTAGGAAATCAAATGATTCAACCAGTATAGGTTATTTTTACCACCAATTTATTGGAAAACTAATTTCATTGGGAATATATGTAACAGAATATAAAAATGGGCATCTTCCTTAACTTCCATTCTGAAGATTTCACAGGGTGTGTGTTACATCAGATATCAAGTTGAGTGTGAAACTAAACTCCATATGGTAATTTATTTAAAACAAAAGAGTTAGCTCTATGGCTTTTCACTCACTTTGAGAATATAAAGGGTTCTTGAGAGGGAAGAGCATGTGTGAGATCTTCCTGAGAAAGGAAGAGCTGTCGCTATTTCATGGGATCCAGTTTCCTGGGAAGTTTTTTTTGTTTGTTTAAAACTTTAATTTACAAATTTTCAACATATACAAACATTATTGATTTTATTATATCAACCTTATATCCTATGACCTTTGTAGATTTCTTGGGATTTTTAATGTAGATGATTATATTATCTACAAATAGAGATTTTTATCCATTACTTTGCAATTTTTAATGTTTTTGGTTTTTTTTTCTTGCCTTATTACATGGACTAGGACCACCAGTATAATGTGGAATGGTTATTTATGTTGTGTTAAGGACCTTTTGTCTCTAAGTTCATAAAAGATATTGGTCTGTAGTTTTTCTTCTCTTTCTTCTTCTTTTGAGTAATGTCTGCCTGCTTTTTTTTTCAGGGTAGTGCTGAACTTAAAAAATAAGTTGGAAAATATTTTCTCTTTTCTATTTTCTGGTAAGATTAGTGTAGAAATTGTATTGTTTCTTCCTTGAATATTCTGTAGAATTCACAAGCAATGCAATCTGGGTCTGCCCTTTTAAACTTTGTGTAAGGTTATTAACCTTAATTTCTATTTTATTAAGAGGTATGGGAGCGTAAATCATAGTATGTATTTATTTACTGATGAATTTTATCAGTTGGTTCTTTCGAAGAATTTATTTTCATCTGTATTATCAAATTTATCAGCACATTTGTTTATAATATTCCCTTATCATGCTTTTACTGTCTGTCAGATCTCTAGTGATATACCCTTATTTGTGTTTCTTCCCTTCTTTCTTTTTCTTGACCACTATGACTAGGAGTTTATTAATTTTATTGATCTTTTCCTAGTGTCATTAATTTTCCTGTTTTAAATGTCATTGGTTTCTGCTCTTATTTTTGTTTGTTTTTTTCTTCTGCCGACTTTGGGTTTTAATTTGCTCTTTTTTAAAAAGATTAATGGTATGAAATTAGATCACAGATTTAGGATCTTTCGTCTTTTCTAACATAAGCATTAAACACTATAAATTTCCCAATAATAACTGTATCTCACAAATTTTCATATGTTCATAATTTTCATATGAATCCTTTGTTTTCAATGTATTTGTTTACAATTCAAAGTACCTTCTATTTTTCCTTGTTATTTTTTTTAGTTAACCAAAGGATTATTTAGAAGTATATTGTTTAATTTTTAAATATTTAGGAATTTTCATAGATCTTTATGTTATTGATTTCTAGTTTAATTCTATTATGATCAGAGAACATTTTATTTGATTTCAATCTTTTGAATTTGTTGAGATTTCTTTATAATTCAGAATATGATCTACTATGGTATATGTTCTATGGGCACTTGAGAAGGTTGTGTATTTCCTAGTACTGGATGGGATATTCTAAATGGCAATTAGGTCAATTATATTGATAGTGTTGTTCAAATCCTCTATATTCTTACTGCTTTAATATCTATCTGTTCTATCAGTTCCTGAGAGAGGAGTGTTGAAGATTCTAACAATAAATGTGAATTAGTCTATTTCTCTTTTCAGTTGTATCAGTTTTTTCTTCATGTGTTAAAGCCCTGTCGTTAGCTGTATACGCATGTAGGATTGTTATAACTTCTTGACTAATCCAATTGTTGTGTGTGTGTGTGTGTGTGTGTGTGTGTGTGTGTCTCCATACCTATATATCTATATTTTCTTTACCTCTGGTATTAACTCCTGTTCTGAAGCCTACTTTGTCACAATAATATAGCTTCTCCTGATCTCTTTTGATCAATATTTGCACTGTTTTCCATTCTTTTAACTTACGTCTTTACATTTAAACTGTATTTTTTTTTTTACATAGTATACAGGTTGGGTCTTTATTTATTATACAGACTGATAATCTCTGTCTTTTAATTGACTATTTACAACATTTCATGTAATTTTTATATAGTTGGGTTTAAAGTTACCATCTTACATTTTGTTTTTCAGTTGGGGAATCTGTTTCTTGTTCTCTTTATTGTTCTTTTTCTGACTTCTTTTAAATTACTTGAATTTTTATTATTTTATATCTATTATTGGCTTATTAGTTATAATTATTTTATTTTTTATTCGTTTCTAGGGTTTATATTATACAACTTTAACTTGTCATTTTCTACCTCCCAATCATTTCAGTTCACATATATAGTATAAATAGATGCAACCTTACCTTATATTGTTATACACTTTAATTCTACATATGTTATAAACTACATAGTACAATGTTTCTATATTTACCTTAGACATTCAATTATCTTATAAAGAGATTAAATTTTTTTAAAAAATTGCTGTTTACACTTGCCCACAATTTTACCATTTCCAATGCTCTTTATTTTTTTTTAATTTTTAATTAGTTAATTAATTTACTTTTGGCTGTGTTGGGTCTTTATTAGAATCAGCTAAGTGATTATATGCTAATCAGCAAAACATTCTTAACTGTCCTTCTGAAAGGACAGTTAAGAATGTCAATTCCTTCTGTCAATTCCTTTCCTGTGAGTCACTCAAACTCTTTTTTTAAAGTTAAATTTGAGCACACTGAACAGAGATCGTAAGGAGTCTCATGTGCTATGTAGAAACTCACGGTTATTTTTTTTAATTAATTAATTAAATTTATTTTATTTTTGGCTGCGTTGGGTCTTTGTTGCTATGCACAGGCTTTTCTCTAGTTGCGTTGAGCGGGGGCTACTCTTTGTTGCAGTGCGTGGGCTTCTCATTGTGGTGGCTTCTCTTTGTTTTTAAGCACAGGCTCTAGGCGCACGGGCTTCAGTAGTTGCAGCACATGGGCTCAGTAGTTGTGGTTCACAGGCTCCAGAGCGCAGGCACAGGCTCCAGAGCGCAGGCTCAGTAGTTGTGACGCATGGGCTTAGTTGCTCTGCGGCATGTGGGATCTTCCTGGGCCAGGGCTTGAACCCGTGTCCCCTGCATTGGCAGGCAGATTCCTAACCACTGTGCCACCAGAGAAGCCCTCCAGTGCTCTTTATTATATACATCTTTGTATTGTGTGTGTGAGTGTGTGTGTGTGTGTATGTGTGTGTGTGCTTGTGTTTTTGCATGCATGTATGGTATCTAAGTTTCTGTCTGGTATCATACTCCTTCTGTTTAAAGAACTTCTTTAAGTATTTCTCATCTTCCAGCAGGGAATTCTTGTCAGTTTTTGACCAAAAAGGTCTTTATTTTATCTGCATTTTGAAAGTGTGTTTTTTGGCTTTCAGTACCATAAATGTGTCATTGTATTATCTTCTGGCTTGCATAATTTCTGATTAGAAGTCTGCTGTAATTCTTATCTTTGTTCCTCTACACGTTATAGTTCCTCCTGCATTCTCCTGGCTGCTTTAAGAGTTTATCTTTCATTTTCAGCAGTCCAGCTATCATGTATATAGAGGGATTTTTGTTTGTTTTTTATCCTGCTGAACTTCCTGAATTGGTAATTAGTTTTTGTAATGGGTTGAATGGTGCCCCTCCCCTGAAGAGATATGTCCATTCTAATCTTTGAGACCTTTGAACGTGACCATATTTGGAAGGAAAGTCTTTGCAAGTGTAATTAAGTAAAAGATTTCAAGATATGATCATCTTGGATTATCTGGTGTCCTTATAAGTGTCTTTATAAGAGACACACAGAAGAGAGACACAGAGATTAGGCCAGGTGAAAATGTAGACAGAGATTTAGGTTGTTCAACCACAAGCAAAAGAACACCTGGAGCTACAAGAAACTGGAAGAGGCAAGGAAGTATTCTCTCTTAGAACACATAGAAAGAGTGTGACCCTGGATACACCTTGATTTCAGACTTCTGGCCTCTAGAACTGTGATAGAATGAATTTCTATAAAAACAGAAAGCCACAAAATTTGCGGTAATTTATTACATCAGCACAAGAAAACTAATGCAGTTGTTTTTTATTCTTTTGCGGAAACTCTGCTTTCATATTTCCTGAGCTAATATGCTCATGAATGGAATGCATCATTGATCCATTTTTTGTTTTTTTATAGCATTTCTACATATTTTACATGTTATCCTCTCTGCTGAAATTGTCCAGTTTCCTATATTTTGTCTATTCCAATAGATGGGTTTTGCTTATACCTTGCTGCATGAACATTGATCCTAGACTGAGCCCTGTGGGTGAGAGAGTTTGTTGACCTTCTTTCAGAGGCTTAAGTTTTATTCTCTGTAGGAGAGAAAGATCCAGGGAAGCATATGGGGTTTTGTTGTCCTTCATCAGTCATTGATCACCTCCTAAAGGCCTATGCCACCAAGTAGGTCTCTCTTTACCTTCTGTTCAGGTCTTGATCTTTCTCATAAGCACCTGATCTTTCTCATTGGCCTGTAAAAAGAGCCAATGAGTATGTACAGATTCACCTTGACATGCTAGCACGCATGACCTTTAAGAATTTGTTAAAAATTTAATTGTTCTTATTTACTTTAATGAGTGCCGCTTTTTCTTCCTGTGTTCTTCCAAATATGAAACAGTCCATTGGTCTTATCTCTCCCCAGAGAGACTTGTAATTTTTACAGTTCAGTTTTCTTACAACTTCAGGCGTATTTTTGGTTCAAATAAAAAAAGTAATATTTTGTAAATTATTTGACTCTTTATTGTTAGGTGGAAGCACTGTTCTGTTGTGACTTTCTGCATCCTAAGGAGAAACAAAACTCTTTTATTACTTTTTCAATCATGATGAGATTTTTGCCACTATTTCTCCTTTTTATTCTACTCAGTATTTTGTTGGTTTACTTTTCTTTCAGTCATGATTTTTTTTTGCCATAGATTTCTCTATGTTATTTATATTTTCAAGGAACCAATTTTTGGTGGTGTTAATGTTTATTTTATTATTAGTTTTTTCTATCTCATTGATTTCTGCCCTCATCTATATTATTTATTTTCTTATTTTTTATTTATAGTTATTAGATTGCTACCCTCCCAAGTTTGAATTTTTGTTGTTTTCTAATAAATGAATTTTAGTAAAGTTCTAAGTATTGCTTCAGCTGTTTACCACAAATTTTGACATACGTTTGCACTATTTTCAGTTTCATTTAAAAATATTTTTATTGTCCATGTGACTTTTTTTGTCTTAAAGATAATGGGCTTGTGGTACTTATCTGAACTATTTGAATATTACTAACTTGAGATATCTGTTCTTTGTGATTAGCAGTACTCTTTTCCCAAGGTGTATGCATGACAACATATATTTCTTAGTCAGAAAAATCACATATATATATATATATATATATATATATATATATACACTAGAATCTTCCCATACTTCTATGCACCAGTTTACTCAGAGCTTCTGAGTAAACCTAATCTCACAGCTCTCATGTTGTACATTTTTCTTCGATAGTTTTGGCAACCATGAAGGGACCCAGAGCAGATTGCTCTCCTTCTCCTAAGCTCTACAGGGATCTAGAGCCTAGTGCCCCTTGTGCCTGTCCACCTCCTCAGTGAGTCCAGATGACTGGTTAAGTCTCTTCAGGAAGGGATATCAGTTGAAAGACACTGAGAAGGTTGCTCAGTTGAAAGACACTGGGAAGCTTTGGACTCTGGATAATTAGGTAAGGGGTGACCTGGCATCTTTCCTTGACTTGACTATTTTAACAGAGTTTGTCAGAATAAAAGTAAAGATACCAAATGAAAGCTTTCAATTCCAAAGATAAGGGACACTGTTCCCCCTAGCCTGTTACAGCTTTCTTAGACAACTGAGAAATTTACAGGAGTGGTAGAGGCAAGTCCTCATACCATGTAGCAGTCTCATAGGGAAGCCTCATTAATTTAAAAAAATCACTCATCCGAGGATACACATGTATGAATTGGCCATACAGTTTTCTGAGAGCCCGTGAGGTTTTAGAGGGAGAAACCAAGATAGTAAAAGAGCTGAAACAACTCTAGCATGATACTGAGAAGAGTTAAGCTCATAAACAGCCCACCACACACTTTTTAATAGTAATTTTATCCTGACAAACCAACTTTAAAATGGGAAAGCCTCCCAAACAGAAGAAAAAAGGCCACCAGATAACCTACCTCTGACTAACACCCCAGCTGGGTTTATGTTTGTATGGAGATTATACTTGCAAGTACTTGCTTAAATGGGAACTGAAGGAGATCTCACCCTGAAATGGCGAAGATGGGGCTCTTTTGACATTCCAAATTTTTTTCCTACACAGGTAGAGAAAGCTGGCTATAAGATCAGACACATTGAATGAAAAACTTATTTTGATTGGTATTTAGGTGCTTCTAAAAGAGGAAATAGTAACTTCTTTACAGGAAATCAATAAAAATTTGCTTGAAACCATATCAGAATTTTAAAATGCCACTGTTGCTGGTCCAGTCTTTCCCTCTGCTCCTCCCTGTTTCTCTAAATGTGCACCACAATGCTCTCCTCCTTGCTATCTGTCTCTCTCTGAACTTCCTCTTATAACACCAAAATTGATTTCCCACAGAAGGCAACAGTAATTCTAAAAGCTGATAAAAATGTGTTTCATTATTATGGCCATTTTGAAAAAACATTTTTTTTTTTTCCAAAATTCTGATCTTAAGGGAACCAAAGCTTTTCTAGGAGCAACTTGCATTACCTTTTCATGCCTTCGATATAAATGTTCTGCCTGTTCTTCTTAGGTATCTTGTTCTGTGTCTTGAGAGCTTGGTGTATTGACCAGTGAGAAAACTCTCTCTGGTCTCTGCCATCTGGAAGATGCACATATGGTATTTGGCAGCCAGCCAAATACCTCTGTCTGGCCATGCCAGTTCTCAGGGGAATTTGTTATGAGGGGTCCCAGTCCATAAGGGACGTTTATCATCTCAAACTTCATTGTGTCTGCCTGTACAATGAAGGCTTTTAATTTCTGGACTCTTTTTGGTGGGGAGCAAACTTTCAAGATCTTGTGAGGACTGCATCCTTTGCACTCTCTTGTGGGGATGTGTCTTGCATTTTATTGGTTTGAGTGGCTATTAAGATCCTACTTGTCAATGGCCAGATGATGGATCCTTTAAATAGGAAAATCTTTTAAATTGGTAAATTTTTTTAGAAAGCTCTCATCATAAACAGCTATTTTATTGGCACCTATGGAAAGACTAAATTGGGAGCGAGAGCTGGGAGGGATCAGGGTGAGCTGGTTCCCACCACTGCTTGAATAAGCACAGACAGTGGCCACCACTGTCTCTGCTTAGCTAGACCAGAGTCTTTTCCCAGGTTCTGGCTGGCCCTGATACTGTGCCAAGCTGTAGTGTGTAGTGAGCAGGGCCGAGGTGTTTGCTCCACTCAGACTGGGGAGTGTGGCAAGATGGCAGCTGCCAGTGCAGAGCTTTCTCTGTCCCGACTGTTGTCAAACCAGCACCATGCACTCTCTGTGAGTAGAGCCTAGGCTTCTCCAGCCTTATATCTGTCCCACCAGTTCTCCCATCAGCCCATCAGGCAAGGGGGCTTGTCTCCTCTGCATAGGACCCCAGAACTAGGATGCCCAGTCTGTGGCTGGATCTGCTCACTCCTTAGGATGAGGGTCCACCCATGTGGACCTTCTCTTCCTTTCAGATGCCTCCCAGGGGCTCAGGTCCCGACCTGATGCCTTTTTTCCATCCTACTCAGTTACATGGAAATCTTTCTTGCAGCTTTGGTTGTATAGAAGTTATTCTGCTGTTTTCCAGTTAGTCTTCTATGAGAATTGTTCCACATATAGTTGTATTTTTGATGTGTTCGTGGGGAGGAGGTGAGCTCCAAGTCCTACCCTGCCATCTTGATCTGATCTCCTATTGACTTTTAATCTTTGTCTTCCAAGATACAAGGAAACCTTTCCTCCTATGCTAACTATGACTTAAAATAAGTTGGTAAAGTATACCTTTTAAACAGAGATGAAACATTTATCTTTTTCTTTCTATCAGGTCACTCCAGAATTTGGTTTCTTCATCTGGCTCCCCTCTTAGACTTGGTGTCTTATTACAATCCAGATTGAAACTAGTTATACTCGTCATTGTCCTAATTTGTTCTTTCTTTTTCATGTTTAAACTGTTTACGTTTTGTGTCTTTTGCTGCTGTATCATGACCTTATTAATGTTGTTACTGGTATTACTGTTGTGTCTTGCATTACCCAATGTATAACCAGATCTCTGACAAAATTAATGATGGCTAAATGTCTTGAGGCAATCAATCACATACATTGTTCTATATAAAATTATTTTTAATAATGCAACTCTAGATATTGGAAGAAGCAACAAGAGAAAAATATTTCCTGGATCATAATAGACCAGTAAGACAGATGATCTAGAGAATTTTTAGCGCATGAAAGGCCTATCAAGAACCTTACCTGACTTAGGAATGAGCCTTCATAGTGCTGTGAGACAAATTGGTCATAAAATGCCTCCCAAATCTTGGTTGGATTTATGACCAAAACAGGGGAGACGGTGAACAAAAAAGAGCAAAGAATATTCCGCACAGACCAGTTATACAAGGGGTGAATTGCAACTCACTGCAATTGCCTACCAACAGTACACCCTGCGAGGAATGCAGTATGAAAAACGGGATGAAGCACTTTGTGCTTTGGATAAACGCACCGCTAGATAGTTAAATACATATCTTAGGAAGAGTTTCAGTGACCCCAGATTCTTGCATCTTCCCATACATAGAAAGGCACTGAAATCATTAACTTGAGATAGCCGTTCTTTGTGATTAGCAATAATCTTTTACCAAGATATATGCTTGACTACATATATTTCCTAGCCAAAAAAAGTCATATATATATCTGGCTTCTCCCCTACTCTGTGGAGCAGTTTACTTGGAGCTACTGATTGTCTGTCTCCCAGGCTATAGTTCTCAGTAAGACTCTGAGTAAACCTTAAACTCACAACTCTCATGTTGTGCATTTTTCTTTAAGTTGACAAGGTATAACAGTAAAAATGCTGAAATCCAAAGACAAGGAGAAAGTTGTTTTTTGTTTGTTTGTTTGTTTTTGTTTCTGCTTTTTTTTTATGTGCAATGCCCAGGGAAGGCAAGACAGAAAATAGATTAGTGGTTGTTTAGGGTTGGAAAGGGATAAACAGAGATAGAGAGGTGATAGCTAATGGGAGCAGCGTTTCTTTTTCAAGGTGATGAAAATGTTCTAAATTGCAGTGATGGTTGAACATATCTGTGAATATGCTAAATAATACTGTACCCTTTAAATGGTTACATTGTACATTTTATGGATTATATCTAAATAAATGGTTTAAAAGGAATTAGATTTATAGAAGACCTATACATAAATGTTTATATGAACTTTGTAATTTACAATATTGAAATATTCTGAAGGAGTGAATCCATATGTTATTGAACAAGATTAGTTTACACTGTACCTGCAGGACTGCCTCATATCAGAAGCAAAATGCCAAATATTTCAGGACTATGTCAGGAGTTCCAGGTGCATTATAGGACTAAGAGAACTGGACATACAGGAAACTACTGATTTACACCAAATTGAGAAAGGCTGTTCCTGCTTGTCAGAGGTCACACTTCAGTGAAGTGTATTGTTAATCAGAAGGCCACCTGCACCAATCAGTGAGTCATCAGTGAGGATAGATATACTTGTGGGTGGAAACATCTTAATTTTATAAGTACTCATTGAAATTTTCTAAGACATTTTCAGCCTCTTGTGAACAGGCACGGTTTCTCTTGAAGAGCAAAGCATACACAGTTAATAATAGAAGAAAAGCAAATAAAACTTAACAATCAGTGTTCTACCTTCAAGGTGCCATATTTCCATCCCCCTTTCAACTTAATTCTCTTGGAATTATAGAGCTCTTGTAAATATCAAAAGGACCATTCACTGTCTTTGAGGAGAAATGTGCTCAGTTGGAGCATTACACTTAGGTACAAAAAATCAATGCCTTTTTTATGCTTCAACTTTCCCATCAAGAAAATAGAAACAGCTGAGAAAATGGTTGTCTTCTGGGGTCTTATTAGTAAAGTGTAAAATTCTTTGACCCTTATAGAAGAAAATATGCACATTATTGTATGAATAAAAGGAGGACAAACTAGCCATTTATGCAGTGTACCCAGAGCACATCCACCAACCTCACTAGCTAGAGTTAAATAAAATGCTCTCAGGAAGTTATCATCACAGGATCTACAGAGTAGATGTACTATGGCTTAGAAAAGGTTTGTGCCCCTAGACATCGAAGAGATACAATTTAATTCTGAAGTACTGAAGTGGCCAGGAAATGGAGTTAATAGATGTTACCTTAATGAGTTATTTTTCATTTGTACTTTTCAAATCCTGTTGAACAACAAAAATTCCCACCGCACATTTAGTTGTATCTTCCTGATGCTCAGACCATGGGTATAAATGTTACTGCAAGTAATTTCTTTAATCCACTGTCCCAGAGGTAGAAGCACAAAAAAGACAAGGCTGTAAAAAGTTGGCTCAGATCTAATAGTCAGCAATGCTGTTCTGTGTTTCATGCCAAAAGCTGGAATTGTTGCTGCTATTATACGAAAGGGGAAAACAAGTGGCAAAGAGCTTTCTTTGGAAATGAATACACCACTGGCCCCAGGGTGGATGTGAAATCACCACCATCAACAGACAGTATTACACAAAGAAAGCATATTGAATGAGCCCACCTTTGTAATAGGAAGTAAGAAGCCATGTGGAAAAAAGCTTTTCAACAGTGGATTACAACTGTATCGAAATCAAGAACTTAAAGTGTAAGAGAATCATATCTGTCTGGGGGAAAGAGTTCCTGTTGCTTGCTGGGATGCAGGGCCAGGGTGTGCTAGGTTGAGTCATCTTTCCAGCAAAAGAAACTTCGAGTAAAATAGTGGGACTAATTTTTTTTTTTTGTATTTTACTTAACATATATTTTTATCACAAATGATATACATCCTTTTTTAGAATTTTTTAAGCAAGCATGGAAAGAGGCCACTGGTTATGGCTAAGGCCTGACAGAAACCAGAGATCTGAAAGAGCAAGCAGTAAAGCAGAATAAAGTCCTGTATCTTTTCTTCCTAAAACGTTCTCACCATGTGTCTCTAGTGTGGCTGTGTTACAAACAAGAAGCTCATGTCTATTTGGGGCTTTTGCCTGAGCCTAACACTGACAGGCACATTTATAACAGAATACTAAGTAAAATTCAGATCTAAATTTAGAGAATCTAAAGCATAGATTGAATGGAATGTCATTCTTATTGATCTGTATCAACTTTTACTCTGTTGCCCCGTATATATTTTATAGCTCTCATTTCTCTTTTTTTTTCCCCACATCTTATTTTATTTTACTCCTTTTATGTGACCCAAATTGAACCTCTGTATCATTTGTTATATTGGTTAGGATTGCCTTCAATTGCCTGAAATGACAGTGACTTCACCAAATAAGAGTTTACTTTTGAAGTCTGAAGATAAACTCTGCTGGGCCTGTAAAATGGTGCTCATGATGTCAAAAATGTCTCAGCCAGCTGCAATTTTTCTTCCACACCAGCCTCAGCACAAAGCTTTCATTGTCATAGTTCCGAGATATTGCTGTACCTATAGGCAACCTATCTATATGCCAGGGGAGAAAAAGGAAGAAGGAGGGAATAAAAAGTAAAAACAGAAAAGCAAAGCAAACAAAAAAATATGTCAGCTGAATCTTTATGCTTTTAAAAATGTTTACATCTGTTTATATCACATTGGCCAGAACTGGTTAATATGGCCACCCTCTATGATGGACTGAAAAAAAAAGGGATTCTCTTTAGTATAGATGAATGGATTTGGAGTAGACAACTAATGTTTACTGCAGTGGCCCTCCTGCAGTTAATACTGTTTTCTGCCTCCTGTTTTAACAGTAATTGTACAGTAAGATTGCAATCTCTTAATTAATTAAATCAATCGATTTGTTATAAAGCTCCTTTCTGATACTAACTCATTAAAACGGTGATTTTCAACGTTTAGTGGATATTGGCAGCACCTAGAGAGCTTGTTAAAACACAGATTGCTGGGCCCCACCCTCAGAGTTTCTGATCCAGGAGGTTTGGGATGGAGTCTAGGAATTGAGATAATTAAAAGTTCCCTGGTGATGATTATGCAGCTCGTCCAAGGGCCACACTTTAAAGGAAGCAGTTTGGTAATTTTGTAGGGAGAATTTTACAGAGTTCTCATAGTTTCTCAAAGCCAAACTTGCTTTTTGAAAATGCATTTAACCTCTTGTCAGTGAGAGGATTTATAAGCCGTCATGACCTTTACAGAATAAAAAGCACACAGTTTGAGGCTCAGAGAAAGGAAAAGAAATGATGAATGAAGACATATACATCACTTAGATTTATAGGCTTGTATAGGGGCATGTCTTTATGTTTACTTAGCAATATTTGAAGATAAATTATCCTATACATTTGAATAATAAGACTAAAAGATGGCAAGATGCAAGTTATTAAAATTTCAAAATGAGATGTGCTAAAGAGCACTTCAGAATACATCCTTCCTTTGCCTAAGTTTTGCTATATTTAGTTACTAACAAAATATCTTTATTTGTGTGTGGTGCCCATTCCATCAAAACAATGACATTAAAGGCAAATTTTTGAATTTTTTACCTAAATATAACATGTAGAAAAACACTTCATAATTATGCAGCTTAATGTTTTACAAAGTGACTTTGCCCATGTTACCAGCATGCAGATCAAGAAATATTACGTTATCAACACCACGCAGACCTCCAATGCCCCTCTTCAGTCACTACCCTCAAAAGCAAACAGTAACCTGACTCCTAGCACCATAGATCTTTTTTTTCTTTTTTACACTTCATACAAATTAAATCATATACATACTATATATTTTTTAACACCAGACTTCTTTTACTCAGTGTTATTTATATCCATGAGTTTCATCTATTTTGTTTTGCACATTTATAGTTCCTGTATTAAAACTGTCACATAATATTATATTTGGGAATACACTACAATTAACTTATTCATTCTATTGTTGGATATTTGGGTAGATTCCAGTATTGGGAGAGTATGAGTTGTGCTGCTATGAACATTACTGTATGTATCTTCTGGTGAATATATATATATATATATATATATATATATATATATATATATATATATATATAGCACATGTATGAAGGAGTTGAATTGTTGGATCGTACAGTAAACCTATGTTCACCTTTAGAAGATATTGCCAAACAATTTCCCAAAATAGTTGTATCTATTTGCCCTATCATGAGCAGTGTAGGAGAGTGAATTCTGACTGCTCCACATTCCTACCAATAATTTTGGGGGGGTCTTTTTCAATTTTGCAATTCATATTTATATATAGGGGTATATTATTGTTTTAATCTGTAGTTCCTTGCTAAATAACAGAATTGAATAATACTTTTAAATAAATTCATTGAACAATTGGATATCCTCTTCTGTGAAAAATCTGTTTATGTCTTTTGCTCAATTTTCTTAACAAGTTACCTTTTTCTTACTGATTTACAGAAGTTTTAAAAATATATTTTGGATGAAAGTCCATTGTTGGACATAAATGTATTGCAAATGTCTTCTTCCAGTGAGTAGGTTAATTTAATGGTGTCTTTTAATAAAGAGAAGTTTTAAGTCTTAATATAGATGTGTGTACGTGTGCACGCATATACACGCACATTTGCTTTATGTTGGTGTTTCTTTATGCCTTCTTAAGAAATCTTTGCTTACACATAGGTCAAGAAAATGTTTTTCTCCACTTCCTTCTAAATCCTTATAGTTTAAATTCTGTATTTATATCTACAATCTATCTGGAATTGTGTTTTGTGTTGGATGTGAAAGAGAGGTCAAGATCCTTTTTTCCCTTTATGGACATCTAGTCAACCCAGCATCACTTTTTAAAAAATGATCATCCTTTCACAACTGCACTGAAGTGATCTTGCATATGTTAATTTTATTTGTCTATAGTTATATCAATTTGACACTATAATAATATAGCTTTATTCTAAGGCAGTATGGTACTGATATTTATAGTGGTTTAAGTCTTACAGCATTGTGTGTCTTTAAGATTGCTGTGGCTATTCTTGGACCTTTGTCTTTTCATGTAAAATCAGCTTATCAGGTCACACATATGCATGCCTGCATGTATACACACACACACACACACACACACACAAAGCTTCTGAGATATTGATTAGGATTACAATGAATTATGAAGATGAATTTGGAAAGAATCACTACATTTGCAGTATTAAATTTTGCAACCCATTACCATGATATATTCCTCCATTTATTTAGAAAAATGGCATATCTATCATTTATTCAAAGATTTAAAGTCTTTCTCTAATTCTTTATTTATGTTTATTTACACACACATTTGTAATTTCCATACATAAATAAAAAATATATAATAAATTACATTTTATATAAACATGATATATCTGTGTTAGAATTTTTACACAAATTTTATTAAATTTATTTATTAGATTACTTCTAATAAATCTATTAAATTTATTGCACTTTATTAGATTTATTCCTAGGCATTTGATGTTTTCTGATACAATCATAAATAGTGTCTTTCATAAATTTTATTTTCTATACATTAATATTGATATATAGAAATAAACAGATACATTAAATTAAAGCATATAAAATATTCAATATTAATTATTTTTGACCTATGAAATTATTGATTTTGTATTATTGAACATAATACATTTACCTTAAATCCAGTGACCTGGTTATATTTGCATACTAATTTTAATAGTTGATGTGTTAATTTTTTGGATTTGCTTTATAATCATTTTCTCTATAACAATTCTATTTTTCTAGTGTTTTATTTTTTTCTATTTTTCTTGCCTTGTTGCATTGGCTAGGATCTTAATGCTACTTTTAAGAGTTGCTGTATTTACTCAGCTACTGCCAATGAGCTGTGAGTCTATTTAAGTATTCAGTGTTAGGATTTTGACTATATGCACGCAAAGATATAGCCAGCTAATGATTTTTATCAGGAGCCATTTAGAGCTTCTGATTTCTTATACAGTAAATAATATTGTGTACTATTCAAAAGAGCAACGCTGTGAAATGACTATAACATCACCACAGTGATGAATAGTTTATATAACTTTATATAATATATATGCATATTTAATTATATTCTCTCTTTCTTATCTGTACCTGCTCAATAATGTGTGTTAGTTTTAGCATCTCAGTTAGACTAACTCTATTTGTGGGTAGGAAATATGTCTTACTTTTTTCATTCCCTTCAGTTCTAATTGGGTAAAAACAAATCAGACCCTTGTAAGCATATTAATTGGCTAATTGTTCTGTACTAATTTCAATAACTTGAGTGTTCTTTTGCCTTTAGATATGGAAGAAACAATGTATAATGTAAGTACTATTAGAACTTCTAGTATCACCTCACAGCTGGAGAACACTTAAGATTATTCACAGGACAATTTCAATATGTTATCTCACTTTAACCTTACATTTTTGAGGTAAGATTTTCAAAAGCTTTAGTAAATAAACACATGATATGCACATAATATTTCATGCAATGACATATAATTTTAACTTTACTACCATCTGCTGGGACAGACTACTTGACACAGTAATAAAACAAGCTATATTGAGCACCTACCGTTTACCAGGCATTGTGTAAACTACTCTACCTTAAAGAGATTTGAAGAGATCACAATCTGATCAGTCAAAGGATTCTGGTGGCTGACTTGAGAAGAGAAACCAAATTCCCACTTGGCAGAAGAGGGAGAATCCCATGGGTTAAAATTTTCTTTACAGAGATTTTTTATCCAGATGGTTTCAACCTAACTTTATGCCTCAGTGCACTGGAAAGAAAACAACACGTGGCATAATCTATACAGATTATTGTAAGAGCTTCCTAGTTTGGTACTCTGCCCTGGAGCCTCACCCTATAATCCCTCTGGCACAGTGCTCTTAGATCAGATTAATGTTTCCCAAACACAAAATATGACTTTTTTTCTCAAAGCTTCCAGCTTTACCCCATCCCATCCCTGCCTACATTATACCCCCTTTTCCTCTTTCTTTTTCTGGATAAAATGAAAATTCTTCAATCTAGCTATTCATAGTCACCTTTATTAATTTCTACCATACCTACCCAGTTACTCCCATGATGCATACCCTCAATTCCTCCACACGCATCACTAAATATGGACATGTTCATGATAAATCTGAAACTTCGGCTTAACAAGCCCCAATTTCCCAATTGAAAGAACCTTTTAAATCCTTTCCAATCTATTCCAGTGATTCTTTAGTTCTTCATCATTATGAACTTTTCTATAAGATTTTGACTAAAGCTCTGTGCTCTCCTGAAATTCACCTATGCACTAGTCAGTAAGAAACCTTGATATAGTCTAACCCTAATTACCAAAATGCCCAACTTTTCTTGTTATTAATGAGTGTTTTTGACCCAGGACCATTTTACTTTTTTCTCTATGTTAGTCCAAATATTTGTAGCCTTCTGCTCATAGGCATATTTAATCTCATCATATTTACATTATTTGGTTGAAATTATCATTAGAGGAATTATAGAGCAGGTTATTTTTTATAAGCAGAATTATCTTTTCTGTCTTCCCCTCTACCTCTGTACCTTCTTTCCCTCTGTCTTAGTGTGACCCTGCATCACAAAGATATAATTTATAAGGTCATGCAGATTAATTCCAACCAACATTTGGCAAATAGCTTTGTCATCCATCACTAATGGGTATACACATGTGAAATTCAGTGGAAGGCAGCAATTTATGTGAACACTAAAATGAGTTACATGCAATACTATTAATTCTGGCAGGCAAGAAAAGAAAAAGAAGTCTTAGCAAGAACTTTAGATTCCTTGTCCATGGTGAATAGATCACTGTGATATCTGTTTAATAGCTCTTAAATTCTGTCTCTTTGTAGGTGAGCCTTGGCGTATTTTTATACAAGGGAACTTTCACCTTATTAGATTTCATTGGCTTCATCAGCATCTGTTTTTGAACTCATACTCAAACTAAACCCAAGTGTATTTTTGAACAGTTTAGGTATTTTTTGCATTAATTTTCTACTGTTAGATTTTACTGGTTTACCTAAATTGAATTCAGGGCTCTTAGGTACAGGTAGAACATTTCCCCATATAACAAGCAGGAAACTCAATCTTGGAACTTTGGCTGATGTTGGATAGGCTAATGTGCAAACTGGATCTCAGACCCCCCACTATTCATTTACATGAATCTATAGCTCCATGAAAACTTCTGAGTCTTTAATTACTTTGTATTTGCTCATACCAGCACCTTTGTTCATGCTTACTTCACCTAAAACTCGTTCTTTTCTACTTAGTATTTAAGACCTGACCCAAATCTCAGGTCATCCAAGAAGATGCCTGTGATCATACTTATTCAGTGAACTTTTATTCCTATTAATTCCTATAGTCCTTACTCTTGACATAACATAATCAGAAATTGTATACAGATTTTGCTCAATTTACATTACATCCAGATAAACCCATCTTAAATTGAAAATACTGCAATTTGAAAATGCACTTAATACACCTACCTTACTGACTATCATAGCTTAGCCTGGCCTACCTTGAACGTGTTCAGAATACTTCTTTTAGCCTTAAGTTGGGCAAAATCATCTAACACAAAGACACTTTTTATAATAAAGTGTTGAATATCTCATGTAATTTATTGAATACTGTACTGAAAGTGAAAAACAGAATGGTTGCGTGGGTACAGAGTGGTTGTGAATGTATTGGTTGTTCACCCTCATGATCAAGTGGCTGACTGGGAGCTACCCAGTGTCACCAGAGAGTATCATATCACATATTTCTAGCCAGGGGAAAAAATCAAAAATTCAAAATTGGAAGTATGGTTACTTCTGAATGTGTATAACTTTCATATCATTGTAAAGTTGAAAACTTCTAGGTCAAACCAGAATAAGTCGGGGCCATCTGTACTCTAATACTGAAGTTATCTTTACCTTTTTGCTTACACTGCTTTGCTGTTTCTATTTCTAGTCTTTGAGCACAAGGTTTTTTTATAGTTAACATTTCTTTGGATTCTTCTTAATATCAGGCACAGTATCATTCCCATGAAGGTTAATTAACATGTGTTGGATGGTCCACATTTGATGGTAAATAACATCAAGTTCAGTTTGTAACTTCCGGATCAAAACTGCCCAATATTTACATGGTCTCATGCTTGAGAAACATTTCTGCAATTCTAAATGTAAGCAGATTCTCTCTTCTGATCCCCTTTACTGTGAAAACCCTGAGTGGTTCATTACCCACAAGCTGTAGTGTAAGAATAATATGTTCTATAACAAAAGTAGGATCCAGTTATGGAAATTAGAATTGGCAAAAAATTGTGGTTCTGCAAATATGTGTTCATAAAACACATTAAAATTTCAACAGTGATTTAGTTCGAATTTTCTAACTAGCTAAAAGTAATTTACATTCCCATTTCCAAAAATAGCCTTGAAATGGTATGTGTTGGAACTATCTAATATCAAGAAACCAACTTGTGTTAATGAATTAAGTTGTATCAAATTACTGTGATCCAAGCATCAATCAGCCATTTTCCAGATTTTGTGAATTTGGCACCATCAGAATTTGGCTGAAGGCACCCAAATCATAAAGACAAAGCAATTTGCTGCCAGAGTTGTAAGTTAAACTTACTATCATGCCACTAATTTCTTTTAGAACAAGTTACCCTGTTAGTTGCTCCCACATACATAAATAAACTTTGATATTTTAAAAGATCACAGCTATGAGGTAAAGTTTCATTGTAGACAATATATCATTTATATCACTGAGTAAGCTTAGGGGAAAAAAAATGGTTGAGGAAAACAGTCTTAGCAAGAGTAAAATTAAATCATGGATTAGTTCTCTGGTTTACTAATGTACTTAAACCCTGACAGTGTTTATGATTTTGAGTTTAAAATAATCCTAACATCACCATATTATATTGTTTAAAGTTAGAAGAGAGTGTCCTTTTCAGTAGTGATAAAAATCATATTGAAACTCTAGGAAATGGTAAGAATAATGACTGAAAAATGGACATGTTCTCATCAGATCCAAAGTCATTGCCTTTATATATCTTTAGTGCTTTCTATTAAAGATCTGGCTATTTTCAACATGAAACAGTGTCTTTGGACTCATGTACAAACAGTGGGCTTCTTAAGTATCTCATGCCAACACCACCATGAAGCATTAAAAAAAAAAAAATCTAAGCATAGTGGGAGTGGCAAAACCTCCAAGATTCAAATGTACATATATGGCATGTGTCTGAGACTGTGAATGAAGCCCCCGTATAATTTATCTTATCAAATTTCCACAGTCTGGAATAGCTGCATTTTAAGATCTAGAATGAAAGGCTCTTTCAATAATTGTTGGTGAAAATTAAGGCATGATCATTATACTGAAAAATCACTTAACTGGTTAAAACACTTGCAAAGATGTAAGACATTCTACAAAGCATAAATCTAGAACTGATATTCTAAAACCAGTTTACATAAACCAAGTAGTTTTTATGTTTCTGTCATTCATTGTCCTTTAAAGTTGACTGTTTATATTTTTTATTAGCAATAGAATTAGCAAATTTAAAGAAATATAACAAAATCAAACTTGATTTTAGAGATACAAATTACAGATATTTCAAGAGTATACATTTGTATAAAAGACCAATGTTACGTGTTGTAATAATGTCACTTTAAGGTAAAATAATATTTTAGAAACATAAGTAATGTACAGTGAGTTTTTCTTTTTGCTTTTGGTCTCTATATTTTGGTGTTGATTCATAGAAAGTTTAAGTGACTTGCTCCAGGACTCACAAAATATTCAAACTGACGCTTATAGCAGTTAGCAATACTAAATCATTTTGAGCAAAGAATATTTTTATAGAAGGAACCTGTGGTGCTTGGTTCAAGCTCTTGCATAACGAGGACTTGCCATGTTCCAAGACATGTTTATTTAATATGACAAACTTAAATTGAACCATCACATACTCTTCAATAGCTTTCCATTTGGAATATATCCAGTAGCCACCCAGAAAGCTGCCATACATATCTAGATTGGCATATATCTCACTACAACACAGTGAACTCTAACAGGATAAGCATATCACAGTACTGTTGCAGTAGGTCATCAGTGAGGCATGTAATGGAAAAGCAATGAGAAAATCCACAGTTATGAAAACAACACAATAAAATAATTTAGACCAAGTTAGTCCCTAAAAAATGTTGAGAACTGGGCTTCACGTCCTTTGGGCACGTATATTTTCAGGCTTTGCAGTTTAGTAGCAGAACATCCTAGCTGTGAAAGTGGTGCTTTAAAAAAATATAGAGTATAATGGTTAAGAACTCAGGCTCTGCAGTGAGACAAACTTCACTTTGGTTCTTAGTGGTGACAAAATCTCCATGAGTTTGGGCAAATTACTTAAACTTGATAAGTCTTCATTTCTTTTGATAAATTGATAAATTTAGTAATGATATCAATCTCACAGAGGGGTTCTAAGACTTAAGAGGACTAAGTAATGTAAAGTGCTTCACACAACATCTGGAGAACAGTATATGTTTGAGAAGTGCTAAATGTTTTTAAGACAGTCCGTGAAAAGAAGTTCACAATTGGCATAGTGGTAGAACCAGCATAATGATACTAACTCACTAAACTCAGTCTTCTTGATTCAGTAATGTTATGTTTGACTCTGCTTATTACAATAGAAACAAGCAAATTATAGGTTATTTTCAATCATTATCGATGTACGTAGGTGTTTTTCACAGCCCACCAAGTAAAATGTGTGGTGATTTAAGCATAAATACTTCCAAGAAGACCATATTAAGTTCATTTTTAGGACTGCCCCAAAATATTAACTTACGTTATGGACCATTTGTACTAAAGTAATTTAACCATCTTGATTTGGCTTCTTGTATGAGGAAAAAAAGATATACATTTGTTTCAGCATGCAAATGTAATACCTAAAATTATATCAAATATTGCTTTGAAGAAAAGATTTAGTTTATTAATATTTTAAATGGTTTAAAGTATTTGTTGTTACACACCAAATTTCTATGGAACTACACATAGTAAAAATACAATCTAAGGAGTGTCATATGTTAGTGAAGAAAATGAATTAGTGAAAATTAAGGAATCAAGTTCGAGTAAAGTTGTGTCACAAGTTAGTGTATTTGGTGGCTATGATAAAAATTGTTGTATGAGATTTTAAATCTTAAATATTGGTAATTTTTTAGAAATGTGAATATACTAAGACTCATATAATAAGATGATTTTTGATAACGTTCCATAATGAGAGTCCAGTTGCAACTTATTTATTTCGAGGTAGATATTTTTGGTAGAAAATGATAAGAATGCCTGTAATTTCCTCTGCAAACAGTTGCTAATTTGAGAGGAAGAGTGGTGGTTAGACTTTATAGTCATGTTATCAGATGATGCATTTTAATGAAAATGATTTAAGTGGATAAAATATTTAATCTGAATAAATTGGCTTAGACTGTTGGAGACCAAATGCATTGGAGTTGGAACTGACTCTAGAGAAAAGTGTGCATAAGAACGTCTGAGGTGAGTGTGTGGGTCATGTCAGAGACATATCCAGGCTGTCACTGGAAGTGAGTGATTGAATCTGTGTTTGGGAGCTGTGCTGGGAGAATAGAGCCTGTACCACAGGTTGCTGGGGTAGGAAATCTTATAGAAAATGTATCTTCTTATGATTCACTTGTGTGTCTAATAGTCATGTTTTCTCCAATGTCTTTTTATTTTGTTAAAGCAATAATCAAGTGAATATATGATCTATTTCTTTACAGTATTTTTAGGTGTCTATTTTAGTGTGAGCATATGCTCCCCCTGTTCACCTCATTTTTGGTTGGTTTGGGGGCATAGGTGCATGTCATTTAATGCCAGTCTGAATAACCAAGATAAATTTTATACCTGTATTTTTTTTTACCTCTCGTATCTAGGATGGAATTATAGATTACTAATAATCCTTGATTCAAAGCATATACTCATCATTGGCACATGCATGGCCTATTTCTATTTGTTCATTTAACTATTTAGTAATTAATTTTATGTAATGCTTATCTATAAAGTATTTATCCAAAGAAAGAACTACAACTCTGAAAATAATTTACAGGAAGGTGTATCTCTCCCTATCTTCTCTCCCTCTCTCCTTTACCCCAAGTAACCATAGTTTGAATCTTGTGTTCGTAATTCCCTTAATTTTGCATTAAAATGAACTTTATTTTTACCCTAATAGCATTTAGGAAACATGACCATTCAAAATGTCAGAACATTAGTATTTCCTTTTTCTTGAAGACTTTTTTTTTAAAAAACAGTTTTAGTATCACAGCAAAATGGAGAGGAAGACACAGAGATTGCCCATGTAACCCCTGCCCCACCGTATGTATGACTTTCCCCAGTATCAACAGACTCCAGAGTGGTACATTTGTTACAATTGATAAGGCTCTATCATAATTGCCCAAATCCTGTAGTTTACATTAGGGTTCACTCTTGGCATTGTACAGTCTATGGATTTGGATAAATGTATAATGCCAAATTATCCATCATTAATTACCACACAGAGTATTTTCACTGTCCTAAAAATCCTGTGTGGTGCTTTGGTTCATCCATTCCCATCTGCCCACACCCTGGTAACCACAGATCTTTATACTATCTCCATAGCTTTGCCTTTTCCAGTGTGTCCTAGAGTTGGAATCATACAGTATTTAGCCTTTTCAGATTGACTTCTTTCACTTAGTAATATGCATTTATACTTCCTCTGTGTCTTTTCATGGCTTCATAGCTCTTTTTTTCAGCTTTATTGAGGTATAACTGACAAATAAAATTGTTATATATTTAATGTGTACAGTGTGATAATTTGATGTACATATAAATTGGGAACAGATTCCTCCATCTAGTTAATAAGCATAGCCATCACCTAACATATTTACCTTTCTGTTTTTTTCTTTTACATAGAGAACCCTTAAGTTCTACTCTCTTAGCAGATTTCAAATATACAATATAATGTTAAAAACTATAGTCATCATATTATATATTAGATCCTCAGAACTTATTCATCTTATAAATGAAAACTTGTACTCATTCACCAGCTTCTCTGTATTTCCCTTGCTGCCCAGCTGTTGGCAACAACCATTCTACTCTCTGTTGTTTCTGTGAGTTTGACTCCTACTATTTCTGCTCCCCCTCCCCTCCCCCTTCTCCTCGTCCTTCTCCTCCTTCAACTCCTCCTTCTTCTTCTTATTTTTGATTACACATGTAAGTGATACCATGTAGTATTTGTCTTTCTCTTTCTGGCTTACTTTACTCAGTATAATGCCCTCCATGTTCTTCCATATTGTAGGAAAATGGCAGGATTTCCTTCTTCTTAAAGTCTGAATAAATAATATTCCTTTGTGTAAATATGTGTATATGTAATAATCATTTATATAAAATAACATTATTAAGATGTCCTATCTTGTTCTGTACTACTATTTCAAGAACATAGTATTTCAGCAAAGTTTCCCAACAGGAGGATAATTTATGAACCTCACATGAAAAGACAGCTCTTTATGCAACTGTGCTAAAAATGTCACCTCTTTTCATATTCATATAAATATGAAGTTCATCTATCACGTACACTTTTTAAGGATTCCGCATTTTCCAGATGTTCATGTTTGTGATTTTAGTAATATGCTTAGTAATTCTGTGTATGTTTCTTCCGGAGTTTGATAACATTGCTTGCAGTAGATTTTTTTTTTTTTTTTAAAGAATGAACAGTGACAAGCCTACATAAGAAAAAAAAAAAAACATGTATAACATTTTCTTTATCCATTCATCTATTGACAGATACTTGGTTGTTTCCATACCTTGGCTATTGTGAATAATACTGCAGTGAACATGACAGTA
Organism: Leucopleurus acutus; assembly: GCF_964270905.1. Taxonomy (NCBI): domain Eukaryota; kingdom Metazoa; phylum Chordata; class Mammalia; order Artiodactyla; family Delphinidae; genus Leucopleurus; species Leucopleurus acutus. The sequence goes on from NC_139147.1 coordinate 57,102,458, forward strand.
CAGATACATTTTCCAGATAATAGTTTCTTTTCCTTTGGATATATACACGGAAGTGGGATTGCTAGTTCTATTTTTAATTCCTTGAGGAACCTCCATACTGTTTTCCATAGTGAGTGGCTGTACCAGTTAACATTCCAACCAACGGTGTACAAGTGTTCTCTTTTTTCCACATCTTTGCCAGCATTTCTTATCTCTTGCCTTTTTGATAATAGCCATCCTAACAGATGTGAGATGATATTTCATTGTGGTTTTGATTTTAATTTCCCTTATGATTAGTGATGTTGAGCACCTTTTCATGTTTTTCCACTGTGTATTATTGGGTCTCCTGTCAAAAATTAATTGATCATATATGCATGGGTTTATTTCTGGGCTTTCTACTCTGTCCACTGATCTATGTGTTTGTTTTTATACTGACACCATATGGTTTTTATTACTATAGCTTTGTAATGTATTGTGAAATCAGAAACTGTGATGCCTCCAACTTTGTTCTTCTTTCTCAAGAATGTTGGCTATTTGGGGTTGTTTGTGGTTCCATACAAATTTTAGACATGTTAATTCTATTCGTGAAAAATGCCCATGGAATTTTGATAGAGATTGCATTGAATTTTACATCACATTGGGTAGCATAGAAATTTTAACAATATTAAGTTTTCCAGTTCATGGACATGGAATATATTTTCATTTATTTGTGTCTTCTTCAATTTCTTTCATCAGTGTCCTGTAGTTTTCAGTGTACAAATTTTTTACCTTCTTTTTAAAATTTATTCCTCAGTATTTTATTATCCAGAACACTGACATCATCAAATGCTGGTAAGGATGTGGAGGAATGAATGAGAGTTCCAAAACCTTACCAGCATTTGATGTTGTCATTGTTCTGGATTTTGACTGTTCTAATAGGTGTGTGGTGATATTTCATTGTTGTATTAATTTGCATTTCCCTGATGACATTTTTTTTTTTTTTTTTTTTTTTGACGGTACGTAGGCCTCTCACTGTTGTGGCCTCTCCTGTTGTGGAGCACAGGCTCTGGACGCGCAGGCTCAGCAGCCGTGGCTCACGGGCCTAGCTGCTCTGTGGCCTATGGGATCTTCCCAGACTGGGGCACGAACCCGTGTCCCCTGCATCAACAGGCGGACTCTCAACCACTGCACCACCAGGGAAACCCCATGACATATGATTTGAAGCATCTTTTTAAATACTTATTTGCTATCTCTGTGTCTTCTTTCATGAGTTGACGTCTTTGATGAGATGACATTTTAGATAAAATAACAAAGATACAGTCAGTACAAGAAGGAATAGATAAGCTTTGGTGAGATACAGTCTTTGGCCCTTTTCAAATTGGGTTGCTTGTTTTCTTTTTTTTAAATTCAATTTAATTTATTTTTTTATACAGCAAGTTCTTATTAGTTATCGATTTTATACATATTAGTGTATACACGTCAATCCCAATCTCCCAGTTCATCCCACCCCCCCACCCCCCACACTCTGCTTTACCCCCCTTGGTGTCCAAACGTTTGTTCTCTACATCTGTGTCTCAATTTCTGCCCTGAAAACCGGTTCATCCGTACCATTTTTCTAGAATCCATATATATGCGTTAATATACGATATTTGTTTTTCTCTTTCTGACTTACTTCACTCTGTATGACAGTCTCTAGGTCCATCCATATCTCTAAAAATGACGCAGTTTCGTTCTTTTTATGGCTGAGTAATATTCCATTGTATATATGTACCACATTTTCTTTATCCATTCGTCTGTCAACGGGCATTTAGGTTGCTTCCATGACCTGGCTACTGTAAATATTGCTGCTATGAACATTGGGGTGCATGTGTCTTTTTGAATAATGGTTTCCTCAGGGTATATGCCCAGTAGTGGGATTGCTGGGTCTTATGGTAATTCTATTTTTAGTTTTTTAAGGAACCTCCATACTGTTCTCCATAATGGCTGTATCAATTTACATTCCCACCAACAGTGCAAGAGGGTTCCCTTTTCTCCACACCCTCTCCAGCATTTGTTGTTTGTAGATTTTCTGATGATGCCATGCTATGTGGTGTGAGTTGATACCTCATTGTAGTTTTGATTTACATTTCTCTAATAATTGGTGATGTTGAACAGCTTTTCATGTGCCTCTTGGAGATCAGTATGTCTTCTTTGGAGAAATGTCTGTTTAGGTCTTCTGCCCATTTTTGGATTCGGTTGTTTGTTTTTTGATATTGAGCTACATGAGCTATTTATATATTTTGGAGATTAATCCTTTGTCCGTTGATTTGTTTGCAAATATTTTCTCCCATTCTGAGGGTTGTCTTTAGGTTTTTTTTATAGTTTCCTTTGCTGGGCAAAAGATTTAAAGTTTCATTAGGTCCCATTTGTTTATTTTTGTTTTTATTTCCATCACTCTGGGAGGTGGGTCAAAAAAGATCTTGCTGTGATGTATTTCAAAGAGTGTTCTTCCTATTTTTACCTCTAAGAGTTTTATAGTGTCTGGTCTTACATTTAGGTCTTTAATCCATTTTGAGTTTATATTTGTGTATGGTGTTAGGGAGTGTTCTAATTTAATTCTTTTACATGTAGCTGTCCAGTTTTCCCAGCACAACTTATTGAAGAGGCTGTCTTTTCTCTGTTGTATATTCTTGTCTCCCTTATTAAAAATAAGGTGACCATATGTGCGTGGGTTTATCTCTGGACTGTCTATCCTGTTCCATTAATCTATATTTCTGTTTTTGTGCCAGTACCATATTGTCTTGACTGCTGTAGCTTTGTAGTATAGTCTGAAGTCAGGGAGTCTGATTCCTCCAGCCCCGTTTTTTTCCCTCAAGACTGCTTTGGCTATTTGGGGTCTTTTCTGTCTGCATACAAATTTTAAGATTTTTTTGTTCTAGTTCTGTGAAAAATGCCAGTGGTAATTTGATAGGGATTGCATTGAATCTGTAGATTCCTTTGGGTAGTATAGTCATTTTAACAATATTGATTCTTCCAATCCAAGAACATGGTATATCTCTCCATCTGTTTCTTTCATCAGAGTCTTATAGTTTTCTGAGTACAGGTCTTTTACCTCCTTATGTAGGTTTATTCCTAGGTATTTTATTCTTTTTGTTGCAATGGTAAATGGGAATGTTTCCTTAATTTCACTTTCAGATTTTTCATCATTAGTGTATAGGAATGCAAGAGATTTCTGTGCATTAATTTTGTATCCTGCAACTTTACCATATTCACTGATTAGCTCTAGTAGTTTTCTGGTGGCACTTTAGGATTCTCTATGTATAGTATCACGTCACCTGCAAACAGTGACAGTTTTACATCTTTTTTTCCAATTTGTATTCCTTTTATTTCTTTTTCTTCTCTGATTGCTATAACTAGGACTTCCAAAACTATGTTGAATAGTAGTGGTGAGAGTGTCATCCTTGTCTTGTTCCTGATCTTAGAGGAAATGCTTTCAGTTTTTCACCATTGAGGATGTTTGCTGTGGGTTTGTCATTTATGGCCTTTATTATGTTGAGGTAGGTTCCCTCTATGCCAACTTTCTGGAGAGTTTTTTTCATAAATAGGTGTTGAACTTTGTCAAAAGCTTTTTCTGTGTCTATTGAGATAATCCTAAGATTTTTATTCTTCAGTTTTTAATATGGTGTTTCACATTGATTGATTTGCGTATATTGAAGCATCTTCATCCCTTGGATCAATCCCACTTAATCATGGTGTATGATCCTTTTAATGTGTTGTTGGATTCTGTTTGCTAGTATTTTGTTGAGGATTTTTGCATCTATATTCTTCAGTGATATTGGTCTGTAATTTCTTCTTTTGTAGTATCTTTGGTTTTGGTATCAATGTGATGGTGGCCTCGTAGAATGAGTTTGGGAGTGTTCCTTCCTCTGCAATTTTTTGGAAGAGTTTGAGAAGCATGTGTGTTAGCTCTTCTCTAAATGTTTGATAGAATTCACCTGTGAAGCCATCTGGTCCTGGACTTTTGTGTGTTGGAAAATTTTTAATCACAGTTTCAATTTCATTACTTGGGATTGGTGTGTTCATATTTTCTGTTTCTTCTTGGTTCAGTCTTGGAAGGTTTTACCTTTCTAAGAATTTGTCCATTTCTTCCAGGTTGTCCATTTTATTGGCATAGAGTTGCTTGTAGTAGTCTCTTAGGATGCTTTGTATTTCTGCAGTGTCCATTGTAATTTCTCCTTTTTCATTTCTAATTTTATTGATTTGAGTCCTCTCCCTCTTTCTCTTGATGAGTCTGGCTAAAGGTTTATCAATTTTGTTTATCTTCTCAAAGAGCCAGATTTTAGTTTTATTGGTCTTTGCTATTTTTTCTTTGTTTCTGTTTCATTTATTTCTGCTCTGATCTTTATGATTTCTTTCCTTCTACTAACTTTGGGTTCTGTTTGTTCTTCTTTCTCTAGTTCCTTTAGGTGTAACTTTAGATTGTTTATTTGAGATTTTTCTTGTTTCTTGAGATAGGATTGTATTGCTGTAAACTTCCCTCTTAGAACTGCTTTTACTACATACCATAGGTTTTGGATCATCGTGTTTTCATTGTCTTTTGTCTCTAGGTATTTTTTGATTTCCTCTTTGATTTCTTCAGTGATCTCTTGGTTATTTAGTAACGTATTGTGTGCCTTCATGTGTTTGTGTTTTTACGTTTTTTTCCCTGTAATTTATTTCTAATTTCATAGCATTGTGGTCGGAAAAGATGCTTGATATGTTGTCAGTTTTCTTAAATTTACTGAGGCTTGGTCTGTGACCCAAGATGTGATCTATCCTGGAGAATGTTCCACGTGCACTTGTGAAGAAAGTGTTTTTGGATGGAATGTCCTATAAATATCAATTAAATCTGTCTGGCCTATTGTGTCATTTAAAGCTTGTGTTTCCTTATTAATTTTCTGTCTGATGATCTGTCCATCAGTGTAAGTGAGATGTTTTGAAGTCCCCCACTATTATTGTGTTACTTTCATTTTTCTCTTTTTTAGCTGTTAGTATTTACGTTATGTATTGAGGTACTCCTATGTTGGGTGCATATATATTTGCAATTGTTATATTTTCTTCTTGGACTGATCCCTTGATCATTATGTAGTGTCCTTCCTTGTGTCCTGTAACATTCTTTTTTTTTTTTTTTTTTCTTGTAACATTCTTTATTTGAAAGTCATTTTATCTGATATGAGTATTGCTACTCCAGCTTTCTTTTGATTTCCAGTTGCATGGAATATATTTTTCCATCCCCTCACTTTTAGTCTGTATGTGTCCATCTGAAGTGGGTCTTTTGTAGATAGCATATATATGAGTCTTGTTTTTGTATCTGTTCAGCGAGCCTGTGTCTTTTGGTTGGAGCAGTTCATCCATTCATATTTAAGGTAATTATTGATATGTATGTTCCTATTACCATTTTCTTAATTGTGTTGGGGTTTTTTTGTAGATCCTTTTCTTTTCTTGTGTTTCCCACTTAGAAAATTTCCTTTAGCATTTGTTGTGGAGCTCGTTTGTTGGTGCTGAATTCTCTTAGCTCTTGCTTGTCTGTAAACCTTTTGATTTCTCCATCAAATCTGAATGAGATCCTTGCTGGGTAGAGTAATCTTGGTTGTAGATTCTTCCCTTTCATCACTCTAAATATATCATGCCACTCCCTTCTGGTTTGTAGGGTTTCTGCTGAGAAATCAGCTGTTAACCTTATGAGAGTTCCCTTATGTTATTTGTTGCTTTTCCCTTGTTGCTTTTAATAATTTTTCTCTGTCTTTAATTTTTGTCAGTTTGATTACTATGCATCTCGGCGTGTTTCTCCTTGGGTTTATCCTGACTGGGGCTCTCTGTGCTTCATGGACTTGGGTGGCTATTTTCTTTCCCATGTTTGGGAAGTTTTCCACTATAATGTCTTCAAATATTTTCTCAGGTCCTTTCTCTCTCTCTTCCCCTTCGGAGAACCCTATAGTGTGAATGTTGGTGTGTTTAATGTTGTCCCAGAGGCCCCTTAGGCTGTCTTCATTTCTTTTCATTCTTTTCTCTTTATTCTTTTCCATGGCAGTGAATTCCACCATTCTGTCTTCCAGGTTATTTATCTGTTCTTCTGCCTCAGTTATTCTGCTATTGATTCTTTCTAGTGTGTTTTCATTTCAGTTATTGTATTGTTCATCTTTGCTTGTTTGTTCTTCAGTTCTTCTAGGTGTTTGTTCTTTAGTTCTTCTATGTCTTTGTTAAACATGTTTTGCATCTTCTTGATCTTTGCCTCCATTCTTTTTCTGAGGTCCCAGATCAACTTCACTATCATTATTCTGAATTCTTTTTGTGGAAGGTTGCCTATCCCCACTTCATTTAATTGTTTTTCTTGGCTTTTATCTTGTTCCTTCATCTGGTACATAGCCCTCTGCCTTTCATCTTTTCTTTCTGTGAATGTGGTTTTCGTTCCACAGGCTCTATGATTCAGCATATAGTTTTACATGATATTGCCACTCTCATTTGAATAAAGGACGCAGTAAGTTTATGATTTCCTTTTCCAGAGATGATAATAATAGTGAAAGCTTCAGAAATAAATATCCTCAAATTCACCATGAATGATTTGATTTGCAATTTCTGGAAGGCTTTCAACAATGGAAGAAGACAAACCTTGCATGTGAAATTTCACTTGACCCAGAAGCCCTGCTCTTAGTTCTCACACATCTTCTGACATATGTCACAGTATCCTAGGATTGATGGTGATTTGTGAAGGTCGTCTCTCCAATCCATTTCTGCTATTGTTCGAGGGTCTCCTGCAGAGCTGGGGGGTTGCTGTGGCTCACCACAAGGACAAGGACACTGGCAGCAGAAGTTCTGGGACATACTCCTTGATGTGAGCCCTCCCAGATTCCACCACCCTGGGTTGCTTGTTTTCTTATTATTGAGTTTAAGAATTATTTTTCTTTTTTGGATAAGAGTTCTTTATCAGATGTGTCTTTTGCAAATATTTTCTCCCAGTCTGTGGTTTGTTGTCTAATTCTCTTAATATTGCTTTCAACAATGCAGAAATTTTTAATTTTAATGAAGTTCAGCTTATCCATTCTTACTCATTTGGACTGTGTCTTTGATGTTGTATTTAAAATGTCACTGCTATACCCAAGTTTATCTATGTTTTCTCCTATGTTATCTTCTAGGAATTTTATTGTTTTGTGTTTACCCTTACATATGATTCATTGCAAGTTAGTTTTTGTGAAGGGTGTAAGGTCTGTGTCTACACTCATTTTTTTCCATGGGGATGTCCAGTTTTTCCAGCACCATTTGTTGAAGAGAATATCTTTGTTCCATTATATTTTCTTTACTATTTTGTGAAAGGTCAGTTGACTATATTTAGTGTAGGTCTATTTCTGGGCTGTCTATTCTGTTCCATTGATCTATTTGTCTATTATTTTGCCACTACATATTGTGTTGATTACTGTAGCTTTATACTAAGTCTTGAAGTCATGTAGGACAGTGCAGTCCTCCAGCTGTTTTCTTCTCTTTCAATAGTGTCTTGGCCACTGAGTCTTTTGTTTTTTCACATAAAATTTAGAATCAGTTTGTCAATATCCACAAAATAACTTGTTGAGATTTTGATTGGGATTGCATTGATTCTTTAGATCAAGTTGGGAAGAGAACAGGCATCTTAAAAATATTTAATTTTCCTATCCATGAACATGGATGGAATACATTTCCATTTACTTAGTTCTTTTATTTCTTTCGTCAGAGTTCTGTAGTTTTCCTCATGTAGATTTTATATATAGTTTGTTATGTTTGTACATAAATAGTTCCTTTTTTGGTGCTAATGTAAATGGTATTATGTTTTTAATTTAAAATTCCACTTGTTTGTTGATGGTATATAGGAACGTGATTGACTTCTGTATATTAACCTTCTATTCCACAATCTTGATTCAATCACTTTTAGTTCCAGGAATTTTTTTTGTCTATTCTTTTGGATTTTCTACATACATCATCATGTCACCTGCAAACAAGGTCAGTTTAAGTTCTTTCTTCTCAATATATATACCTTCTATATTATTTTTTTGTCTTGTTTCATTAGCTTGTATTTCCAGTACAGTGTTGAAAAAGAAAGATGAAGGGAGACGTTCTTGACTTGTTCTTGATCTTAGCAGGGAAGCTTCTAGTTTCTCGTACTATTAAGTATGATGTTAGCTGTGGGATTTTGTGGATATTCATTATCAAGTTGAGGAAGTTCCCCTCTATTCCTAATTTACTGAGAATTCAAGTGATCTTTTAAACTCCAACACCATCACATCTCTTTATGTCTATAGATATATCACTGGAATATAAAATGTTAAGCTAATTGAATTATTCATAATATTATTTAAATCTCAGGAATTGGTACATAATGGGTACTAAAAATAAAATTTTTGAGTGACTGACAATTCATCTTACAAAAAAATAATGTTAAAATACATTAAAAATATGCTTCAGTCCACTTGCAATTACAATAAAAAATTGGAAAACTCCACCCTAATGGCAAAGTTAAGTTTACTTATAATTCAAATTATGTGTAAATGATATCAAATTACTCAATGGAGCAACTTTATTCAGTGTAATAGTATTGTAATAAATTTTAATCTGCATATTTGAAATAATTTCTTCTCAAAGCAGATGACTTTGATAGCAATAATTATTAATTTTTATAATGTGCTAATAGCTAACTTCTAAAAATATTATTAAATTGTCAAATTTTAAAACATTTTAACTACTGAAAATTGAAAACTATTTAAATGGTAACATGGCCAAGTGAAACAAGATTTATCTTTAGGAATAAAAAATATATAGGCTCCAGTCCAGATGCTATGAAGAAACAGTCATTTAACAAATAATCATCATTATATGTAGGATATTTAAGCTAGTTCTTTAGCAGTGCAAATTTAGTGTTAAATACTGCGTAGTATTTTTAAGTTATAGGAAGTTAAGAGATTTTCCTGGGGAAGCACTATGCAATAGAACTGCCTATAATGATGGAAATGTGCTGTATTTCACTGCCCACGATGGTAATGCCTAGTGACGTGTCAATTAAGCACTTGAAATTTGTCAGGGGTGACTGAAAAAGTAAAATTTTAAATTGTATTTGATTTTTATTTATGTAAATTTTAATTCAGATAGCCACATATGGCTAAAGTTGAATCCAGGAGATTGAATATCTTCAATAGATAGATATTAAATTAATGGACAGGAAAAATTAACTCTCTCAAGGTCTTACAGTGAAGCCAAAAATCCAGCCATTTGGTATTTGAAAATTTCTCATTAATTTAAGTAACTTTTATGAAATTTGAGATATTTTGTGGTACTGTTAATACAATGGGAATTCATAGAAGGGAAAAACTGTGTCAATTGTGAAAAATTATGTGTCACTTATGGTTAAGTGAGGGATTCACGGAATTCTGAAGAATGTCTGAGAAGAATGAATCTTGGATCATTTAGGAAAGATTTATTAAAATAATTTTTGTGGGTATTTTGTTGCTCTTGTTGTTGAAAGTGGCTACTTTGGAGATGAGCTCCATTTTTAAAAAGTGATAGCATTCTGACAAACCAAGAACTAAATAAACATATTTCTTGTATTAGCCAAAATGTTAATGGCTTAAAACAACATTTATTTATTATTGATACTTCACAGTTTCTGTAGGTCAGGAATCTGAGCATGACTTAGCTGAGTCCTCTGCTTCAGGGTCTCTCACAGGGCTGCAGTAATGGTGTTGGAGGGAGAAGCAATCTCATCTAAGGGCTCAATCAGGGGTGGATCCAAGGATCTGCCTCTAAGCTCAGTCATGTGATTATTTCCAGTATTCAGTTTCTCAAGAACTGTTGGAATGGTGGTCTCCATTTCTTGCTGACTGTTGGCTAGATGCCACCCTTAGTGTCTTCCCTTCTGGGTCCCTCCCTCGGGAAGCTCACAACATGGCATCTTGCTTCATTAGATCAAAAGCTCAAAATGCCAAAGACATAACAATTGCAAGCAAGATGGGTATTACATATTTAGTGACCTAATTTCAGAAGTGGCATCCTTAACTTTTATTTTACAAGCAAGTCATTAGGTCCAGTGCACACAAAAACAGAGAGGAATTACAAAAGGGCATAAATATCAGTAGAGGGGGATGAATGAGTGTCATTTCATAAGCTTCCCATCACATTAATTAACCAAAATATCAAAAAAAAATTTTAAGAAATGTGATACTTTCCAATACCATTTATCAGAAGTCCTACAAAGAAACCTCTGCCTTAAATACTAAAAATAAATGGAAGACTATGAAGCCATGAGTATGATTTTTTGATAGTATATTCACACTAACAACCTACATTTTGCAAATATAAGTTCTTAATACTGTCAACTGTGTTTTATATAGTGTCACTTGCTGAATGAAAAGTGAAATCTGGGAAAGTTCTACTAGACAAAGTTTTAGTTATTTAGTCCTGAGCACCATTTTTACTTAGCATTGTCATGTAACTCCATTGTTTGCAACCTTTACTTATTGCTATGGTGATGGTATGTGGTCTTGACCACAAATTGCACACAATCCTATAAAGACTACTTGTCTCAAAAGAAGACTAGCTTCTAAGTTAAGAATGGACAAGGTAATCTAGTATGAGGAAAGTAATTTATCATAATCCAATAGCCTAGGAGACTGCTCATACATACAAAGTGGTCATTAATTACAAAAGGCATCCATACATTCTATTCCTGTGAATTACAGTTAGGGATTTTCTAAAGTGTTAAAGACTATGCATCCCCAAAATGGTAAAATTTGACTCTGATTACGGGCTACTAACTCTATGTTGTATTATTCTAAAAAGATGACAGAGAGATTTAAGTAGAAAATGTGTGTGACGTAAGATGCAAATCTTGTATCAGTTTCTACAGGATAGAATTGTAAAGTAATTAAAATCAAATACCTGAAGAGACATAATTCTAATACCACTCATGCCCTCTTTCTCTTAAAGCCAGTCATTTCCCTTAGAGTTTTCAGTTTCCTTAATCTCTCTGCAGCATTTCAGCCTAGTTTACACATTATCCTGTTTTTTTTTCCTTCTGTTTACAGTAAACTTCCATCAACAGTGGTGAAAGCTTGTCATCTTCTTTTCCTCATTAGACACTTACTCTTAACCTTCCACATCCCATATAAACATGCTATGCCAAAGGTTACCAATAATATACAAATAAAATTAAATCCCCTGAATATTTACCTTTTCTAGTGTTGAATCCCTCTTATCTTTTAGCCCTTCTTGCAGCTCTTCCACTTCTTCTGCCTCAGGCTCATCTCTCAGTGACCAATGTATATTCCTTGATCTTGATTCTTTCTCTGGCTTCTTAAATTTAGGAGTGTCTTGAGATTAAGACTTCAGCTTTTTGCTCTTCTTTGTCTAGACTCTGTTTAGTCACTGACTCTTGAAGAAATTATCCACTTGAGCGATACTATCTGAGTTGGTGACTCCTACCTCTACATCTCCAGCATCTTTCCTGAGTATAAGTTCTGCTTGTGCAGCTGCTTGCTGAGCATTTGCACTTGGACAAACCTGTGTTACCTCAATTAAAATATAATTGCACTGAATTATATTATATCCTAAGATAAACAAACTTTTCTTTAACCTTTTATATTCTCTGTCAAATTTAGCAATTTTCTCTCAGTTAGCCAGGCTTAAAATAAAAGTTATCTTTGACTCTTGACTTGAAATATTGAGATTCTTTGACCTTTCTAATTTCAACTTTTCTCACCTGAAAATGAGTATGATCATAAGTCCTACCTCAGAGTGTTGTTCTAAAGATTAAGTTATATAAAGCATTCAAAGTACTTAACACAGTGCCTGACATGTAAAAAGCCCCTTTTGTTGTTATTATATCATATTCTAGAATGGAATGATTTAGTTATTTGAATACATATTTCTTTAAAATTTTATAGTATTATTGAAATTACAATCAAAATATCTATGAAATATTTTTCAGAGCTTGACAAAATATATCTAAGTAGACAAGATTAGCCTAGCAAATTCTGAAATAGAGTAATGATAGGGACATGCCATATATGCTGTTGTAGCTGTTTTTATAGTTTAGTTTTATATATGATAAACATCTATTTGTATAATAAGAAAGCAACTTATATATAAATAAAATAACTAATTGAGGAAATCTTAAAAGCATGTATTGCCTGGATTACAAGAAAATTTAGAATTTTGTCCATAAAAAATTAAGACCAAATTAAAAAGGCAAATAATTTACTAAAAATGAAAAATTTTCACTGGTAGTTTAAATACTATACAAAACTATATACATTATATAATAATCAAAGTGTGTAGATACTGTATATAAAATGCTGGTGAAATATTTTTCAATAGTATTTTAAATGCTATATCAACAGGGTGCCTCCTTTATAGCAACATCACCAGTATTGATTATGGCCATTAATAAAAAGTAAGAAAAGACAAACTAGATAATTTGATGAGTAAAACTTAGGATCTCATTGACGTTTAAATTCCAGTTTCTGTTACATGTAATTTGAATGTTTTTCCTTTCTGTTTACCATCTTTATTTTTTGTAGAAGTCACTTTTAAAAACCATTGAGAAAATGGCAATGATGATGGAAGACTGTAGTTTGAGCAAATCTACCTCCTGCTTAAACACTTAGAGCAGATGGTGTATTTTAAAGGTACACTGTTGATAAGTAGATTGAGAAAAGATTACTCTGTGCCCAATTAAGTTCTCACCTGCAGAAATGTCTAAAGAAAGTTGAACAACTTAGAGACAAACATACTCTATATTTTTTCTGGAATAGAATAGAGCTGTGATGAGAGAGTTGGGTTTTCTAACATGGTCCAGAATTTAACCACATCTTGTAAACTAATATGGGCAATAGTAATACTCTGAATAAGCTGTATTAACTTGGAGAAGCGCAGAGGCTCAGTAGAGAAAGACTATCTCAACATATTTGCTGTTTATAGGAAAAGAACCCAAGGGGATTCAGAGATGACATAAGCGAAATAGATATGAAATAAAATGTGACTGTCATGTACATATTGTTGAGCAACAACTAATATTTTCATATATAAGCACAATTAGGGCTTTCTAAGAAAAAATTAATGGCAACCAGGATTAGAGGATATTTGTCTGGTGAACATGCCTTGAATGTTGGAGACCTCCAAAGAGATTTACAGCCCTGTCTCCCCTGGAGCCTTTTATTTCATTCCAAAGGGTTGCAAACATCCAAGGACCTTCCTGTCTTCTCCAAGAGAGGATTTGTTTATGTTAGAAACTTAATGTCTTTTCCTCTCTCTGGAGGGAAAGGGGGACTGCTGTGCAGCCGTTTCTGTGTAAACTCCAAAATTCTTAATCTCTGGGTTTTCTTCTGTCATAGAGACTCTCCATTTTCCCTCATCACATCACCTCAAGGAAGAGAAGGGGGCATGAAGAACTATATGGTTATTGCTTTAAATAATAATGATCTCTGACCCAGAAACCTTGAATTTTCTTACCTTGTATTGAAAACATATCATTGTTTGTCATTTGTGGATATTAAAAGCTACACAGATCTAAAGAGGGGAGTTGGATTCTCTCTCTTGTTAATAACTGTGTTCTAAATAATTATTGTATTCTTGTAGCCACAGAGTGTGTAAACAGTACTAGTTATTTGCATAGCACTGTGGGCACTCTGGGGCTCATATGTCTTTAGGGACCATGGAGTTTTGAGAAAGGGGAATTGCTAGCAAATGTGCAGGCAAATGAGACCAAATAAGACAACAAAAACAGTAACAATACGTCTGGGTCTTGAATCCATGATACTTACCAACATTTAATGAGCTGAATTTTCAAAGTCCACAGAGGGGTGGTTCCTAAATAGAGTTTAAAAACCATTCAGAGATGAAAAGAGAGAGATAAAGGCAAATGCATTATAGTGAGTTTTTTTCCATAATGAGAAATTCACTCGCTCTAAAGGACTGGCCTTTTTTTCTGAGATTTGCTTCCTACCTTTTGAAGTTAAAATATTATTGTAAACAGTAATGATAATGGCAAGTTATATTTTATCTGTTGGTTCATTACATGATGGTAAAATGTCTCTATTATTGTTTTGAAATTGTATTAACAATGAAAGTGCCGTCTTAGAACCATGGCTTTAAATGATTTGTATTTCTTACTGGTTATGAAATCTATAGTTCTACCAGCAGCTTTGGATGAAAGTGGTTGCCTTGAGTTAGGATGTGGTAGGATGAACCCCAGGTTTGGATAACTCAAAGATACAAACAACTAAGTCATTAAATTTTAAAGTAGAAAATGTGTTGCTTTATTATTTGCATATATATTAAATATACATATTTAATATATATGCATATATATTTAATATTTCTGTAGGAAGTGAGAGATAGGAAAAGTTTTATATATATACAACATCAAGACAAATCAAATTACTTCCTCTGTAAGTTTCTTCATAAGAGGTATTACTCATTTCCTCCTAAAATTGTAAAACCCACTTAAACAGATGATATTATTACTGAACATAGTTTTATGAAAATTCCTAAGAAAACCTCAAACTTTAAATTAGTTCTATGCTGAATTTTCCAGGATTGATAAACATCAGTCCCAGATGCAGATGCCTGGGAGCACAGGACTTTGGAATATTTAACTATTAACCAAATCTTATCTGTTGAGTTTACTATCTTTGTGACTCTTCACTGAGTTGGAGGGAAATGTAGTTTAATTTTGATACGGGATTCTACTTTTACTATTTTACTCATTAACTAACCTCTATTCTAGGGGGCATGGGCTATGTTTATTCATATTGCGTCTCTCTTAAGCAATCCTGCTCTGCTCGGTGTATGTGCTCAACAGGGAGAACAAATGTCCACCCTATTAATGGTGGTACACATGTCAAACCATAAGGCTCTGGATTTGAGGCCACATTTCTAGTTCCAGTTGTGGTCCACATGGGTACTGCTGTCTTAGGATTCACCCCAGTCAGTAATGGAAAAATCATGAGGCAATAGTAAAATAATTCCAGAGTTCATTTTAAAAAGCTCAAGACAGAGATCATAATATGAGGATAATATCATCCAGAATGTTTCCATCCTTTTCAATTTTTATCAATTTTAATTACATTCCCAACAGCTTCTCTCAATATGGGTCCCTGACCTGTGAGAGATCTCTTGTAGCTCTCAAAGGATAGCTATTAATATAAAGAAAAGGGCATAAGTGCTATCCTAATAATAATGGCAAATGTTAAACTTTTGTAGATGTGTGTAGAAGTCTATGAAAGATGCCTGCTGACTACTATAGGTATAAAAAGTATATAAATGGTGATTTAATCTTGTAAAATATTATTTAAATATATACACCTGTGTACATGTATATGAAAGCAATGCACTAAACATTCAACAAAATGATATTCTAAATCATTTTAATTTTGTTCTTTTAACTTTATAAATGAATTTGATTTTAAGATATACAAATAAACCTTTAACAATTCTGAAGCTACATTGTTCTAATTATATCTGGGATTAGTTCAATATCATGAACTTGACAAAATGGATTGCAAGAGGGAACAATTGAGATAATTATGTACAAACAAGGTAATAAGAAGGACGATCAAGATACAAGGAGAACTGGAGAAATATTGGAGAAGACCATGTGTGTGAGACAGTATATATAGTGAAATGCTGTTCTAAAAAGCTATCTTCAAATTTCAGAAGGGCTATCATGTATCTATATTTGTATCTATGCTTATGTACATGTGTCCTGGGTTACTTCAGAGGACAAAGACTAAGGTCAACGGGGGAAGATAGAGGAAAGTAAATTTCTGTATAATTCAATTAAAAATCTAAAAATGTTAACTGTTTAAAATTTGAATAGGTGATGTTATGAAGTAGTAATACTCCTTCCTTTCTCTCTACTCCCTCCAAAAATTTCAAGCAGAGGCCAGAACGTTTGAGTAACTGTATATTCCAAATCAGAGATTCTAGGACAGTAAGAATTAAACATAATTATTTTCCTGGTTATGTGTCTATCATAAATTCTTATATAATTTTCCAATATTTTGTTTATCATTAAGTTAGAACACTGATTTTAGTAGTTACAAAATTTGGATTATTTTAAAAACTGTTCAAGGTAGGGGATGCAAATAGGAAACTAAATTTCTTCAAAATTATTCATTAGTCTGGACTTTGAAGGAATTATCCCAAGTCCTAGTATAATAAACCCTAAACTTTTGTTTGATCATTCCTCAACCTCCACCAAAACTTGAGAGACTTATTTCATTGCTTCTTAAAACTTACCTCTGACTCTTTCCAATTTTCTTCATACAGAGGTAGTAGAATATAAAAATATATTTAAAAACAAAGGTTAGCGTCTGGCTTGGCAACTTACTAGCTTTGTAACCATGAATAAACTCATAACCTCACTGGGATATTAAGGCTTACCCCATTCACTTACTTACTATGAGTATTAAATGGTATAATGTAGAATATGTAATGTGTACCAAGGAGCCTGGCCTGGAATATTACCTACTAATATTTTCAAAATTCAAAGCAATTGATTTCCCTGAGAACAAGTATGGTATCTACTCTCTAAGTATTGCATAACTTTTGGGATTTCAAGTCTTGAATATTTTCTGAGTTTTCAGTGTGTGTTTTTCATTGGAAGATCTGTTTACCCATCCTACAGATATTCATTCAATACATATAATGTGCCATTCTGTCAGGTACTGTTATCAATAAATACAAAAATATGATAAAAATAAAAATAAACACAATGTATTTTATTTATTTTAAATAAAATAAATGAGGACCTAGCCTTCATAGAGTTTATAGACAAAGACAGATAAACAATTATGATAAATATTAGTATTACTGTGTTAAGGAGGGTGATCATATAGTTTACTGTCCCACTAGGATAATAAACAAACAAACACAGTATAAACAAACATTATTGAACCTAAAGGAGCATTTCACTTTAGGTATTTTCTTAACCCATAAATACAAGAAATACAATCACCATAATATCAGGAGGGGGAGGAGTCCATGTAATTTCTTAACTTTAAAAAATTGGTTTCAAGGATCTATAGTATAAAACTTTAATGAAATGAGTAGGTAATTCTATATAATACTTAAACATATATCAAAAAAACCTATCAATTTCCAGTATTCATATAACTGTGTGAATAATGATATTCAGAAATAGTGTATAATGGTCATTAAAGATGAATATTGTTCCAAGTTTCTTTTCACATTTTGAGGGTAGGTAAAACCAGAAATAAAAAAGAGAGGGGAACACTTCCCAGAACCTCATTAGTCTCTGTATAATCCTTAATATCTACCTGTCTTCTCTCCACTGTAATTGAGTCACTTCAGTCAAACTCAATCAGCTAATAATGTTTTTATATTTCTGTATCACGATTTTGGTTTGATTTAGTGTCCTTACATATTTGGGAGAAAAGCAGATTGAGTTTGTGCAGAAATCCAGTGCACTTGTAGCTATTTCCTCCTCTTCCAGTATTTCTACTTTTATTCCTTGCATTGACTCCAATGATCTTACACTTGAAGTTGCATTTATAGCACTCTCTGGGGAAATTTTTTACAACTATGTTCTGAAGCAGGCAGCACATGAAGAAAATAGTTGCTCAGGTATGTGTGAAAAGAAATAGATATGCCAAGATAGTTGGGGGAAAATGTGTGAAAGCTGAATTTCTTTAGATGGAACGTGAGTTAGGTCAACTATATTTAGGGTTTCACCTGATTGTACCTATTTCATTCAGTTAAACTGAAATCAAAGTCTTATTTATCCAAAAGAAGTTTGGGTGAATTAGATGAACTCTTTACAGCCACTAAGGTGATATTTACTTCCCAAAGTAAAAGGCAGTGTAGATTTGTTATATAAAGACACCATGTCTAGCACTAAATTTCTGCTCACAAGTTTAGCCGAATGAAAAGAATGTAGTCATCCTTATTAGTTATATGTCAAAGACTCAAATACATTTGTGTTCTATTGTAGAATAGGAATAAATAAGAAAAAAAAAGAGCTTAACTTGAGAAGTAGACTTGCTTGGATTTCAGTCTGTTTTGTCTCTCGCTGGTTAGTGAGATATTGGACTAAGCATGTGAATTCCTGTTTGCTTTATTAAAATAGGTAGGAGTCTTCTGGTTGCAAGTGACCAAAAGCCAATAAAGATTGTTTTTTGGCTGTTAAGATAATGTATTGGCTGACATAATCAAATTGAATCAAAGGCAGTGATGAAGCTCAGAGATGCTCAGAACCAGACTCCAATCCCATCAGGATTTCTCTCTTCATTTCCCTTTATTTCCTTTCTCTTATATCAGCTTTCTCAGCTTTTCCACTAGAAAGCACAGACCTGTGTCTCTTGGATCTAACTGGAAACATCTCACGGAAGAACTTTGATTAAACTGGCCTATATCAATTGTTTACATATAAATACAGGGAGATGGAATAGCGTAATTGACAGCAGCCACTGGAGTGTCATGCCTGATGTGAGGAAAGGAACAGGTCCCTAAATAGTGGATGCTAATCAAATAGGGAGAAGTGATGAGCATAGGAAAAAGGAGATGTCAACTATGGTAACAAGGTCATTGTAGGAATTACAAATATAAAGCCAAGCCTGGCACATATTAATTACTTAATACGTATAGATTTTCTTTGCCTTTCATCCCCTCCCTTAGAGATGGCAGAATGGCTGAAATGACTCCAACATCTTAGTTCTACTGGATCTCCTGTTTCTGTAATCAAACTGGATTTATTTTATCTCTTAAAGAATTCCTTTGAAATCCAAGTGTCTCTAAGGAAAAATATAGCATGATGTTGTGGTAAATAAGCACACATTTTTAGGGACTTCCCTGGCGGTCCAGTGGTTAAGACTCTCTGCTTCCAGTGCAGGGGTCCATGGGTTCGAGCTCTGGTCGGGGAACTAAGATCCAGCATGCCACATGATGCAGCCAAAAAAAAAAAAAAAAGCACACATTTTTAGTCATACAGACTTGGGTTCTAATCTCGCTTCTGCCACTTGCTAGTTCTGTGCCCTTGGGCAATTAATTTTTCTCTAGCCCGGTTTCCTCATCTATGAAATAAGGATGAGGTCATTTTAGGAATGTGGTAATATTTATGAATTGCTTAGCAGAATATTTGGAAACCAATAAGTAAAATGATAGTTACTGTTAGGGTTGTTCTGGAATTCCTTTATTTTCCAAGTGATCCTTGTCCCATCCAGGAGAACCCGATACCATGAAGATTACCAACAGATATTCATTGAGCATCACCACTTAGTGTTTTTGATCTTTAAATATTTTTTGTATACAGAAACCCAGAATTTTTTTTTAAGAAAGACAGCAGCAGTGTAAATCAATGAGAAGAGCAAATGAAAAGTTCATTAGCTGTGAATCCTAATTTCAGTTTTTCCATTCATGTATTTTGTGATTTTCAAGAAGTCCTTAGCTTCTTCCTTCAACTCTATCTGGCCCAATCTTCTATCTGTAAATCTGAAATGAAACGCTATATCTCAATATCATAGCTTGCTTTCTAAGAAGTAAATGATAAAAGATACTTTAAAAAGTCAATGTTTAATAGTGACCTATAATTAACCTGTGGAACAAGGTTACATAGTATACTGAATGTTTTCATTACTCATATAAGCTAAATGAGGTCTTAAATATTTCAATGAACCTGAAAGTTCTGATGCATATTAAATTTTAAAACTACAGAACCTATTTTCATTGTGAGGAAATCACCCACTGCTACACACCAAGGCAGCTCATAAATATAACCTTTTTCCATGTGTAGAACCTTTTAACCACTATATCCCCTACTTTAGGTGAGGCATATGCAGGAAAGAACAAAGGTGTATATGTTACTTGATTTTGTAGTGTTTGTAGTCTGTTGGGGAGAAGATATTAAAGAGAACAGTAAGAGTCAGCGGCAGAGGCAATCATGAGAATGTACTGTTCAGATCTTCTCTGATGAGAGAACTTACTAAAAGGAGTAGCTAAGTGACAGCCTGCATTGCAGTGTACGTGCTGAGGCTACTGTCTCCTCAAGATCCTATCACGGAATGTACAGTGGAGAAACAAGAGGCTCTTCAATAAGTGGTGCTGGGAAAACTGGACAGGTACATGTAAAAGTATGAGATTAGATCACTCCCTAACACCATACACAAAAATAAGCTCAAAATGGATTAAAGACCTAAATGTAAGGCCAGACACTATCAAACTCTTAGACTAGGAAAACATAGGCAGGACACTCTGTGACATAAATCACAGCAAGATCCTTTTTGACCCACCTCCTGGAGAAATGGAAATAAAAACAAAAATAAACAAATGGGACCTAATGAAACTTCAAAGCTTTTGCACAGCAAAGGAAACCATAAAGAAGACAAAAAGACAACCCTCAGAATGGGAGAAAATATTTGCAAACAAAGCAACTGACAAAGGATTAATCTCCAAAATTTATAAGCAGCTCGTGTAGCTCAATAACAAAAAAACAAACAACCCAATCTAAAAATGGGCAGAAGACCTAAATAGACATTTCTCCAAAGAAGATACACAGACTGCCAACAAACAGATGAAAGAATGCACAACATCATTAATCATTAGAGAAATGCAAATCAAAACTACAATGAGATATCATCTCACACCAGTCAGAATGGTCATCATCAAAAAATCTAGAAACAGTAAATGCTGGAGAGGGTGTGGAGAAAAGGGAACACACTTGCACTGCTGGTGGAAATGTGAATTGGTACAGCCACTACGGAGAACAGTATGGAGGTTCCTCATAAAACTACAAATAGAACCACCATATGACCCAGCAATCCCACTACTGGGCATATACCCTGAGAAAACCATAATTCAAAACGAGTCATGTACCAAAATGTTCATTGCAGCTCTATTTACAATAGCCCGGAGATGGAAACAACCTAAGTGCCCATCATCGGATGAATGGATAAAGAAGATGTGGCACATATATACAATGGAATATTACTCAGCCCTAAAAAGAAATGAAATTGAGCTATTTGTAATGAGGTGGACAGGTCTAGAGTCTGTCATACAGAGTGAAGTAAGTCAGAAAGAGAAAAATAAATACGGTATGCTAACACATACATATGGAATTTAAGGAAAAAAATGTCATGAAGAACCTAGGGGTAAGACAGGAATAAAGACACAGACCTAGAGAATGGACTTGAGGATATGGGGAGGGGGAAGGGTAAGCTGTGACAAAGCGAGAGAGAGGCATGGACATATATACACTACCAAACGTAAGGTAGATAGCTAGTGGGAAGCAGCCGCATAGCACAGGGAGATCAGCTCGGTGCTTTGTGACCACCTGGAGGAGTGGGATAGGGAGGGTGGGAGGGAGGGAGACGCAAGAGGGAAGAGATATGGGAACATATGTATATGTATAATTGATTCACTTCGATATAAAGCAGAAACTAACACACCATTGTAAAGCAATTATACTCCAATAAAGATGTAAAAAAAAATGCAGAAAAAAGATCCTATTACGTAATAACTGTGCATGGTAGGGGTACTCCAGCCGTTGCATTGCCCAGTGAGTGAGTTTTCTAATGGAACATTTTGTTCTGGGGCTCCCCATCGGCCAGAGAAAACCATCAGGGCATTTTCAGAGCTGCACTATAGTCTGAGGCTCTTCTTACACAGTCTTCCTTTCTTCTTATTTTCTTTAACAGGAGTCAAACCAGCATTGAGGTCGGTAGGCTCCTCCCACTCTCCTGCTCCTTCCCCATTTATTTTTTTATTTTAAAATTTTATTTATTTATTTATGGCTGCATTGGGTCTTTGTTGCTGCATGCTGGCTTTCTCTAGTTGCGGCGAGGGGGGGGCTACTCTTCGTTGCGGTGTGTGGGTTTCTTGTTGCGGTGGCTTCTCTTTGTTGCAGAGCACGGACTCTAGGCACGCGTGCTTCAGTAGTTGTAGTACACGGGTTCAGTAGTTGTGGCTCGTGGGCTCTAGAGCACAGGCTCAGTAGTTGTGGTGCACGGGCTTAGTTGCTCCGCGGCATGTGGGATCTTCCCGTACCAGGGCTTGAACCCGTGTCCCCTGCATTGGTAGGCAGGTTCTTTAACCACTGTGCCACCAGGGAAATCCCCCCTTTATTTTTCACAAGTGTTTCATCCAATAAATCTCTTGAATGACGAATTTCATTCTGGTATCTGCTTCTCTGAGGAAATACACAGACACAGTATCCAAATGAGCATTACTATCAATGATTTTAAAATTATAGACCTAGTTGTATAGGGATACTAAAATCATAATAGAGTCATTTAGTTCTTTTCAAAAAGCCTAATGTAACTATATGTTTACCCTAACTAGTTCTGCATACATTATGTACTAGTCACAATTAGTTTGCTAGAAAAAAAATGAAGTAGTCTGTTTTTTGCTGCCTTCCTGTTCACAATCTTGTTTTTGGAATGGATTTTCACCTTCAGCTCCACAACCTTTTGTTCCAGTGAAAGGTGATTAGATCAAGGGACCTCCAGTCCTTGGAAAGACAGTCCTTGCCCATGGCTAAGATAATAAAATTTCCTTTAGGAAGAATATGTACAGTAAACATAAAGTTTGTAGTCCATGCATGGTGTATCCTAGAGCTGGAAGAATATATAGACATGTGTTGGGTAGTTGGCTTGAGTTCTCTAGAAAAGGATGGCAATCATGAGTGGAAGAGATAAAAAGCAAAGAAGAGATCATAAAGCCCCTGAGAGATGGAGAGAACAACCTTGTTTTCATTTTCCATTTTTGTCTCAGGTCACTAACTTGTCATCAGTCAGAAAAAGGAAGGAAACTAATTTATTTATTCTACCAATATTTATTAAATATTTGCTATGACCAGGCATTCTTCCAGGTGATGGGGATACAATAATGAAAAAAACAATGCATTCCCTTGTGAATTTTACATTCAAGGAGAGAGCCAGACAACAAAAAAATATGCATTAATAAGCAATTTATGCATACATTCATAAATATGTAAATAATTTCATTTGAAATTGGTAAGTACAATGTACAGCAGGGGAAGAGGGGTGGAAAGACTGGAGAACAGGAAGACATTGTTCTTTTAGATAAAGAGGAAGGCACCATTAAGAAGATAACATTTGAGCATATGTGAATGGAGTGTAGGAATGAACCATGTGAACATCTAGAAAAAGTGCATTCTAGCAGAGAAAATGCCAATGTTGCCACCAGAGTGACAGCTAGACAAAGAGGTGAAGTGAAAGAGAATAATCCCTATTGCTCCCGCTGGTCCTAAGATTATAATAGGTATTCATTTCCCTTCTCCACCACACATTCTGTATATCCCCCACCTTAGACCAGTACCACAGCTAGCCTGGGTTGCTTGTGTGCCTTCTGGTGTGACCTAGACCATCCCCAAGAGTTTAAATCCTTAATTATCATTCTTTCTTGGGCCATGCTTGCTGCAACTGCCCATTTACTGTTATCACAGGGCACATATACACCAAGCAATTCCACAGTAAAGCCTCTGTCTTACTGGCATCATCCCCCCTACTCACATTGCGTAGGAGCTACCCTTGCTCTTGAGGATGACTAGAAGCAGTAACCCTCTTTTCCTGATAGTGCAGTTGGTTTCAGTGCCATGAAGAAGCCAGAGAGACGAGGGGCTAATTGTAGCTTCAGGTTCATTGGGACCCTTGCTATGTCTCCTAGCTGAATTATTCCTGCTAAAAACCAGTACTTCTAACCAACCATGGCCTAAGGTCTGTCTTGGGAATGGAAAGACAAATTCTGTAATCAGTTCACTGGAAGTGAAAGTAAAAGAGTCGATTTACTTGTACCTCTTGGTTCCCGGATTTATGTATTCAGTCTATAGATGGCAAAGTACCATATATCAATTGGTAGTCCAAAGTAAATATATACTTTATCCTGGAAGACAGGACTCCAGTCTGGAGAGTGTTGTCTCTAATCTGGTACATTACCTAAGCCTTTAACAGACCATTCTACTGTGCAGTTTAGTCAACTGCTTCTGAGCAATGGGTTATAGAAGACTGGTGTATCCCATGCTGTGCACCCAATATTGCCCCAGTGTGCTTTAAAATGTATGCAGTGCTCTGCAGCAACATTGTATGGAATGCCACGTTAATAGATCGGCTGTTCTATAAACCCTCAGTTAGTGGTGCTATCAGTGGCATTGTGGACAGAAAAGCAAACCCATAGCCATGGTATGAATCAATTCAAATAGGAACAAATCACTATTACCTCTAGGAAATGATCCAGTATCATTCACCTTCCACCAAAAAAAAAAAAAAAAAAAAAAAAAGCTGTGTATAATGGTGCTGTGTCAGTTACTCAGCATGTCTCTTGGGTGGCAGGTGGGGCATTCTACAGTGTCATTAGCTAAACAAGGATTTGAAGTAAGAGGCACTAATGGTGTTGGGTCCATATATATTCTTCACCTCTATCTTCATGGTTGCTTTCCCCTCTGTACCAGCATCAGGCGACTGAAGAGAAATAGGCTGACATCCATTGGATGAGTTATTCTTTTCATCTAAATTTTTATTTAGAATTTCTTATGTGTACGTACTCATTAGTAGCCATATGCTCTGTATCTTTTCTCACAGATATATGTATACATCTTTTCTCCAGAGCTTTTTTGTTTCTCATTTTCAAATCTTGTTCTTTCCAGAGCCTTAATTAATCAGCAAAAGCTGTTCTCCCACAGCTGAGGAGTCCATGTATTGATATACCCATACTTCAAACAACTTTTCTCCTTGTAATAATTGCTTGCCTACTGGAACATTATTCTCTTATGACTGTCATTAAAGCAACCACTGAGTAGCTTTATAATGACAGTTACAACAGCTAGAATAGCAGTGCCCCTATATATTAATTATTTCTCTTGTTTTCTCCTGCCTTGTCAGTTGATAATATGAATTTCTTCATAAGGTTATAGTTTACCATGAGGAAGAAGCACAGGTACAATAGAAGCAGATAACGTGAGTTTGAGTCACCTGCATATATAATTTATTCATGCTTTTTGGAGCTTCTTGGGCCCAATACAAAGCATACCTATTTGCATTATCCAATGGGTACTGTGTCTATCTGACTGCATGCTTCAGTGGATCTGATAATATCAAGCTCATGGTGGATAACTTCAGTTCCATAGTCATTTGATGTTCTTGATAAGACATTAGCAATGTTGAACTCCATCCAAGCCCTTTGCTCCAAGAAAACATCAACGGTTAAGAAATCTTACCCTCCTTTTGTGTCTAGGATATATCTAATGACCTTGGATTGTCCTGCTCTTGTATAGTCTAAGACTCATCTTCCCCTTTCCGGAATTTCTTGGGTAAGACCTATCTTTAAACTTTATCATGACGATCTTAAGACCCACACATAACTCATTTGTCTACCTGTATTTATCTAATCTCAGGTTCCTTCCATTTCTTGATGACATTTCTGATTAATGAATATCTCCCCACTGCAATCACCTGAATAAAACCATCTCCTAAATTGTTGCATTTTGTCTTATAGGGCTTTCTGGCTTTTTCGGACCCCATGATATGCCAGCAGCTGTTTTACAAATGGTGAGTAGTTTCTGTTGTACTCTAAAAATGTTGTATTATTACTTTAAATTATTTTTAATTTTTAGATTATTGGTTGGTTTTGATATTAAGAATGATGCCAAATTACATTTGAAAAATCTTTTCTACATCTATCAAGATATTGGTTTTCTACTGCTAATGTGATATATAGTACATGAAAACGATTTCTAATATTAAACCAACAAAATATAAGGATATATTTTACTTGATTGTCTAGATTAACCTTTCATGATATATATTTTTTAATTTTTATTGAAGTATAGTTGATTTACAATGTTGTATTAGCTTCAGCTGTACAGCAAAGTGAATCAGTTATACATATACATATATCCACTCTTTTTTTAGATTCTTTTCCCTATAGGCCATTACAGAGTATTGAGTAGAGTTCCCTGCTCTATACAGTAGGTCCTTATTAGTTATCTGTTTTATATATAGTAATGTGTATATGTCAGTCCCAATCTCCCAATTTATCCCTGCCCCTCCTTATCCCCTGGTAACCGTAAGTTTATTTTCTATATCTGTGGCTCTACTTCTGTTTTGTAAATAAGTTCATTTGTACCCTTTTTTTAGCTTCTACATATAAGCAAAATCATATGATATTTGTCTTTCTGTATCTGACTTACTTCACTCAGTATGTGATGATATTATTTAATTTGAATGCTTATTCTTATGTTCTTGCATTCACGCATCTGTCAGTAATTTTTTGGTAAACTTAGCAGAATTTTTTGTCAGATAAATGCATTAGATTCATTTCACTAGATTCATAAAGTGAAGTGTACCATGTTTTTTATGCTCTAAAATATCTTTATAATGTGGAAATTATCAATTTCCTAATATTTTGAAAGAATTATTCAATAAAAGTGAATCTTACTTATTCTTTTTTATTGGTAAATATATCTTTAATATCAGTAATACATTTTAATTATACTACTTGCCTAGCTATTACATATTGCGTCAATTTTGAACATTTATTTTATAGAAAATAAGATATTTTAGTGAAATTTTTAAAAATTGTTAGTAATCATTTGCATACTATTTTATTATAATTAATAACTGTATATATATTTGTATTTTCTTCTCCATCTCAAGGAATTATAGTTACAAAACACAGTGCAAATATTATGGATCATACAAAGTCATGATCATAATAAAGCTAACACTTTGGCCAGTTCAGAGAGAGAAAGGGAGAAAGTGTTAGGCTATTTTTAAGAAATATCTCATAGATTTTACAGATTTTGCATATTTCATAGATTTTATAGATTTGGCGTAAGATATTTTAAGTAATTTAAAAATACAAATTCAAATGCTTAATGCTCTACATAAATTTTATTATAAGAGTTTGAAAGCAGATGCATCTGATATTTATCAAGTTTTTCAAAGAGAGAAGAAAATTTTACTTACTCTTACCTAAATCCTATCTCCTGAGTTCTCTTACCCACCCCCTTGGGGGGAAGGAGAAGATTATTCGAATTATCCCAGGATAATTGACAGTGGAACAGTCCATAGCACTGAGAGGCCAAGCCTGCTCTTGTACAGGACTGCAGCCTGATCTTTTGACCTCAACCACAATCATAGAAGAGTGTGGCAGCAGTATAGCTTCCATAACTGGGGCAGCAATAGTGCAATCTCAATGGGTCAGACAAAAGTCGGTTCATCTTTTTTATACTCCCAATCAAGATTCAAATAACATGGGTGTTCAATCTCATTCCAAGGTCATTTTGTTATAGAAAAATAGACACCAGCGTGTTAACAGTGGTTATATCTTGATTTGGGGTTTCCAGATTGTTTTATTGATTTTTGTTTTCATTATTTCTATCTTCTATATTTCTATGATGATTGTATATTATCTGTGTATTAAAACAGTAAGGAGAGATATAAAATAAGCAAAATACTACTGGAAGTATATCTGCTAAAATATTTATGGAGATTTAATCTGAAAATTGAATTATTGGTGATTTTTTCCTTTCTTCTAAAAATAGTAGTTAGGAAAAAAGTTAGGTTTTAAAAAGAGCTTTAAAAAAAAAAAGCTACCAAAGGTGGAATGAATGTGATAAATTTGTTGTGAACAGAAAGAGAAAAGTGTCCCACTCTACTCTTAACATTTATGAGCAACCTTCCTACGCTGAGAATTTCTAAGCTTTCTCTATCCTGGGTTTTTGCTCATGATTTCAAGTATTAATGCCCCCTTTTATTTTGGCTTTGAATGTTATTTTTCTTTTTCCTAAGCCCCTCTTTTTATTTGTATTCAACTTTCAGTATATCTAGCTCCCAAACTCTCCATAACCACTGCTCACTTGATGGATGTTCCCCTTTCCCAATTTATTCATCACTGTCACTTTACGATCATTTAAAATAAGACATAGTCTTTCACACTCTCAAAGTAGAGTGTCTCTGGGGATTACTGCAACTAATCAATTAGCAGTTGAGCAATCTTGTTATAAATAATCTCAAATGCATTATAAAATATGAGCTAATTGAAATAAATAGTAGAGTTTAAACCAATGAATACAATAATGCATCAGAGTAAACAAGTGGTGAAATCACTAATACAGGACTAGGAAGGGCAAGCTTCCTCTTTCAATTTGTATTTAAAAAGTGGTTAACCAGGCTGTTTCCATGAATTGAGAAATATAGGTCATTTAAAGAGGAATGAACTGTTTTCTAAAATCAATAAATTATGGAATGATGAGAAAATATTTTGAGGTGTCCTCTGTGGGCACATTAATGCTTTTCTAGAGACTCCATAATTGCTTTGCTCAATTATTTGAAGAAAAGATTGGAATGCCTCCTTTGAAAGGAAACCAAATTAGAACTATGTCAAACTCCACAGCAGCCAATCTCCAGGGGCTCTTGTGCAGCAGTCACTCCTTGGATTCTTAGAATGTTCCTTGAGCAGCAGTTAAATTGATTCCATTGCATCTTTCAGAAATCAAAGATGAGTGCTCATGTATTTCTGTAATTTTGACCACTGGATTGTCTGGATACAGGTGTGGATTAGACATTGTCACCAGATTCTCTATCTATATTTTACTCATTTTCTTTTATGTGGATTGGGCAGCATATAAATGCAAGTAAATATATATGTGTATATATATATATATATATATGGCCAAATTATTTGTGTGTGTGTGTGTGTGTGTGTGTGTGTAATTTGTAGGTCAAATGAGAATGCCAGACAAACACAAGGACTTTTATAAAATGGAGCTGCTCCAAGGTTTGTTTATTCTACTCTGACCACTAGAATCATGAATGTAAGAGACAGAAATAGGCACCTTGTCCAGGTTCCTAGTTATTGTAACAAGACCAGCCATGTTTTTGGTTGCTTGTTTTTACCCAAGACTTACTGAAAATAGCAGAGACTTTTGGTGGGAATAGGTGAAACCCATCCTATACTATTGTACAGTTAACTTTACACAGCTATGAGCTACAGAGTATAAACAGTGGGCTGGTTACTTTCTACTTTCTATTTCATCTTATGATATGTTTGGTGAGAGTATCAAGGAAGAGGAGCTAATGGATGTGAGATACCTGAATCCTTCATAACACTGTTTCTCAGGGATAGAGTTTCTCACAGATTCATGCCCAGTAGAATCACCTGGTCGAGAAAGCTTTTACAGTCAGGAGGAATAAAAGGCTACTAGGCTAGGGCCACCTTAACAAAGATCATAATTTAATTATTTATGGTGGTATCTTGTTAATGGTATGTTTTTAAAACCACCTTAGGGTAGAGAATCATTGTATTGGGGTTCAGACTTACAAAGTTCCTCTTGCATTTGCCAAATCCAATTTGACCCCATTTCCCTGGCACCCATGAAACACCTGTACAGTGACTGGCACTCATTATTTTCTTCCTGTAGCTGATTGTGCATATACAGTTTTTTGTGTGTGTGTTTGGCATATTTAGGAGTTCTGCAGTGAAATAAGTAAAAAAAAAAAAAAGACATCAGAATCAATTTTTAATGTATGTTTTAGGACACTCAGTAAACTTCATTTCATTTTTAACTGGACCAGCTGACTTTACCATTCCCACTTTCCTTTTCCCCTGAAAAAAGGAAATATATTTTACATTAATATGGCAAATTGAATTTTTGACCATTTCTTTTATTTTGTCTTAATATCCTAATTCTAAATGGTTTGGCTGTCAGCTGGTATCTGTTTATAAATGTGAAAATGCCACCAGTCACTCAAGTTGCACCATGGTATGCCTTTTTAAGTAAGAGTAATAGTTGTAAAAGTTTTACTTCTTACTAATTACATATAGATAACTCCAGATGGTCCAAAATTTATTTCAGAGTCCAGAAACTGGATTGAATCAATCTACCATTACTAGCACCTAGAATCCTCATCTATACTTGTGAGGCAGTAATGCCTAATGGTTAAGGAGATAAGCTCTTACGTTGGGTATGTGTGACCAGCTCTTAGCTCTGTCACATACTTGCTTTTGTCCCTGGGTGTTTTTATTCTCTCTGTGCTTCTCATTCCTCACCTATAAAATTAGGATAAATCTAATCATCTCATGCACAGGATTGATCCTATGCACACGACACATAATGAGTGCTCAGTGAGTTAGCTGTTATTTAATATTTTTGATATGGGCTCCTTTCTTATTCAGGTTAGACTTACGTGAAATACCCTAACTGCCTAACTGAAAGGCCACCTCCAATGCCTCTCCTGTATCCCAAAGTCAAGTGTGATCTATAATATAAATATTGATACATCTATATTA
This sequence comes from Leucopleurus acutus, assembly GCF_964270905.1. Lineage (NCBI taxonomy): Eukaryota > Metazoa > Chordata > Mammalia > Artiodactyla > Delphinidae > Leucopleurus > Leucopleurus acutus. The sequence goes on from NC_139147.1 coordinate 57,132,713, forward strand.
TGCAACTTCAATGTGTGACTTTCTAATATCATCAGAGACCCTGTGCCTATTTTACCTAAATTATCTTAATATGAAAAAAAAACCCAAATTGCAGCTTTAACTCTCCAAATTGAAATGCCTACACTGAAATATATTGAAATTATTTAAATAGATTTAAGTCAAGAACACATTTTTCTTTGGAAAGATTTATATCAATGTATTATAAATGGTTATCTCTGGGTGAATATTATGGACATTAAAATTTTTCTTCTTTTATCATATTCATTTTCTGATTATTCTAAAGTAAATAGTTTTTTTTAAATAAAAACGATTTTTAATTAGTAACACACCACTTTCACATTGATATTGTAACTTCATTTATTATACCATTAAATCTGCTTTATATAGTTATTAAACCACGTAATTTTGAAAGGTAGAAAGTACTTCAGTAAGTCAATTTTAGACGAATAGAAAATATTACATAAATCCAAGCAAGTATGCCTAGCTAGGTAAAACATGATTGATGGAAAATGAAAATATTATGTCTGGCTGTCTGTCTAGAACATAGCCTTATGATTTACTATAAAATATATAAAGCACCTCCTCATCCAAATCTCACTTTCTCTGTCTCTCAAAAAATGAATAAAACATAGCTTATGTAATTTCTTTTCTTTGGGCACTGATATATATTTTCTGAAATTCTGTTGAGAAAAGTCAAAACTACTGTTTTAGAGCTTATAGATCTTCTTGATGTTAATTTGGTATGTATTAAATGAACATGCCTTGGGTAAATTTAATGTTCAAATTTTGAAAGGAAAATTTTTCTTGAGTCTGAAAACTTTAAATACTAAACAAAAGACTTAAAAACGATTTTATTCCTGGAGGGAAAAATATAATACCTAGAAGCTGCCACTAGGCTTTTTTTAAGGCTTTATTTAATCACATGAGTGGGACATTTGTTCCAAATTAATTGCTTCTTTTCAGTTTTTATACAATCCCTGTGTATTTTATGTCTCCCTTGCTTTGAGCATTTTAAAATGGATGAATGTAATAGACTGCTTTGGATAAGATTCAAACTTTTTGGCAGGCTCCTAAGTAACAGAAGCCAGTACTTAATCAAATAGTATGTTTTAGTCTCTTAGCTTTTTTTTCAAGGTTTGAACCAATGCTCTTTATTTTTTTATTTTTTTTATTTTTTTCAACATCTTCTTTGGAGTATAATTGCTCTACAGTGGTGCATTAGCTTCTGCTTTATAACAGTGAATCAGCCATATGTATACACATATCCCCATATCCCCTGCCTCTTGAGTCTCCCTCCTACCCTCCCTAGCCCACCCCTCTAGGTGATCACAAAGCATTGAGCTGATATCCCTGTGCTATGCAGCTACTTCGCACCAGCCATCCATTCTACATTTGGTATGTATGTCCATGCCACTCTCCCACCTCGTCCCAGCCCACCCCTCCCCCTCCCCGTGTCCTCAAGTCCACTCTCCATGTCTGCGTCTTTATTCCTGTCCTGCCCTTAGGTTCTTCAGAAACATTTTTTTTTGTACATTCCATATATATGTCTTAGCATACAGTATTTGCTTTTCTCTTTCTGACTTACTTCACTCTGTATGACAGACTCTAGGTCCATCCACCTCACTACAAATAACTCAGTTTCATTTCTTTTTATGGCTGAGTAATATTCCATTGTAAATACGTGCCATATCTTCTTTATCCATTCGTCTGTCGATGGACACTTAGGTGGCTTCCACGTCCTGACTATTGTAGATAGAGCTGCAATGAACACTGTGGTACATGACTCTTTTGGAATTATGGTTTTCTCAGGGTATATGCCCAGTAGTGGGATTGCTGTGTCATATGGTAGTTCTGTTTTTAGTTTTTCAGGGAACCTCCATACTGTTCTCCATAGTGGCTGTATCAATTTACATTCCCACCAACAGTGCAAGAGAGTTCCCTTTTCTCCATACCCTCTCCAGCATTTATTTTTTGTAGACTTTTTGATGATGGCCATTCTGACTGGGGTGAGGTGATACCTCTTGTAGTTTTGATTTGCTTTTCTCTAATGATTAGTGATGCTGAGCAAACTTTCATTTGTTTATTGGCGATCTGTATATCTTCCTTGGAGAAATGTCTATTTAGGTCTTCTGCCCAGTTTTGGATGGGGTTGTTTCTTTTGTGATCTTGAGTTGCATGACCTGCTTGTATATTTTGGAGATTAATCTTTTGTCAGTTGTGTCGTTTGCAAATGTTTTCTCTCATTCTGAGTGCTGTCTTTTCATCTTGTTTATGGTTTCGTTTGCTCAGCAAAAGTTCTTAAGTCTCATTAGGTCCCATTTGTTTATTTCTGTTTCTATTTCCCTTTCTCTAGGAGGCGGGTCAAAAAAGATCTTGCTGCCAATTTATGATTTATGTCATAGAGTGTTCTGCTTATGTTTTCCTCTAAGTGTTTTATAGTGTCTGGCCTTACATTTAGGTCTTTAATCCATTTTGACTTTATTTTTGTGTATGGTGTTAGGGAGTGCTCTAATTTTATTATTTTACATGTAACTGTCCAGTTTTCCCAGCACCACTTATTGAAAAGGCTGTCTTTTCACCATTGTATATTCTTGCCTCCCTTATCAAAGGTAAGGTGACCGTATGTATGTGGGTTTAACTCTGGACTCTCTATCCTGTTCCATTGATCTATATTTCTGTTTTTGTGCCAGTACCATACTGTCTTGATTATTGTAACTTTGTAATATAGTCTGAAGTCAGGGAGCCTGATTCCTCCAGCTCCATATTTCTTTCTCAAGATTCCTTTGGCTTTTCGGGGTCCTTTGTGTTTCCGTACAAATTGTGAAATTTTTAGTGCTAGTTTTGTTAAAAATGCCATTGGTAGTTTGATAGGGACTGCATTGAATCTGTAGATTGCTTTGGGTTTTAGTCATTTTCGCAATGTCATTTTCATTGGGTATAGTCATTTTCGCAATGTCGATTCTTCCAATCCAAGAACATGGTAAGTCTCTCCATCTGTTTGTATCATCTTTAATTTTTTCATCAGTGTCTTATAGTTTTCTGCATACAGGCCTTTTGTCTCCTTAGGTAAGTTTATTCCTAGATATTTAATTTTTTGTTGTTGCAGTGGTAAATGGCAGTGTTTCCTTAATTTCTCTTTCAGATTTTTCACCATTAGTGTATAAAAATGCAAGAGATTTCTGTGCATTAATTTTGTATCCTGCTACTTTACCAAATTCATTGATTAGCTCTAGTAGTTTTCTGGTAGCGTCTTGAGGATTCTCTATGTATAATATCATGTCATCTGCATACAGCAACAGTTTTACTTCTTCTTTTCCAATTTGAATTACTTTTATTTCTTTTTCTTTTCTGATTGCTGTGGCTAAAACTTCCAAAACTATGTTGAACAATCATGGTGAGAGTGGGCAACCTTCTCTTGTTCCTGATCTTAGAGGAAATGATTCCAGTTTTTCACCGTTGAGAACGATGTTGGCTGTGGGTTTGTTATATATGGCCTTTATTATGTTGAGGTAAGTTCCCTCTATGCCTACTTTCTGGAGGGTTTTTATCATGAATGGGTGTTGAATTTTGTCGAAAGCTTTTTCTGCATCTATTGAGATGATCATATGGTTTTTCTCCTTCAATTTGTTAATATGGTTTATCACATTGATTTGCACATATTGAAAACCCTTGCATTCCTGGGATAAACCCCACTTGATCATGGTGTATGATCATTTTAATGTGCTGTTGGATTCTCTTTGCTAGTTTTTTGTTGAGGATTTTTGCATCTATGTTCATCAGTGATATTGGCCTGTAGTTTTCTTTCATTGTGACATCTTTGTCTGGTTTTGTTATCAGGGTGATGGTGGCCTAGTAGAATGAGTTTGGGAGCGTTCCTCCCTCTGCTATATTTTGGAAGAGTTTGAGAAGGATAGGTGTTAGCTCTTCTCTAAATGTTTGATGGAATTCGCCTGTGGAGCCATCTGGTCATGGGCTTTTGTTTGTTGGAACATTTTTAATCACAGTTTGAATTTCATTGCTTGTGATTGGTCTGTTTTTATTTTCTATTTCTTCCTGGTTCAATCGCAGAAGGTTGTGCTTTTCTAAGAATTTGTCCATTTCTTCCAGGTTGTCCATTTTATTGGCATAAAGTTGATTGTAGTAATCTCTCATGATCCTTTGTATTTCTGCAGTGTCAGTTGTTACTTCTCCTTTTTCATTTCTAATTCTATTGATTTGAGTCTTCTCCCTTTTTTTCTTGATGAGTCTGGCTAATGGTTTATCAATTTTGTTTTATCTTCTCAAAGAACCAGCTTTTAGTTTTATTGATCTTTGCTATTGTTTCCTTCATTTCTGTTTCATTTATTTCTGATCTGATCTTTATGATTTCTTTCCTTCTGCTAACTTCAGGGTTTTTTTGTTCTTCTCTCTCTAATTGTTTTAGGTGTTAGGTTAGGTTGTTTATTTGAGATATTTCTTGTTTCTTGAGGTAGGATTTTATTGCTATAAATTTCCTCTTAGAACTGCTTTAGCTGCATCCTATAGGTTTTGGGTCATTGTATTTTCATTGTCATTTGTTTCTAGGTATTTTTTGATTTCCTCTTTGATTTCTTCAGTGATCACTTCGTTATTAAGTAGTGTATTGTTTAGCCTCCATATGTTTATATTTTTTACAGATTTTATTTCCTGTAATTGATATCTAGTCTCATAGCGTTGTGGTCAGAAAAGGTACTTGATATGATTTCAATTTTCTTGAATTTACCAAGCCTTGATTTGTGACCCAAGATATGATCTATCCTGGAGAATGTTCCATGAGCACTTGAGAAGAAATTATAATTTTCTTTTTTTGGATGGAATGTCCTATAAATATCAATTAAGTCCATCTTGTTTAATGTGTCATTTAAAGCTTGTGTTTCTTTATTTACTTTCATTTTGCATGATCAGTCCATTGGTGAAATTGGGGTGTTGAAGTCCCCTACTGTTATTGTGTTACTGTTGATTTCTCCTTTTATGCCTGTTAACACTTGCCTTATGTATTGAGGTGCTCCTATGCTCGGTGCATAAATATTTACAATTGTTGTATCTTTTTCTTAGACTGATCCCTTGATCATTATGTCATGTCCTTCTTCGTCTCTTGTAATAGTTCTTATTTTAACATCTGTTCTGTCTGATATGAGAATTGCTATTCCAGCTTTCTTGTGATTTCCATTTGCATGGAACGTCTTGTTCTATCCCCTCACTTTCAGTTTGTGTATGTCCCTAGATCTAAAGTGGGTCTCTTGTAGACAGCATATATACAGGTCTTGTTTTTGTATCCATTCAGCCAGTCTGTGTCTTTTGGCTGGAGCATTTAATCCTTTTACCTCTGAGGTAAGTATCGATATGTATGTTCCTATTACCATTTTCTTAAGTGTTCTGGATTTGTTATTGTAGGTCTTTACCTTCTCTTGTGTTTCCTGCCTAGAGAAGTTCCTTTAGCAGTTGTTGTAAAGCTGGTTTGGTGGTGCTGAATTCTCTTAGTTTTTGCTTCTCTGTAAACATTTTAATTTCTCCATTGAGTCTGAATGAGATCCTTGCTGGGTAGAGTAATCTTCATTGTAGGTTTTTCTCCTTCATCACTTTAAATATGTCCTGCCACACCCTTCTGGCTTGCAGTGTTTCTGCTGAAAGATCAGCTGTTAGCCTTATGGGGATTCCCTTGTATGTTAATTGTTGCTTTTCCCTTGCTGCTTTTAATTTTTTTCTTTGTATTTAATTTTTGATAATTTGATTTATATGTGTCTTGGTGTGTTTCTCCTTGGATTTATTCTGTATGGGACTCTGTGCTTCATGGACTTGATTGACTATTTCCTTTCCCATGTTAGGGAAGTTTTCAACTATAATCTCTTGAAATATTTTCTCCAACCCTTTCTTTTTCTCTTCTTCTGGGACCCCTATAATTCGAATGCTGGTGCATTCAATGTCATCCCAGAGGTATATGAGACTGTTCTCAAATCTTTTCATTCTTTTTTCTTTAATCAGCTCTGTGGTAGTTATTTCCAGTATTTTATCTTCCAGGTCACTTTTCCGTTCTTCTGCCTCAGTTATTCTGCTATTGATTCATTCTAGAGTATTTTTATTTTCGTTTATTGTGTTGTTCATCATTGTTTATTTGCTCTTTAGTTGTTCTAGGTCCTTGTTAAACGTTTCTATATTTTCTCCATTCTGTTTCCAAGATTTTGGATCATCTTTACTGTCATTACTCTGAATTCTTTTTCAGGTAAACTGCCTATTTCCTCTTTGTTTGGTCTCGTGTGTTTTTACCTTGCTCCTTCACCTGCTGTGTATTTCTGTCTTCTTATTTTGCTTAACTTACTGTGTTTGGGGTCTCCTTTTTTCAAGCTGCATGTTTGTAATTCCCGTTGTTTTTGGTGTCTGCGCCGATGGGTATGTTTGCTTCAGTGGGTTGTGTAGGCTTCCTGATAGATGGGACTGGTGCCTCTGTTCTCGTCGATGAGGCTGGATCTTTTCTTTCTGGTGGGCAGGACTGCATCCAGTTGTGTGTTTTGGGCTGTCTGTGAACCTATTATGATTTTTGGCAGCCTCTCTGCTAATAGTGGGGTTGTGTTCCTGTCTTGCTAGGTGTTTGGCATGGGGTGTCCAGCACTGGAGCTTGCTGGTCGTTGAGTGGGGCTGGGTCTTAGTGTTCTGACGGAGATCTATGGGAGATTTCTTGCCAATTGATATTAAGTGTGCCTGGGAGGTACCTGGTGCACCAGTGTCCTGAATTTAGCTCTCCCACCTCAGAGGCTCAGGGCTGACAGCCGGCCAGAGCACCAAGACCCTGTCAGTCACATGGCTGGAGAAGATGGGCTATGAGTTGGGTGTCAGCCACTGCCCTGTTGTAGCTCTCTCTCAGCTGTCTCTTGGATGAAATGACGCTCCAACTCATGTATCCACAGAGATTTCAAAATTCTGCTTGCCTAGTAAACTCTTTGTGCCCAAGCTTGGCTAAACTAATTACCTCTAAGTAATTTCTAAAAGAAATACATCAAAACCCCTCTGAATCTTTGAGAAATTAAAATTGAGAATGTAATCTTTCATTTGTAATGGTACCAAATATTTTTACATCCTAAATATACTAAATCAACCACAACTGAACTAAACATACAAGACACAAAGAACCTCAAAAGTTAAATGCAATTAATATATTAAAACTACCTGCGGGGCTTCTCTGGTGGTGCAGTGGTTGAGAGTCCACCTGCTGATGCAGGGGACACGGGTTCGTGCCCGGGTCTGGGAAGATCCCACATGCCACGGAGCGGCTGGGCCCATGAGCCATGGCCGCTGGGCCTGTGCGTCCGGAGCCTGTGCTCCACAACGGGAGGCCATAACAGTGAGAGGCCCGCATACCGCAAAAAAAAAAAAAATTACCTGTGAACACAAAGCACTTACAATTAATATATATTTTAAAAATTAGAATCTACCTGCTATAAATAATTGAGGCCAGTGTAATTTAACTTTATTTCTGTTAAATTACATGAAGATAATATATTTCCTGACTGCTCTATTGCTGCAAAATCATTTGGATGCTCTTACATGTTTGTAAACAGATAGAACTTTTTAAAATCTCTATAAAAAGAACAAATCATATACTCTTTTCTTAAATTTTATTATTTAAAATGAATATAAAATGAATTTTAACTCTTTAATAATTCCTTCTCCTGAGTTATTTCCAAATTATTAAAGTGAAATATGAAAATGATATTTGCTAACTACTTTTATGCATTATGACAGGTACTGGGCTCTAGGTGCTTTCTGTTCTCTAATCCTCATAAAGAACATGTAGTAAACATTTTGATCTGAAGAATTGGTATCATCTCCTTTCTTATAAGTATGATAGACTATTCCAGTAAAAACGTATGTGTCTGTGCTCTACCATTTTGGAATATTATTAATTATTGATTCAATTTCTCTTAATAGATATTGGCCTATGCAGATAATCTATTTTTCCTTCTGTGAATTTTGGTAGTTTGTGTCTTTTAAGGAATTAGTCCTTTTTGTCTAGGTTATAATACTTGTGGGAATATGGTTTTTCACACTATTCCTTTATTATCCTTTAATGTCTACAGGACCTTTAGTGATGGTTCCTTTTTCATTTCTAATATACATAATTTTGTCTTCTCTCTTTTTATCGTTTAGCTGGCTACAGTTTTATCCATTTTATTTCAAAGAACCAATTTATCAATTCTTTTCAAAGGACCAGTTCAGGTTTCATTGATTTTTCTCTATTTATTTCCTGTTTTCAATTTCATTGTTTTCTGCTCTGATTTTCATTATTTCTTCTGCTTGCTTTAGACCTAAGTTGTTCTTCTTTCTCTAGTTTCCATGCGTAGATGCTGAGATTATTGATTTTAGAGCTTTCTTCTTTTCTCATATATGCATTTAATATTATAAATTTCCTTTTAGGCACTGCATTTGCTGCTATCACCAGTTTTGATAAGCTGTATTTAAACTTTTATTTAGTACAAGGTTTGTTAAATTTATTTTGAGACTTTTTTGACCTAGTGTCATATAAAAGTGTGTTGTTTTATCTCCAAATAATTGAGAATTTTCCAACTATCTTTCTGTTGCTGATATCTAGTATTTAATTCTGATTTAATTCCATTGTGGTCTGAGAACATATTTTGTATGATTTCTATTCTTTCAAATTGCTAAGGTGTGTTTTATGACCTGCAGTGTGGTTTATTAAATTTCCACTGAGCCTGTGAAAAATGCGTTGCTGTTGCTTGATGAAATATCAATATATTGTAAGCATCAGTTAGATTGAGTTGACTGAGAGTGCTCTTCAGGTCAACTTTATTCTGACTGATTACCTACCTGCTTAGTCTATCAATTAGTAAAAGATTAGTCTTGAAGTCATCAATTATAATTATATATTTGTTGATTTATCTTTTCAACTCTAGCAAATTTTGTAGCCCTGCATTCTAATTACCTGTTGTTATGTGCATACATGTTATGGATCATTGTCTTGTTGAGAACTGACACCTTTATCATTATATAATGTCTCTCTATCCCTGATAATTTTCTTCGTTCTTCAGTTGGCTTTGTGTAAAATTAATATAGCTACTCTTTCTTTTTACTAGTATTATCATAGCATATCTCCCCCAGTTCCTTTACTTTTAAACTATTGGAATCCATTTATATTAAAATAGATTTCTTATAGATAACATATAGCTGCATATAGCTGGGACATTTTTATTTATTCATTCTGATAAGTTCTGTATATCTATACTATTGACATTTAAAGTGATCAGTGATACAGTTATATTCACTTCCACCAAGTTTGTAAGTGTTTTCTATTTGTTGAGCTTTCTTTGCTTTTTTCTCCTGCCTTTTATGGTTTTAATAGAGCACTTTTTGTGATTTCATTTTATTTATTTTCTTAGCCCATAAATTATACTTTTATTTCATTTTTTTAGAGGTTGTTCTAGAGGTTGCAATATACATTTCAAACTAATCTAAGTCAATCTTCTAATAACTCTGTATCACTTCATGTATAGTGCAGATACTTCATAACAGTATTTCCACTTCCTTCCTTACATCTCTTATGACACATGTCATTCATTTCCTTTATCCATATGCTATACCACTAAATACTTCAAACAAAAATTACCTTTTAGATAAATTAACAATAAGAAAAACAGATTTTATTTTACCTTTTTTTAAAAATTTGTTTATCCTATGCTCATTTTTTCTGTATGTATACCTGAATTCATGTCCTATATCATTTTCCTTCTCCCTTAAGAACTCTTTATCATATTTGGCAGTATGGATGTGCTGGTGATTAAGTTTTTTAATTTTACTTTTATGAGAAAGTATTTCTCCTTTATTTTTGGAAGATAATCTCACTGGATATAGAATTCCAAGTTTGTTTGTTTTCTTTCAATACTTTAAATATTTTACTCTACTCTCTTCTTGCTTACATGGTTTCTGACAAGAAGTCCACTGTAATTCTTATATTTGTTCTTCTTTTGTTTGGCCTTTTTCAAATTTTTTCTCTCTTTGTCTTTAATTTGCTGCCAATTGAGTATGATATATCTAGGTGTATTTTTTTATCCTGCTTAGTATTCTCTGAGCTTTCTGGATCTGTGGTTTGTATGTGTCATTAATTTTGGAAAATTATTATTACTTATTCAATTATTTATTCATTATTTATGCAGTTACTTCTTCTGATCCATTCAATCTTTTTTTCTCTTTCTGATATTCCAATTACACGTATAATACACCTCTTCAAATTGTTCCATAGTTCACAGATGAGCCAGTCCATCTTTTTAAATTCTTCTTTTCTTTTTACTTTAGTTGGGGAAATTTCAATTGACATATCTTTAATCAAACTGATTCTTTCCTTGGCTATGTCCAGTCTACTGATGAGTTCATCAAAGGTACACTTCCCTTTCTTTTACAGTGTTTTGAATTTCTAGCATTTCCTTTTGATTCTTTCTTAGAACCTGAATCTTTCTTCTTACATTGCTAATTCTTTCTTCCGTGTTGTCTACTATTTCCATTAGAGCTCTTTAACGTTTTAACTATAGCTATTTTAAATTATCTGTCTGATAATTCCAAAATGTATTTCATATCACAGTTTGGTTCTGTTTCCTGCTTTGTTTTTTAGGCTGTGATTTGTTGTTGTTTGTTTGTTTGTTTGTTTTAGCATGACTTGTACTTTTTAGTTAAAAGCCAGGCATGATGTATTAGATAATAGGAACTGAGGTACCAGGGCTTTAATATGAGGTTTATATCAATCTGGATAGGAGTCAGGCTGTATTTAGTGCTTACTGTAACTTCGGGTGCCAGTTTTATTCTAGCTTCAATTTGTGCCACCTTCAAATTGCTCTGGTATTCTTTAATTCCCCTTCCCCTGTTGTCTTTAGGCTACCCCAAGAACTCCTCCTTAAGCAGAGTCAATGTCTTGCACTTCTTTCAGCTGTAAGCCATTGTTATATTTGATGTGATGGTAAGATGTAGAAAGAGGAAGTGTTCTATAATCGTATGATTGAATCTCTGTCTTTTAGTGTGCCTATGTCCCTGGGCTGTGTTCTTCACAGTAGTTTCTTAGCTCTACCTGGCACCCCCTTCAGTGAGACAGGAAGGCTGGAAAGCACTAGTTGTATAAATTCCCTTTCTCCTATGTGGGATAAGGCTCTGGTAGAGTCTTTTCCCCTAGAGAATCTTTTCCCCTGGTAAGTCTTTTCCACTGGTGTGTAGACATTTGTTATTTAGAACACTTATTTTAAAATTGGTTATTTTAGATTCTTCATATAAGTGGTGTCATGTAGTATTATCCTTTTGTGTCTGGCTTATTCCACTTAGCATTTATTTCTTTCAGGTTCAACAATGTTGTCACAAATGGCAAGATCTTCTTTTTTAAGGTTGAAGAATATTCCATTGTGTATGTGTATGTGTATACACAATATATATGGGATATATATATATATATATAACTCCCATATCTTCTTTATCCATTCATCCATCAATGGACATTTTAGGTTGCTTCCATGTCTTGGTTATTATGTATAATGCTGCAATGATGGTGTAAATATCTCTTCAAGATTCTGATTTAAATTCCTTTAAATATACACATGAAGTGGATTGCTGGGTTATATAGTAATTATATCTTTATTTTTTTGAAGAACCTCTATACTGTTTCATAGTGGCTGTATCCATTTACATTTCCACCAACACTGAACAAAGGTTCTCTTTTCTCCACATCCTCACTAACAATTGTTGTCTTTTATTTTTTTGATAATGGCCATCTTAACTGGTAAGAGGTGATATTTCATTATGATTTTAATCTGCATTTCCCTGATGATTAGTAATGTTGAACACCTTTTCGTTTACCTGTTGACTACTTTATATGTCTTCTTTGGAGAAATGTCTGGTCAGTTCCTTTGCCTATTTTTTAAGCAGTTATTAGTTATTTTTATATTGAGTTGAATGGTGGTTGCCAGGGACTAAGGGGAGGAGGACATGGGGAGGTAGTAAAGGAGTTTTAGTTATCCAAGATGAATAAGTCCTAGAGATTTACTATACAGCATAGAGCCTCTGTAACAATACTGCTTTGTGTACTTAAAATTTTTCTAAGAGGATAGATCTTGTGTTATTGTTCTAATGATAGTAATAGTAGTAATAGTAGTAATAACAATAATAATAGCAATAAATAGAGGGCGGGAGGAAACTTTTGAAAGTGTTAGATATGTTTATGGTATAGAATGTGGTGATGGTTTTATGGATATATACTTACCTCGAAACTCATCAAGTTGTATACATTAAATATGTACAACTTTTTAAAAACGTCAATCATACCTCAAAAAAGTGGTTGAAAAAAGAAAAGAAAAGAAAAAAGAACATTGGTTATGAAAAGTAACCTGCTCCTGCCAGAGCCACGGGGGCATTTTTCTTAGCTCTGTACCTTAAGAATCTTGGTGAGTTTCAGGGAGGTAAAACCCACAAGAGTATAGGGTGACCCTAAGGCTGTGGCCCCCAGGAATTTTTCATCTTCAAGCTTTTCCACACTCAGTCTCCAGCAATTCGTCTATGTTATTATTTAAGTGTTCCTATCACTTACGGCTCTAGCAGCATCTGCTCCAAGCAGATCTTAGCTGTGTTTCTCTTGATGAATGACCCTTTTATTATTATGTGGTATCCCTATTTTTCTCTTAGTAATTTTCTTTGTTCTGAAGTCCACTTTGTCTGAAAATGATATAGCCAGCGTTCTCTTGATTATTTTCTGCATGGTGTATTTTTTCCATTACTTTTACTTTTAACCAACTAAATATTGGAAGTAATTTTTTTTTATAGATTTCAAATAATTAGGGCAATTTTTAAAATCTGCTTTGCCAATCTCTGTCTTTAAAGTGATATATTTAGACCGTTTATATATTTAAGGTAATTCTTGATATTTTAGGGTTTAAATCTGCCATTATATTACTTGTTTTCTGTTTATTCCTTCTGTATTTCATTTCTTTGTTTCCCATTTCACTCTTTTGTTTCTCTCTCTCCTGTGGGTTACTTTTATTTTGAACTATCTGCCGTATCTGAGGATTTTTTTTTATAGTTTTTAAATTTATTGGTTTCCCTAGGAATTATGAGACACATATATAGCTTATCACTTTTTACTGTCAACATTTTATTAGTACAAGAGGAATGTAGAAACGGTACTACATTTGAACTCATTTTTACCTTCTACCTTTTATGACATACTTATCTTTAATGTTACCTTCATATATATTTAGATGCACATCAGATAATGTTATAACTCTTCTCTCATTAAAAAAAAAAACAAAACCTCGAGGGGATAATTATAGCCTATTATGTTTGACCTTATATTTACTCTTTCCATTCTATTATTTTTTCTTGATGGTCCAAGTTTCCCTCTATTATTATTTCCTTTCTCTCTATAGAACTTTCTTTAGCATTTTGTTTATAGCAGGTCTGCTTCTGGTACTCTCTTAGTTTTTATGGTCAGTCTTTTTTATGGAGATTGTTACTATTTCTCCTATGTTATGAAGGCTATTTTATCTAGATAAAGGATTTGAGGTTGTCAGTTCTTCTTTTTGGCACTTGAAAAAAGTTGGGCAACTTTCTTCTGTCCTCCGTGGTTTCTAATGAAATACTCTGCTGCCATTCAAATTGTTATTTCTGTAGAAGTAACACATTACATCTTTTTGAATACTTTCAAGATTTTTTTCTGTCTTTTGTTTAGAGGTAAAATATTTCATTTTGATATGTTGGTGTGTGTATTTCTTTAGATTTAGCTTCTTGATTAGATTTGGAAAGATTTCAGTCTTTATTTCTTCAAGTATTTTTTTTTCAACCATCTGCTCTTTCTCTTCTTCTGAGACTCCAATGATATAAATATTATGTCTTTTATAATTGTCCAAAAATTCTTGAGTCTCTGTTCACTTTTTTTAAAATGTATGTTCTCTTTGATGTTCAAATTAGATAGTTTCTATTGATCTGTTGTCAAGCTCAGTGACAATTTCCAGTCATCTCCATTTTTTTAATTAAACCCATCTAGTGAGTTTTTTTCTTTCTGTTATTTTATTTGAAGTTTTAAATTTTGATTTGGTTCTTTATATTTTCTATTTATTTTTTGAGATGTTTTATTCTTTAAGTGTTCCAAAAGGGTCTGTAATTTTTTGTTGGAACATTTTTATCATAGATGCTTTAAAATTCTTCCCAGATAATTTTGTCATCTGTATCGCTGCAATATTGACACCTGTTGATTGCTTTTCTCATTGAACTTGAGGTGTTCCTGAGTCTTAGTATAACAGATAATTTGGGTTGCGTTCTGAGCCTTTTATGAGTTATTTATATTTTACTTTTTAGCAGACAGTACACCTGTTTAAGTTCAGAATTCATGTCCTGAGCTAATTTTACAGCCCACGATTCAAATAGCAAACTGGTTTCAAAGCCCTTTCAGTGCTATTTTGGTATATACCACTTGTGGGCTGCCTGCAGTTCAAAATCTGGGCAATGTTACACACCGTGGTCCAGTTTTCATAATGTGTATTGTGTTGATTCTGTTTGTTTCATGAATGTCCCAGACTTTATACATAGATTCGTTTGGCCTATCTGTATGATTCCTTCCTGGATACATCTTAATTGTTTGGTTACCAAGAATCCCAGTTCTTAACCTTATACACATTGCCCCACAGTGCATTGACAGCCATAAAAGCTCATATCCTTTTATAACACTGTAAAGGGACTCAACCCAGCTTATCTTTATCCATGGAAGTGAGATCAATAAAATATGTCAGGAAAAGCTTTAAGGAGAAAGTAGAGTTATTATTATTTAGGTATGGAGAAGGAAGTGATGTTTAAGGACCCTAGGGGGATTCTTAAAATGTGGGTGTAGCTGATCCACAGAATGGTGTTTTGAAGCACTGGGAGTGAAAGAGAGGGAGAGAGATATTATCTAATTTAATCTTTACAACTCTGTGAGAATACTATAATTATGGCTATTATTATAATTACAATTATGATCTTCCCATTTTATAGATGACAAAAATATTGCTCAAAACATTAGGTAATGGCTAGGTTGTAACAGAACACAGACATACACTATTAGTTCCAAATCCCGTACTTTCTTAAGGTTTGTTGGATCTGGGGAGTTGATCAAGCATTCAGGCATTGCAACTGTAGCTTTTATTTACAATAATAGAAAAAATAAGTCTGGAACAGAGGCAGGGCCTGATTTTCCAACATTTTGGAATTCCAGAATAAGAAGTGTGGACTTCACTGAATCCAAACTTGGATCCGCTGAGACATTTTAAACATGAAAGCGACTCAAAGCATCTCCTTAGCAAGACTGATCTGAAAACAGAGTATAAGATAGATGTGAGCACTGACACAGTCAGACATGAGTGAAGTTAGTGAAATATTGCAGGCATCATTGGAATGTAGCTTTTGATATGCTATCAGTATGTGGAATCCATTGGAATAGAACACTATTTTAGAAACGGATTATAGATTTTATATAAGGCAAACTACCTGTAATTATATAAATAGATATTAAAATGATATGGATCACAAGTTCCCATTCTCTAGGACATATGATCATGTCCAGATGGCATCAGAAATGCCCTCCCAAGATAATCCAGAGATTAATTAATAGCTTTTTGGAGGATTTTTCTTTCATCCATAGAAATATCTGGTATTGGTCAAGGTTAGAGAGAAATCACAGAGATAAATAATGATTTGCTACAATAAGTACAACTGGATATTTCTGATCCTAACATATGTTGCATTCCTAATTTCTTAATTCATTAGTAATTGGGCTTAAATATCTGTTTTAAAGAAGATTAGCAAACACGCTGTGATTTTTTTTGTCATCACCTATCATATAAGGACATTACCTGATGCAATGATAGCTTCTGAGCACATTAATAGACAAACTACACCAGAGATCACAGAGCAGAAAAGTCATAGTTAATTACAGACAAAGTCACAGTTTATTAAATAAATTTAACACTCAAAGCAAGAGGCTATAGAGAGCGATGAGATAGGATAATAGAATTAGAATAAGTTAGAATAGGTTGTACATGGGAGAAAGAACCTACTAATGGGTCCTGAGTTTTATAATGTTAAAATGTTCTTTCTGTCTTTCTCTTGGCCACCATGTCCTTCCATGCTGATGATACGATTTTGAGAACCAGACTTGAAGTATGTGCAAAGGGCTCATAGACGAAAGGTGCCAGGGCCAATGACACACAATACTCTGTCAGACAAATGCAGAGGCAGAGAGCTTGCCAGTTAGTCTGCTGAATAACTGTGGCTGTTATCTGTCTTCTTTGGGTAGAACATATCTGGGGCCATAATGGAACTATATTAGGTGTCACCAATGGGTTGTGGATGTAGGAATGAGAGAGCTCTTAGCCCACAAGACACATTTTTAATATATAACCTTTCTATCCCTTTTTATCTTTATGAGACACTTTTGTTTATTTCAGCATACGTTATAATTAATTTTGCCATTTTTAGCATGTCCTATAGATTATTATTTACTATTTATATTTAGCTCAGCTTAAGGATTCTGCCCGTATCTCACATTCTACTTGTTTATTCATTATATATATATAACATATGGTGAGTTTTACCTATGTCTCATAGTATATCAGCTTATTATCTTGGCTTATCACTTTTTTGTTTTTGTCCAAATTATTTTATTTATTTATTTTAACATCTTTATTGGAGTATAATTGCTTTACAATGGTGTGTTAGTTTCTGCTTTATAACAAAGTGAATCAGTTATACATATACATATATCCCCATATCTCTTCCCTCTTGCATCTCCCTCCCTCCCAACCTCCCTATCCCACCCCTCCAGGTGGTCACAAATCACCAAGCTGATCTCCCTGTGCTATGCGGCTGCTTCCCACTAGCTATCTGTTTTACGTTTGGTAGTGTATATATATCCATGCCACTCTCTCACTCTGTCCCAGCATACCCTTAACCCTCCCTGTATCCTCAAGTCCATTCTCTGGTAGGTCTGCGTCTTTATCCCGTCTTGCCCCTTGGTTCTTCATGACCATTTTTTTTTATTTTTTTTTAGATTCCATATATATGTGTTAGCGAATGGTGTTTGTTTTTCTCTTTCTGACTTACTTCACTCTGTATGAGAGACTCTAGGTCCAGCCACCTCACTACAAATAACTCAATTTCGTTTCTTTTTATGGCTGAGGAATATTCCACTGTATATATGTGCCACATCTTCCTTCTCCATTCATCTGTTGATGGACACTTAGGTTGCTTCCATGTCCTGACTATTGTATATAGAGCTGCAATGAACATTTTGGTACATGACTCTGAATTATGGTTTTCTCAGGGTATATGCAAGTAGTGGGATTACTGAGTCATATGGTAGTTCTATTTTTCATTTTTTAAGGAACCTCCATACTGTTCTCCATAGTGGCAGTATCAGTTTACATTCCCACCAACAGTGCAAGAGGATTCCCTGTTCTCGACACCCTCTCCAGCATTTATTGCTTGTAGATTTTTTGATGATGGCCATTCTGACTGGTGTGAGATGATATCTCATTGTAGTTTTGATTTGCATTTCTCTAATAATTAATGATGTTGAGCATTCTTTCATGCGATTGTTGGCAATCTGTATATCTCCTTGGAGAAATGTCTATTTAGGTCTTCTGCCCATTTTTGAATTGGGTTGCTTGTTTTATTGATATTGAGCTGCTTGTAAATTTTGGAGATTAATCCTTTGTCAGTTGCTTCATCTGCAAATATTTTCTCCCATTCTGAGGGTTGTCTTTTTGTCTTCTTTATGGTTTCCTATGCTGTGCAAAAGCTTTTAACTTTCATTAGGGCCCATTTGTTTATTTTTGTTTTTATTTCCGTTTCTCTAGCAGGTGGGTCAAAAAGGATCTTGTTGTGATATGTGTCATAGTGTGATCTGCCTATGTTTTCCTCTAAGAGTTTGATAGTTTCTGCCCTTACATTTAGGTCTTAAATCCATTTTGAATTTACTTTCGTGTATGGTGTTACGGAGTGTTCCAATTTCATTCTTTTACATGTAGCTGTCCAGTTTTCCCAGCATGACTTATTGAAGAGGGTGTCTTTTCTCCACTGTATCTTCTTGCCTCCTTTATCAAAGATAAGGTGACCATATGTGCATGGGTTTATCTCTGGGCTTTCTATCCTGTTCCATTGATCTATATTTCCGTTTTTCTGCCAGTACCATACTGTTGTGATTACTGTACTTTTGTAGTATAGTCTGAAGTCAGGGAGCCTAATTCCTCCAGCTCCATTTTTCGTTCTCAAGATTGCTTTGGCTCTTCGGGGTCTTTTGTGTTTCCATACAAATTGTGAACTTTTTTGTTCTACTTCTGTGAAAAATGCCAGTGGTTATTTGTTAAGGATTGCATTGAATCTGTAGATTGCGTTGGTCAGTATAGTCATTTTTGCAATGTTGATTCTTCTAATCCAAGAACATGGTATATCTCTCCATCTGTTTGTATCATCTTTAATTTCTTTCATCAGTGTCTTATAATTTTCTGCATATAGGTCTTTTGTCTCCTTAGGTAGGTTTATTCCTAGATATATGATTCTCTTTGTTGCAGAGGTAAATAGGAGTGTTTTCTTAATTTCACTTTCAGATTTTTCATCATTAGTGTGTAGGAATGCAAGAGACTTCTATGCATTAATTTTGTATCCCGCTACATTACCAATTCATTGATTAACTCTAGTAGTTTTCTGGTAGCATCTTAGGATTCTCTATGTATAGAATCGTGTCATCTGCAAACAGTGACAACTTTACTTCTTCTTTTCCTATTTGCATTCCTTTTATTTCTTTTTCTTCTGTGACTGCTATGGCTAAAATTTCGAAAACGATGTTGAATAATAGTGGTGAGGGTGGGCAACCTTGTTTTGTTCCTGTTCTTAGTGGAAATGGTTTTAGTTTTTCACCATTGAGGATGATGTTGGCTGTGGATTTATCATATAGGACTTTATTATGTTGAGGAAAGTTCCCTCTATGCATACTTTCTGCAGGGTGTTTATCATAAATGGGTGTTGAATTTTGTCGAAAGTTTTTTCTGCATCTGTTGAGATGATCGTATGGTTTTTCTCCTTCAATTTGTTAATATGGTGTATCACATTGCTTGATTTGCATTTACTGACGAATCCTTGCATTCCTAGGATAAACCCCACTTGATCATGGTGTATGAGCCTTTTAATGTGCTGTTGGATTCTGTTTGCTGGTATTTTGTTGAGGATATTTGCTACTTGTTCATCAGTGATATTGGCCTGTAGTTTTCTTTCTTTGTGACATCTTTTTCTGGGTTTGGTATCTGGGTGATTGTGGCCTCGTAGAATTAGTTGGGGAGTGTTCCTCCCTCAGCTATATTTTGGAAGAGTTTGAGAAGGATAGGTGTTAGCTCTTTCTAAATATTAGATAGAATTGCCTGTGAAGCCATCTGGTCCTGGGCTTTTATTTGGTGGAAGATTTTTAAACACAGTTTCAGTTTCAGTGCTTGTGATTGGTCTGTACATATTTTGTATTTCTTCCTGGTTTAGTCTCAGAAGGTTGAGTTTTTCTAAGAATTTGTCCATTTCTTCCAGGTTGTCCATTTTATTGGCGTATAGTTGCTTGTAGTAATCTCTCATGATCCTCTGTATTTCTGCAGTGTCAGTTGTTACTTCTCCTTTTTCATTTCTAATTCTATTGATTTGAGTCTTCTTCCTTTTTTTCTTGATGAGTCTGGCTAATGGTTTATCAATTTTGTTTATCTTCTCAAAGAACCAGCTTTTAGTTTTATTGATTTTTGCTATTGTTTCCTTCATTTCTGTTTCATTTATTTCTGATCTGATCTTTATGATTTCTTTCCTTCTGCTAGCTTTGGGGTTTTTTGGTTCTTCTTTCTCTAATTGCTTTAGGTGTAAGTTTTGGTTGTTTCTTTCAGATATTTCTTGTTTTTTTTGTTTGTTTGTTTTTTGGTTTTTTTGCGGTACGTGGGCCTCTCACTATTGTGGCCTCTCCATTGCGGAGCGCACAGTCTTAGCGGCCATGGCTCACGGGCCCAGCCGCTCCGCGGCATGTGGCATCTTCCCGGACCGGGGCACGAGCCTGTGTCCCCTGCATCGGCAGGCGGACTCTCAACCACTGCGCCACCAGGGAAGCCCTGTTTCTTGTTTCTTAAGGTAGGAATGTATTGCTGTAAACTTCCCTCTTTGAACTGCTTTTGCTGCATCCCATAGGTTTTGGGTCATCGTGTTTTCACTGTCATCTGTTTCTAGGTATTTTTTGATTTTCTCTTTCATTTTTTCAGTGATACCTTGGTTATTAAATAGTGTCTTGTTTAGCCTTCATGTGTTTGTATTTTTTACAGATTTTTTTCCTGTAATTGATATCTAGTCTTATAGAGTTCTGTTTAGAAAAGAAACTTCATATGATTTCAATTTTCTTAAATTTACCAAGGCTTGATTTGTGACCTAAGATATGATCTATCCTGGAGAATGTTCCAAGAGCACTTGAAAAGAATGTGTGTTCTGTTGTTTTTGGAAGGAATGTCCTATAAATATCAGTTAAGTCCTTCTTGTTTAATGTATCATTTAAAGCTTGTGTTTCCTTATTTATTTTCATTTTGGATGATCTGTCCATTGGTGAAAGTGGGGTGTTAAAGTCCCCTACTATGATGGTGTTACTGTCGATTTCCCTTTTATAGCTGTTAGTATTTGCCTTATATATTGAGGTGCTCCTTTGTTGGGTGCAAAAATATTTACAATTGTTATATCTTCTTCTTGGATTGATCCCTTGTTCATTATTTAGTGTCCTTCTTTGTCTCTTGTAATAGTCTTTGTTTTAAAGTCTATTTTGTCTGATATGAGAACTGCTACTCCAGCTTTCTTTTGATTTGCATTTGCATGGAATATCTTTTTCCATCCCCTCACTTTCAGTCTGTATGTGTCCCTACGTCTGAAGTGGGTCTCTTGTAGACAGCATATATACGGGTCTTGTTTTTGTATCCATTCAGCCAGTCTATGTCTTTTGGTTGGAGCATTTAATCCATTTACATTTAAGGTAGTTATTGTTATGTATGTTCCTATTACCATTTTCTTAATTGTTTTGGGTTTGTTATTGTAGATCTTTTCCTTCTCTTGTGTTTCCTGCCTAGAGAAATTCCTTTAGCATTTGTTGTAAAGCTGGTTTGGTGGTGCTGAATTCTCTTAGCTTTTGCTTGTCTCTAAAGTTTGTAATTTCTCCGTCAAATCTCAATGAGATCCTTGCTGGGTAGAGTAATCTTGGTTGTAAGTTTTTCTCCTTCATCACTTTAAATATGTGCTGCCAGTCCCTTCTGGCTTGCAGAGTATCTGCTGAAAGATCAGCTGTTAACCTTATGGGGATTCCCTTGTGTGTTTTTTGTTGTTTTTCCCTTGCTGCTTTTAATATGTTTTCTTTGTATTTAATTTTTAATAGTTTCATTAATATATGTCTTGGCATGTTTCTCCTTGGATTTTTCCTGTATGGGACTCTCTGTTCTTCCTGGACTTGATTAATTATTTTCTTTCCCATGTTAGGGAAGTTTTGAACTATGATCTCTTCAAATATTTTCTCAGTCCCTTTCTTTATCTCTTCTTCCTCTGGGACCCCTTTAATTCAAATGGTGTGTTTAATGTTGTCCCAGAGGTCTCTGGGACTGTCCTCAATTCTTTTCATTCTTTTTTTCTTTATTCTGCTCTGCAGTAGTTATTTCCACTATTTTATCTTCCAGTTCACTTATCCATTCTTCTGCCTCAGTTATTCTGCTATTGATCCCTTCTAGGGAACTTTAAATTTCATTTATTGTGTTGTTCATCACTGTTTGTTTGCTCTTTAGTTCCTCTAGGTCCTTGTTAAACGTTTCTTGTAGTTTCTCCATTCTATTTCCAAGATTTTGGATCATCTTTACTGTCATTATTCTGAATTCTTTTTCAGGTAGACTGCCTGTTTCCTCTTCATTTGTTAGGTCCGGTGAGTTTTTGCCTTGCTCCAAGTGCTGTTTGTTTCCCTGTGTTCTAATTTTCCTTAACTTACTGTGTTTGGGGTCTCCTTTTTTCAGGCTGCAGGTTTGTTGTTCCGTTGTTTTTGGTGTCTGCCCCCAGTGGCTAAGGTTGGTTCAGTGGGTTGTGTAGGCTTCCTTGTGGAGGGGACTAGTGCCTGTGTTCTGGTGGATGAGGCTGGATCTTGTTTTTCTGGTGGGCAGGTCCACGTCTGGTGGTGTGTTTTGTGGTGTCTGTGGCCTTACTATGATTTTAGGCAGCCTCTCTGCTAATGGGTAGGGTTGTGTTCCTGTCTTGCTAGTTGTTTGGCACAGGGTGTCCAGCACTGTAGCTTGGTGGTCCTTGAGTGAAGCTGGGTCTTGGCGTTGAGATGGAGATCTCTGGGAGATTTTTGCCGTTTGATATTATGTGGAGCTGAGAAGTTTCTTGTGGACCAGTGTCCTGAACTTGGCTTTCCCACCTCAGAGGCACAGCTCTGACGCCTGGCTGGAGCACTGAGAGCCTGTTATCCACGTGGCTTAGAATAAAATGTAGAAAAGACAGAATGAAAGAAAGAAAGAAAGAGAGCGAGAGAGAGAGAGAAAGGGAGGAAGGAAGGAAGGGGAAGGTAAAATAAAATAAATAAAGTAAAATGAAATAAAATGAAGTTATTAAAATAAAGAATAAAAAATAATTATGAAGGAAATTTTTTTAAAAATTAATCTTAAAAAAACAGACAGAACCTTAGGACAAATGGAAAAAGCAAATCTATACAGACAAAATCACACACAGAAGCATACACATACACACTCAGAAAAAGAAAAAAATGGAAAAAATAAATATATCGTTGCTCCCGAAGTCCACCTCCTCAATTTGGGATGATTCTTTGCCTATTCAGGTATTCCACAGATGCAGGGTGCATCAAGTTGATTGTGGAGCTTTAATCTGCTGCTTCTGAGGCTGCTGGGAGAGATTTCCCTTTCTCGTCTGTGATCGCACAGCTTCCGGGGTTCATCTTTGGATTTGGACCCACCTCTGGTGTAGGTCGCCTGAGGGCGTCTGTTCTTTGCTCAGACAGGACGGGGTTAAAGGAGCAGCTGATTTGGCGGCTCTGGCTCACTCAGTCCGGGAGTATGGAGGTGTATGGATGCGGGGCGAGCCTGCAGCAGCAGAGGCTGGCGTGACGTTGCACCAGCCTGAGGTGTGCCGTGTGTTCTCCCGGGGAATTTGACCCTGGATCACGGGACCCTGGCAGTGGCGGGCTGCACAGGCTCCCCGGAGGGGAGGTGTGGATAGTGACCTGTGCTTGCATACAGGCTTCTTGGTGGCTCCAGCGGCAGCCTTAGCATCTTATGCCTGTCTCTGGGGTCCGTGCTGATAGTCGCGACTCGCATCTGTCTCTGGAGCTCCTTTAAGCAGCGGTCTTAATGCTCCCTCCTCGCGCACCAGGCAGAAGGAGGCAAGAAAAAGTCTCTTGCCTCTTTATCAGCTCCAGACTCCTTCCCAGACTCCCTCCCAGCTAGCCGTGGCGCACTGGCCTCCTTCAGGCTTTGTTCACGCCGCCAACCCCAGTCCTCTCCCTGGGATCCAACTGAAGCCTGAGCCTCAGCTCCCAGTTTCCACCCGCCCCGGCAGGCAAGCAGACAAGCTTCTCGGGCTGGTGTGTGCTGGTCGGCACCGATCCTCTATGCGGGAATCTCTGCGCTTGGTCCAACGCACCCCTGTTGCTGCGCTCTCCTCCGTGGCTCCGAAGCTTCCCCCCCTCCGTCCCCTGCAGTCTCCACCACGAAGGGGCTTCCTAGTGTGTGGAAACCTTTCCTCCTTCACAGCTCCCTCCCACTCGTGCAGGCCCATCCCTATTGTTTTGTCTGTTTTTTTCTTTTTTCTTTTGCCCTACCCAGGTACATGGGGAGTTTCTTGCCTTTGGGGAGGTCTGAGGTCTCCTGCCAGCGTTCAGTAGGTGTTCTGTAGGAGTTGTTCCACATGTAGATGTATTTCTGATGTATTTGTGGGGAGGAAAGTGATCTCCGTGTCTTACTCTTCTGTCATCTTGAAGCTCCTCTGTCCTAGTGAATTTTATCAAACATTTATGGAAGAAATATCACCAGACTTTCACCAATTCTTTCAGAATATAGAGGAGCATTAATGAGTCCAGAATAACTCTAACACCAAAACGTATCAATGTCATTATAATATTACGAAGACACAGTGAGGTTTTGGTGATCCTAATGTTTTGTTAAATTTTTGTGTAGTAAACATATTGGTCAACTTAAGATGTGGATAGGTAAATAATCAAGTTAAAGGTTTAAGTTTAACCCTTATAATAATAGAAATAAAAAGATGAAAATATCACCCAAGTTAGTAAAGAAGGAAAAATAGTGAGAAAAAAATTTTTTTAAAGAATTGCAAACAATTCCAGAAGAATTTAAAAGATAGATAAATAGATAGATAGGCATAAAGTAAAAAATTAGAAAACATAAATTAGCATTGTAGAAACAAATCCAAATATGTCAATAATCATAATCAATAATAGACCAACTCATCAAAGAGACTAAATATTGTCAGATAAATTAAAATACTTAGTAATATGAAGTTTATATGAAATATATCTAAATTTAAGGTAGAGAAAGTTTAAAAATAAAAGGACAAAAAATACTGAGAAAATGCTAAACAAAAGAAGGCAAGTAAACAAAAGAAAAATTTGGCAAAACATAATTTAGAATAGGATTTTAGTCAAAAAGCACTGATAGAAATGTAGAGTTTTACTATTTATGGATAAAATGATTTCATTTACTAGGAAGAAATTCTGAAGTCAGACAGCTGCTAACAAATCTCTAAGATAAAGAAAAATTGAAATCAGCAAAATCCCCTAAAACTGAATGAGACTGCAACATACCTTTCTCAGCAATTGATAGCTCCAGTACACAAAAAGACAGTAGGATCTAGACTATTTAAACAACATAACTAACAAGAGTTGTCTAATCTGTATACATGTAATACCATAATTTAACAAATACATACTCTTTTCAAAACAAAGCCATATCAGATCTTGGTGATGTTTAAATAATTTATAGCATAGTGTATTCTCTGTCTACAATGCACTTAACCTGTAAATCAGTAATAGAATAGCAAAACCCAGCAAGTTAGAAAATTTGAAAATCAGAAAAATGCAATTAGAAAATTTAACAAAATCACCTTAGTAGCTCATATGTGAAAAAATAAATCAAAATGGACATTTTTAAGTGCTTAGATTTAGTGATAACAAAAATATTATATCTAAATTTGTATAAAGCTAAAGTTGCCTACTTAAAGGCAACTCTGTAGCATTAAACATTTTATGTTAGGAAAGAAGAAAGGCTAAAAAATGGGTGTCTGACATCTGAAGTCAGCAAAATAAAAACAAAATAAAATTATGATTAAGTGAAATAATAGAGATGAGTTAATATTAGTGAAACAGGAAAAGTAAACGCTACTTTAGAAAGATCAATAAAGATTTGTTTTTTTGAAAAGTGATAAAATTAGCCAAGCGCTGGCAAAATTTATCAGACAAAAACAAACAAACAAAAACAGACAGAGAGAAGACATGAATAACAGTAGGAGTGAAAAATGGAAATGAGACTATAATAGCATAAATGAGTAAAAAGATAAGAAAAATTAACATTATGCCAATCAATTTGAAAATGTGGGAAATGTTACTTTTCTATATAAATATAACATACTGAAACTGAATTAAGAGAGAAATCTCTTTGTCTTTCTTCACCTTACATGGTCAGTCAGTAGTTGAACACCTCATAATAAAAAGACCAAGCCTAAGTGAATTTATAGAAAGTTCTGTTAAACATTCATATGGGAGATATTTCTAAATTATTACAGGTATCTTCAGAGAAGAGAAATATTAGCTATCTGAACGCATCAGTGTATAAAAAAGTACTGTATCATGGACAATGTTGGCTTATTCTAGGAATATGTTTTTTATATTACAAATATTTTAAAATATTTTAATGTAATTAATCTCATAAAATAAAGGACAAAAACTATGTCATCTAAGTACTTACAGAAAATACCATATTTAATAGTAGATATTGCCTTTTCATGAAATAAAAAATTAGCTTTTTGGTAAGGAGCCATTAGGACAGAGGAAAACAGGCCTACGGAGTCTTAGCTGGGAGGAAGCCCAAACATATATGCTAATAATTTTGGCCATAATGCCTCATAACTGTTACCTTCTTCCTGGCAAGGGGAGAAGACACACCACTGAAACACAGATGTACACCAGAGAAGAGTAAGGGTCTGAAAAGTGATGTTCCTGGAGGCCTAAAAGAGGAACAAAAGAAAAAGCTGTGAAGGGAAGACAAGTGATTCATGTTAGAAAAGAAAAAAAAAAAAAAAAAACGCAAAAGGAAACAACCTGATCATGAAGAAGGCAGAATGTAGGAAGAAATGAAAGTCCTGAGGTTGAAGAGAGAAAGAAACTTGGGGAGGGGGGGAAGGTATACTGTTAAAGCAGTGACTTGCTTAGCTTATACACGTGAGGGGTGGCAGTGTAGGTAATACATCACACTGAATATACTGGAATGTTAGTGATGGTGGCTGGAGTCATGCTTCTCAAGGTGTGACCCACAAAAGACGTACATCAGATTTACCTGGAGGCAGCATTCAACACACATATACCCTTCCCATTCCCTCCAATGTGACTGAGTCCGAACCCTGGGCAAGAAGGATCTCAGGGAATGTGCTTATTTAACAGACACCCAGGGTAGTGCTGAGATTGATAAAATTTTGATAAGCCCTGGCCTAGATGTATTCCCAATGAAAGCATATCTCTTCATATCATCCATCCACATTTGAGATGATAACATGGACAATAAATGTCAGGAACTTGAGAAAGGACAAATGGAGGTTATCCAGTTTCCTATGTTATCCATTGACTTAAAGTTAAAATTTTTATTTTCTATTTATTAAATCTGTTAACTTTCCTCTAGAGCTTAAAAAATACACATGGTTTGATATCGCACTTCGGTTTTATTTTTTTAACAATTTTTCACAGGTACAGGACATAGAAATGTGGAATATTTATATAATTCATATTCTATAACATCTGGCCTGATGTTTTAAAAAGGGGGAAAGTTAATACAATAAAGATTCAGTAGCTATTATAAATTGCTGTGTATACTATATTTATATACTATTTAATAATGAAGAAAGCCTGAAGTTAAATGTTATTGTTTATATAATATTTTGCTTTATAAAACATCCTTTAAGATTAATAGAAGTACAAATAGACAAAAATGATAGGGGTCTTTTTATTGGGAAGATAATTATTGCCCAGGAAAAAAAATTATAGTTTTAAAATTAAAGAGAGTGTGTAAACATATACCAGAGCAAGAGGAGGAATGAAAAATACCTATAGATATTAGTTAAAAACATATTTAATAAGTTGTTACAGGGTAATGTATTAGCATTTATGGAAATTTAAAATACAGGCAAGAAAGAATGATGATATCCTTGTTCTGTTTCTGTCCTGGTCAGATTACACCGGAGTGTTATATGTGGATCCTAGAGCTTTGGAATGGGCATACACAAATCAGGTGTTAAGGGCTATTTGATGGTACACTCCAGGAATATTCCATATTATAGTTAGGGTTTTAGGCAGAATGAGAACAGAGACATAGTGCTTATTTTCAAGTAGCTTGAAAGCCACTGTACGGAGTTTATCCTATGTACACTCAAGATGTAGAACCAGGTCCTACCGTGTAGCACAGGGGACTATATTCAATATCCTGCGATAAACTATAATGGAAAAGAATATTAAAAAATGTATATATATGTATAACTGAATCACTTTGCTGTAGAGCAGAAATTATGCAACATTGTAAAACAACTATACTTCAATAAAATAAATTTTAAAAAGATGTAGACCAGAGATAAGGTGAGGAAGTAATAAGAACACAAGAACACAGATT
Source organism: Leucopleurus acutus (assembly GCF_964270905.1). Classification (NCBI taxonomy): domain Eukaryota; kingdom Metazoa; phylum Chordata; class Mammalia; order Artiodactyla; family Delphinidae; genus Leucopleurus; species Leucopleurus acutus. The sequence continues at coordinate 57,160,669 of NC_139147.1, forward strand.
ACAGGACAGTTAGCAAGGTGGGATGATTTACGTTGGTCAATATAGTCACCACTGAAAGTCTTCAAATATAGGCTAGATGACCTTGGCAATTTTAAAATATGACCCAAAAATCTATTGAGAGGTGGGTCATAACTCCTTCCCCTTGAATCTGGGCTTTGTGACTGCTTGACTAGTGGAATATGGAGAAAGTGATGCTATGGCAGTTTTTAGGCCCTGGCCCTTAAATCTCTTGTTACACTTGCTTTTGTAACTCAACTACCATGCGGTGCAGGAGCTGAAGCCATCTGTGGGGAGCACTATGCAGAGAAGAATTGACAGCTAGCAGCAACTTTTAAGCCTTGTAATTGAACCATCTTGGAAGTGGATCTTCCAGCCCCAATCTAGGTGCCCAAGAATCCCCTCGTATACTTTCCCCTAGTATCTCTGTCACCAAAAAAATCAAGTTTTCTTTATGATTTATTTCAGTCTTAACCATTATTTCATCTCAGGCTGCATCCTACACTAAGGCTGTCTCCTGTCATCTCCTAGGAGGTCTGAGGCAATTCCTAACATTTCTTTCTTGGATGAGCAGCACTTACTCAAAATGTCCTTCTCTCATGTGTTTCCTTGTTACTATTTAAACCTTGATGAAATTATGCTGTTTTTCTTTATTACTCTTAGTGTCTTCCAAGGCACTATCACATGCCTGTTATTTTCAGCTTTTCCATAACTCAATTTAAAAGTTCCCTTTTTTCATTTTATACCTCTTCCTTTTTTATAGAAAGAGCAGCAGAAAAAAAATAAAATGTAGTGGGAAACTGTAAAAAAAAAAAAAAAAAAAAAAAAGAGCAGGCCCTTGGCTTGCTTAACCAAAATCCAACCTGTCAAAAATTCCGTTCAGTACAAATATTGGCAGATCAAAATCCTACATCTCTCTTTACAATTACTACTGTTATAACATCTAAGGCTTTGCCTTAGAGAAAGGGAGATATTTCTTCTGATGGTTTTAATTTTCTTATAAAGAAACACTTCTTATTTAGAGGTAGCATGGTTATGGTACTGTAATTGGTAATTTATTCATTTAGAAAGCTAGTATGGTATTGTGGGAAGAAAATAGACTCTGATTCAGACAGAACTTGGTTTAATTCTAGCTTTTCCACTAACTAGCTATATTGTTTCTGGATTTCTGTTAAGTCTCTGTTGCCTCCTACATAAATTGTGGATAACATAATCACTTTGTCAGATAAATGAAAACTGATTGACGTAACGTATCTAAAGCTCCAAGTGCAGTTTTTAAGTCAGTTGATATTTTAACTATCACAATAAGCCTCTCACCCTTTGATAAAGCTGAGACAGTTTGATATGGAAAGTTATGAGAACATCATATGTGCTCAAAATAAAGTTATTAATTTCAGTATAGAATGTTGAGATGTGTAAGAGACGGGTAGAGAATGACAAAGATTAAGGAACTTCTCATTTTAACACTTTTATAAGGGAATTTTGGACTCCTGGAATTTTGTGTATAGAACAATGAGTGTTAGAAAATTACTGATATAAAGATTAGACTTATGGGATCTCTTAAAAGAAAAAATATGTGAAATGATGCAGAATACATTGAGAGATGATCTTGAGGGATGTGAAAATTAAATAGGTATAAAAGCAACAAAGCCAATCAACAAGAAAGATGCCACACAATTTAGAATAAGGAAGAAAAAAAGAGTAAGAAGGAGAAAGAATGAGTTTTGGTTTAAGGGAGACATTCTCGAGAAAAAATATTACTTGCAATGAAAAATATATTAACTTTCTTGTTTTGACAGAATTAAACATTTTGATTCATCTTTGACCAAAGAATAACTTGTTGTAGCTAATTAGCCAGTCCAATATCTATTAAATGAAATGTGGATTTAAATATTATTTTGAGTAACTTTGGAATTGGCTATTAATTCCAGAGTGTTTGTGAATTACTTTGAAATTAAGTTTTATTTTATAGGTATTACTTTGAGGAAGAGCAAACATTTTGCAAGAGCAAACACAGGTGGACTCATAACTCACATTTAATCTCACCCTTATTGTAATCACCTGTGAACAGCAGAAGCACCCACAGTGCCTCCTACATATATGTATACTGTCTTGCTTATAATTAATAAGTACCAGAATGAAGCACACTCATGAAAAATGAAGTACTAGCAAAATTATACCATCTGGTATAATGACTCAGTTCAATGGATGGGTAATGAACTGTGAAATATATAGTAAAACATACATTGATCATCTATAACAGATTATGATAGGAATAAAGATGTAAAATTTTGAGGACAAATATAAGAAACCTTTCAAAACACATCTTTATTATAAAATTAAAAACTTTATATTAAAGTTTTATACCTTCAGATGTTTTCTGATAGAAATTTGAACTAGAATTCATAAAATGGAATCAACAGCAGAAATTCATACTTTATCTTTAGTCTACATAGTGGGTGCAGGAGCTGATGAACATCACTTTAGTAGCTTGAAATGAGCCATAGAGGGAGTATTTACACCACAGACATTGGTAAAACACTACAAATGAGAACTTGTGCTTCCCTGGAGAGCCAGTTGTCAAATATTTACCAGCACTTGATTGGTTATGGAAATAATACTTTCTGTGCTTTAACTGATTAACATTTTCAGAGTTTCCTGTTGGGAAAATCCTTCAGCATGTATGTTAATTTTTAGGTGCTGTTTTATGAGTGATTGATTACTATTATTAATATTTTAATTAAAATATTAAAAAGAGACTGGCTTTTAAGAAAATCAGCGACAGTTTGTCCCATTTTCTTTCTCTCAAACTATCAGATGGGGAAATTAATATCTGAGAGACTTTTGGCAGAAGTGGCCCTAAATTTTATTTTCTAAAAAGTTCAACTTAAAAAAATAATAATTTCCACAGAAATCTTGTATTTAGAAGCATAACATTTTGTTCTAAAAACAAATGTTGACTATTCCTTTAATATAGGGAGCTGTTTTCATTAGGAAAATAGCATAAGGTAAAATTGTTTTGGTTGACATACATTTATATGTGTTAAAAATTTAAAAAGGAAACAATTACTGCTTCATATAAATTTTATTGATATTCTGGTACCTAAAAAGTAATTTTAATTTTAACTAAATGGTATTAACTGCATCTATTTATATAAGAACCAAAAAATATTTCCAAGAAGGAAGTAATGATCCAAAATCCTGTGTGTCCATGAGAAACATTTACTGTTAGCCTCAGTAGAATTCAACCACTTTTCTAGTTGCCAACTTAGCACTTAAAAAATCTAAGCAAATTTTCTTTTGACCTGGATTTTGGGAATTAACACCTGATTTGACTGATGGGTGGATTGATTGGCATCTGATTAAATACAAAAATTCAGAGAATGCATGTGGCCAAAGCAGCAATGACTTGTGTAGGAATGACACTTTGTCTGAAACTCTGTAATTTAGAGGATGGAAAAAGTTAAATTCTGTTTTTTTACCAATTTCCTCCTTACCCCGACTGCACCCATTCCTCAATAATGTGTTAACATCATCTGCTCTGCTATGCCATGATAGAAAACTTTCTGCTAGATTCTTCAGCAGCCTTCTTGAGTTCATGGCAGACATTGACAGACTCATGTGTTCGGCCCCTTTCTTCTCTCTTCCTTCTATCTCCTCTTCTGTAATTCAAGGTGCATATACATTATCTTAGGAATACATTGTTTCTTGATTCCTACTCAACCAGAACCATTAATTATAACTCCATTTATAGGTATGCTGTTGGTGGCAATTTTATGCTAAATATTCATTTAAAAGTTTTAAGGTATTTTTATAAGACTATAAGTTACTCCGATAAATCTATGAAGCCAAAGTCAGCATCTCTTACAAACTGGAGAAGAAGTTATGGACAAAATCACTAACTTAGAAAACAATATTGGTTCTATTGTAAAAATGAATCTTTAATATTTATTGCATATTGTCCTAAGTGTTTTATATGTTTAAATTAATCAGATTTTCATAACATCTCTATAGAGAAATTTTCAGTGGCATTCCTGAAATGAGGAATGATGAACTTGAGGCACAGAGAAGACAAATACTTGCTTTAGTTATTAAGCAGATGTGCGAGAATGCAAAACTAGGAATCTAGCTTTATAACTCATGCTCTTAACCACTATGTTATATAGTTTATCTCAAAAGGGCAGATTATCTCAATGAATTTTAGAGAAAGAACATTTCATAAGCACAAACTAAACAATCTAAACTGACATATTTTGATTAAAATATACTTCCTATGGCAGTTATTCAAGCTGAATCTGTGCTTTTGTAGCTCTTCTAGGGAGGCCAACCTGTTTTATTCTAATATGAGCTATAGTTATCCCAATATTCTGCTCTTACTTGGAAGCTGGACAAGTTACAGTCATAGCAAAAATCCTTAGTATGTCCAGAGAAACAGGTGCAAATGAGAGAAAAAGAAAAAAAGCCCAATGCAGTGCTAGATTCTAAGGAAAATTACTGCTTATTAGGCTTCCTTTTAGTGCTTCATATTCTTCAGTGAGAGACTATAGTACCCATTGTATTTTCTGTTGCTACTTATGGGGAATTAGATGTTTAGATAAGAGGCTGACCGAAGACTAGTTAGAAATCCATCTCTAAATTTTAATTTAAAGTTGGCAAAATAAAGAAGTTTCTTCCTTCTCCTCCCATAAATTAATATCCCCCAGTTCCTCACTTCCAACCTGTGACTGTTACCTGGTAATTCACAAAAACAGTAACTGAACCAGAATGTTTCCAGACTCGGAGACACAAAAAAAGGGATGAACAGTTGGGGACACCTGATAAGCAGGGAGTTTTGGAGAAACTTTACATTGATTAGAGTGACCTTATCACCTTATCCAAAAAGCCAGAAAACAAGCTTATAACCACACAGGCAGGAGAGAAGAGCATCTTTATTTCTGGAGAAATGAAAATGTCCTAGAGTAGAGCAAAATAAAATTTGAAGCATCCCAAGTACAAAATATATCTCACTGCCTGATTGATCACTCTGCAGTGAACTCTAGCAACTGATGAATTGTACCTATTCAGAAAGACCAGCAAATCAGCTTTTCAATGCCTCACTACTAAGTATAAATGTATAGCCAAGAAGAAACAGACATTTATGGGAAACCTCTAACAGAAGATTAGAGAGCAAAACCAATAAGCTTAAAGTGGAAACTTAAAAGAAACAGAGATAATGTAAGAAAAAACCCTCTACATAGGAAGCATAACTCATATTCTCAGTGAAATAAAAGAATGTATTTCAACCTTGAAATGAAAACATGATGTGAGAATTAAGGGACAGTTAGGCAACAATGAAAGCTTTTAGAAATTAGAAATGTGATGGCTAAAAAATAAAAGTTAGTAATAGGATTAGGAGATATGATTAAAGAAATTTCATAGGAAATAAGGAGATGAACAAACAAAGAAACAAAGAAAAGAAAACTGTGGATCAGTCCAGTGGGTCCAATATCTGACAAATAGGCATTCCAGGAAGAGAGGAGAAAATAGGACAAAAATGATCAAAAGCATTATGAGAAAATCAGATATATGTTTCCATTTGAAATGTCTTAATGAGAACACAATGAATAAACAAGATAGATATTGGGTAAAATTTCAGGATATACAGGATAAAACAAAGATCCTAAAAGCATCAAGGGAGAAAAAGAAGCACATAAAATGAAATAGGAATCGTAATAGGAATTGTAATGGAGTCAGACTTCTCAGTAGTTTCAGTAGCAATTTGAGATTATAGAGGACAGTGGAACAATACCTTGAAAGTTTTGTAAATAGAATTTGATAACAGGCCAACCCATGTGTGTACATGTAGAGTATAACATTTTAGGGGAGGAAAGGACTGAAAATATTTCTGTATCTTGCATACCTTCTCAGAAAGCTACCAGGGAATGGGTTCTGCCAAAGCAAATAAGAAGACCAAGAAAGAGGGAAAAATAGGATCCATGGTAAAGTACCTTAAACACAACAGAGAAGAGGAGAGAATTTCCAATATGTCATCTGTCTAGAGAATAAAGATCCAGATTGGTTCATGACAGAATATTCTTTGGGAGGGAGGTCTCTACAAAACCAATAGAATGAGTACCTTCAACATAGTTTGTTCATGTGGAAAATTATATGACTGTGGAATGACTTAGATATAGCATATGAAAATGTAAGCAATTATTAATTTAGGGAAAATAGAAAGGCACATGGGTAAAGAAATGTAATCACAGACATTACTTGGTTATAAGTTATAATTATATATACACTGATTATAATTTAAAACTACTACATTGAGAGAATGGGAGAGGAGAAGAGGTATGTAAGAGAGCTAAGGGTGCATATACCATAATAGGAAGTCAAAAGAGAAAAAATACTGATACATCAAAGGAGATCTTGGTTTCCAATCAGCAGTTTTTACTTGTCAGAAGTGATAAACCCTGTTTGGATCTTGCTAATAACATATTCAGTGTTTGTGCCTCCAATGGTGGAACAGATATGTTACTTCCTTCCCTTTCCTCCATGTTGATACCACCAGCCCTGAGCTGAACCTACTTCTTTTCTTTCAATAGACCCAGGTGAAAGGCTCATTTTGGGACCAGTGATGGGGCTGTCCTGTCAAATAGTACCTGCTTTTGACGATGCTATAGGCAGCAAGTGCCATACAAATTTCTCTGCCTTACAGTATGACAGATCTAGTCAAGGAGCTATAATAGTATGTAATAAACTTCAGTTATTTATTATGATTGCTGACACAAACTTCAGTAATAAAAGGAGCTTCAGTGGAGGGAAAGTAATTTCCAAATAGAATGAATGCTAGTTGAGGATGAAAAGAGAAATCTGAAGTGGTATATTTTGCATCACACTCAAGAACCACAGTAGTGCTCAGTAGTAGAGCAAGGAAAATAAATTGTGGATGCCACCAAGACCAGCAGGATAATAGATTGAGGATAAATACAAGAAGGAGGTATATGTGTTTTGAAGTGTCCTTAGTTGAAGGAGTCTAGGGAGCATCTGTCAGGATTAAATATTTTTAAGTCTTTTCCTAGAACGGTCATCATTACAATTACTATTATTGTTATTAGGCAAGGCTGAAACAGAAATGTTAATATTGTATGCTGAGAAATTCCTGGAATGGGAGCTGGAAAGCTAAGTTTGGCTCGATCACCAATCAATGAAAAATTTTTAGCTGATAAACTTGCTTCACTATGCCTTATTTTCCCCTCTTCAAATAATCGAGAGCACCATATAGAAGAAGGTGTTTGGAATCAACATTTAAATCACAGATCCATAAGCATCTAAGGTATATCAGTGATGAATGAGTATATAACTGTATTTAAAACTGTTCCTTAGTAATATCTTCCTTTGTAAAATAATTACAACAGAAATTATTTGTGATTCTCACTTAAAGCTATTCTTATCTATACTGAATAGCTTTCATTTCAAAACAGGTTCCCCAGAAGATTTATTAGTCAGAACTCAGTCCATTCTATTCCACTATATTGAAGGATTCCTGCCTCAAATCCATTTTTTGGAATAAAGGAAGATGGCAATAAAATATTTCAGGATTCAGCAAATCCCTTAAAATAATGATGAATAAAACAAGAAAAACCTTTAGATTATATATTATTGATGGTTTACCAAATATTAGCAATAATAAAACATTTAAAAATCTGTTTTTGTAAAAAATGAATCACATAATAAAGTCAGTGGAACTGAAGCCTTTATTAAAAATATTCTCTCAGGGCTTCCCTGGTGGCACAGTGGTTGAGAGTCTGCCTGCCGATGCAGGGGACACGGGTTCGTGCCCTGGTCCGGGAAGATCCCACATGCCGCGGAGCGGCTGGGCCCGTGAGCCATGGCCGCTGAGCCTGTGCGTCCGGAGCCTGTGCTCTGCACCGGGAGAGGCCACAACAGTGAGAAGCCCACGTACTGCAAAAAAAAAAAAAAAATTCCTCTCAGCATGACATTTCTAAGTTTGGTTGCTCTCATATTCCTCCTGTGGAGATTAACAGTCCCTAAAGCTTTAACAATTCTGCTTTTGTTCTTAATTATTTTAGACAATCTTAAAATCTTTAACTTTTTGGCCAAGGTCAGCCTTTTATGATTTTTTTCCCAATTCAGTTAAATTTACTGAAGTTCAATGAATATGTACATATATACATATACATTTAAGTATCCATATATATATATATATATATATAATAAATTTGTATATGTGTGTATTTAGAGACTGAGCAAGCATGTGTGTCTGGAAGGGAGGATTCATCCTGCAATGTAGTAGGAAATGTGATTCAAGTTATATTTGTTCATTAGTAATAATAACTCATTGTTTCGTCAGTTAATGTGTGGGAGGCATTCTACCAAGAACTTTACTTACATTATCTATTTGAGTTTTTATAACAAGGCTAGGGACTATGTATTTTTTTAAATATTTAAGCATGGAGTGGGAAGAATCTTATTCATGATCTCACTTAGCATTAAATGTCATAGGGGTTTTAAAGCCAGTCTGTCTGATCAAAAACTGACTTCTTTAGCACTTCGATATACTGCTTTATTCAAGGTGAAGCAGCAATAAAACAAGTGAATATGGAGTCTTTAAAAAAAATTTATGTCTATGAAAAAGGAAAATAGGAAAGGAAGTATCGTATATCTATTAAACATTGTTATTATAAGATTTGGACTACCTTCCTGAAAAACATCTGGATCATTTCCCACAAGGGAAGAATTTGTTATGAGGAATTAAAGTATAGCAATATTACAGTGACTTCCTTTGAATACAACAAATCAAAAAGCCTTGTGATGATACAACCAAATTAAATATGAAAAAGAAGAAAACAGGTTGACTCAATGCTACTGTCACTTATCTATGGCAGCCATGGCAATGCTGTTTTAGAATATAAAATGGAGTTTTTTGCTATATGGGGGAAATTCTTTGCTGTCTTTGTTGCATCTGCTTCAACTTACATTGCTTATTTCTTATCGCTATCATGATAAAGATTATAAAATATTTCAAAATCTTTAGCCATGTAAGTTCCTAGGTGAATTTAGGAAAGCTTTCCAATTGCCACTCATGCTGTAGCCTAAAAATATACACTTCGCTCTTAATGAGGAAATGTATCATTTTTCTATAGCTTCATAGATTGAAGGACAGCAACAGATAAAGACCTCAGGTGCCATTTTGGTCATCTTCCTTTCACTGTGATCATCATACAAAATCCTTCTGTGGCCCTAAAACTAACTTAGGTACTTAAAAATCAAAAAGTGGTGAAAGAATTATCAAGTAAAATGGAAACTAATAATAATTGGGACAGATGTTCTCAATTATATGTCTACCCTCAACCAGGAAAACTCTTATAGAAAAGGTTGAGAATGTGATACTTTTATGAGTAATTACTAATTTTAGATTAAACCTGAGACTTCCATTTATGAACATTATTGATGAGCTGGTATCAGATGAATTATTCTGCCAAAAACAATTAGAAAAGTTGAATAAAATGCAAAATACGTTTGAAGATATTGAAGACCTACCTGAACAAATAGGACTTGAAGAAGCCAGAGCTTTGAGTGTAGTGTTACGAGTTGAATGGTGCCCCCCCATTCATATTTAAAAATCTTAACCCTCAGTGCCTCAGAATATGACCTTATTTGGGCATAAGGTCATTGCAGTTGTAATTAAGTTAGGAGGAGTTCATATTGGAGTAGGTGGGCCCCTAATCCAATATAACTGGTGTCCTTCTGGAAAAGGGGAAACTTGGGGACAGATGCACACAAAGAGGATGACTTGTGAAAATGAAGGCAGAGATTAGGGTGATACATTTACACGCCAGGAACATCAAAGATTTCCAGCAGACAATAAGAAGTTAAGAGAGAGGTCTGGAGTGAATCCTTTCCTCACAGTTCTCAGAACGAAGCAACCCTGCCAGCACCTTGATTTTGGACTACTAGTCTCCAAAATTGTAAGACAATAAATTTCTGTCTTTTAGGCCACCCAATTTGTGGCACTTTGTTACAGAAGTCCTAACAAACTAATGCAAGTAGGGAAATACATTGAGGTATCATGTTTTGCCTCAAAGCATTTTCTGATAAATAAATACTGTAAAGCCAAAAAGGTAAATAAAAAGCTAAGCAGAAAACAGAAAATAGGAGATTGGAAAACTGAGCCAAGTGTTTGATACATTCATGTGACTAGGGAGACAAACTTTGGTATTCAGGTCTTCCAAATGAGCCAAGCTTGATGGGCCAAAATTCAGGAGAGAAAGGAAAATCATTGATCTTACCTAATGCTTTTCCTTCAAAGGCAGTTTGAGATTTGTAAATGGGGCAAGAGAAAAGAAGAAAGAGGCAGCACAGTTGCTAGAATCCAAGCAGGACTATTGACAATCTTACAGTGCTGGAGAGATCTAAAAAATGGAGTTTAGGATCCTCAGTGGAGAAGTACTGTGGAAACCGCACCGAATTTTCAATTAGAGATGTAGCACAGAAATAAGTTGAACAGGAAATAGAAAAGTCCTCAAGTTTCATATTAGCTCAATTCCAGATGAAAATTACTGTGATTTCCCCTATTTTAATTATCTGTCAAAAATAAAAGTACATCCTCTTTGGAAGTTCAATTCCTTACAGCCAGAATTATAAACACTGTTTTCTAATATACCAAAGAAACAACTTCCCATAGTTTTATGAGAAGAAATTTATAAATGTTTTTTTTCCCCCAGAAGTCAAGTTCTCTTTAGGAAATTAAGGCAACTATGATATACAACAAGTTAGATATCAAGGAAGCATATATATAATTTTCTTCTTATTCTAAAAACGATATTTTTTAGTGGTCTAAAGGATATTTTTTAGTGCTCTAAAATACCTTTGTAATATTATAAATTGGGACATTAATACTAACTTTATTGAAATATAATTCACGTTTTAATCTTCTCTTCTTGTTGCTGATTATTTGAATTTTACCTCATCTTTCTTTTATTTCATCTTTCCCCAAGAGAAAAAAATAAAGCAAACAATATTATTTGATAAAGAAAAGATAAAGATAAAACAATCTGCCTAAATTCTTCCAGGTTTATTTGGGAAACATGAAATAAACTTATCAAATACTAAAGTTTATAATTTCAACTTTATAAAAGAAATTTTTCAGAGACAACACATATATGTGTTTTGTTATATAAGTATAGGACCATTTTATTTTATAAAGAATAGAGTGAGGTACATTTGTTTAAATTATACTTTTCTTTTTCAAGCATTTCTTTAGCTATATCTCTATTGAGATCTATCAGAAACATTAGATACTCAGTACATACATGCCAAATTAATGAATGGATGAATGACATTACACTGTAATATTTGTCAAGGTTCAGAATAATTAATGGTATTGGAAACCATCTTTTAAAAGGGAAAGAGGAGGGCTTCCCTGGTGGTGCAGTGGTTGAGAGTCCACCTGCCAATGCAGGGGACACGGGTTCGTGCCCGGTCCGGGAGGATCCCACATGCTGCGGAGCGGCTGGGCCCGTGAGCCATGGCCGCTGAGCCTGCGCGACCGGAGCCTGTGCTCCGCAATGGGAGAGGCCACAACAGTGAGAGGCCCGCGTACCGCAAAAATAAATAAATAAATAAATAAAAGGGAAAGAGGAGAAAATCCCTACCTAAAGAAAGTAAGAAGGAAATGGCAAGTTTCCAAGAAAATGCATTTTAATTCCATCTTAGGCCTGAATTAAGACAAAAGCTGCCTGCTGTCTCGAAAAGTCACTTGTAGATTATAGCAACCAGAATTTATTTGTTAGTCTGGGCATTCTGAACAGGACTATTGGTTAACATTTTGCACCCTATGCTTTGTTCCCCCTGTTTACCCTCGTGTCCATTTCTCTCAAAGAGTGCCATTCCTGTCAGCAGCTTCACGAAACCTGGAACTGACCACTTAAACAACCCATTCATCAATGACCAAACCAAAATGCACGTCCATCAGGAAGCTCTTCTTGATCTTCCCAACTACAACTGACCTCTCCTTCATCTGAATATTCCTGGCACTTTGTTCCTCTATCGAGCTGCTGAATCCATTGCCATTTCCTCCACTTCCCTTTCTAGTTGTGATCTCAGAGAGACAGCAGTGAGCGGTCCTGAAGAGAGATCTTAGTTCCCTGCCTAGGAATTAGACCTGGGTAGCCTGGATGAAAACCAGGAATCCTAACCACTAGATCCCCAGGGGCTAGAGGATACAAGCAAAGTGGCCCTGGCTCTTTACCCCGTTTGAAATCAAGAATATTTCAAGGAGGCAAAAACTGTAAAAACAGGTACAAAATTTATTATGAGAGACACAGCATAACATGTGAGAGAGCACACAGAGAAACAGTTGATTTATTTAAGTCAGAAGCTAGGTAGAAACACACAACCAGAGAGAAAGGGTATGGGTGTCCCTTCTAATGAAGAGGAGTGTGGGCGTCCTGAATGAGGAGCACAGTAAAGAGGTGATTTAAATCACTTATATAGGACAGTCCTTCTGGGTCTTTGTCTACATTTGGCCAGTTGTCTTATTTCTTTTTTTTACACCTGAATAGTCCCAGGACCCTCCCCAAGATGTGTGCGCAACTTTTCTGCTAAGATGGATCCCACCCCAGCAGCCTGTGGGTGCATGTCCACACTTCTTATGCGGTGGTGCCCCCCCTCCCTTTTTTTGACCCCCAATGAGACTTTCTGTGCATGTGCAGACAAGGAAGTTTTCCTTGACCTCAGGAGTGGCCACCATATCTCTTTACTTCAGCAGAGCTCAGCTTCTGCCACTAGCTTTGTCCTTGGAGTGTCTGGATGAGAACAAAGCTTCAGTTTTACTCCAGCTGACAAACACTAGCTGTCCAGCCCAGGGACCCATCTATCTCCTACCTCAGTTCAACCTTAAAAAGGACCACTGCTTCAGAAGAAATATCACTCTTTGGTATCTAACTTGTAATATTGCAGAGTTAGAGAGGAAAGAATTTTGCTAGTGAAGAATATTTTAGTATTCTTAATTTAATTCTAAAACTATTTTTAGAGCAGTGCATACAAAGCTAGAAATGGAGAATTGCAAGGACAGGGATATGCATTTGCTTTTCATTGGAAAGTTAATCAATTTGTTAATTTAGTGCAAGAGCCTCAAGAGTTCAAAAGTGTGAACAAGATAAAAATTATGAGAAGAAGAGATATATACAAAGAATAAGAGAAATTTGGGAGGTTGTGGGAATGGTGGTGAAGGTAGTGATGTAGTAGGTCATTCAAGAAAGAGAGTAACTACATTCATGGAGTGGTAAGTGTGTGATTAATAAGAGAAGGCTGAGTATTCAAAATATATCCAAGTTGAGTCTTTTGTGGTCTAGCCCTTTCTTTTCTACATTCAGTATATTGATAATTTCTAAAGGCAGAGGCAACTAAGAAAAGCAGATGTTAGAATAGAATGGCAAAACAGAATAATACAACTCTTAAGAGGAAAAATAAAAAGGGAGAAATATTACTGTTTCATAAGAAGTCTTCTCAAACTTTAATCTATTTAGTTTTTAGTTCTTTGTTCTGTCAGTTATTTTTATGGATCAGGAAAAAGCTGAGCAAAGAAGCATGGAAACAAGATCAAAGCTTCTCATTTTAAAGTCAGGAAAATAGACAGCTGATTTTGACCCAAATCCTAGCAGACGCTGCACAGGAGCAGGACTTTATCCCTCAGGGAGCAAAGGTCTTGCTCTGAGTCTGAAGGTCTAAAAAATTCATCCTATATGATGGACAATGAATATGGCTTCATCCTTCTCCCAGAAATTCAGGACACATCCGTGCTATTTTTAATATAAATTAGATTAATCAGAGATTCATTTATTCCAAGTAAACTGTTCTGAGGCCCTGTGAAGGAGCAACTGCCTGGGGATCTGAAGGTCTTCAGTTCAAATCCCAGCAGAGGGAAATCTGTTTCCTTTTAAACAGTGAAAAGTGTTCCTTTCTAGGAAAAAAAAAAAAAAAAAACAAGAGCAGAATTCTCAGTCTCCATCATTACAAGGTATGGACTGGTATTTGAATATTTTCAGTTTTTTCCACTCTCAAGTAAATTTTAATAAATGGTTCTGGAAGTAACAACTATTATAAAGAATTATAAAGAAGAGCACAGAAGCATAGCTAAAAACAAAATTCAAAACAAAACAAGAAACATAAAGACAGACAAAACTTGACAGAAATTAAAAATATACAATATATGGGATTTGTTTAAGGGGGCTTCTCCTGTTTTTACTCCCTACCTCTACTGCCATGCACATGTTAATATATAAATTGTTTTGTACTTTTAAGATGCCTGTGTGGGAAGAATGATTCTCTAAGGTAAGCACCTTGGCCCTTTCATACATGCCTTCCTGCTCCATCATTTTCAGTCTACCATAAGTCCATCCCTGCCTGACTTCCCAATCAGGAAACTCGGAAGACATGTTGAAATGCTCAGTGAGAACCTAGCTCTTGAACCTGGTGTTTACAGATCATACACTGCTGTGTAAACCTGTCTGCTCCAGTGCTCATCTTTCCTCTGAGGGAACTTAAGACCTGTCCCTTTGTTTCTCCTTCCCTAGGCTCTGGGCCACCCATCACCTGGTACCATGAAATGAAACATCAGAAATCACTTGCTTCATTCAGGCTTCCTACTGATTTTGTTTTAGAGATGGGGGTACAGTTGTCTCTGAGTCATTAAGTAAGAATGTTAAGGGTATGTGTGTCTGCCCTCCCAAAGCATGTTCCAGTGATGACAGAAAATCAGGAGGGCCAAGCCCAGAAGTTAGTTTTCAAAGTCTAGCAGGTTGTTATTGGAACAAAGTCTCTCATTCCACCAAAAAAACTGGTAATCATAGCAGTTAAAGGGGGTTTTCACAGCTTTGAGAGTGCAGAGCCCATTTTCAGAGGAAACAAAAAGAAATAACAAAACTGAGTCCCAGTTTGTGCTCTCAGTCAGATTGCCACAGCCAGGGTGTCACCAGGGCTACTTTCAAAAGGTTTACAAAGAGTATTTAGAACACCTTTGCATGTGCCTCTTGCTGTGTTTCAGGGGAAACAGTCATTTCCAATTGAACCCATAAAGTACCTGTCAAAACCTGATTTTCTGTAGAACGTTGATAAACACTGGAGCACAAATGCAGCAACGAATATTCTACCAACATATCCATATGTGAACTACTTTGGAATTATTCTTGTTCAGCGCTAAAAATGTTTCCGTTGGAAAAGAGCATACAATGAAATGGGCTGAGTCTCACATTCTTAGTGAGAAGTATAAAGCATGATGAGCTTATGGGGATGAGAAAGTGATAAGGCACTATGGTCGAGTGTCATTTGTGATGAAGAAAAGTGCCCTTGGCCTTTCATTATCTTTTCTTCAACCATGGTTAGGAATTCTGATGGATGTTGGGTACATGGACTTTTTCTTCAGTTCAAGAGAAAAAAAGCAACAAGTATAAACAAACTGGCAAAAAAAAAATCAAGGAAATAAAATAGCAATGGGACTTAGAAAGTTGCTTGCCACTACTACTTAGCATAGAGGCCAATGGTGGCTCACAGGTCACGATGATATTTGCAACCAAAAATTTCAGCTATGTGTCCCCATGTCTTGAGCCATGTTGTTCCTTTTCCCAAAGTGTTTTATCTCTCCACCTGTGACATCCATGGGCATGCACTTCTCAGATCTCCCTTGAAGAGAGAACTTGAGGTTCTCTCTGACTGTCACCCCTTTGGGAACCAGCACAACACTCACCAAGCCATACTCTTCTTGGGCTGCTCCCAACCAGTGCCTGATTGCAGCTTCCTGTAATGAACAGTCTTTGCTCTGAACCTTCCCTTTCAACCTGACTGAGACTTTCTCAGGGCTTCACTGCAATTTGTAGCTCTTCCTACTCAATCCTCTGATGTACCCTCTCTCCTTTCATAGGTATCTTCTCTGAATCACTTTCTAGAGCTTCTTTCTACCTACTCTTGCTACCTTTCCCTCTATCCTTCATAGGCATTCGCCCAATAAATCTCTCGCACATTTAATTCCCTCTTGATGTTGCTTCTCAGAGTAGCACACACTCTATAACAGATCGCGTTACTCATGAAAAGTCAAGGCCAAGCTCAAATGCCACTACTACCTTCATGAACTTTCTTTTAATCCTTCTAATTGGTTCTAATATCTTATTCCTTGAAACCCTTCCCACAAGAAAAATTTATATTTTTTTATGTGTTATAAAACTATCTTAATTTATCCATTGCTTTATTTCTCTGATTAGAAGATAGACCCTGTTGTGCCACTTTAAAAATATTTATTCTTTCACACTGTTTACCACACTACCTGACATATAGGAGGCATTCATCACCTCTTTGTTCAATTTAATCAAATGGATTTTTATCTTACTTAATATGGTGCTTACACTACTGGAAAGTAACTTGGACGGCCTGCTGGTTTTCTTCAATGCACATCATTTTCAATAGGCAAACTCTCTCCCTTTATTACTTCTGTGGTATCTTCTTAATGTCCCAACTTAATTGTTTTTCAGTAAGGATTAGAAGATTCAGAATTATTTTTTACAATATGTCCACTCATCCTTCTATGTGCTTGGTCCTGTGCTAGGTAAAAACACCAAGATGAAAAAGACATGGTCCCTATCTTCAAATAGCTTAGAGTATAGTAGTAAAGACTAGTATGCAAAGAAATATGATAATAAAAAACTTGAAGTTTCATGACATGTCTGTAAAAAAATCAGCAGTTGCATAAATAGGGGATGGCCAATCCTACATGTGAAATCAGGGAAGTCTTCATAGATCTGATAATATTTTACATGAGTCTTAGAAAATCTGTGGGAACTCATAGAAAAGAGGAGCATTGTGCAGTGAATGCTGTGAATCGCCCCCTCTCCTCATACCCCCTTGAATAAGGCAGGACTTGCTCCCCCCACTGCTAAGAGTTCTGCAAGATGGCCCTCAGCTGACAGTCCTGTTTGCAATGACCTCCAGTTAAAAACATAAAGAACAAACAAAAACTGCCTTGCTTAAGGTTGTGTCTCCTGTAGGGATAACCTAGAGCGGACAGCTGTTCAGTGTGTGGGTTTAAAAGCCTAGACTTCTCACCCTTAGCTCGGGACAACTAAGAAGATCCGTTCCAACTAAAGAAATCCCTGTGGGGGTGGCTGACAACTTTGCTGGGACTGAATCACACACTATTTCCCTCTTCCCACTCCTTCCTTCCATAGGTTTTAAAACCAAGAAGAATCCTGCATGCTAATTGCATCTCAGAATCTGCTTTTCAGAGAACCCAAACTACAACAAGTACATTCAGTCCAGGCAGGGGCAAGCAAGGAAAGCTGAAAGCATGGTTATAAAATGGTAGTTTGGAGTACCACAATATTCTGGAAATGGCCCCCCAGCTCCCTGCATGTTTTTATATATATATATATATTTTTTTGCTTTGTTTTTAACTTTTTTTCTGATATAATAAACACATATACAGAAAAGTGTCTTTATCAGCATTAAAATCTTTTCCTTTTCATATGTATTTTTCCCTACTGTTATGTGGCAAGGAATATTCTAGGAAGGTCCTGCGAATCATCTAGTATTTTGTATTGTCCATTACTACTTTCACATTCTGTGAATGGAACATTTGAGTAAGGAGGAAATGATGCAGCAAAACTTCTTCCTTTGATTTTAGTAACATCCCAATAGAACTAAATACATAATTGCTCCATTGGTTTTTATTCTCTCAATGATTCATTTAAAAAAAACAAAAAAAGATCCCTGTAATGCAAACAATTAAACTGAATTAGAGTTGTCCAGCTAGACACATGCTCATAGATCAGCTCAGCCCACCAACCTCATGAAACTATAACCTCAGAGAAGAGAATTCCCCTACTTGGAAAACTACTATAGTGTGTTCATCTGTACTTTGTACCTCATCACTCATTTTAGTAAAAATACAACTCTAGGAAGACCACACATCAAAAGTTGCAGCAGTCCAACTTGGGGCAATGCTGACATAAAATTCCTGAGTGGAAGAGGCACATGGATCACAGGACAATATAACGTAACATACTTTTTTTTTTATCCCTCCTGTGTTATAATGTCTTATGCTAACATCATTATTTGAAGTTGCACCTATTGAAACAGGAAGAGCATTGCTTTTCAAAGCAAGGTGAAAATTGAGCAAGTGATTATACTGAAAGCTGGTGGGAGGCTAATTTTGGCTGAAACAGGAGAAATAGGAGAGTCAGTCACTTTATTGGACTCTGAAAGTCACAAAGATGTCCTCAAATAACCATATATTTTTATTTCCTTAAAAAAAAGCCTCAATTTATTATTTTTAATTACTACAACTATTTGAAGGTGATGAAGTACAATAAATAAAAAATACATTCAATGCATTTTCTGAAAACCAGTGAGGTCAGCAAAATATTTTTTCAGGGAAATTACATATATGAGTAATTTCTATACCTATCTTTGTTATCATTATGAGTCCTAGGTTATAAGAACTGAGACCTATAGCCTATCACTGTCTGAATATTTCCTAAAAGTACTATTTTTCAATTTCAGAAAATATAACCAGATACACCCCCAGATTTACATATGTAAAATAACATATCCTTAGGGAAATTCTCTAGTATATTTCCCCTCTCATCCTTTTTGCTTCTTTTAAGAAAAAAAATTTCCTCTCTGAATTCTATAGAAGTTTTTTGGCTAGTTTTTTTACTCAAAAGTAGATTTCAATCTACTATTAGAATTTTTCCCCTTGAAATCCATTCTTTTTTTTTTTTAACAGCTTTACTGGAGTATAATTGCTTTACATTGTTGTTAGTTTCTGCTGTATAACAAAGTGAATCAGCTATACATATACGTATATTAATTGTAGGTTATCTTTTTGTTCCCATTTTTCTTTTTTGTCTTCCTCTCAACTATATTTATATATCTTTAAATCAGCAACATCCTTGAATTGTGTTCATTTCCTACAGTTGGGATTTGATTCTTGAAAATCAAACTGATTGCAGGCTCAGCCCTGGAGATGTATTCTGGCATCATCATTTTACATAATGTTAGAGAAATGTGGGAGAGAAAGATGCATTTTGGGGGTGGTATGTACACAAGATGCAAATGAAGGAGATCTAGGCAAAGCAAAACAGGGTGATTCTAATTTAGCGCTCCAATTAGTTTTGCAGATAGCTAGACACTTGTCTCTCATTTTCAATCACTCCTCTGTTTGTAGAGCACTTTGATGGGCTGTCTTGATAGCAAAATTATAGGCAATTAAATTTAGAGGGCTAATTTTTCCAATGATTTCAACTTCAGAAAAATAAAATGGGAGATCACTTAAATATATCTTATAAAATGAAACAGTATTGTTTCAATGGATCAAAAGCTTTGTCTGTTAGAGAGTAAAAGGGCCAGCCTCCGGCATCAATCACATTTTTCTTGAGAAACAGAACTTTTCAGCTCTTGAGGCTTCATCACAGAAAAATGATTCCACCTCTCTGCTGTAATGCTTGCTTCAAGATGTGAGGATGGAGAGGTATTTGGCAGCAGCTGTTAACCCACCTGCAGAGAAAACTTCTGTCTCATTTCATCTATTGAATTGTTCACACGATCTAGACTAGTGTTTGGTTGTTCACAATTAAAGAGCGCCTGGCCTTCAGAGACTGTTCCAAAAAATACTGTCAGAGAGCCTGCAGGGTCTGAATGTTAAGCTGTTCTTCCTGATTAAATACTATCTCACCATATACAAGATGCTCTTCCAAGAACATTCAGTTGGCTAACGGAGGCAAAGTTAAAAGCTCGAGTTAAGAAAACTTGGCCATCTTCCCACACGTGTCTCTGTAGTGGCAGCCCTAAATCCTGTATTTATTTGCATTTCATTGTCTATACATTTTCCAGTGCTGGGAAACCAGCACTGCGGCATTTGAGGCGTACATCTAAATCTGTACTTTCATGGGTTTCATCTGGCCTAAGGAATGTGGATCATAATACCTGCTTATACTAAAATGTTTTGGAAAGAGGCTCTTTTATCCTAGGAATTAATTGCATCTCCTTAGAATGCATGGATGCCAATAACATATTCTGGCTTTTACACCAGAAAGTAATATGATTGAAATGACTGAAAGTAAAGCATATTAGAGAACAGCACATGTTTGAAAACTGAAATATAGCAATACCAGCACAAATCAATGTCTGGGTGGCCATAGTAGCCAATACTATGACTTACAATTATTTAAATTATAAGGGAGAGGAAATAGGTTTTTAATCATAAAGGAATTCATTTAAATAAGCTTTTTAAGGGAGGGCTTAAAGTGAAGACATCTTAGAAATTCCAAGTTAAGTTTCCTGGCAGATACCCTGGTTAGAATCATGAGTAATTTTACTCTAAGAGACATAAGAAAATCTTAATACTAGGTTTCCTAGTTATTTTAGTGGAAGTTGGATTTTTAAGGGGGTTGAAGTGCATTTTTGACATTTAGTACCTATTACAGTTCTCTATAAAAGAATATAATTCTCTTGTGTCAGGATGGTAAAGATTACACTGTTTGCTTGAGAGGCACCTGTTTAGCCTCTTAGGTAAATATAGTATAAGAAAAACTTGGATTTGTACACATCCAGTTATGTTTGTAACCATTCATTTCAGCCTGGGAAAGGTATATTTTCATGATTTTATGTTTAAAGCATGCATAAAAGGGACAAATTATTGATAAAATAAAAACATGCAGTATTAGAAATGTGACTTAAGAATAAGCAAGGAAACAGAAATACAACCAGTAATAGCCTTGAATTTAAGTACTCAATAAGCATTCACATTCCAACAACACAGAGAGATTGAGTTAACAAAAATCACAATGAAATAAAATAAGGGTAAAAATACAAATTGAAATGTAATATAACCACAACACTAGTCCTCCATGATTTTAAGCTACAAAATGAACTTTGCCACCGGATTCATCATTTAAATGTGGCAGATGTGGGAAAAATGGGTTATTTTGCCAGGCAGAGGATGTTTGAACCTCTTCTTGTTTAATATACTAAAGGCACATGATCTTGACTTATTGATTCCTTTGTTACATATAATATGATTTGAAATTGTGTCAGTCCTGACAAATGCTCAATGCATTGAAAATATTAAAACTAATAGGATGAATGTATGGGGAGTAAATTATTCTTTTCTCTTAGTTGTATGGACATGGACAGGCCATTTTACAGCTTTCTATCTTGCTTTTCTCATCTGCATTTAGTAATAGTTGGATTTAGCTGATTGCCAGGGTTCTTTCCAACCCTAAAAATTTATCACTCAGTAAGTTCACATTACTTTTTCAGGGAGTTCACAAATATGTCATTCTGATTAGTAATTTACAAAATAATATATATGCTGATATATTATCTTTTTTTACAAAGTGGAAGGTATATCCTATGTGATGGAATTAGCAACAATAGTCAAATGGTCATGTACATGACAATGTGCAAGTTCTGTCAATTGCTTAAACCACTGCTTTGGGAAGGATGGGACAGAAGTAAAGGGACAGAAACCCTAGGGGTTAATGCAGCCTAACTCAAAATATAAGCTGGAACCACAAAAGCTCAGTCTCAACCCTGATTCTTCTATTTAGTAACCTGTGACCTTAGGCAAGTTATATAACCCATCTGTGCTTGAGTTTCCTTATCTGTTCAATGGGCCAGTAGTAGTTCCTATTTTTACTCGGTTGATGTGCAGAATAAAAAACTTTCCAAATAAAATGCATTTAAAACAGCATCTGTCATATAATAGGGCAGTCAATTAGTATTAGCAACAATATTATTATTATTTATTATTGTTTAGAATCTACTTCTGTACTTATTCATGTGTCTCTAGTAGCAACTCAGTGAGGTAATTTTTACTATCCACATTATGTAGATAAAGAAACTGAGAACTTATATGTGGAATCTAAAATATGACACAAATGAACCTATCTATGAAACAGAAGCAAAATCAGGGACATAGAGGATAGACTGGTGGTTGCCAAGGGGGAGGCGGGTGGGAGAGGGTAGGACTGGGGAGTTTGGGATTAGCAGAAGCAAAGTGGTATATATAGAAAGGATAAACAACAAGACAACAAGGTCCTACTATAGCACAGGAACTATATTCAATATCGTGTGATAAACTATAATGGAAAATAATATGAAAAAGAATGTGTGTGTGTGTCTGTGTGTGTGTGTGTGTGTGTATATATATATATATATATATATATAAAGCTGAGTCACTTTGCTGTACAGCAGTAATTAACATTGTAATTCAACTTTACTTCAATAGACAATTAAAAAAAAAACAGAAAGTGAGAATCAGATACCTTATGTAACTTACCCAAAGGTTACACAAATTGTAAGTGGCAGAGTGAAGGTTTAAACCCAGTCCTTTTTGGCTCAAATCTTCTTTTCCCTCCATCAAGTGGAACATACTGCCTGCCATATTTTCTCTAGTTATCCTACCTGCCTATCACCCTTCCCCCTCCTCTAATCTGTGTAGAATTTTCCTCCAGTAGTTGTGCTGCTAATTATTTAAACCTGTGGACTTTCCTTCATGAATTTGAAATTTGAATCTTTATAAGAGACTTAAAGATTATTCTTTCCTCCGGACATTTGACCCTGAATCTTCAAGACCTTCTTTCTGGAGTCCACAGCCTCTCGAAATCATGGCAGCACATAAGATCTTCACAAAATCCTTGATATCTCAACATGTTTGACTTATTTAGATTCAGTAATTAAGTAGCTAGTTAACAGTATTAAATAGTGTTATGTGGGAACACATTTTTATCAGCAATTCCTCTGAGATGATTGCATTAAGCAAATAATAGTCTAACACTATGACTATCTATAAAACTAAAGGAAAAGAATTTAATAATGTGTACCCCACATCAAGCCTCATTAACCTATTTACAGTGTAATTATACATTGTATCCTAAAAGATACACTTCTAACCGTAAGTATAAAAGGGATGCAGTATCATGAGAAATTAGATCTTCTAGTTATGAAGAAAAAGAAGAATCAAGGCTGGAAAAGGAAAATGATTGATATTATGCAATTAAGGGTCAGTATTGGAAATAAAAGAAAGAAGCATGTTAGATATTTAGGTATTGAGTCTTTTCAATTAAAAACATTAAACAAATTCCTTGCTCTTCATGACTAGTTCCAAAAAGTCAAACAGAACCTATTTTAGCTTTAACTGATTTCTAAGCTTCTTTTATTCCCGCCCACATTAACCAATATTTTCAAGCTGAAACATTTGCAAGTGAGAAATGTAGAGTCATATTTCATCCTTCAGCTTTTTCCCTTATTTACACCCCACCCCCATCAAATCCCCCAGAAACTCCTATTTTTCGTCTCATACACTCTTCTTCATCCCCATTGCTTATACTCTCCTCCAAGCTACCATTTTATTTCCTTTGGATATTCTAATGTTTTCCTAAATGTTTTTTTTAGTCTCACCCTTGCCCATATATAAAGAATCTATCCTCCTCACAGCAACCAGACTGATTAAAAAAATCAGTTCCCTGGTGTAAACATACATTGAACAAACATGTCTCATGCTTTCTCTGTGGGATGGCAAAACCAAGAGCCTGTCGTGCCAAGAAGGAAGTGTAAATGAGTGAAGTAGATTGGAACTGAGACACTATGGGATAGTAGGTACTGTGGCAAAGTGGAATGTGACTTCCCTATCTAAATGGCATGATTTTTGTGGATAAAAGTGGGGTCATTGTTTCCAGATGATCTGATTTTTGAAGAGGAACTTTAAACCCACAGTTTTATGTAAAATCTCCTAATCTTTGAATATTGAAAAGCATTTAAATTTATTTTCCAAAATACTATGCAAACCAAATAAAACACAAATACAGACCAGCTCTAATCCCTAAGCCAAGACTTAGCCCCTCTACCCTATAAGTGATTGGGATCACACCTAGGTCAGTAGTAGTTTACCGAGGGTGATGTTTATATGTATATGTGACTGTGTAAGGGGAGGCAATCCAGTCCCCCCCCCCCCCCGTCCCTGCCCCTGCCAGGTGCAGGCAGCAAGGGGCTGTATTGTCTCCAGATAACTTAATAATGAAACCAACTAAAAGTCCATCTACTTTTTGTTATCATCATGCACCAGCAATGCTAAACCATGTCCTCTGCTCCAGGACAGACCAATCCCACACCTTTCCACCTTGGTGTCCCCCTGTTCCATACCTTTCCATTGCTCACTCATCATGCTCCAGTCTCCTGGTCTTCTTTCTGTTCCTGAAAGAAACCAAATGTCTTCTTTCATAGGGACTTTTAAATTGTGTTAACATGTCAATTAGAATGTTCTTCTTTTGTTTCTTCCAATTATTGACTTATCCTCATTTTTCAGATTGCAGCTTAAAATTATTTTCTTTAGTAAGACCTTTCTGAATCTCACAGTAACCCCCGCAATCATTCTCTTTACATCACCCCGTTTTATCTTGTCACATCTGACATTGTTTGAAATTATTTTGTTTACTTGTTGTATTTTGTACTGTCTCCCTCACCATCTCTCCTACCCCCCGCTCATGCTGGAATGTAAATTCAATGAGAATAGGAATGTTGTCTTTTTAAATATTCACTGATTAATCCCCAGTGACTAATGCATTGCCTGGTACACAGTTGGCCAATAAATATTTCTTAAATGAATGCAAATGTTAACATTCCCAAAGATCAATCTGAACTATATGTAAAAACACATGTACTAGAGAAAGCAACTTTGGTACAGTTTACCATATAGCCTGGATGAGTCTCCCTGGAAGTAACTACATTTTATTCTGATGAATGTCTGCCATGCTGGTTTCACATAATATATGAAAAAAGTTAATATACAGTAAATAACACTATCAAGAAGTGAAAACTCATGTACATATTTGGTCTCAGAGCATGCAAATCCATAGGATCTGAGTAATATTGGAACAGTTGCATCATTATCCATCAGAGTTAATAGGGTTAAGTGAAGGTATTATTTGCCGAAAAATGATAGACATTTTTCAGATTTTTTAAAAATTTTAAGTGATACCGCCACCTTGACTATTCCTTTTTGATTTCTATAAAATGTAGATGTGAATAATACAGCAAATGTAATCATCTCCACAGTATTAGTGTTTAACATTGAAATTTAAATTTACTTTTTTTTTGTTTCATACCTGTTTTTATTGGAAATCAATAATAACTGTCAAAAGTAATCGAAATTCTAAATATGTTAGCTAGGCATCAAAGACAATTTTATTATACCTTAACATATTAGAAATGCTATATATTGCAAAAATAGTTTCTGCAGGGTAATGATAATAATAAATATATTCACAGGCAAAATGTCAATACTAGGTACAACTGTGAGAATTCCAGTGTAGTTTCATTAATAATATTTTTATTACAGTAATGATGAGTCCCTAGTGAAGCTATCTTATAATACAGAAGAAACCTACAATGACACCTAGGCAGGAGCCATGTTTGACACTTGGTGCCTCTCTGGTCTAGCCCAAATTCTCAGAATAGCCTGAAGATGATATTTCACAAGAAAATGTGGAAGAGTATGAAAGATGCAGGAGGACAGGAGTTCATGTGGCATGTTTCTAATTGGCATCAGGATCCCTATTCTCGTCTCTCCTTTTTGAACCCAAGCCAATTTGTAATTGTTCTTCTGCGTTTCAGTGCTTTATTTGTATTCCATTGTTTACTCTCTCTTTAGGTCCTTCCTGCTCCTGCTTTAACACTAGTGCTGTTTTGTTATTGTATTTAATAAAAGCTTTGCTTTACACATGTGTTTTAAATACAACAAATATAAACTCTTCAAAAATATTTAATGCACCAAAATTATTACATTTCATTCATATACATATAATATTTGTGCAAATGTATATATTTTCTAAATTGCACAAAATCTAGCTCTGAGACCTCACTTACTAGTGTCATCAAAAAATGTGGCCAGACATTTTTTGGTGAAGGTCTTCCCTGCTCAGTGCGAGAATGTGGAGACAAGGCCTGTGGTCAGCAGTCTGCCATAGTCTTGGCTAAAATTCTTATTTTCCAGGTCTAGGTTCAAATATCCTACAACTGAGCATGGTAGATTTTGCTGGCTCTTTTCACACAGTCCATGCCAAGAACAGCAACAGGGACCATTGCCTTTGGGTCCCAAAGTGTAGCTCAAACGCAGGTCTGCCTCTCTAAATTCTGTTGTTTTTCCTATAGCATGCTGTGCACCTGCTCCTGACCCCCCATAATCTAGGGAATTTGAAAAACAAAACAGTACAAAAATGAGTATCAGTTCTAAACAGCATTTCTAAAGTGTGTTCCATGGAGAACTGCTTCTTCACCGTTACAGATGTTATCTTTAAAAAACGTTCTGTTTACCAAATAAGTGCAGGAAATATCAAATTGAACAAATGTAAAGAGATTTCTTTATGGTAGGATTTCTTATATCCTTTGTATGGTAATATTGTATTTGAAATCTCCAAGAGGAGAAAATAATGAACATTTCCTGAAATTTTGTGACAACCAAAACCTTTTTTTGTAAACCAAATTTAACTAGATTCTATAGAATCCTCTTTAGGACTCTTTAAAATAGGATGATTGCTTAATTCTGAAATCTAAGAATAATTGCACATTTAAAAAAAATTTAACATTTAATTGAAGTATAGTTCATCTACAATATTATGTTAGTTTCAGATGTACAGCAAAGTGATTCATTTATACACATATGTGTCTATTCTTTTTCAGATTATTTTTCACTATAGGTATTACAAGATATTAAATATAGTTCCCTGTGCTATACAGGTCCTTGTTTATCTATTTCATATATAGTAGTGTATATATGTTAATCTTAAACTTGCACGTTTTTCTAAGGAACACATATGGTCTGTTACCTTGCTACTCTGGTCTGAGGACCAGAACTGAACAAGTCCCAGAGTGATTCCTATGCCTGTTCAGCTTGAGGCACTCTTCTATAATCCTATGTCATTATTTTCCAGTGGGACTTTAATCTGTGGTAAGTAGAAGTCTTTCCTTGGGGCACATCCCTCATACCTGTTAGTATAAGATGGCTCACTCTGAGGAAAGAGAGGGAAGATTTATGTACCTTACCTCCTGATCTCTCATCTTCAATAGAACTCAACCCCAGCAAACACACACACACACACACGCATGCATGCACGCGCGCGCGCGCGCACACACACACACACACACACACACACACTCAGAGTCCAAACACTCCTTTATTGGGGGCTGGAGAGAAGTGAAAGTTGGATCCAAACTGAGACTTATTTCCTCTGGAGATGAGAGAAAAAAATGGGCCACAATAGCATCAACAGAGGGTAGGGTTGGGGAACTAATTCATCAATTCATTAAGTAAGTGACTTCATTCCTAGAAGGCAGCCTAGGAGATTGACACTATATATTTCAGTAGACTAGATAATCAACAATTATTTTTTTTTTCCTTTTTAAGGAGGTTGGTAGAGATGTGTGCATTTGCGTTTAAGGGTTATGCTGGGTCAGTAACAAGGGGTAGAAACAATAGTATAATCTCATAGCAACTCAAAAAATACTCAACATCACTTAACTTGTTATTCCTCACCTTCTTCATTTCTCATAAGAAAAATGAAAATTATGGCATTCACACCAGTCCTAATGAGGACTGCAATCAAGACAAACATGTATTTTCTGACACCTTTGAAATACGATACATGAGCTCACAGCTTTCTCTTGAGAAAAATTCCTTCTTAGAAGTTGAAAATTCAATAAGTGATGCATTTTAACCTTTTAAAATGGTGAGCTATAAAAATCAAGGTTTTCTACCAACCTTTTCAACCAAGTTGGACTGCTTCCCAGTGTATTTCCCCTGTTGGAAGAGCAGAGGAGGCCAGTTGTACCTATGTGCTTTTCAGATGCCAGAATAGTCCCTCTGACCTGGAGATGTCTGTTCTTGCGTTTACGGGAGTGGCATTTTCTGGGTCATCTAGCGTGCCCTTCAAATTTGCTGAAATGTCAGCTCTTTGTTGGGCCTCCTCCAGCGCTACTTTGCTTCCCTAGCCACCTTGTTGGGAAACAGCTGGGCAATGTTGGATTTATCCAAATGTGTCAAATTGAATATTGAATCAACAAGGTCTGCAAATGTTTATTATTGAATTCCAGCATATCTCACAGGATTTGATTCTGTATCCAGGGTAGGGATTCCTCACCACATTTCTTAGATCGAGCATGTAGGATTTTGTGTCACTGCATAATAGAAGCCAGAAGACTGCTATGCACACAAGATTAAGTTGAGCCCCCTTGATATACAGGTTTGTTTTTTTTTTTTTTCCTGAATACTACATATTCTGGGATTGTGACATTACATCCCTCCCGAGGCATATGAAAATGTTCAAGGGCATCATAAAATCCCTGCATAGCAGAAACAAAGCATCTTTCTGATTCATGATTGATCTGACAGTGTCACATTGCTTGCTTGCTCTTCTCTGAGAATATCTTCAATGTGGCAGAACTTCCTCGTTCATATCAAAACTGTGAAAGGGGTTAGTGAAAAGTTCTTTGACAAAACAAATTATAGTAAACGTGCATAAAATCAGATCATTAATTGTACCGTTGTTCTCTATGACAAATATTTGGCAAATAGAGTTTTTAATTAAAAAGTTTCTTGAGAACCCAGTGCTTATCATGTTCCTATTTGTTTTCTTTGAATCGGTTCCTGCAATTTCCACTGAACAGTGCTAGAAAAAGTAGAGATGAGTCAGTGAATAAGGATAAATCTTTCTAAGAAAGGCTTATGTGAAATCTTTTCAAGAATCACTAAAACAGAAGGTCATCTTGCTTTACACAAAAGCACATTTTTTTTTCATCTGTTTTATCAAGGAAGCAAAGAGCTTTGGAAGTGATTTGCAGTATGCTTTTGGTGAATAATAAAACGTTTCTCTTTTCTCTCTTTTTCTCTGTCATAGTGACAAACATTTTGACACCATTCTTCAAATTATGGAAAATAATCAGAAAGGGAAAAAAGAGACGCTGTGTCACACTGTCAGAAATCCCTGGGCATTTCAAATTTTAGCTCTGCATGAAGGAGTGTATATTTATCTAATTTCACACTTGGGTAGTGAATCATTAATCCAGAATGAAAATGGACTTTTCACTTTTCCGGATCCTCTTCCCGTTTAAAGTAACCAATCAAACAGCTTAATTTTTCATTACTTAAACAAAGAAAGAATATTTGGAAATTATTTCTTGTGCATCTCATTTATCCACAAGCACTCTAATTAGCCCGCATGAAATTTGAAGCTATTTACATACCTGCCTAATACAACTGTTTTTATTCTCCTATTTGATCTTACTTCTGTTTCTATTGCTATTTACTCCCTACTGCCCCTGGCTTTTTTCTTTTTTTCCTTGTGGATTTCACTGCTATGTTGCTTTCAGGTCTTCTAGATTTATACTTACTTGTAATAAGGTGAGCAAGTTTGGTGTTGCTTCCTTTACATGATGAGAATATGTATAACCAGACGATGGCATGATATATGCTAATAACTATCCTTTCGTAAGTACTTATTTTTTATATTATTACATTTATCCTTACAACAAATCCTTGAATAATAAAATTACTATTTTTCAAATGAATAAAATGATGTTTGTATAACTTCCCCAAGATCAAAGAGCTAAAACATGTTGTATAAGGATTCAAACACAGTGTTAGCCACACATATTGTCTTTGAAGTCAGATTGATTTCATTTAATATTGACTTGTGAGCCCAGAGTTGTTCATTCACCTAAGCCCTGAAGAGCAGCCATCCTGATGTTTCCTATCATGCTCCCCCAGCCTGTTGCTTTTAGGCAGGCTCCCTCTTCCTCATTACTTTTCCCTATCTCCTCTATTTTAAAATGTTTCTCAATCTTAAAACCTGCTAGAAGAATCTCTTATTCAGATTTTCACTGTTCACTTCCCCTGGAATTCACCTCTCTCACCTCAAACAGCTATAGAATTTTACTTTGTGATGCTATTCTGGTGGCCTAAGTCTGTCCTTTCTTCTTCTGTGGTCCTTATCTTTCATATGTATTGTAGTTGCTGCAGTACTTAAGAGACTTTGCCTACCGTATATTAAATTCTTTGAGATCAGGTATTTACCCTTATATCTTGAATGTATGAGTGCTCAATTAATGTTTGCTTGAGACTAAAGGTTGGTAAAAGATATCAGCAATTGAGTACAGAATCAAGCCATGACTTATTCTTCTGGCCTGACTAGTTGCCTACACTCACTTTCTAACGTAATATCTGCAATGGGGGTGGGTGAAATAATGAAGAGGGGTCAAAAGGTACAAATTTCCAATTATAAAATAAATAAGTCATGGTAATGTAATGTACAGCATGGTGACAGTTAATAATACTGTATTTGAAAGTTACTAAGAGAGTAGATCTTGAAAGTGCTCATCACAGGAAAAAAAAGTTTTGTAACTATATATGGTAACGGGTGTTAACTAAATTTATTGTGCTGATCATTTTGCAAAAGATGCAAATATCAAATCATCAAACTGTATACCTGAAACAAGTATGTCAATTATGCCTCAGTAAAAAAAAAAAAATTTTAAAGAGTAAGAATGGGTACTTTTAACCAACAGCACTCTTTGCCGCTGAATCTGATTCATTCACGGGTCATCTTGATGCTCCCTTGGATCCAGGTGTCAATCTTCTAATTTTTGGTTTCTGGATCAGACACATCTTTACAGACTTTTCAAAATAAAATTACCTCCATCAGTGTGTACTGTTCAAATGACATCCTTTTACAGCCAGCATTTTCTCTGGGTCGTGTCATTGACATAAGCCACTGGTTGAGTCATCGCCTCTCGTTATCAGGGGCCTGGCCTCTTTTAGACCCTGGGACGCTGTTGGAAGGAACCTCAGAGACAAAAGCATAATCCTTCCTCCTCACTTTAAAATAATGATTATACTAAGGCCCAGAATCCATACCCTTTATATTCACTCAGAGAAAGTGAGAGTAACCTCACACACTGACATTTCATGTCTGACAGAAGTACCTCTAGAGCAAATGTCTCCGCCACCTGAAATGCCAAGGAAGCCTTTGTGTGCCTTTGAACTTTCGGGGCCGGGTGATTGCAAGGAATGCCTCCCTCACAGAGGGGGGTGGCACCGCTGTTCACCATACTGGTGACGGGTACGGCTGAGGGTGAGGTCCCTTTTGTCTCTTGAACAACCTGCCCAGATAGTCATCCTTTTAAGCTTGTATGAAAAATAAATTCAAAGGTCACCTTCAGAATATATGGTTAAGAGAATCTCCACCCCAATCGCTCATAAATCTCAGCTGATAAATTTATGAGACACCACCTCAGTTGATGAAGTGAAGCCAGAGCATGTTCACACTGCAGCACCTGGGTGACTTGCTTTTAGACACAATTCTTTGCTGATAACTCATGAAAAAGAGCTTTCCTCTAATAAGGGAAAAAGGAAAGAAGTCTCTCTTGGGCTTAAGATTGGAGCCACAAATACATTTATATGCTATTTAAGAGGAGTCAGCTAATTCACTTCAATAATCATTTATTGAAACCCTAACATAAGTTACACACTATGCTAGGACCCAGAGTCACAAAGATGATTGAGACCCAGTTCCCTGACTTGAAGAAGTTAACTGTATAATTCAATATATAACTTGTAATCTTAGTAACTACCATCTGCACCAATGATGAAACTGCATTATAAAAAACACCACTTGTTTACCCTCAGCTTTCATTCAATAATTTCACACTCTTTGTGTTTTTTGGAAAAAATAGGAAAAAGATTACTTTGAATATTTTATGGCATTTGTTAGACATTTATTTGTTCATCAAATGTTTATTGAATGTTAGTTATGCACTAGGTCCTATTCTAGGTGCTATGATTACAGCAGTGACCATAGTTACATAGTTTGTGCCTTCACAGAGATTTCACTCGAATAGGGAAGAGAGAGTTGGGGGAAAAAAAGTAATAAAATTTCAGATAGGGATGCTTGCTATGAAGAAGAACAAGTAGGCAAGAGAATGGTTAGGGGCTAGGAAGGATGGATATCTGATCCTAAGGAAAGTAAATTTGCAGGTCCAGGTGATATGACTAATTGAAAGAAATTTCTCTCTGAGTTGGCATTTATGTGATCAGCCATGCTGCTTGCTTTGCTCCATCCTTATGCAGGTTAATCAGTTGGGAGAGATTCTTGACAGACGTTTGGCTGTGAATGTTTGCGTTCATTTATTACTCTTATTTTTAAGAGGAAAATGAGGATTGCACTCCTTAGATGAAGGGTTGAGTCAAGTAAGTTTTCATCTATTTCAGATGGATATTTCTAGGTTCAATAGAGATTTGGAAAGCATTTTCATGGACAATAGAGAAAGGAGGTTTTAGCTCTGCCTTTGGAACCCGGGTTTCTCAATTGAAAAAATCTAAAAGTTCCTTTTCTGTGAGACAAAATGTGTAATTTCATGAAGGTCACCGTAATTCTCATCTACCTCCTGGAGAAAATTCTTGACATCAGCTTGAAGGTGCTTTTATAAGAGACTCACTATAGAAACGTTCATTTCTTTTCAGTGTTTTTAATTCCCTACTCTGATACTGGCTAGTTAAGTGACCTTGGGCAAATTTCTTTCTCTCACAAAACTTTTGATTCTCCCTGACAAATTCCCTTTTCTTCATCACTCACACAGGTCTTGAAATCTCATCTCCCGCAGGAAGCAGTTCTAATAAATTAGAGAAGAAATGATTAATTCCAGTATGTCACTTCCACTGTATTCTTCTTCTATTCTGTGTCCCTACTAAATGCACTTATCCCCTATCCCAGTTTATAGCTAATAAAAAGACACTTTGGTTTTAATTTTATTATTTATTTAAAACTAATTACTTATGTTGTCATCCCATCTACATACTTACCTATTTCGTAGGTTATATTCTAAAGTAATTAACTTATCCTTTCAGCTTCATTGAAAATGGTCTTTACCCTCTACCTTTAATTCTGCTTAACAAAAGAGGATATTATTTTCAGGAGTGCAACTTCTTCCAGACACATCTGAAAATATCAGATGGCCCTGGGTGTCAGAGTATGGCCAAACATAGAGACTACTATGAACACAGAGCCTCAATATGACTTTTATATCTGTATTCCTAGTCTTACATCCAGTGTCGTGCACACTGTAAGTGCTCAGTATTAGCTGGTCAAATGTTGGTAGCAAAACACATCTTAGTACTGCCTAAGAAACCAGGACACATCTCTTAGGATCTAAGGTTTCCACAGAGTTTAGTCATGGCTTTGACAGCCTGGTCTCTGGAAAGGTTGGCGGGGGGGGTAAAGGCGCAGAGAATTCTGGAAATCCAGCTTGCCACCATCTCTGATACTAATTAGCTGGATGATCTTGGGCAAATCACCTGCTCTCCTTAGCACTCATATACGTATATGAAATTGAATGAGATTAGAGTAATTTAGGTGTATTATTATAGGAGTCCATGATTCTATTCATAATATCTCAAATAAACGAAAGCTTCTCCTAGGGACTATAGCTAAAAGTATGTTATGCTGTGGTCAGAAGTAATGTCTGGGTGATTGTGATCCTTCCCAATAAGCGGTAGGTATAATGGTTATGCTTGCAAGTGTATCAAGGAAGGAGTTATCTTCTAAGCATTGGCATGTCCAGTGTAGCAGGAAACTAACACTGGACTTCAATCAACTGGGAGCCTGAGATGAGAGAATTTTGATGTCGCCAACAGGCACATGAAAAATGCTCAATTATCAGAGAAATTGTTAGAGAATTTTGCAAATCAGAACTACAATGAGGTATCAGAATGGGCATCATCAAAAAATCTACAAATAATAAATGCTGGAGAGGGTGTGAAGAAAACGGAAGCTTCCTACACTGTTGGTGGGAATGTAAATTGGTGCAGCAACTGTGGTGAACAGTATGGAGGTTCCTTAAAAAACTAAAAGTAGAGCTACAATATGATCCAGCAATTCCACTCCTGGGCTTCCAGAGAAAACTCTAATTCAAAAAGATACATGAACCCCAATGTTCATAGCAACACTATTTACAATAGCCAAGACATGGAAGCAACCTAAATGTCCATCAACAGATGGATAAAGAAGATGTGATATATGTATACAATGGAATATTACTTAACCATAAAAAAGAATGAAATAATGCCATTTGCAGCAACACGGATGGACCTAGAGATTATCATACTGAGTGATGTAAGTCAGACAGAGAATGACAAATATCATATGGTATCGCTTATATGTGGAATCTAAAAGAAGGAAACAAATGAAATTATTCACAAAACATAAATCGATCCACAGACATAGAAAACAAATTTATGGTTACCAAAGGGGAAAGGAGGGGAGGGATAAATTTGGAATTTAGGATTAAAAGATACATACTACTATATATAAAATAGATAAACAACAGGGACCTACCGTATAGCACAGGGAACTGTGTTCAATATCTTGTAATAATCTATAATGGAAAAGAATCTGAAAAAGAATGCATATATACATATATATATATATATGTATAACTGAATCACTTTGCTGTACACCTGAAACATTGTGAATCAACTATACTTTAATAAAAATTAAGAAAAAAGAAGTTTGATGTCTAGCAGGTAACTGGATCTTTTATTTAGCAAAGAAGGCTACACACATAGCAGGGTACTGGGAAATACTACTTCTAGTACTGCTGCTGCAGCTATGAATATAATCTGCTTCACACTCAAGAGCACTGTAAGAATTAATGAGTGCAAAGTGCTATTGTGAAGGAGTGAAACTTCCAGAGCCTGGTCTATGCCTGTGAAATGGGCTGACACTAAATAATCCAGAGGTCCCCTAAGCAGGGTGCCATAAATATTAACATATGTATTACAGTGCATTAACAGTAGGGGCAATTAAAGTAACTCTGACCTAAACATAACAATGGCTGAATCATCCCTACTAGGCAGAGCAGAAAATTGTACACAGCTTTTGGGTATGGGGCAGTGAATAAGATCACAGCACCTCAGT
The DNA here is from genome assembly GCF_964270905.1 of Leucopleurus acutus. NCBI lineage: Eukaryota > Metazoa > Chordata > Mammalia > Artiodactyla > Delphinidae > Leucopleurus > Leucopleurus acutus. Next base: position 57,195,681 of record NC_139147.1, read on the forward strand.
GACAGTGAGGCAGGTGCAGCACTAAACGAAAGCTGTGGGATTCACAAGATACCCTGGCTCATTTCCAGGGAACACTTCCCCTGCAATTAAACATCGAGAGGACATTCATGCACCCTGCGCTAACTCAGTGCTGTGGTGTTTATTTATCCCTTTCAAGACACATATAGGAAAAAAGAACACTATTATCACACGTGGTAGGGGCAACATCTCAGCTGAATAATAAACTCTATCTTTTCCTTTACATTGCAAGTCTCCAGCTTTGAGGGTCTCCCTGCTGCTCGCATAAGAGAGCGCAGAGAGATGTCACCACCGGTGCTGTCTCGAGCATCATTCATGGGGATTACAAGCATGACTTTACGGGGTAGCAGCACAAGTGGTTATATCGGGCATTCATTAGAGGAAAGAAAACTTCTGTGAGAACTGACAGAGCACATTGTAGTCTTAAGAGCTCCTTATTCAATGGCCTGTACTAATCATTGCTGGGGAAAAATAATCTTTTTATTTTTTGCTCAAATAATAAGAACTCCTGAGCCACTCTTCGGTTATCAAAGGCTTCCTATGTGGTCTTTGTTCTCTTTGGCCACTGTGTCTGCTCCCAAAGACGCCTGTGATTTTGAAGTTACCCTCACCTTCTCCTACTTGAGCTTTCTCTTTCCCCGTCTCTCTTCTGTTAAACAGGAGCTTTGTGTGAGCAAGTTGCTATGGATGTTGCTGCTGCTTCAATGAAAAGTGTTATGAATAAAGCCACATTTTCCTAAAGCCTTCAAAAAACAAAACAGCTGGTTGGTTTAACAACCATCCTTTCCAAGAGTTTTCTGCATGATTAGGAATATAAGAATACTGCTTATAATCTGAGAACTCCCCTCTTTCCTTCAGAAAATAGAACAAAACAAAACAAAACTTTTTTGCTGCTTCCTGAAAAATAGCTACTTGATAAGAAATAAGTACAAATTGTGTGACTATTTCTCAAAGCCTGGCTCTGTTTGGGGTTCTGAGGCCATAGTACCAGGCTATATCTTCACTCGTGGATTTCAACTTTCCATGTGTTGCAGTGGGAATCTGGCCTATAGGACACAGTTACACATGTTTATAAATTACAGTCCTCTGTTCTGTTCTCACACTGGTAGAGGACAGATTCTTAAAGGTACAGAGGTTAAGCAGTGGAGTCATTAACATCAAGATGGTTAATTCTCAGAATTACCTTCTGCATTATGAAAATTTATAAATACTCTGTTTTACAATGTGACTTATAATGTGACTTTTTCTGTTACTGTTTTAGTTTTGGTTTCATTTGGTTTTGATTTTTAACAGTAATTTGCTGGGGATTCTGTCTGGTTAGGAAATAATCTTTGGGAAAAATGATGTATGAAACCCTTCTATTTCAAAACATAAGTTATAAATAAGATTTATTTGTGTTGAAAAACATCAGAATTACTTAACAAATAATCCTTTTACTTGCACATTTCCTCCTTTTTCTATCCAGATTCCATCAACCCAGGCCTGGCTTATGTGACCTATGTGGCCCTGTTAAAATGCTTAAATGTTAAAAAATGATTAAAGAGGATAGTCAAGGTGATAAAAACAAACTTTATCTAACATTTCATGAAGCAGTCAGTCTCTATTCCCAAGGGTCCAGAGAATTGCAAAATGGGGCGGAAGGCAGGAAGCTTTTATAGGATAAAGAATAAGGAACAAAGAAGAGAGAAATAGAAAATGAATAAGGAACAGGAAATATGTAACAGAGCCCATATGCAATGGCTCATTCTTTTCCTGCTCCTGAGTTGACTCTGTACCACTTATTTCCTATCTCAAAGACCTCATCTTTCCAGTTGCTCAAGGAGACACATAAGAATGTTCATCTTCTTCCCTTTCCCTCCTGCATCACATCTAGTGGCTCCTGGATTTCTCTTTTCACAGTTCGTGACTGATTTCAGAATAAAATAAATTCTCTGTAATATGGCGTGAAAGATCTTCCTGATCTGGCCCCTAATTATTTTCCAAATTCATTCTCTGTTGTCTTTACTGTTTCCCACCCCCCAAATCACTTTTAAACTACTTACAATTCCTCAAATGAAATGTCCTCTTTCTCATTTTCATAGTTCCCCACATTCTACTCTTCTTCCATAACACAAACACATTGTATTTGCCTTCCTAGTAACATTTATCACAAAGCATTGCTGTTGTTTATTTATGTGGTTTTTCCAATAGGTTTTGAACTTCTTGAAGGCAGACACCATGTTTCAGTTTTTTGTATCCCCTATAACTAGCAGAGAATTTAGTATAAGATATATATTAAATATAATACATGGATATAAGCACGTGCCCCATATTTTAAAAGTTTCAATGACCTCGCATTGTTTTCAGTATAAAGTACACACTCTTCAGCACCTCTCCTGTATCATCTTTTCCCACTTTTCTATTTATGTTTCAACAATAAGAGTGTACTTCTGGCTAGTCATTGTCTCATACTGATTTACGTCTCTTTGCTTCTGTATACGATGTTACTCATGCCCAGAACAGCTCCCCCTCCCCATTTTCTGCCCAGTGAACTTCTGCTCATTCTCAAAAATTTAACTCAAGCGTCCGCTTTCTTTGGAAGTCGCTGTGCTCTCTCTCCTTTCCCTTTCCTGCAGTTTAGGCTCCCTCTCCTTTAGCATCTTAGAACTTCTTTCTCCATTACTGTACTTTTCATATTATATTATACCTTTTGCTTTTATTGTCTTGCTCTTCAGAGAAAGGAAACAGATCCTTTTTACATCCTCAGTATGTAACAAGACACATGGTGCTGGGCTCAATAAATATTAAAAAAGGGGAAACATTATATATATAGAACTAAGTCCTAGATATCTGTCCTGCTTTTCTGAATAATTTACATTGCATCATGACACTTTCCATGAAAAGAGTTCCCTCCAAGATAGATCACACAGTATTTCAACGATGCAATCATTGCATAACACATTATTAGTTCTGTATTAGATAGCAAACAGATTAAGAGGCTATAAGAAAGACACTAAAATATAAAGTAAAATTAAAGCTTCTGGCTCTCTCTTGTAACATTCTAGAGATACTTGGCTTTAGGCTGCTATTATTTTCCCACACGCCCCCCCCACCACCACCACCACCAACAACCAGTTCTCCAATTATCTGACACCAACCTGGTGTCCTACAATTCAATTCAGTTCTGACTCTGACTAACCAGAATTAGTGTCAGACTCCACAGATTAAGGGCTTAATTCCACAAGACTGTCCTCACTTCAGATGCCAATCTCAAGTAACAGGTCCGCAGGTTACCCACACTTCTGTTTGACATGGTTTTAAAATTGGGGGTTCCCATAAGCTCTTCTGCATGCTTGATAATTTGCTGGAACTACTCACAGAACTCTGAAAAATGCTATACACTCTGTTATAGTTTATTACAAAGGCTATAAATGAACAGCCAGATGAAGAGTGAAAGAACAACCTAACTAACCAATAAGTGTACTCTATATATTAAACAACTCAAGAAATAAATATTTTTATATCCTATGTTCAATTTTCATAAATGTCTGCCTTTATCCTCACTTTGAGATTCTCAATTATTACTTTTTATACTATCGGTGTATCTTCCTCTAGAAGGCTTCTCTTTCTAATTTACGGATTATAGTATCTGTAAGTTTTTCCACCAGGTAATTGAACTTACTAAGGCTGTGTGTGAAATAGAATTAAATAGGCTCTGGGAGATAACATAAGGGACATTTTTATGATGTAAAGTAAGTATACATTTTAGTGCCTTGTCCTTGCAAATCTTTTTTTATTATTCAAGTATATTTTTGTTTATTTCCAATGTTTATAGATAGCTTCAGCAAATAAGTATCTCTGGAGAAGTTAGTTAGGAAGTTTCATTTACTCATACACATAGAGATAATTACCAAAAACTTAATAAAGTTTTGAAATGTGAAGTATAAAGGGAATTTTAAAAAACAGTAAGTATCACAACATGTTGAATTGAATGAAAAGTTATTTTCCTCTCTGAAAAACACAAAGAAAACAGAAACCTCATTAGAGTTTATTGGTAAAAGTATGCATGATGAGGTCATCCTCTGGTTTATAGACTGCAAGAAATTAGAGAATTCCCAAGTAACTATGTGGCATGTACTAAGAGACACCTTTTTGAAGTCACTTCCTCTGACGCTGTCTGAGTAAGAAGAATCTCTCTCCTTCTATATCTTTTTTTAAATCCCCTGGTCTGTATTCTGGCCAGAGCTAAGCCATTTTTTATCCTTAGTCTGCTTGATTACAATTGGGAAGCAAAACAGTGAAAGTGACACTATTAGGGAAGACAGGAAATTTTGGAAGCAGCTAAAATTGAAGTGCAATAGGATGTGTGTGTGTGTGTGTGTGTGTGTGTGTGTGTGTGTGTGGTTTGATGTTGCATTTATAGCTGTTGCCTGCCCAGCCCCCAACATCTCCCAGACATCCAAGAAGCCAGAGATCCTGGTTATTGAACATGAACAATTGTATGACAATTGGGTAATGAAAGTACCAGTTGGCTTAATTGCTGCTTTTTTCTAACTTGCTGAGATAACCATAAATAAAGGCAGTGGCCCTGATTGGATAAGGTAAAACCACATCTTTCTTCAGAATTTTTTGGTGGAAGTCAGTATATCTGAGTATGAAGGTGCTAAGCTTCTTAGGATGGAAAAAATGATGGAACAGCCTGTCACCTCTATGTCATTCATTTCACCCCATTTCCCCAAACAAATACCTCCAGTCATGAACAGCAGCAAATCTTTAGATGGTGATTGAATTCTAAACACTCATCACACAAGGAATAGTCTACAGATTTAAGGATATCAAATTCCTAATTTGATTTCTATGTGTGGCTGAATAATCTTAGCAAAGGGCTAGTGGAACCTTTTTTCTTTTTCTTTAATCATTTTGTAAAATCTTTAAAATGGATGATTAACAACATAATGATTATTAAAAATATTCAGAGATCCTATTACCCATAGTCTTCTTTTTTATCTGCCAGGAGAGCACAAAGTGTTGTCCCTTGGCCCCCTTCAAAGATTTTCTTCCTTGCTTTTTACACAACGTAAAGTCCCCTTCCTTCTCTCACTACAGTTGTTATATAATAGAGAAATGACACAGAGGTGTTAGTCTGTGAGGATAAAACTAGAGCCAGGAGACAAAATAAAGCATATAATGCAGAAAACAAAAAGGTTAGTCCATTGTGCCTCAGCAATATCTGTTGTCTATGGATAAAGAACTGGAATTCTCTACATCTACCGTGAGTGACCAGAACAAGAGCAAGTTTTGTGTTGTACTTCCTATTACATACTGCATACTGTGTTTCTTTATTATGAATGCTAATGAACCAACCAAAACTATAAAAAGAGGCCAAAAGAATAAGGAAAAAATAAGATTTGAGTCATAAAAATGCAGTATTTTTTTTCCTTTTCATAGAATCTTAGGCAAAGGCATTTCTTAGTAGATCTAGCGTCTTGAAATAAAAAGAAATACTAATGAAATGCAAAAAAAACCCCAGAAAAAATCAAACTTACTTTTATGTTCTGTATTCACACTTTATTTAACAAACTTTCTTATGGAGTAATTTATTATTGTATGTATCATTGAAATGTTAAAAAAAGATAAATCAAGCTCTCTCTTTTTCTCTCTAAACATCTACCTCTGTATCTGTATATCTCTATCTATATCTCCAGCCATAGCCAATGTGAACTTTTTTTTTTTAATACACCTTCAGGCTCTTAGAGTTCCACACCCCTGAGTATGCAGTGCAGTCATTTTTGTTTATTCTACTCTAAGCTCTTCTGACATTTATTTTGTGTTCTCATGAATAATTTTGGACTCATATAAGCATGTTAGTGGTGGTAATGTACCTCCCAAAAGAAACAAAGGGAAAGTACCATGCAAGATCAAGACTTGAAGCAACTTCAAGGAGAGGGTCAAGGAAGCAGAGTGTGAATGCGAGTGTGAAGGTAGGGAATGACATTGTAAAGGATGTCATAACAACCTCTGGGCAAGGAAGGACTGACCCACGATCACATGAGCTGGAGCTGGAAGACACTAAGGCCTGAGGCAAATCACATCTTTAAGGAATATGAGAACCACAATCATCACCACTCTAAAATTCAATAATGCAAATCCTTAAAATTTTTGCACTAAGAAATTTGTATTTGTGCTCATCCAACTCAATATGTTCCTGTATTAGTCTACCTGGGCTGCCATAACGAAATACCATAAACTAGGTGACTTAAACAACAGAAATTTATTTGCTCACAGTTCTGGAGGCCAGAAGTCCTACATCAGTGTTCCAGCATGGCTGGGTTGTGGTGAGGGCTATCTTTCTGACTCACAAACATCCTCCTTACCGTGTCCTTACATCATGGAGATAGAGTGAGGTCTCTGGTTTCTCTTCTTAGGGCACAAATCCTGTCAGGGCCCCATCCTTATGACCTTTTCAAATCTTAACTACTTCCTTACACCAAGTACTGTCACACTGAAAGCTAGAGCTTCAAAATATGAATTTTGGGGGGACAAGTTTCCGTCCACAGCAATGACGTTTCTAGAAATTTTTCTTGTACTCTCCAACAATGTGTGCATATGCAACTGTACTGGCATATTCTTTAATAGCCAGACTGACAAGAGTACAATAAGCAGAAACAAAATCCAAGCAGGACTTCCTTATCTAAACATAATTGGCAATGTTCAACTCTTTTTCACATTTCATCACTCTGGAATAACTTTTCTCCTTCTATCTTCCATCTCTTAAAATCCTTTGTGATTATGTTGGACCCACTAAGATAATTGGGGGAAATCTCCCAATTTAAAGTCATCTGATAAGAAGCATTAATTTCATCTGCAACCTTAACTTCCCTACCCATGTAACATAACATTGTCACAGGTTCCAGGGATTAGAATGTAGACATCTTCGGAGGACCATTCTTCTTTTTGTTCCTGCCTACCACCATATTCATATAATTATATTAGAACACGTAATTTCTTGTACCTGTAATCTGACAAGGTAAAGGACAAGCAAATTAAATAATTAAGTTTGGAACTGGGATTTCACCTAAATACTATGATTCTCCTGGGCATTTTAATTTCCGGCTTCCTAAAAACGGGCGTTTTAACATTGGATAATACTCAAATCAGATTATGGATATAAATTAAAGTGCATTTAATCAGCGGTACACAATTCAATTGTCCTCCAGTCCTCTTTAGCATTCAGTCAGCTGACACTCGCAAATTTTCAAACAGTTTAATAAAGAGAAACACATAAACTTGGCTATAGGGAATACACTGAATTTGAAATTAAGATTTAATGTATTCCAATTTCAAACTATAAAAGATTTTAGAAAGTATGAACAAAGAATTGCCCACATTTACAGTGGATTTGGAAATATAAAATTGTTTTATTACTGTCAATGCACAATATCAGTTTTACAAACAATTAGTATTTCAATTATGTTTTATACAGGGAGAACATTAAAAAAATAACATAATGTTAATTTGATGATCTTGGAAAATGCTCAAATGTAAGTTACTTGAAACAATAATGCACTCTTTCCAAGTAGTATGGAAAGTAATATGAAAGATATTAAAGTAATATCTTTAATTAAGATATTTACTAAGTGCTTATTTTATACAACATTTGGAAGAATATAAAATTTTAAAAGGATACAGACTCCTAAAATTTATATATCTGGTAGAGGAGAGAATAAAAACAAAATTATATAAAATATTACCTTTATATCACCTTATGTTTTACTTTAATACAAATAATATAAAATATAACTTTTTTTTTCTTTTTGTAAACCAATGCAATTTGGTCAATTGGACTAGCGTCTTCTTGAGAGAACAGGACAGGTAGTGAAAAAACTCTATTTTTGTTTCAGATATTTTAGTTGAATCAACATAGCTGATTGTTCGCTTTGAGTTCTGTACACAAACTTACAGTGATCAAAAGTCAGAGTAAAAAATTAAAGCACCAAAAGAGTCAGCACATGCTCGCTACACACACACACACACACACACACACACACACACACACACACACAAAAAAAAAAAAAAAAACTTGTTCTTTTTATGCATCATGTTAAAAGAACCAAGATAATAAAGCCATGTTGGGCATATATTTCATATTTGTCATGCCATATATAAATACCAAATAAATACTTGCCAAATGAATGAGCAAACAGTTGTCCTCAATGAATTTATTCAACATATTAAAGTCTTTAAGGTTGGAAAGAAGAGACAGACTCATTCAAAATTGAAATTTATTGAAAAAGAAAATGGGAATTTAGGAATAGAAAATTTCATCTTTTAACTATATGGCCACTCTGGGTCCTAGGATTTCTCACCCTGGATATAGCAGAGCTTCCATGGAGTACTAGAGCATTATTTCAGTACCTTGTAAGCTATGTCCTGATTTTCTTAACTGAAGATTTTTATTTCTTTAACACTTATCATGGAAAATTTTAATACACAAAACTAGTTCAGTGGCCCCATATCTCCATCACACAGCTGCAACAGTCATCATTTCATTGCCACTCTTCTTTAATTTCTGTTACCTCTACTGGCCCTTACCTCACTGCATTATTTTGAAGCAAATCCCAGACATCATGTCATTTCATCTATACATATTTATAGATGTGCCACATTTTTAAGTTGACAGGTTGGATGTGATGTTTTGAAAGTTCCACATTAAATCAATATATTGCCAATTTCTATCTACTGGGTTCTCTTTTATAATGGAATTACAGGAATACATTATACGCTGTATGTATGAGTCCTTTGTTTTTATGTGTTTGTGTCTATATTTAAACAATATGTTCTCCCACTCTATGTCTTTTGAGTTAATTCATGGTGTATTTGGAGAAATAGAATTTCTCATTTTTATTGTAGGCTGTTTAACATCTTTATTGGAGTATAATTGCTTTACAATCCTGTGTTAGTTTCTGCTGTATAACAAAGTGAATCAGCTGTACATATACATATATCCCCAAATACCCTTGCTCTTATACCGTTTCCCTCCCATCGTCCCTATCCCACCCCTCTAGGTGGTCACAAAGGACAGAACTGATCTCCCTGTGCTATGCAGCTGCTTCCCACTAGCTCTCTATTTTACATTTGGTAGTGTTTATATGTCCATGCCACTCTCTTACTTTGTCCCAGCTTACCCTTCCCCCTCCCCATGTCCTCAAGACCGTTCTCTACATCTGCGTCTTTATTCCTGTCCTGCCCCTAGGATCTTCAGAACTTTTTTTTTTTTTTTTAGATTCCATATATATGTGTTAGCATACGGTATTTGTTTTTCTCTTTCTGACTTAACTTCACTCTGTATGACAGACTCTACGTCCATCCACCTCACTACAAATAACTCAATTTCGTTTCTTTTTATGGCTGAGGAATATTCCATTGTATATATGTGCCACATCTTCTTTATCCATTCATCTGTCGTTGGACACTTAGGTTGCTTCCATGCCCTGGCTATTGTAAATAGAGCTTTCAATGAACATTGTGGTACATGACTCTTTTTGAATTATGGTTTTCTCAGGGTATTTGCCCAGTAGTGGGATTGCTGGGTTGTATGGTAGTTCTATTTTTAGTTTTTTAAGGAACCTCCAAAATGTTCTCCATAGTGGCTGTATCAGTTTACATTCCCACCAACAGGGCAAGAGGGTTCCCTTTTCTCCAAACCCTCTCCAGCATTTATTGTTTGTAGATTTTTTGATGATGGCCATTCTGACTGGTGTTGAGTAGTTTTGAGTGTCATTGTAGTTTTGATTTGCATTTCTCTAATGATTAGTGATATTGGACATCCTTTCATGTGTTTATTGGCAATCTCTATATATCTTCTTTGGAGAAATGTCTATTTAAGTCTTGCCCATTTTTGGATTGGGGTTGTTTGTTTTATTGATATTGAGTTGCTTGTAAATTTTGAAAATTATTCCTTTGTCAGTTGCTTCATTTGCAAATATTTTCTCCCATTCTGAGGGTTGTCTTTTCGTCTTGTTTATGTTTTCCTTTGCTGTGCAAAAGCTTTTAATTATCATTAAGTCCCATTTGTTTATTTTTGTTTTTATTTCCATTTCTCTAGCAGGTGGGTCAAAAAGGATCTTGCTGTGATGTATGTCATGGAGTGTTCTGCCTATGTTTTCCTCTACGTATTTGATAGTGTCTGGCCTTACATTGAGGTCTTTAATCCATTTTGAGTTTATTTTTGTGTATGGTGTTAGGGAGTGTTCTAATTTCATTCTTTTACATGTAGCTGTCCAGTTTTCCCAGCACAACTTATTGAAGAGGCTGTCTTTTCTCTGTTGTATATTCTTGTCTCCTTTATAAAAAATAAGGTGACCATATGTGTGTGGGTTTATCTCTGGGCTTTCTGTCCTGTTCCATTGATCTGTATGTCTGGTTTTATGCCAGTATCATACTATCATGATTACTGTAGCTTTGCAGTTTTGTCTGAAGTCCGGAATCCTGATTCCTCCAGCTCCATTATTCTTTCTCAAGATTGCTTTGGCTATTCGGGGTCTTTTGTGTCTGCATACAGATTGTGAAATTTTATGTTCTAGTTCTGTGAAAAATGCCACTGGTAATTTGATAGGGATTGCATTGAATCGGTAGATTGCTTTGGGTAGTATAGTCATTTTCGCAATGTTGATTCTTCCAATCCAAGAGCATGGTATATCTCTCCATCTGTTTGTATCATCTTTAATTTCTTCCATCAGTGTCTAATAGTTTTCTGCATACAGGTCTTTTGTCTCCGTAAGTAGGTTTATTCCTAGGTATTTTATTCTGTTTGTTGCAATGGTAAGTGGGAGTGTTTCTTTAATTTGTCTTTCAGATATTTAATCATTAGTGCATAGGAATGCAAGAGATTTCTGTGCATTAATTTTGTATCCTGCTACTTTACCAAATTCATTGATTGGCTCTAGTAGTTTTCTGGTAGCATCTTTAGGATTCTCTATGTATACTGTTATGTCATTGGCAAACAGTGACAGCTTTACTTCTTTTCTGATTTGGATTCCTTTTAATTCTTTTTCTTCTCTGATGCTGTGGCTCAAACTTCCAAAATTATGTTGAATAATAGTGGTGAGAGTGGACAACCTTGTCTTACTCCTGATCTTAGAGGAAATAGTTTCAGTTTTTCCCTATTGAGAATGATATTGGCTGTGGGTTTGTCATATATGGCCTTTAATATGTTGAAGTAAGTTCCCTCTATGCCTACTTTCTGGAAAATTTTTATCATAAATGGATGTTGAATTTCGTTAAAAGCTTTTCCTGCATCTATTGAGATGATCATATGGTTTTTCTCCTTCACTTTGTTAATATGGGATATCACATTGATTGATTTGCCTATATTGAAGAATCCTTGCATTCCTGGGATAAACCCCTCTTGATCATGGTGTATGATCCTTTTAATGTGCTGTTGGATTCTGTTTGTTAGTATTTTGTTGAGAATTTTTGCATCTATGTTCATCAGTGATTTTGGCCTGTAGTTTTCTTTCTTTGTGACATCTTTTTCTGGTTTTTCTATTAGGGTGATGATGGGCTCCTAGAGTGAGTTTGGGAGTGTTCCTCCCTCTGCTATATTTTGGAAGAGTTTGAGAAGGATAAGTGGTAGCTCTTTCTAAATGTTTGATAGAATTTGCCTGTGAAGCCATCTGGTCATGGGCTTTTGTTTGTTGGAAGATTTTAAATCACAGTCTCAATTTCATTGCTTGTGATTGGTCTGTTCATATTTTCTAATTCTTCCTGGTTCAGTCTCAGAAGGTTGTGCTTTTCTAAGAATTTGTCCGCTTCTTCCAGGTTTCTATTTTATTGTCCTAAAGTTGCTTGTAATAATCTCTCATGATCCTTTGTATTTCTGCAGTGTCAATTGTTACTTCTCCTTTTTCATTTCTAATTCTGTTGATTTGTCTTCTCCCATTTTTTCTTGATGAGTCTGGCTAATGGTTTGTCAATTTTGTTTATCTTCTCAGAGAACCAGCTTTTAGTTTTATTGCTCTTTGCTATTGTTTCCTTCATTTCTTTTTCATTTATTTTTCATCTGATCTTTATGATTTCTTTCCTTCTGCTAATTTTGGGATTTTCATGTTCTTCTTTATCTAATTGCTTTAGGTGTAAGGTTAGGTTGTTTATTTGAGATGTTTCTTGTTTCTTGAGTTAGGGTTTTATTGCTATAAACTTCCCTCTTAGAACTGCTTTTGCTGCATCCTATAAGGTTTGGGTTGTTGTGTTTTCATTGTCATTTATTTCTAGGTATTTTTTGATTTCCTCTTTGATTTCTTCAGTGATCTCTTGGTTATTTAGTAGTGTATTGTTTAGCCTCCATGTCTTTGTATTTTTTACAGATTTTTTCCTGTAATTGATATCTAGGCTCATAGCATTGTGGTCGGAAAAGATACTTGATACGATTTCAATTTTCTTAAATTTACCAAGGCTTGATTTGTGACCCAAGATATGATCTATCCTCGAGAATGTTCCATGAGTACTTGAGAAGAAAGTGTATTCTCTTGTTTTTTGTCTTATCAATTATTGACCTTTATGTATTTAGTAATTTTTATGTCCAGTGGAAGAAAGTTTCACCTACACCAAGGTCATGGATATGTTACTGTATGTTGCTATGGTCTGAATGCTTGTGTCCCCCCAAAACTCATATGTTAAAATCCTGATGCTCCATATGATGGTATTAAAAGGTGGTGTTTCTGGGAGGTGCTTAGGTCATGAGCATTGAGGTCTCATGAATGGGATTAGTGCTCATGTAGAAGAGACCCCTCAGAGCTCCCTATCCCCTTCCACCATGTGAGGACACAGCGAGAAGTCAGCAGTCTGCAACCTTGGAAGAGGGCCACTGCCATAACCTGAATATGCTGACACCCTGATATAGTTCTTCCAGCCTTCAGACCTGTGAGAAATAAATTTCTGTTCCTTATAAGCTACCCAGTCTGTGACATTATGTTATAGCAGCCCAAGCAGACTAAGACATATGTTGTTTTCTTTTTTAAAAATTTTTATTTATTGTATTTATTTATTATTTTTGGCTGTGTTGGGTCTTCATTGCTGCGCACAGGCTTTCTCTAGTTGCGGCGAACGGGGCTACTCTTTGTTGTGGTGCGTGGGCTTCTCTTGTTATGGAGTATGAGCTCTAGGTCTGTGGGCTTCAGCAGTTGTGGCACGCGGGCTTCAGTAGTTGTGGCTTGTGGGCTCTAGAGCACAGGCTCAGTAGTTGTGGCGCACAGGCTTTGTTGCTCCGCGGCATGTGGGATCTTCCCGGATCAGGGCTCAAACGTGTGTCCCCTGCTTTGGCAGGCGGATTCTTAAGCACTGTGCCACCATTGAAGCCTGACATATATTTTTTTATAAAAACTTTAGTTTTTAACTTTCACATTTATCTTCAATCTAACTGAAATTTAAATTTGTGTACTATGAAAGGCAGGGGCCAAGTTTCACTTTTTTAATGTGGGCATTTAATTGTTCCAGCACCATGTATTAACTACAGCATCCTCCTTCACAATGCAATGGTACCATTGTCTTTTATTAAGTGGACTATGTGTGTATGGGTCTTCATCAGCACTATGGTATTGTAAAATTGTAAGTTCTCTGGAAATTTTCTTCTAGTTTGTTTTGGCTTGGTCCTTTGCCTTTCCATATACATTTTAGAATATATTTGCCAAATTCCACTAGAAATTAAAAAGCAAAAGGCTGCTGGGACTTCCCTGGCAGTCCAGTGATTGGGACTTTGCCTTCCAATGCAGGTGGTGGGGGTTCAATCCCTGGTCAGGGAGGTAGGATCCCACATGCCTCATGGACAAAAAAACCAAGGCATAAAACAGGAGCAATATTGTGACAAATTCATTGGAGACTTTAAAAATGTTCCACATCAAAAAATCTTTAAAGAAAAAAAGATATCTTTACAATAGTGAATCTTCTAATCCAAGAATATAGTATATCTCTCCATTTATTTAATTACTCTCAATAATGTACTATTTTTGTAGAGATTTCCTCTGAAGAAATTTAACATCATTCATTAGTTTACCCCCTCCTATTTTTTATTATTTTATTTCTTTGTAAATGGTATGAGTTTTAAATTTAATTTCCTATTTGCTGTTGGTAGATAGAAATGCAATTGATATTTGGTATTAAATTTGTACCTTGTGACCTTGCTAAATTTATTTATTAATTCTAATATATATATGTGGACTCTTGAATTTTATATTTTACAAATGATAGTTCTATTTTTTTCTCCAAAGCCATGTATTTTTAATTTATTTTCCTTGCTTTACTGCATTGGTTAGAATGTCTAGTGTGGGGTTGAATAAAAGTAATACTAGCGTCTTAATCTTGTTCTCAATCTCAATAAGAAAGCTCTCCATAGCCACTTCTAAGTTTGTTGGTGTTTTTGGGTTTTTGTAGATGCTTTTTATCATAATAAAAAATTATTCTACCCCTAGTTTTATTATGAATGGATTATTGACATGATCAATGATGACTGTCCTTCTTTCTGTTAATGTGGTGAGTTGTATTGATTTTCTAATGTGGAACCAACTTAGCATTCTTGAAAGAAGCCCAATTTGGTCAAGGTAGAACTATTTTTCATGATACAGGATGTGGTTTCCTAGTTGTTCATTTAGAATCTTTGCATCTATGTTTATAATGCAGACTGTCCAGTAATGATTTTTTCCTTACATTTTAGTGACTTTTTCAACTTTTGATATCAAGTTTATGCTGGCCTCATAAAATGAATTAGAAAGTCTGCCTTTTTTCTTAATTTCTTGGGTCATTTTGTATATTATGGGATTTTTTTTCAGTAAAGTCTTTGGAAGAACATTAGGAAAATTATCTAAGCCTAAAGTTTTCTTTGTGGAAAGATCTATAAATTAAGGATCAAATTACTTTAACAGATATAAGATTATTTAGATTTTCTATTTCTATTGGATTCAGTTTTGCTAAGTTGTATTTTCCCAGTTCATCTCCATTTTCAAATTTACTTGCACACATCTTGTTTATAATATCTATTTATTAATATTTTATTAAGTTTAAGATCTCTTGCTGTTGCCTTTTTCATTGCTGAGACTAGAAATGTATTTCCACTTTTTTATTTATTATTGATCAATCTTAATAGAAATGTTTAATTTTTATTAGTTTTGTCAAAAGACCCAAATTTGTTGTTTTCTTTTTATATAAATAATATTTCTATTTAATTTTGTACCTGTTCTTTGTATTTTTATTTTCTGTATTTTACTCTCTTTGGGTTTAGTTTGATGTTCCTTTGTTAATTCCTTGAGATGGAATTTTAGGTCATTAAATATCAGATTTTTTAGTTTTCTAATCTATGCATTTTGTATTATAGATTTCTCTTTAAGCATATCTTTCACTGTATCCCATATTTTTTCATTATCACATTTATTTCAAATTAAATTCTAATTTCCTTTGTGATATCTACTCTTATTCATGTTTCATTTTAGAATAATATTGTTTAGCTTCCAACATTTGGGTGTTGTTTAGACTTTTCTTTATTTAAATTGATTTCTAGCATAATTCCTTTCTGGTCAAAAATATGCTTTGAAATAATTTAAAACTTTGAAAATTTGGGGGCCTTACTTTAGGGTTCAACATATCATCATTTTGATAAATATTACATATGCACTTGAAGAAAATGTCTTTTTAGGTCATTAGTCGGTTTAGTGTTCTTGATGACAGGTTAATTTTATTAATTTAGTTTAGATCGTCTATCTTTCTGATGTTTTTGTTTGTATACACCATCAGCTATGAAGAAAGGTTTGTTTTAAAGTCTCATATGCAACGTGGATTTTCTGTTCCTTTTTTTAGTTCTGTCAATTTTTGCTTCATGTACTTTGAAGCTCTGATATGGGAACATGGATTGTACATTGTGATATCTTTCTTTTGGGTTGACCCTTTTATTATCATAAAATATATCTCTTTATTTCTTATAAGACTTTTGAATTTAAAGTCAAATTTGTCTGTTTTTGGTATAGTTTCACCAATTTTATTTTGTTTACTGTGTATATGATATATCTTTCTGTACTTCTAATTCCAACCTTTCTTATATTTTTATTTCAGATGTGTTCTTATATTTAAGGTGGATCTCTGGTAAGCAGAATATACTTGAATTATTTTATGAAATTATTGATACGTTTAGGTTTATATTTACAGTCTCATGATTTGTTTTCTGTTTGCCTCATCTTTTTCATAGTCCCTTTTCCTCTTCATTTTGCCTGCTTTTGAATTAAACTACTTTTATTATGTGGCTTTTTCCTTTAAAGGGAAAGTTGAGTGACACTCCTTTACTCTTCTCATTAGTGTGTATTCTAAAGAATATAAAATGCATTTTTGAGTCAGAATAATAAAATATAAGATAAATTATATATTTTTTAAATGAATATAAAATATGAAGTCTAATATAAAATATTACTTTTCCCACTTCCATTGAAATGTTCAACTGTTAAGTTTCTATAGGTTGCTTCACACTTTTATTGAAGCAAAACTCTTTGTTCACTTCACTATAGAGTTTCTTTTAAGCATTTTGCAGATTGCACTCTGTGTTGTCATTTAATATGTTCTGCTATCCCCTGTGTTACTTTTCAATTAGTAATTGAATCTAGAGGCTTGATCTACTACAGTCTTGATATTTCTTTATCAGGTACACTTCATAAATGGTGTTGTGTACTTCCATTAGATGGTATGTAATGTATAATTATCTCTTTTTTAATGATATAAGTGGCCATTGGAGTAATTTCAAACATGATAATATGTAGAATACCTAAAAAAAAAATTAATGGGAAACTTCCCTCAAATAATATGAGAATAAAAATATGATGTTATAAAAATCCCATATATAAAAATTGAGAGCTTTCACATATACATACAAATATAAATTCAGTGATATAATGGAAGAAAAGATTCCATTGCTATAGCAATAAATAAATGGATAGAAAAATAAGTAAATATAAAATACCTAGATGAAATTTAACAAAATTGACTTGAATGAATGGAATGGCATATTGCTTCTTAAGTAAGGAATCTCAATATTATAAAGAAGTCAATATCCCTATGATAAAATACAAAATTAAAGCAATTGCAGTGTAAACCCCATCAGTTTCCCCCTTCCCCTTTGTCTTCCTAAACTTAATAAATTGATTGTAAAGTTTGGTTGGAAAACCAAACTAGAATGAATAGCCAGGAAAAAAAAAACCTGAAAAATAAAAGCAGTGGTATGTGGGGATGAGGGGATTGAGGGGTAGACTGTCTCTGCAGATTTTAGAACATATTGTGAAACCTCTGCAAATAAAATAGAATTGTATTAGCTCATGAATAGAAAGATAAATTAATAGAGGAGGAAAAAAGCCCATTTGAATATGGACATTTAATATTTGATAAAGGTGACAAATTAGGGGGGAAAAGATGGAAGTTTTAATAAGTGATACTGTTCCAACTGAATAACTTTATGGAAAACAATAAAATTGAAACCTGATCTTAAATCACGTGTGTGTGTGTGTGTGTGTGTGTGTGTGTGTGTGTGTTTGTTTAGTGATTAGATCTGTTGGCCATCATCCAACATGTTCTACTATATGAACTGTCATGTCCAGCTCTCCGTGATGTAGCCAGCCAGTTTTTGTCCAATCTTATTGAGTCTGTCTAGCTCTGGTACTGATTCCTACCTGAGTCTCTTAGAGCAGATGTATATATGTTTACATCCAGTTATCAATTTACATTTCACTGTAAAATATGTACAAAAAATATTTTAAGTCACTTTCTTTAAAAGGCATCTACATTTATTATAGCCACAATAGCTTCAACATTTTATTATAGTCAGTCAAGTACAGTGTAATGAAATTATATGATTATTAATGTATATTATACATAATGCACATATTCAAAAGCAGTAGTATGACTGATTATTCAAAAAACTAAGTGTTCATTGTTTCAGACTTTCTATTTCTCAACTAAATGATTTCCTCTGAAGTCTTTTGCAACTGACTTTCCTTTGCATAGTTCATTTGGCTTGGAATCTGATGAAAGTATTCTGACTTCTTGGTAAGCTCTTGGAACAAGCCTCTATTGCTATGGGAAGGTATCCAAAATTTATGGATCAGTAATCTAATCCAGACTGGCAACTCCTATGGAATAAACTGAATTTCCCTTTTACTGTGTTCACCCTCTCACGTGGAGCACCTGGTCACAAGCCCTGTTCATCACCTCAGCCCAGTTCTCAAAATCACCTTCACAAGCCATGTTCCTGCCTTTTAGGTAGCATCCAAGTTTCCATGCCTGTGCTAATAAATTGGATGACATGAATGATTGTGTAAATGCCATGTCTGACAGTTTTTGTAGTTCAATGTATTCCTTCTGTACCATAGATTTTAGGCTTTCTGAGTAGATAAGACTCAACATAGAATGTCATTTTATGCCACAGGAAGTGGTAAGTCCCATCCCTAATATGATCATGTATATATAGAGAGGAGTCTTGGTTGGGAACAGTGTAATAAATTCCAAAAGAGGTGTAACATTGGGAAGAATAGCATAAATGTTCTTTCAGTCATTCAGGAAAATATATTGAGAAAAACGTAGAGGGTGTGATAGTACCAGATAAAAACTGAACTTTTGAGATCATAGGAAGATTTTCAGGGTAATGGAAAGAGTCACAATGGTACTTAGATTTTAGTCTCAGCTTTTTCAGTTTTGTGACTTTGAACAATACTTCAGTTTAAGATCCCTGTCTATATCATTGAAGGATTGGTGCAAGTAACCATTAACAGCCTTTCAAAGTTTGACTTTGGTGAATCTGAACCTTGATACCTTGATATCTATACTTTGAGACATAGATAGGACTGGATTTTCAAGTGACTAAACCTAACTACTTTGACTTGAGGTACATGGAGACTCCCTTTGAAGAAAACATCTACCTACTCTATGCTCTGGATCTGAAAATAAATGTATGACACCTCTTTTTCATCATGAAAGCTTTTTAGTTATCAGGAGAAGTGATTTCTTAGGGCTTACCAACCTATGAATCTTGACTTCTTAGAATAAATGTTATTCTCTATGAATAGAGTACAAGAAAGGGACACAGATGGAGGAGGAAAGTACTTTAAAAAGAAGAAAAAGAAACCTTACTTTGAAACCAACCTTCAGTCAACTTTTTTGATAAATAGCAGTTAACCTCCAGTGAATTTTGAATAGGCTTTGCCCTTTGGTTCCCACAGGTATGCTAAACAGAAGCCCAGGAAGGAAAAAATCCATTTGATTAAAAATTGTCTATGAGAGGAGATATGGCAGAAACATCATCCTTTTTAGATTTCTGATCTTCAGAGATAATTGTATTATATAAAGCTCATAAGATATTCAGATCAATACCAGACATTGATAGAAGAAATACATGCTGTGGTGAAGGAATATATGTGTTAATATATACAAATATATCTTACAGAAGTATAAAACAAATGGATCAATGAACAGCCCATTGTGATGTAATATTTGTGTATCCATCTATCCTGACATTCCTACATAAGTATCAGCGAAGTTATGCAAAAAAAAGCTGTAAAATGCTGAACATATACCCATTTATTACATGTAATGTAATAAATTCCAAAGGAGGCATAACTTTAAGAAAATAGTATACATGATCCTCCAATAATTCTAGAACATTTACTGATGAAGCGGCAGAGGTTGGGATTATATAACATAAAAGCTTCAAAGTTCTGGGGTCCAAGGAAAATTCTCAGTGTAGTAGAGAATGTTCTTAAAAACTGATCCCACAAGGAGCACATAGCATTTGACCTCTTGAAATTAGCGCCAGTCTCACAACAGATGTGAGCTGAAAGTGGGGACAATAAATACGTAAATAAAGGCCCTAGCCAACTCCAACTGCAGGGGGATCATTTTTACAGGCAGAAAGTAATTATCCTGCTGGAAGTTAGCCAGAACACCAGAGAGAGTGAACATCCTTATCCCATCTCAAAATTCTCTGGGATTTTTAATGAACACAAATGGTTATGACCTTGAGTTTTATTCTCCATCCACAAAAAGAACTTCTTAACAGCAATGCCTGTGTGTTTCCTCCGTCAACTCAAGCTGCAGGGCACTGATTCAGAACCAAAGATTAAGTCTGTGAATGCTGGGAAGATAATGAGGACCCCTACAAAAATTACTCAGTTCAATTAAATGACTAATTTTACAAAATAGTAACAGTAATGTTTGGCTGCCAGTAGCAAACTGCAAAACTGCTTAACAAATTTCTATAGAGGAATTTAGTATTTTAATGACAAAGTGGAAATCATCTATAAGGTCTTAATGCTACTTCTGCTGCCACATAGAACAGCTCTCTTATCCTCCCCAACACCAGTTTTACTTTTGTTCATTAGTCATGGTTTCCTGGTCTTGGACTAATTTTGCACACATGTATTTGATTTGCAGTGAATGGATGACAGATTAGCCAGATTGCAAATCATAATTGAGCAGAGATCCATGTAATGTAAATCACATAGCCCAGCATCCACTTCTGTTTGCCAAGACAGCATTCTTGGAAGTTGCCAGATAAAATGACAGCCCTCAGGTTGAATACCAAGCATCATTTATGAGATGGTAGACTTTTTGAGAGCTTCTTAACATGAACCAAGCTCTGACTTTGTAGCTACAGCCCATGAATAACCACAAAGAGAAAGCCTCTAGGAGGATATTGGTATAATGGGATCACAAGTTAAAAATGGGAAAGTATCACTTTTGATCACTTACTATGTGCCAGACCTTGTACTAGGAATTTTACACATAGTACTTCATTAAATTTTCTCAATATGGAATGGGTACTATTAATGGCATTTAACACATAAGGCAGCGAGATATTATTTCTGTAGAGGAATGTAAGCAACTAACACCTCTGTCTTTACCTCCCTGAGCTTCTTTGCAAATAAAAATAATTTAGTCCTTTAAAAATGCAAAACACACACAAACACACACACACACACACAAACGCAGGCTAGAAGTTCATGTTATTTACATAGATCTGGGAAGAGAAACATTATGGCATGAATAGTCCATATAATCATATTGTGTCTATTGTAAAACCATGACAATTAAATTGTAGTTTATATGCCTAACACTAGAAGATGATGTTGTATTGTGCCAGGCATTTATTTTCCCATTTCCTCTTAAATGCATCCCCTCACACTTCATGTGTTGCAATCTACTGGAGGGAACCAGTCTTTCAAACTATTTCCTAGGTTCACTTGCTTCTATGGGAGTACAGCTAATGGGAGGGAACTGGTATGACATTGCAGGACAGGAAAAATAAAAAGCCAGGGTATGTGTCCTCTTTTCTCTGCCTCAAGCGGTGAGCAGTGGCTTTGTTCTTCCCTGGCTTCAGCTCCTACCAAACTTGTCCTTCCTCCCTGGTCCCAGATGCTGTTATCAGTTACATTATTTTCTTAATTTCGTTTTCAAGTTGTTTACTCTTGCTTTACAGAAATAAAATGGATTTTTCTATTGATCTGGTATCCTACAACCCTGATGAACTCTTTTACTATTTATAATAATTGTTATTTGTGGCTTCCTTAAGATTTCTGTTTACAAGATCATATCTTCTGCAAACAGAAGTGGTTTATTTCTTCCTTTCCAATCTGGTTGCCTTTTATTTCTTTTCCTTGCCTAATTACCCCGGCTAGAACTACAGTACAATGTTGAATAGATGTAGTGAGAGCAAAGATCATTGTTCTGTCACTAATTTTAAGGTGCAAACATTGCCTTTGTCATTACATATGAGGTTAGCTGTGTGTTTTTTGTAGGTGCACTTTATCAGGTTAAGGAATTCTTTTCTATTTCTAATCTGTTCGTTTTTATGTAAAAGGATGTTGGATATGTTCAGTTGCTTTTTCTGTGCTTTTTGAGATAATCATGTGTTTTTAGTCCTTTAATCTTTAATATGATGTATTACATTAAATGTATTTTGGATGTTAAACAAATGTTGTGTTCCTGGCTAAATTCCACTTGGCCAGGGGGTATAATCCTTTCCATATTTTGTGGATTCAGTTTGCTAGTATTTCGTTAAGAATTTTTGCATCTGTTGGGTGGGCCAAAATGTTCGTTTGTTTTTTTCGGTAAGATGGCTCTAGTAGCACTTATATGCCTTTAACTTCATTCGAAACAATTTTGTTAGATTGTATGTGACATCTGTCATATCAGTGTGCATTTAAAAAGACTTATCAATTCTTTTTCATTTATTTCTGATCTGATCTTTATGATTTCTTTCCTTCTGCTAACTTTGGGGTTTTTAATCCTTCTTTCTCTAATTGCATTAGGTGTAAGGTTAGGTTATTTATTTGAGATGTTTCTCATTTCTTGAGGTAGGATTCTATTGCTATAAAATGAAGGAAACAATATAAAAATCAATAAAACTAAAATCTTGTCCTTTGAGAAGATAAACAAAATTGATAAACCATTAGTCAGACTCATCAAGAAAAGAAGGTAGAAGACTCAAATCAATAGAAATGAAAAAGGAGAAGTAACAATTGACACTGCAGAAATACAAAGGATCATGAGAGATTATTACAAGCAACTTTATGCCAATAAAATAGAAACCTGGAAGAAATGGGCAAATTCTTAGAAAAGCACAACCTTCTGAGACTGAACCAGAAAGAAATAGAAAATATAAACAGACCAATCACAAGCAATGAAATTGAGACTGTGATTAAAAATCTTCCAACAAACAAAAGCCCATGACCAGATGGCTTCACAGGCAAATTCTATCAAACATTTAGAAAGAGCTACCACCTAT
The DNA here is from genome assembly GCF_964270905.1 of Leucopleurus acutus. Classification (NCBI taxonomy): domain Eukaryota; kingdom Metazoa; phylum Chordata; class Mammalia; order Artiodactyla; family Delphinidae; genus Leucopleurus; species Leucopleurus acutus. The sequence continues at coordinate 57,218,479 of NC_139147.1, forward strand.
CCTTCTCAAACTCTTCCAAAATATAGCAGGAGGAGGAACACTCCCAAGCTGATTCGATGAGGCCACCGTCACCCTGATACCAAAACCAGAAAAAGATGTCACAAAGAAAGAAAACTACAAGCCAAAATCACTGATGAATATAGATGCAAAAATCCTCAACAAAATACTAGCAAACAGAATCCAACAGCACATTAAAAGGATCATACACCATGATCAAGTGGGGTTTATTCCAGGAATGCAAGGATTCTTCAGTATACACAAATCAATCAATGTGATAAACCATATTAACAAAGTGAAGGAGAAAAACCATATGATCATCTCAATAGATGCAGAAAAAGCTTTCAACAAAATTCAACACCCATTTACGATAAAAACCCTCCAGAAAGTAGGCATAGAGGGAACTTACCTCAACATAATAAAGGCCATACATAACAAATCCACAGCCAACATCGTTCTCAATGGTGAAACACTGAAACCATTTCCACTAGATCAGGAACAAGACAAGGTTGCCCACTCTCACCACTGTTATTCAACATAGTTTTGGAAGTTTTAGCCACAGCAATCAGAAAAGGAAAAGAAATAAAAGGAATCCAAATCGGAAAAGAAGAAGTTAAGATGTCACTGTTTGCCAATGACATGATAGTATACATAGAGAATCCTAAAGATGCTACCAGAAAACTTCTAGAGCCAATCAATGAATTTGGTAAAGTAGCAGGATACAAAATTAATGCACAGAAGTCTCTTGCATTCCTATACATTAATGATTAAATATCTGAAAGAGAAATTAAGGGAACACTCCCACTTACCATTGCAACAAACAGAATAAAATACCTAGGAATAAAACTACCTAAAGAGACAAAAGACCTGTATACAGAAAACTATAAGACACTGATGAAAGAAATTAAAGATGATACAAACAGATGGAGAGATATACCATGTTCTTGGATTGGAAGAATCAACATTGCAAAAATGACTATACTACCCAAAGCAATCTACAGATTTAATTCAATCCCTATCAAACTACCAATGGCATTTTTCACAATTTTTATGGAAGCACAAAGGACCCGGAATAGCCAAAGCAATCTTGAGAAAGAAAAAGGGAGCTGGAGGAATCAGGCTCCTGGACATCAGACTATACTACAAAGCTACAATAATCAAGACAGTATGTTACTGGCACAAAAAGAGAAATATAGATCAATGGAACAGGATAGAAAGCTCAGAGATAAACCCATGCACATATGGTCACCTTATTTTTGATAAAGGAGGCAAGAATATATAATAGAGAAAAGACAGCCTCTTCAATACATGGTGCTGCAAAAATTGGATAGCTACATGTAAAAGAATGAAATTAGAACACTCCCTAACACCATACACAAAAATAAACTCAAAATGGATTAAAGACCTAAATGTAAGGCCAGACACTATCAAACTCATAGAGGAAAACGTAGTCAGAACACTCTATGACATACATCACAGCAAGATCCTTTTTGACCCACCTTCTAGAGAAATGGAAATAAAAACAAAAATAAACAAATGGGACCTATTGAAACTTAAAAGCTTTTGTACAGCAAAGGAAAACATTAACAAGATGAAAAGACAACCCTCAGATTGGGAGAAAATATTTGTAAATGAAGCAACTGACAAAGGATTAATCTCCAAAGTTTACAAGCAGCTCATGCAGTTCAATATCAGAAAAAGAAATAACCCAATCCAAAAATGGGAAGAAGACCTAAATAGACATTTCTCCAAAGAAGATATACAGATAGCCAACAAACACATGAGAGAATGCCCAACATCACTAATCATTAGAGAAATGCAAATCAAAACTACCTCACACCAGTCAGAATGGCCATCATCAAAATCTACAAACAATAAATGTTGGAGAGGGTGTGGAGAAAAGGGAACCCTCTTGGACTATTTGGGGGAATGTAAATTGATACAGCCACTATGGAGAACAGTATGGAGGTTCCTTAAAATCTAAAAATAGAACTACCATATGACCCAGCAATCCCACTACTGGGCATATAACCTGAGAAAACCATAATTCAAAAAGAGTCATGTACCACAATGTTCATTGCAGCTCTATTTACAATAGTCACGACATGGAAGCAACCTAAGTGTCCATCGACAGATGAATGGATAAAGAAGATGTGGCATACATATACAATGGAATATTACTCAGCCATAAAAAGAAATGAAATTGAGTTATTTGTAGTGAGGTAGATGGACCTACAGTCTGTCATACAGAGTGAAGTAAGACAAAAACAAGTACCGTATGCTAACGCATATATGTGGAATGTAAAAAAAAAAAAAATGGTTCTGAAGAACCTAGGGACAGGACAGGAATAAAGACGCAGATGTAGAGAATGGACTTGTACACGGTAGTGGGAAGGGTAAGCTGGGACGAAGTGAGAGAGTGGCATGGACTAATATATACTACCAAATGTAAAATAGATAGCTAGTGGGAAGCAGCTGCATAGCACAGGGAGATCAGCTCCGTGCTTTGTGACCACCTAGAGGGGTGGGATAAGGAGGGTGGGAGGGAGGGAGACGCATGAGGGAAGAGATATGGGAACATATGTATAACTGATTCACTTTGTTATAAAGCAGAAACTAACACACCATTGTAAAGCAATTATACTCCAATAAAGATGTTAAGAAAAAGAGAGAGAAGAGGGAGGAGATACAGGGATATATGTATAGCTGATTCACTTTGTTATAAAGCAGAAACTAACATACCATTTTAAAGCAATTATACTCCAATAAAGATGTTTAAAAAAAAAAGACATCAAAATTGGTGAATTTTTAATGTAGCCATTTTAATATTGAAGATGGAAGAAAAAAAGCAACATTTTTGTTATATTATGTTTTATTATTTCAAGAAAGGTAAGAACGCAACTGAAACGCAAAAAAAAGATTTGTGGAGTGTATGGAGAAGGTGCTGTGACCGATCGAATATGTCAAAAGTGGTTTGCGAAGTTTCGTGCTCGAGATTTCTCGCTGGATGATGCTCCACAGTCGGGTAGACCAATTGAAGTTGATGGCGATCAAATCAAGACATTCATTGGGAACAATCAACGTTATACCAAGCGGGAGAGAGCCGATATATTCAAAATATCCAAATCAAGCGTTAAAAATCATTTGCACTAGCTTGGTTATGTTAATCGCTTTGATGTTTGGGTTACACACAAGTTAAGTGAAAAAAACCTTCTTGACCATATTTCCACATGCTGTTCTCTACTGAAATGTAATGAAAATGTTCCGTTTTCAAAACAAATTGTGATGGGCAATGAAACATGGGTACCGTACAATAACGTGAAATGGAAAAGATCGTGGGGCAAGTGAAATGAACCGCCGCTAACCACACCAAAGGCCGGTCTTCATCCAAAGAAGGTGATATTGTGTATATGGTAGGATTGGAAGGGAGTTCTCTATCATGAGCTCTTTCCGGAAAACCAAACGATTAATTCCAACAAGTACTGCTCCCAATTAGACCAACTGAGAGCGGCACTAGACCAAAAGCATCTGGAATTAGTCGACAGAAGGCGCATGATCTTCCATCAGGATAACGCAAGACCGCATGTTTCTTTGATGACCAGGCAAAAACTGTTACAGCTTGTCTGGGAATTTCTGATTCATCCACCGTAATTCACTAGACATTGCACCTTCAGATTTCCATTTATTTCGGTCTTTACAAAATTCTCTTAATGGAAAAAATTTCAATTCCCTGGAAGACTGTAAAAGGCACCTGGAACAGTTCTTTGCTTTAAAAGATAAAAAGTTTTGGGAAGATGGAATTATGAGGTTGCCTGATAAATGGCAGAAGGTAGTGGAACAAAAGGGTGAATATGTTGTTCAATAAAGTTCTTGGTGAAAATTAAAAATCTATCTTTTAGGGCTTCCCTGGTGTAGCAGTGGTTGAGAGTCCGCCTGCCGATGCAGGGGACACGGGTTCGGTTCGTGCCTCAGTCCGGGAAGGTCCCACATGCCGCGGTGCGGCTAGGCCCGTGAGCCATGGCTGCTGGGCCTGCGCATCCGGAGCCTGTGCTTTGCAACGGGAGAGGTCACAACAGTGAGAGGCCTGCGTATCGCCAAAAAAAAAAGTATCTTTTATTTTTGCTTAAAAAACTGAAGGCATTCTTTGGCCCACCCAATATATTCATAAGGGATATTAGTGTGTAGTTTTCTTTCTTGTTTTATCTTTGTCTGGTTTTGTTATCAAGGTATTATTAGCCTCATAGAAAGAATTGAAAAGAGATTTTCCTCTTCGGTGTTTTATAAGATTTTGTGAAAGATGTGCTCTAAATATTGGTAGAATCCAACAATGAAACCATCTTACCTGGAATTTCTTTGTGGCAAATTTTAAAATTACTAATTCTATCTCTTTATATGTTTTGAATATTCAGATTTTTTATTTCTTTTTGTATCAGTATCAGTAATTTGTGTCTTTCTTGGATTTATTCATCTAGGTTTTCTAATTTTTTGGTGTACAATTACTTATAGTATTTTTTATAATCATTTTTATTCCTGTAAATTCAACAGTAATATTCTCTCTCTCATTCCTGATTTTGGTTATTGTGTCTTTTCTCTTTTTATCTTGGTCATTCTAACTAAAGGTTTTTCAATTTTATTGATCTTTTCAAAGAACTAACTTTTGGTATCATTGATTTTTCTCTATTGCTTTTAAATTATCTATATCACATATTTTTGCTCTAATCTTTATTATTTTTTCTTTTGTTTGATTTAGATATGCTTTGTTCTTTCATTTCTAGTTTCTTATGGTGGAATGTTAGATTATTTCAGACATTTCTACTTTATAGGCTTTTATAGGTAAAAATATCCCTCTAAGGGCAGTTTTAGCTCATTCTACAAGTTTTGGTATGTTAAAATTATTTTTTTTTTCATCTTAAAGCATTTTCTAATTTTCCTTGCAATTTTTCTTTGACCCACTGGTTATTCAAGACAGTATTTTTTTAATTTTCACATATTTGTGAATTCCTAAATTTTCTTCTTTATTTCTAATACTATTCAATTTTGGTCAAAAACATACTTTGTATGATCTTAATCCTTTTAAATTTATTGAGACTTGTTTTATGTTCTAATGTATAGTATATCTTGGATAATGTCCTATATGCACTCGAGAAGAATGCATATTCTGCTGTTAATAGGTGAAGGAGTCTATAACTGTAGAGTTTATAGAATTATAGTTGTATATTAGATATAGATGTAGATATAGATATAGATATAGATATAATTGGTTAATGATGTTACCCAAGTCTTCTATTCACTTGTTGCTTTTTTGCCTGGTTGTTCTATACATTATTGAAAGTTGGGTAGTGAAATCTACTATGATTGTGAATTATATATTTCTCCCTTCAATACTGTCAGTTTTTGCTTCATCTTTTTGATATTATGTTATTAGATATATGTTTATAATTGTTATGCCTTACTTGTGGAATGACCCTTACCATATACATTGTCCTCCTTCATAGGTATTAAAATTTTTGCTTTAAAATCATTTTGCCTGACATTAATCATGCCAATCCAGACCTCTTTTGGTCACTGTTTGCATAGTATATCTCTTTTTTCATCCTTTTCTTTCAACATATTTGTTTCTTTTAATCTGAAGTATGTTTTTTGTAGCTAGCATATGGTTGTATCATTTTTTAAACTATTCTGCCAATTGCTGCCCTTCGATTCTCAGATTAGTGTATTCATTTATATTTAATGCAATTACTGGTAAGGTAGGACTTACATCTGTCATTTTACTATTATTTTCTATATGTCTTATATCTTTGTTTCTCTCTTCCTCCATTACTGCTTTATTTTGTGTTAAATAGATCTTTCCTAGTGTACCATTTTAATCATCTTGTGTTTGTTTGCTGTGTTTTTTAGTTATTTTTTTAATGGGAACCCTAGAGATTAAAATTATTATCTTAATTTAAAGCAACCTAGTTTGGATTTGGATTAGTGCTAACTTTGTTTCAATAGTATATAGGAACTTTGCTCCATAATACATCCATTCCCTCCACCATCTTTTGTACATATGTATGTATGTATATAATATGTGTGTGTATGTATTTTCACTGTTTCCATCCTTTATTATTAGTTGGAAACAAACCTAACAAACTGGAGGTGATGACATTCCACAATCCCAAGAGGTAAGAGAAATAGCTTTGCATTTTGTCCCTGTTTTAAAAAATTAAATACATCTTAGCAAAAGTAGATTAAAAAAGAAAAGGTGAGAGCCCCAGATGTCAGTAGGGAGAGGGAGGAGATCCAGGGGAGCAACAGGCCCCCTGTACCACAGTCTTCCTTGAATAAATGTTCCTCAAATTTTTGCAAGCAAGTGTTTGCTAATTTACAGAATTCCAAAAAAGCTGTGTTTTTGTTGCTTTTTCACATGAGAAGATATATGAGGGACCTCATTCTGCCCTTCCAGAAGTCCTACCCCTAGAGACATTTTAGGGAATGTTTTAATGTAACCTCTTCTTGTATATGTATAAAGGCAGTTGTTAGGAACAGTTTAATGTCCAATACAGTATGAGTCACAAATACAAGCCACATATATTAATTTAAATATTTAGTGGTTATATTAACATAAGTAAAAAGAAACAAGTGAACTAAATTTTAATAAGCTATTTAACCCTATATATCCAAATTATTATCTGTTCAACATGCAGTCATTAGAAAACATTGAGGTACTTCATATTCTTTTTTTCATACTAAGTCTTTGAAATCTGGTGTGTATTTTAACTTATATCATAATTTAATTCAGACTAGCCATATTTAAAGTACTCGAGAGCCACATAAATCTAGTGACTACCATGTTTTAGAGCACAGTTACGGAACATACTACTTGGGTTAATCACCATTCTGCCAGTTGCAAGCTGAATTACCTGTGCTGTTTACTTATTTGTGTCTCCTTTAAATTTTCTCAACTTGTAAAATATGAACTTAAAATGACTTTTACTTTACAGTTTGCTTGTCAAACTAGGGCTTGTTAGCCAAGCCTAATTCACTGTGTGTTTTCATAAAAACAGTTTTATTGGAATTCATTCATTTATGTGTTGCCTATGGCTGCATTTGAGCTACAATGGCAGAATTCAATAGTTGAGACAGAGTCTATAAGGCTTGCAAAGCCTAGGATATTTATCATCCAGCCCTTTATATAAACAGTGTGCTGGATCTTGCTTTATACAGTTGTAAGGATTCAGTGATTTAACACGTGTAAAATACTTACAATAGAGGCCAATATGTAAGTATTTTTCATATATTAGCTAAAATTATTATGAATAGACACAGCCTAAGAAGAAATGTATCTAATACGCTAATACTTTGCACCTGAAAATACTGACAATAACAGAAAAGAACAGTTTTTCCCAATTAACATAGTTAGCCAAAGTATGTTGTTCTTAACTTTTCATGAATTTTAAGATAAAAACAGATACAATAGTTTTTATTTGGGGGCACAATAATCCTCATAGTGTAAAGCATATTAAGAAACTATATTATGCCAATACATTCCAAATTATGGTTCTTTTTACCTAAAACAATTTTTTGGCATTTTCTTCACACCTGAGCTTTTTCAATGATAAAATGAAAGGCTAGCTATAGGAGCATCTTACCAAATTTCCCATCCAAATCCTTGATCCATGAGATGCTACATATGGCTGACCCAATGGAATATTTTTGTGCTATCTCGATTGTTGGCAAATATGCCAGCAGGTTGTTATCTAAGCTAATAGTTTTCTCACAGCAGCCTGTTCTTTAAGGGGGAAGAGGAGTCTAGAGGAAACTTGTCATGAGGGAATTTCCAGTCTTGATTCCATGCAGTACTTATTGTCATTAACTCCCAGTAGTTGTTAGTCACAGAAGGTAACTTGTTTAACTAAAACAAACATCATATGAAATACATGTTAGAACTACATTAACAAGTAGCTACTTCCTTGTCCCTTCTCATTAGGACAATTTATTTATTTTTTAAAATAAATTTGTTTTATTTATTTATTTTTGGCTGAGTTGGGTCTTCGTTGCTGCATGCGGGCTTTCTCTAGTTGCGGCGGGGGGGGGGTAATCTTTGTTGTGGTGCGCAGGCTTCTCATTGAGGTGGCTTCCCTTGTTGTGCAGCACGGGCTCTAGGCACGTGGGCTTCAGTAGTTGTGGCATGCAAGCTCAGTAGTTGTGGCTCGCGGGCTGTAGAGTGCAGGCTCAATAGTTGTGGCGCATGGGCTTAGTTGCTTCGCGGCATACGGGATCTTCCCGGACCAGAGCTCCAGCCCATGTCCCCTGCATTGGCAGGTGGATTCTTAACCACTGCGCCACCAGGGAAGCCCAGGACAATTTATTTGTATGTAAGTTCCAAACTGATAGAAAACTTAATTGAAGTCCACTGGTTGTTTGTATCCTCTCCTATTTCTGTTATATACATCCAATGTTTAACCAACGTTAGAGAGTACGTACTCTGCCAGATGCTGTGGCACACACAAGTTAACAACTGAGACTTTGTTCTCTAGGAGTTAACATTAAACAATGGAGTATAATACAAAGCAGTACCAGTATTCAGTACCAAGTTAAAGCAGTCATATTGTGCTGTGGGACAACAGAAGGAAAAGAGGCCAGTCTGATCGACAGGGCCTGAAAATTCTGCACGGACATGATGCCCTTTGATTTGAGCCTTGACTGATGACTTGGCATTTCCTGGCTTCAAAACAATCCCAGGTGAATTAAACCTTAAGAAAACTGTATCAATATATAATATACCCAGGAAAAGTCCGTAAGTTTAGTATGAATGAGTGATGGAATAGCCAAATACAGGTAACAGTCAATGAGTTTAAAGAAATAAGATGGGGGACTTCCCTGGTGGCACAGTGGATAAGACTCCATGCTGCCAATGCAGGGGGCCTGGGTTCGATCCCTGGTCAGGGAACTAGATCCCACATGCATGCTGCAACTAAGAGTTCACATGCTGCAACTAAGACCTGGTGCAGCAAAATAAATAAATAGATAAATATTTTTTAAAAAAAGAGAAAGAAGATGGTACAAATGAACCTATTTACTAAACAGAAATAGAGTCACAGATGTAGAAAACAAACTTATGGTTACCAAGGGGAAAGTTGGGGGGAGGGATAAATTGGGAGACTGGGATTGACATATATACACTACTGTATATAAAATAGATAACTAATAAGAACCTACTGTATAGCACAGGAAACTCTACTCAATACTCTGTAATGACCTATATGGGAACAGAATCTAAAAAAGAGTGGATATATGTATATGTATAACTGCTTCACTTTGCTGTACAGCAGAAACTAACACAACATTGTAAATCAACTATACTCCAATAAAAATTAGTTATAAAAAAAGAAATAAGAAAGGATTGTTTATGGAATATTTCTCATACTGTATTAAAGAGTTTGATCATATACTATAGGAAAACATGAATCAAGAACAGGTTTTCAGCTAGGAATAAAATATATTTAAATCCTCAAAATTCTTTCCAATGGGTAATTTTTTAAAAAGGTACAAATTGATCTTTTGGGAGAGGTAAATTTCCCTTTACTTCATCTTTAGGTCTTAGTTAGAGGGATAGATATTTCTATATTTTTAGGAAAGAGGAAAAAAATTCTGAGTCTTCATAGGAGTAAACTCTCTCCCTTTATTGTCCTGTTTAATATTCTCTATAATGATTCTGTCTCCGATTGAGTCTTTGTCTCCCGAAGCTGGTACAATAAGACAGGCTGAGGTGACCTAGTAGAGGAAGCTTAAACCTCTTGCTGTGGGGCTTAGGGTAAAAACAGACCCCTCTTTTCTTGTCCTGTTTGTTCTTGGACTTATTGGAGCAGCTAGTATTTCAGTGTGAGCTTGGAAAAGAATTTCTCAAACTCACCATTATTGATATTTTGGCCAGATAATTCTTTGCTGTGGGGAGTCTGTCCTATGCATTATAGGATGTCTAGCAACTTCTATGACCTCTATCCACTAGATGCCAAAGCTCTCCCCAGTTGTGATAACTAAAATATCTTCAGGCATTGCCAGATATCCCCTGGGAAAGGAAAATTGTTCCCAGCTGAGAACCACTGGCTTCGAGGCAAAGCAGGACAAGGAGGCTTTCAGTCTGTTGGGTTCTAAATACGAGTCCTGTCTCTTAATGGTTCCTCATAATCCAATTAAGTACACAATGCATATACATTAATGAATGTGGTTTTAAAACTTATCATAAAGATTATAAATTTTCCTACAGCATCCTCTCTTCCAATTCCCATTAGAAACCTTATACTAAGTAGCCCTTCAAGAATTCAGATGTCGCTCCTTTATTTAGTGTAATTTGTTTTTTAGTGCAGTGTTTTTGAGATTCAAGGATTTTTTTGAATGTTCCATTTACACACACATCTTCATGGACACTATTTTGATTCATTGAGCTGTATGTCTATCCTTAAGCCACTACCACACTGTTTTGATAACTATAGCTTTTTAGTAAGTCTTGAAATCAGGTAGTGTAGATCTTCCAATCTTGTTCTTCTTTTCCAGAGTTGTTTTAACTATTTTAGATTTCATATTTTTCAATAGAAGTTTTCATCATTAACTTGTCAGTTTCTTCAAAAAGACTGTTAGGATTTTAATTGAGATTGCATTGAATCTATAGTACAATTTGGGGAGAATTGTCATTTTAATAATATTGAATCTTCTAATCTATTAACAAGGTATATATATCTCTATTATTTAATTTCTTTTTGCAGTGTTTTATAGTTTTCAGTGTACAGGTATTCCGTATCTTTGGTTAAATTTATTCATAAATATATATTTTTTTGATTTGTGTGTAAACGGAACATTGAAGAATTCATTTTCTAATTGTTTATTGCTGATATGGAAGGAAAAAAAAAGAATTCAGATGTTGAGAATGCTAAGGTCATAGCTTACTGCCAAATATAATAATCTTATTTCAATTCAGTTTATAATTTTAACTCTGTTTATTTCAATAATACAACAGACTTACAGTTTAAAATAGTTTCTGGTTCCCTGTCACCAAAATAAATAAATAAATAAAATTGGAAACAATTTTCACTTACCAATAATTCAAGTTGGATTGAGAGAAAATGTAGATTTAACTTATGGCATAGAGTGACCGTTGTTCCTGAACAAGAGGACAATAAGAAACTTTAAAAACCTGGGGTATATGGCATCACAAGAAATTGCTCTCTGAGGGGAACAAAGTAGTATTTTCATCCTCCTGATCCATCTAAAGCAATTTTCTTTCTTTTACCGAGAGAGAACTGTAGAAAATAACTGAGTAGAAAAAGGCTAATTCAGGGTAAAAATAATGCTCTTGGGGGATGAAGGAGGGTAGTGTGTAAATAAGAGCCCTAGTAATTGGGTATGGTGGAAATTATATTATTTCATGTACAAATATAAGCTAAAAGTGTATGTTTTCATAATTCAGCATATCAGAGAGCCAACCTTCGAAACAGAAGGAGATGTCATGTCATTATAGCAGACACATGTTAGTTTCTGGGAATTGAATGGGCTGCTGTACACAGCACCAACCTCCACTGGTAGATTTTAAAAGGAGATTTGGCCATGACAGACATGAACAGAAAGCTAGTCCAGGATCAAGCTGTACACCCTGTACTTGTATGCTGACCTAATGAAATCTCACTTTACCAATATCAAGCAAGGGGCATAAAAAATTGAACAGAACAAAGGAAAGAAGAGAGCATCCACTAGAGCTGAATGCAGAATATGCTGCTGAAAATGATCTAATACACAATTCATAACATGGACTGACTACTTCAATAGAATTCAGTGAGGTGAGGCCACTAAGAATTAATGCAGGAATCCATATGGAGAGACAAAGACTAAGCTGAAAAGACAACAAAGTAAGAAGAAAACCAGGTGTATTAGAAAGGATGATAGCCTAGATAATAAAGAATACCACTGGGGGACTCCAGCTCCTGCTTACGATGTAGAAATCTGGAAGGAGCATCATTCCCACCCTAACAGCATGAAAAACCTGGATACTATACAAAATCACATTTTCTTTAAAGAATTGATGTCACAAAGTAACGAAATACCCTGAATCCTATGTAAAAACGGGTGTCTTCATGGAGAGACAGAACACCAGAAAAGTGAGTAAGAAGAACTCAGCTGTTGTAAAATTTTTTAATTATTTCTGAAAAAACTGAGACTGGGCTACCATTGTGTGATTGGCACCCCTAGAAGCCACAGACATAAGGAGAGTTTGCACCTGTTCACAAACTGCTGCGCAGACCTCCACTAGGTAGTCACAAGGAAGATTGGGGTTGTTGTGGAAGACTGGAGAAAGCTTCCCTCAGTGGTGCAGGCCTGGTAGAGGGGAGTGGCTGCTGCTATAGAAAAGGCAGAAAGCACTACAGAGAGCATTGTCCCCAAAGAACAGCAAGCCCTGTCATCCCTGGGGGCACAGGAGAAAAACCTTTGTGCCTGGGGGAAGGGAAATGAAAAAAAACCTTTATCCTTAGAGGAGTGGCAGGATTATGAAATTTACATAGAAAGATAAAGAAACTAGAATAGCCAGAACAGCTTTGAAAGAAGGACAACAAAGGAGCTTTCAATCTACTTGATATCAAAGTTTACTGTAAAGCAGCATTACTCAAGATAGTGTGGTATTGGCAAAGGATTGGAATAGATTAGAATAGAATATTGGGATAGAATAGGAAGTTCAGAAATAGGCCCACACTGAATAGGGTTAATTTTCAACAAAGGTTCAAAATAAACTCGGTGGAGAAAGGATAATCTTTAAACTGTTACTGCTACTACCACTGCCAGTATTGTCTAACGTTTATTGATTTTTGATTTGCACTACGGTAAACCATTTACATGAGTTATTTGACTTAATCTTAAAACTTGTTTTCTTTATTTAATAGCTAAGAAAACTAAAGTTTAGAAAGGTCATATTATATGATAAAATCATAAAAATAGTAATTGGCAGAGTTAGAAAATATATGGACATATATTCTTAGCAAGTAAGAATTGAAAGAAAAAGAAGAGCTTTGAGAAAGATGGTCATGGTGCAAATAGATGGGTGATTAGTACTAAAATCAGTAATATTATAACAAATTTCAACCCCAAACTAGTTTTAAATTTAAAAATAAATTTTATAATAGAAAATATCTAATGTAAAATGTACTAACACTAAATGTAAATAGACTAAGCATTCAAATGAAAGGAAAATGACAGTAGAAAATAAATAACCACTCCAAATTAAAATCTCACTTTCTCTAGTTTAGATTATGACCTTGTAATATATATTTAATATATATTTCCAGTGGAGTTATTGGAGTTAATTTCCTTTTTAGTATTCTTCCATTTCACATTTTTCTTAGCTATTTCCTCATGTATTTTTTCAGTATACTGTTTCAAAAATTTAACAATTTCCAGAACAAAAGATCATTGAGATTTTTATTAGAAGCATATTTAATTTATCATTCAATTTGGAAAGAATTGGCCTTTTTATTTTTTGGTGTTTCCACTTAAAACAAGTTTTGATTTCTCTTTAGTGTGTGTTGCACAGTTCTAGTTACTGATATTTCTTGTGTTTTCTCTTGTTTTAGGTTTTTATTATTGTCATTGAAAAAAATTTATATCCTAATTTCTGTGCTGTTACAGAACTATTATTGTATTAAAGACCTCTAGAAAATGGTTCCATTATTAAAATATTTTAATGTCATACTTCAATAGCACATTGGTTTCATTTTACCATAAAGTCTACAACCAAGAGCCAGCACATACTGATGACATTCGAACCTACATCAACTACTGACTGAATTCTCTGATGCTACCTTTGACTAGTATTTAACTCCATTTTCAGTGAGAACGTATTTTAAATTCTTAAAGAAAGATAATGAGTATGTTTTAAATTCTGAGAAATCTCTTCCTACACTCCTTACACAGTACTTGAGAATATACAGAACACAACTTTTGAAAACATTTTCCAAGTGTGTGCCTTTTATATTTTTTCAGATGGATTTCTTAGGTTGGCTTTTGTGTGGCATTTGAATACTGAGCAACATGTTCTTTACATTTTCCTTTACATAGAGCAGTGGAGTTTTCTCTCAACAGCATTAGGTCAGCAAGAGAGAAAACTACAGTCCATGGAAGTACTTATAAGACTGCAAGGGAAGTTCAGTCAAATGAAATGTGACCCTTGAAAAGCTTGAATATTCTGAGCATTAATCTAAAAAACAAAGTAGATGAAATTCACAGTGACACAGCAAGTTGAATCCCAGGGAAAGAGAATAATTCAGAGTTCCCTATTCCTGCCAAAGGCATTCTTAAAGAGCTGTTTCCCATCTTTTAATATTTTGTTGTTTTCAGGGATATCTATCTTTACCCCAAAATGAGGTCACTTAATGACTATTTATTTAGTCACCCAGATTCAAATATAGGTTTCTTTGAAAGAAGATATGTTTTGCCTCATTGTGCTGTTTAGGATGGCAGCAGCCAGACTTTGAAAATCTCCAGCTCTGAGCCACTTTCACAAGGCTACCAACTGCTCATCCCGAATGGGGTTCCTGCTTCTTCCAAAGAGTGGGGTTAGGGGACTGAGCAGGAATCACTAAAGATAATTACCATAGTTCTACTACAAAGACCCAATTGTGTAGGTGTAGAGTGTGTGTGTGTGTGTGTGTGTGTGTGAGAGAGAGAGAGAGAGAGAGAATAAGATAGTGATTGGATTCAACTGTAGTTAGGAATTACAAGCCTTGCACCATAAAGTCAATTTTTGCCTTCTGGAGTGAAACTGATTATTTTATTTAGCTATCCAAACAGGAAATATTTTTCTTCAGTGTGTTTAATCATGCTTCAAGAATAGTTGACAAAAAGATACTATGTACGATCAATGAGGTCCATGAATAAAGAAAGGGTATTCACTTTATTTAATTACTCAACCAATATTTTGAACATCTGTGAAATACAAAACATGATGCTAGCTGTTGTCCATACAGGTGTGAACATGACAGGAGGTCAGACACTAAACAAATAATTCAAAAGTGAATTATGCATTTGCAATTTTGGTAAGAGTCATAGGGAGGAGAAAGACAACAAGGGGACCTGTTACAGGAGGCATCTTTTATTCCCTCTTAATAACTCGTGTGTGTGTGTGTGTGTGTGTGTGTGTGTGTGTGTGTGTGTAATCCTGGAGGCCAGTCAATAACAAGCATCTTGTTTACCATGCCAGGGGTATGGCATCTGACATGTTGGAGGAAAGAGCAGAAAAAGACATCAGCTTGTCTCTTTTTCTGCACTTCTAGGATTATTGTGTTACTTCTTGTGCTGTTTACTGTTGGATGATTAA
Source organism: Leucopleurus acutus (assembly GCF_964270905.1). Lineage (NCBI taxonomy): Eukaryota > Metazoa > Chordata > Mammalia > Artiodactyla > Delphinidae > Leucopleurus > Leucopleurus acutus. The sequence continues at coordinate 57,233,813 of NC_139147.1, forward strand.
GAACTGCTTTAAAGTTTGGAGTCTCTATCAGAATTCCTAATTCTGCACTAATCTGGCAGTTAGTCAATGATTTCTCTAACTTGGGATGCAATTATTCAAAATAAATAGAAAGTGTGGTAAATAGGGAGTAAGAGGTATAAACTACTAGGTATAAAATAACTAAGTTACAAGGATATAATACAGCACAGGGGATATAGTCAATATTTTATAATAACCTTAGAGTATAATCTATAAAAATACCAAATTACTATGTTGTACACCTGAAACTGATGTAATATTGGAAGTCAACTATACCTCGATAAAAAAAATTAAAATGGAAAATAAATAGAAACTGTGAAACAACTAATCTGTGTCCTGGTTCTGGAGAATAACCGTGAAGTTTTGCTGGCACACTCTGTTCTCCCTTAGAATGACTGAAAGTAGAATGGCCTCTGTGGTCCGTCATCTCACAGAGCAGCTTATTATACTGTTCCCAGAATCATGGCATTTAGAACAATGGGCAAAGTAATTTTGTATGTTAGGTATAATTTGGGCATGATATTTTAGGATGTACATACCCATGTGGGTTGCTTAAAATGCTGAAGTAAGTCAATGTAGCGTTATTTCTCAGGACCTGAGAGATTATCTGGTAAATATGACCTTTTTTTCCTAGAAAAAAAAAGACGGTCTCGCTATTAGACAGATTAAATGACTGACTTGACATCAAAATTGTGTCATTTACAAGGACAACTTGATTTTTTGGTTTGTATTTTGTTTTCGGACTAAATAAGCTCAGTCCTTTCCAACATTTCTCTTACTAACTCAAAAACGTCCTTTGATAAGAATAAAATGTTAATGTATAAAATCAAAATAAGTAAGGAGAAGCAAACGTTCTGTTGGAAATAATCAATTTTGCTTGCTTTTTTATTCTCCCTCGCTGCTTCTTAGGGCTGCAGCCATCAAAATTTCCTCCTGGAAAAGTGAATTCTACAGCTTTCAGCCTCTGCTCATTTTCTGAGTGTTGCTGTTCTTGGTTTCATTAGGGAGCATTTGGGGAGAGAAGCATATCTGGCAGTGGCCATTAGGCTATCACTAGCAGAGTGGTTAGAGACGACAGATGAAATGTTCTTATTAGCATTACAGCAGCTGCACGTCATACCATCTAAGCCTAAACTGGAAGTCTACAATTCATCCTTCTGGAAAACACACATGCACATGATTGCTGAAGTGACAGATACAATTAAATCTCCAACAGCAGGTGTCTGGTGGGAAGGGGCTGGAAAGTGAGAACATGGCTGTGGCCAATGATGCTGGGTTGGACGTTGTAGTTTAAAAAAAAGCAACTAATCTTTATCTGATTTTCTGTGTCAACTCTTTTGTTCCTATGGTACCAGAGATGAAGGTTCAGTTTCTCTCACGTTAGCTCTTACAGAATTTTATGTTTTCTTTGAAAGGGTCAAATGTCCTAGGAATGACCAAACTTGGGATGGATGTAACTGCCTTAAATTTGGAGTTTTTATACATCCTGTCATTGTCTAAACTACCGTGGCTGCAAAATATGATTTGGCCATGCAGTTACCTCATTTTACTTCTTTTTCAAGTCCACTGCCATCTTCCTAGTCCTGGTATATGAATTAAATATAAAGCTAAACATTCTCTGTAATAGATAGGTTCAAAAACTCCCATGAAAATTTGACATGTTTTTAGAAAACTCTTCTAGACTCTAAACCTACACTTTGACTTATTTTGTTTTGAAATTCATTCACAGGTAACCATTGATTTTTTTCTTACTCTGTTAATACTTCCCTTAGAAGATTATTTGGTTTGTTTAGAAATTTATTTATTTATTTTATTTATTTTTTGGCTGCGTTGGGTCTTCGTTGCTGCACGCGGGCTTTCTCTAGTTGTGGCGAGCAGGGGCTACTCTTCATTGCAGTGCGCAGGCTTCTCATGGTGGTGGCTTCTCTTGTGGTGGAGCATGGGCTCTAGGTGCGCAGGCTTCAGTAGTTGTGGTACGTGGGCTCAGTAATGTGGCTCACGGGCTCTAGAGTGCAGGCTCAGTAGTTGTGGTGCACGGGCTTAGTTGCTCCACGGCATGTGGGATCTTCCTGGACCAGGGCTCGAACCCGTTTCCCTTGCATTGGCAGGTGGATTCTTAACCACTGCGCCACCAGGGAAGTCCCAGGAGATTATTTTGATAATTAAAGAAATATCTAAAAGAGTTCCTAGCATGTAGTAGGTGTTTGATGATTGACAGCTGTTGCCTGGAAAATGTGGAAAGATCTGGATTTTACTTTAATGTAAACCTGGGTTGATAGTATATTTCCACGGCTTGTGAGCTATGCAGTTTTAGTGATATATCCTAGCCTCTTCAAGCATCAATTTCCTCTATGAGTAGGAAATAAAACCTAACTTACCATGATAATTTGAGGATTGCTGGTAACATCTCCAGCAGAAATGGGGTGCTCTGTAAATCATAGTGATATCATCATCACCATCATCATTCTTAGCTGCTCACTTCAGGATCCTGAAACGTTTGAATTGTCTGTTAAAATACGTTTTCTTAGTTTTCCACACAAGAAATTAGCTGGTAAACTCAGAGCCTCATTTCGAGTTTGAAATAACTAAAATCAGTGGAAAACAACATGGTACAGGGATTATGGGCAGGACCCCTGGAGAGAGAAAACTTGGCATGAGTGTGAACTCTAGGCCCAGTGGTATAAACTTGAGCCGGAGGTATCAGGCTCTAAGTCTCTGGCCCTATTCTAAGAAAAAGAGAGTTTTTCTGTATTAATTCACCAAATATTTAAGACTACTACACATGGGCCTGTTCCATGGCCTGGGGATATAGGACATAAATTTCCCCTGTCCTCATGGACTTTACCTGGGCAGAAATGGACAATAAGCCATCAAATGCATGGTTAGCTTATTTGTTTTTTAATTGAAACTATGAATGCTACGAAGGAAAAGTACAGAATGCCGTGACAGCATTTAATGAGCACCCAACCTAGCCTAGGAGAGCACTGTGGAATATAACAGTACTTTCTGCAATATAGTCATGAAGATTAACTGTTACAATGAGGGAGGATTAGTGAGGATTAGCTGTTACAAAGTGCTTAGCAAGATGACCTGGCACAGAATAAGGGCTCAGTAATTGTTTGCTATTAAAGCGATGCTTATTGAGGTCCTAATGGATAGTTTGCACAGGAATGAAAACTCTAAACAAAAAAGTGTGAGTTAGGTTGCAAAACTTGTCCTCTATGGATTATACAATCCCACTGAAGACACAACAGGTCATATAAAAATGGGACTAAATGCCCAAGCAATAACCCTCCAGCAATTCATATTAGGCAACTTATCAATGGGAGTGATTGAAAAATGATCCCAGAGGAGGTGGAACTTAATCTAGGTCTTAAAAAAAGAGTAGGTTTTGTAAAGTTGGAGAGTATAGAGAAGGGGTTAATATTAATGTGGGCCTTCACTCTTTATTCCCTATATAAGTGAGATCGATTTAGATATATCACTTGGTGGGTGATTCTGGATGGGTGCAGCAGTTCCGTGACGTCATCAAGGACCAAGGTTCTTTCCATACTCCTCCATCACTCTCAGAGTGTTTGGGATATCTCCCAAACAACAAAGCAACAGCACCTTCAAACACACACAAGTAGCTTCAAAGCCAAAGCCAGGGGGAAAAAAAAAGGCTTTTATCCCAGCAGCCATATTTTTTTTAAGTCAAAGAGGAAAATGTTTTCCGTAAGTACCCCCAACAGATTTCTTCTCACACATCATTGGACAGAAAGGATTCCATGATTGTCCCTAATCCAGCATTTGACAAGAAAAGAATGAGAGTACCATGAATGGATCAGATGGATCATGATTCGTCCCTTTATAGGGCCTCTGGTGTTTAAGAACAACAGAAACAAAAAAGAGCTCTTCAATCCAAGGACCACAGCGAAAGTTGCCTCCTTGGGCAACTAACAGCCACCCTTCCTCTCCCTCATCCTTTATATGCAAATTCTCCTCTCGTATTCGTCTCATTTAAGATCCCAAAGAAGAGCTCATTCGTAGTGTATTACACCCCTGCTCCCCACAAGCTGACTATATATGCTCCTCCAAGAAAGACGTAGGTTCTCCTCCTTCCTCTGTTACCCACAAGATACGATCAGCTAGAATTTCTTCTCAAAGAGCTTTCGGGTACATGATGTTACATAGGAGAAGTCTGAGAGATGGAACACATGGATGGAGCCGAGGAAATCTTTTACAGAGGCATGTGATAAAGTGAAGGACAAGAGTGCCTGACTGTTGTAGACTTAGATCCAGAAATTTTCTTGGAGGAGTGACAATTAAATAGCCTATGGCATCAGGAGGACTGGTGAGACAGTGAGCACAGACTAAAAATTAACATAGTGATGGGCTTCCCTGGTGGCGCAGTGGTTGAGAGTCCGCCTGCCGATGCAGGGGACGCGGGTTCGTGCCCCGGTCCGGGAAGATCCCACATGCCGCGGAGCGGCTGGGCCCGTGAGCCATGGCCACTGAGCCTGTGCGTCCGGAGCCTGTGCTCCGCAACGGGAGAGGCCACAGCAGTGAGAGGCCCGTGTACCGCAAAAAAAAAAAAAAAAAAAAGAATAGACACAAACAAAAATGTACACTTATTGTGTAGAAACATTGGTAATTAGCCAGGTGTGCACACCCCTTCCACTGATCACAGATTACCACTCAGTACAATATTTGATTGTGCATGTCATGAAATATGATTTTGATTATCTTCTTTGCAAGTCTTCTAGTCTTATCATAGGAAATTCCGCATACCTCTGTGTTTTGTCTTCGTGGTGAGCTGCCTACACAGCAAGTCCATCTGTTCACAGCATTAAACGTTTAGAAGGTATATTTGTAAAACAAGAACTGTTATTCCCCTGACCCTCTAAACTGAGGTGGTTCTAGCACAGCACAGCATATGGTACGAGTGAATCCAGTAGGGGGCATGGAAGCTGGGAGTTCACAGGGAACATATGAGCATAACTATGATGCAAGAAGCAGAAAAACAGAAATGGGAAATTTCGAACATTTTACAGAGAAGAGAGAACTAAAAGTTGTTAGGAAGAAAGATTTAAGAAGTTAAAGACAGAAGAAGAAGGAAAAAAAGTTCAGGAATTTGTAGAAACTGAATGAATTCTGGCTCGCCGAGTAGTTTCATTTCTGTAGCTGTCATGCTCTTCTGTGTCCGCCAACTACCAACTAGAGAAAAGCTCCAGTTACTTCTCATTTTAATATTTTATATTTTTCATAAGTTGCCATATATTTAGCATCTAAAACAATGGCCAGTCTTTTGTGTCTGAATTTGTGCCAGAGGCTAAAGAAAAGGAATGGCAGAGTGAATCCCCGGTATCTGCAGTAGAAGGAGGGCTGGGGGGCATGTGAGTTTCATAAAGAGAGTTGAGTCCCAACATCCTAGGCAAATTGGAATAGTCTTTGTTTTGGTCCTTCTTCTTTGAAGTATTTAATCTGCCCTTGTGCTGTCTTCTCCTCTTCATCAAATACACGCAAGAGTCAATTGCTCAGGACTGTGATCTCTGCAGTACAGTGTTTGGTTCCGCTGAGAGAAATTAGAGAATCAGAAGTAATGGGGCAGGTATTTTATAAAGGGGAGCAGAAAGCAAACGAGGCCACTGGAAATCGAGAAGCGTCACGTCTTTCCCAGTGCTTTGTGGAGATTTGAAATTTTAATCCAGGGTGACTTGTTCCAAAAGACTTGGGCACCCTGCATAGCCCAGGGATGGTGGTGGAGAAAGAGAAGGGCAGGATCTAGAGACTGGAGCAGTCCCCACTGCCCAGTGACACCAGTCCCCCAGGGACAGAGGTCACCACCGCGCTGCCCTTATGAGCTGGACTTGCCACAGCGATGTAGCCTCACTTCCCTGAGACTGGGCACTGGGTACCTAGGGGGGAGACCATGAAGGTATGGGAGTAAGAGTGACTTCTCTGCCTTCTGAAAGTGTGTTTGACCCTGCATGAGAAAAAGCAAGTGGGTAGCATGTTTTAAACAAAAGTACAGAAATCACCTTCAGGCACTCAGGTAAGAAGGAATCAAGGAGGAAAACCAAAAAGGCAGAAACCTAACTATTGGCAGGCTCTCTTCTGTCTGCCCAAACAGTGAGCACCTGTTGTTTATTTGAATGCCGATGTTTGAACTTGCCGACGTTTTTATAAAACTCATGCTAAGATTTGATAGCACATTTTAGTGTCAGAGTAAATTCTGGGAAGGAGACTTTGTTATGGTTTGAGCTATACAGGTGTGGTTTGCTTTTCGAAGCATTCTGTCTAGCACCCCGCATGTTGGTACTTCATATTTACATGTTAAAAATCTGTTGCCATGTACCTGGTCTAAATTCAGACTGATATCCATGAATGCACAAGGATGGATGGAATCGATTTTAAATCAGTGAGCCAAATTGCAGGAATGTAAACTAAATATGAGCTGTCACCCTGCAGAGTTGGCTCAAGAAAACCAGGTCCTTAAAAACAGCGTGTGATTTCAGTGGGTCTTCTGATGAATAAATAAGTTACTGCTGCTTAAATATGCCTTTACAATACACCTGACAGTAAAGGGGAGAGAGACAACTGATGCTCTTACAAATAAAAACAGCTACTGTCAGAAAAGGTGGGATATCCTGGCAAGTCAGTGTCCGTTCTGCATCCTCACATAGAGCATATATAGCAGTAGTTTGCTAATAATAATAATTTGTGTGTATTGAGCAATTACTTTGTGCCAGGAAGTTTACATTGATTATCTGGTAGAATCCTCAAAACATACCTGTGATATTAGTACTGTTAGTGTCATCATTTTACATATAAGATAACTTATAAGGGTGTCCAAGGTCACAGAGTCCTTCAATGATAGAGCTGTAATTTGAATGCAGGTATGTCTAACCTGGAGCCAACATTCTCAACCACTAGGGTAGGTGAAATAACTAGAACATCTCCTGGCTTTTGCTGAATAGTAATAAATGCATAACCTGTAGTGCCTTTGCTTTTTCTGTACATATCACCTGCACTTATCCATACCAGAGTCCTGACAGATGGGTGAAAAGATTTATTGACTGTAGGCATTTAGTGAGTGTCACCAAAGCAGACTTCTAGGTCCTTTGACTCTGTATCCATGGTCATGCCTATACTTCACTCTGTGTATTAGTCTGTTCAGGCTGCTATAACAAAATACCACAGACTGGGCAGCTTATAAACAACAGAATTTTTTTCTCATAGTGCTGGAGGCTGGATAGTCCAAGATCAAGATACCAACATGGCTGGGTGAGAGCCCTCTCCTTGGTTCATAGCCAACAACTTCTCACTGTGTCTTCACTTGGTAAAAAGAGCTGTAGAACTCTCTGGAGCCTCTTTTATTAGACACTAATCTCATTCATGAAAGTTCCACCTCATAACGTGAGCGCCTCCCAAAGTCCCCATCTGCTAAATCCCATCACCTTGCAGATTAGGATTTGAACATAAGAATTTTGGCGAGACACAAACATTCAGACCACAGCACTCCTTAACAGACCTAACCAATGCTTGTAACAATTCTGGCAATTTAGAATAATATTTAATATGATCTTCTACCCTTTCTTCATTCCAACTGGAACACACTGTAACTCACACTTTCTTACTAATATAAAGCAAGGTATATTCTCTTTGGTCTGGAACATTCACACTGCTTGCTGACTTTTCAGAATTTCAGAATCAAACACCTCTACTCTATCCTTTCTAATGAAAGCAAGTTAAAATTATTCAATTTAAGTAGTTTAAAGATAATACTGACTTTCAGATGGATTGCCAAGCTCTTTGAGGGCCAGGAAAATGTCAGAGAAATCCTTTGTGCCCTAGTCCCCTTCTCCAAGTTTGATTAGATAAAAGCAGAGGCAACTGCCCTTTCAGTTACTATTCCCACCGTAGCCGCTTGAGATATTCTTCAAATTCTCTGTTGTTATATCTAAAATAGCTACCATGTCTGCTAACCAATAATTCATTTTAACTACATGGACTAAATACTAAACGACTGTCTTGAGGGTCTGAGAGCAAACTACTAGATCAGGCTCAACCAATTCTAATTTATTTTTCCGAAGGTCACAAGATTTATCAACCAATAATAAAAGTAAAGCTGCCAATGTGGTTCTATGGCAGTAACAAAGAACATGGTGATTTAGGAAAATAAGTAAAATTAGTATTTCCGAATGGCCAAGGTATGGCCAGGTATGGAGGGAGAGGAAAGAAATGGGTAGATCATGAAGGGTCTTATGTGCCAAGATTTGGGATTTTAATATTCAAAATAAATTTACAGAGAGGTCAAAACATAAAAAGATTTTTTTTTTAACATCTTTATTGGAGTATAATTGCTTTACAATGGTATGTTAGTTTCAGCTTCACAACAAAATGAATCAGTTATATATATACATATATTCCCATATCTCTTCCCGCTTGCGTCTCCCTCCCTCCCACCCTCCCTATCCCACCCCTCCAGGCGGTCACAAAGCACCGAGCTGATCTCCCTGTGCTATGCGGCTGCTTCCCACTAGCTATCTACCTTACGTTTGGTAGTGTATATATGTCCATGTCTCTTTATCGCTTTGTCACCGTTTACCCTTACCCCTGCCCATAGCCTCAAGTCCATTCTCTAGTAAGTCTGTGTCTTTATTCCTGTTTCACCCCTAGGTTTTTCATGACATTTTTTTTTTTTAAATTCCATATATATGTGTTAGCATACGGTATTTGTCTCTCTCTTTCTGACTTACTTCACTCTGTATGACAGACTCTAGGTCTATCCACCTCATTACAAATAGCTCAATTTCGTCTCTTTTTATGGCTGAGTAATATTCCATTGTATATATGTGCCACATCTTCTTTATCCATTCATCCGATGATGGACACTTAGGTTGTTTCCATCTCTGGGCTATTGTAAATAGAGCTGCAATGAACATTTTGGTACATGACTCTTTTTGAATTATGGTTTTCTCAGGGTATATGCCCAGTAGTGGGATTGCTGGGTCATATGGTAGTTCTATTTGTAGCTTTTTAAGGAACCTCCATACTGTTCTCCACAGTGGCTGTATCAATTTACATTCCCACCAACAGTGTAAGAGGGTTCCCTTTTCTCCACACCCTCTCCAGCATTTATTGTTTCTAGATTTTTTGATGATGGCCATTCTGACTGGTGTGAGATGATATCTCATTGTAGTTTTGATTTGCATTTCTCTCATGATTAGTGATGTTGAGCATTCTTTCATGTGTTTGTTGGCACGCTGTATATCTTCTTTGGAGAAATGTCTATTTAGGTCTTCTGCCCATTTTTGGATTGGGTTGTTTGTTTTTTTGTTATTAAGCTGCATGAGCTGCTTATAAATTTTGGAGATCAATCCTTTGTCAGTTGCTTCATTTGCAAATATTTTCTCCCATTCTGAGGGTTGTCTTTTGGTCTTCTTTATGGTTTCCTTTGCTGCGCAAAAGCTTTTAAGTTTCATTAGGTCCCATTTGTTTACTCTTCTTTTTATTTCCATTTCTCTAGGAGGTGGGTCAAAAAGGACCTTGCTGTGATTTATGTCATAGAGTGTTCTGCCTATGTTTTCCTCTAAGAGTTTGATAGTTTCTGGCCTTACATTTAGGTCTTTAATCCATTTTGAGCTTATTTTTGTGTACGGTGTTAGGGAGTGATCTAATTTCATACTTTTACATGTAGCTGTCCAGTTTTCCCAGCACCACTTATTGAATAGGCTGTCCTTTCTCCACTGTACATTTCTGCCTCCTTTGTCAAAGATAAGGTGACCATATGTGCGTAGGTTTATCTCTGGGCTTTCTATCCTGTTCCATTGATCTATCTTTCTGTTTTTGTGCCAGTACCATACCGTCTTGATAACTGTAGCTTTGTAGTATAGTCTGAAGTCTGGGAGCCTGATTCCTCCAGTTCCTTCTTTCGTTCTCAAGATTGCTTTGGCTATTCGGGGTCTTTTGTGTTTCCATACAAATTGCAAAATTTTTTGTTCTAGTTCTGTGAAAAATGCCAGTGGTAGTTTGATAGGGATTGCATTGAATCTATAGATTGCTTTCGGTAGTAGAGTCATTTTCACAATGTTGATTCTTCCAATCCAAGAACATGGTATATCTCTCCATCTATTTGTATCATCTTTAATTTCTTTCATCAGTGTCTTATAATTTTCTGCATACAGATCTTTTGTCTCCTTAGGTAGGTTTATTCCTAGATAATTTATTCTTTTTGTTGCAATGGTAAATGGGAGTGTTTTCTTGATTTCACTTTCAGATTTTTCATCATTAGTATATAGGAATGCCAGAGATTTCTGTGCATTAATTTTGTATCCTGCCACTTTACCAAATTCATCGATTAGCTCTAGTAGTTTTCTGGTAGCATCTTTAGGGTTCTCTATGTATAGGATCATGTCATCTGCAAACAGTGACAGCTTTACTTCTTCTTTTCCGATTTGGATTCCTTTTATTTCCTTTTCTTCTCTGATTGCTGTGGCTAAAACTTCCAAAACTATGTTGAATAAGAGTGGTGAGAGTGGGCAACCTTGTCTTGTTCCTGATCTTAGTGGAAATGCTTTCAGTTTTTCACCATTGAGGATGATGTTTGCTGTGGGCTTGTCATATATGGCCTTTATTATGTTGAGGAAAGTTCCCTCTATGCCTACTTTCTGCAGGGTTTTTATCATAAATGGGTGTTGAATTTTGTCAAAAGCTTTCTCTGCATCTATTGAGATGATCATATGGTTTTTCTCCTTCAGTTTGTTAATATGGTTTATCACATTGATAGATTTGCGTATATTGAAGAATCCTTGCATTCCTGGAATAAACCCCACTTGATCATGGTGTATGATCTTTTTAATGTGCTGTTGGATTCTGTTTGCTAATATTTTGTTGAGGATTTTTGCATCTATGTTCATCAGTGATATTGGCCTGTAGTTTTCTTTCTTTGTGACATCCTTGTCTGGTTTTGGTATCAAGGTGATGGTGGCCTCGTAGAAGGAGTTTGGGAGTGTTCCTCCCTCCGCTATATTTTGGAAGAGTTTGAGAAGGATAGGTGTTAGCTCTTCTCTAAATGTTTGATAGAATTCGCCTGTGAAGCCATCTGGTCCTGGGCTTTTGTTTGTTGGAAGATTTTTAATCACAGTTTCAATTTCAGTGCTTGTGATTGGTCTGTTCATATTTTCTATTTCTTCCTGATTCAGTCTTGGCAGGTTGTGCCTCTCTAAGAATTTGTCCATTTCTTCCAGATTGTCCATTTTATTGGCATAGAGTTGCTTGTAGTAATCTCTCATGATCTCTTTTATTTCTGCAGTGTCAGTTGTTACCTCTCCTTTTTCATTTCTAATTCTATTGATTTGGGTCTTCTCCCTTTTTTTCTTGATGAGTCTGGCTAGTGGTTTATCTATTTTGTTTATCTTCTCAAAGAACCAGCTTTTAGTTTTATTGATCTTTGCTATTGTTTCCTTCATTTCTTTTTCATTTATTTCTGATCTGATTTTTATGATTTCTTTCCTTCTGCTAGCTTTGGGGTTTTTTTGTTCTTCTTTCTCTAATTGCTTGAGGTGCAAGGTTAGGTTGTTTATTCGAGATGCTTCCTGCTTCTTAAGGTGGGCTTGTATTGCTATAAACTTCCCCCTTAGAACTGCTTTTGCTGCATCCCACAGGTTTTGGGTCGTTGTGTCTCCATTGTCATTTGTTTCTAGGTATTTTTTGATTTCCTCTTTGATTTCTTCAGTGATATCTTCATTATTAAGTAGTGTATTGTTTAGCCTCCATGTGTTTGTATTTTTTACAGATCTTTTCCTGTAATTGATATCTAGTCTCATGGCGTTGTGGTCAGAAAAGATACTTGATACAATTTCAATTTTCTTAAATCTACCAAGGCTTGATTTGTGACCCAAGATATGATCTATCCTGGAGAATGTTCCATGAGCACTTGAGAAAAATGTGTATTCTGTTGTTTTTGGATGGAATGTCCTATAAATATCAATTAACTCCATCTCGTTTAATGTATCATTTAAAGCTTGTGTTTCCTTATTTATTTTCATTTTGGATGATCTGTCCATTGGTGAAAGTGGGGTGTTAAAGTCCCCTACTATGAATGTGTTACTGTCGATTTCCCCTTTTATGGTTGTCAGTATTTGCCTTATGTATTGAGGTGCACCAATGTTGGGTGCATAAATATTTACAATTGTTATATCTTCCTCTTGGATTGATCCCTTGATCATTATGTAGTGTCCTTCTTTGTCTCTTCTAATAGTCTTTGTTTTAAAGTCTATTTTGTCTGATATGAGAATTGCTACTCCAGCTTTCTTTTGGTTTCCACTTGCATGAAATACCTTTTTCCATCCCCTTACTTTCAGTCTGTATGTGTCTCTAGGTCTGAAGTGGGTCTCTTGTAGACAGCAAATATATGGGTCTTGTTTTTGTATCCATTCAGCCAATCTGTGTCTTTTGGTGGGAGCATTTAGTCCATTTACATTTAAGGTAATTATCGATATGTGTGTTCCTATTCCCATTTTCTTCATTGTTTTGGGTTTGTTATTGTAGGTCCTTTCCTTCTTTTGTATTTCTTGCCTAGAGAAGTTCCTTTAGCAGTTGTTGTAGAGCTGGTTTGGTGGTGCTGAACTCTCTCAGCTTTTGCTTGTGTGTAAAGGTTTTAATTTCTCCATCAAATCTGAATGAGATCCTTGCTGGGTAGAGTAATCTTGGTTGCAGGTTTTTCTCCTTCAACACTTTCAATATGTCCTGCCACTCCCTTCTGGCTTGCAGAGTTTCTGCTGAAAGATCAGCTGTTAACCTTATGGGGATTCCCTTGTGTGTTATTTGTTGTTTTTCCCTTGCTGCTTTTAATATGTTTTCTTTGTATTTAATTTTTGACAGTTTGATTAATATGTGTCTTGGCGTATTTCTCCTTGGATTTATCCTGTATGGGACTCTCTGTGCTTCCTGGACTTGATTAACTATTTCCTTTCCCATATTAGGGAAGTTTTCAACTATAATCTCTTCAAATATTTTCTCAGTCCCTTTCTTTTTCTCTTCTTCTTCTGGAACCCCTATAATTCGAATGTTGGTGCGTTTAATGTTGTCCCAGAGGTCTCTGAGACTGTCCTCAGTTCTTTTCATTCTTTTTTCTTTATTCTGCTCTGCAGTAGTTATTTCCACTATTTTATCTTCCAGGTCACTTATCCGTTCTTCTGCCTCAGTTATTCTGCTATTGATCCCATCTAGAGTACTTTTAATTTCATTTATTGTGTTGTTCATCGTTGCTTGTTTCATCTTTAGTTCTTCTAGGTCCTTGTTAACTGATTCTTGCAATTTGTCCATTCTATTGTCCATTCTATCTCCAAGATTTCGGATCAACCTTACTATCATTATTCTGAATTCTTTTTCAGGTAGACTGCCTATTTCCTCTTCATTTGTTAGGTCTGGTGGGTTTTTATCTTGCTCCTTCATCTGCTGTGTGTTTTTCTGTCTTCTCATTTTGCTTATCTTACTGTGTTTGGGGTCTCCTTTTTTTTTTTTGCAGGCTGAAGGTTCGTAGTTCCTGTTGTTTTTTGAGTCTGTCCCCAGTGGCTAAGGTTGGTTCAGTGGGTTGTGTATGCTTCCTGGTGGAGGGTACTAGTGCCTGTGTTCTGGTGTATGAGGCTGGATCTTGTCTTTCTGGTGGGCAGGTCCACGTCTGGTGGTGTGTTTTGGGGTGTCTGTAGACTTATTATGATTTTGGGCAGCCTCTCTGCTAATGGGTGGGGTTGTGTTCCTGTCTTGCTAGTTGTTTGGCATAGGATGTCCAGCACTGTAGCTTGCTGGTCGTTGAGTGAAGCTGGGTGCTGGCGTTGAGATGGAGATCTCTCGGAGATTTTTGCTGTTTGATATTATGTGCAGCTGGGAGGCCTCTTGTGGACCAGTGTCCTGAAGTTGGCTCTCCCACCTCAGAGGCACAGCACTGAGTCCTGGCTGCAGCACCAAGAGCCTTTCATCCACAGGGCTCCTTAATTTGGGATGATTCGTTGTCTATTCAGGTATTCCACAGATGCAGGGTATATCAAGTTGATTGTGGAGCTTTAATCCGCTGCTTCTGAGGCTGCTGGAAGAGATTTCCCTTTCTCTTCTTTGTTCTCACAGCTCCCAGGGGCTCAGCTTTGGATTTGGCCCCGCCTGTGCGTGTAGGACGCCGGAGGGCGTCTGTTCTTTGCTCAGACAGGACGGGGTTAAAGGAGCCGCTGATTCGGAGGCTCTGGCTCACCCAGGCCGGGGGGTAGGGAGGGTCACGGAGTGCAGGGCGGGCCTGCAGCGGCAGAGGCCGGCGTGACGCTGCAGCCTGAGGCACGCCGTGCGCTCTCCCGGGGGAGCCGTCCCCGGATCCCGGGACCCCGGCAGCGGCGGGCTGCACAGGCTCCCTGGAAGGGCGTGTGGCTAGTGACCTGCGCTCGCACACAGGCCTCCTGGCGGCGGCAGCAGCGGCCTTAGCGTCCCATGTCCGTCTCTGGGCTCCGCACTCTTAGCCGCGGCTCGCGCCGGTCTCCGGAGCTCTCCCAAGCAGCGTTCCCAATCCCCCCTCCTCGTGCACCAGGAAACAAAGAGGGACGTAAAAGTCTCTTGCCTCTTCGGCAGGTCCAGACCCCTCCCCAGACTCTCTCCCGGCCAGCCGCGGCGCACCAACGCCCTGCAGGCTGTGTTCACGCCGCCAACCTCAGTCCTCTCCCGGCGCTCCGACAAAAGCCGGAGCCTCAGCTCCCAGTCCCGCCCGCCCCGGCGGGCGAGCAGACAAGCCTCTCGGCTGGTGAGTGCCGGTCGGCCCGATCCTCTGCGCTGGAATCTGTCCGCTTTGCCCTCCGCACCCCTGTTGCTGTGCTCTCCTCCGCGGCTCCCAAGCTCCCCCACTCCGCCTCCCGAAGTCTCCACCCGCGAAGGGGCTCCTAGTGTGTGGACACTTTTCCTCCTTCACAGCTCTCTCCCGCTGGTGCAGGACCCGTCCCTATTCTTTTGTCTCTGTTTAGTTTTTTCTTTTGCCCTAACCAGGTACGTGGGGAGTTTCTTGCCTTTTGGGAGGTCTGAGGTCTTCTGCCAGCGTTCAGTAGGTGCTCCGTAGGAGTTGTTCCACGCGTAGATGTATTTCTGGTGTATCTGTGGAGAGGAAGGTGATCTCCGCGTCTTACTCTTCCGCCATCTTCCCGGAACTCTCCAAAAGATTTTTTTAATTCAAGAAAAAATAAATAAATTTTCAGAGTGCCAGTTCTGCTCCAGGGTACCATTTGAAGCATGGAATACACACCAATTACCATGACAGGAATGATTCCTGCCCTCACGGAGATTAGTGTCTCACAGACAAGCTATACAATAATCCCCAAAGGGGAGGCATTGGCAGAGTTTCACATAGGTAAGTCATGGTATCAGTTTTACTCTAATTTTTCAAAAATCAGCTCTCCAAGCCTAATTTTTTTTCTTGAATGGAGAAGTGAAGATGCATGAAAAGCTTCTAACAAAACTTCTGGATGTTAGAAAGCATAATCAAAAATCATCTTTCCCTGTACTTGTGACACACAAACAAGAGGTGGCTGGTGGCAGTGACCCTGTGGGTGGTGTTTGCATACCCACAGTGACCCTGTGGGTGGTGTTCGCAAGCTCTTCCAGGCTCAGTTGGGTCAGCCTCCTAGGGGGAGCCATGAAGTCCTTGGGCTTTTTGTTTAGAAACAAATGCAACGGAATCTACAGAATATTTGCCTATATAAAACAGTGGCTTTCAGAGGTTTTAACCTTTTTCTAAATGCTGACATTGGGGGATGCTTTGGAACTACTTTTAAAACCAGTTTTGAAATACAAAATAAAATCAGGACAATTATTTTAAGATTGTATATTATTTCAGTGATTCTCAAAATGCAGTCCCTAGACTAGCAACATCAATATCACTTGGAAACTTGTTAGAAATGCCAGTTTTTAGGTCCTTCCCCAGACCGGCTGAATCAGAACCTCTGAGGGTGAGACCACCTACCCTCCAGGTGATTCTGATGCTACTTATCTTGGAATCACACTTTGAGAATCACTACTATTTGACCAAATCAATATTATTCAGTTTAATCATTTTTTCATCGTATCCTCTAACCATCCTTAAATGACTGGATAGCTTCTAGAAAGCCACCCTCAGAAGATGAAATGCCCTCATCATTGAGGTTTTCCAAGGAAATATGCTGAAGGACGTTAAGGTAACTATAAAAACAAAACCACAACAAAAAAGTGCAAGAACAACACAAGATTCTATAACAAGGTTGTTGAGCAGGAGATAACACTTCTTTCAATAAATATATACTCAATCTGTCTGACAATATGCTTAGGGAGAAATCTGTTACCTTATAATTCAAACTTAACAGAATTGAAGTCATATTTCTCTCTTCTGACTTATTTTCTGTCATCTCTCCATGATATGTGTACTAATCAAGCCATCAACTGGAGCATGTAAGCAGCAGGAATGTTCCATTTTGCACTTCATCATTGGGCCTAAGAACACTCTTTCACCCCCATTATCTTATCAGTTTACCTCCTTAATAACGTTGCTAATCACAGAACCTGATAGGCACACATTCCTTAAGTGCTTCACCAGCTGGTGGGTGACATTTCTATCTTCCACAGCACAGGGGGCCTCCAGTGGGGAGTACTACAGGTTTGCATGGCTGTAACTTGCAGAGAGGAGTGCCGGCTCTTGTAGGCCTTAATTTGCCAATTCTGTTAAAATGCTCTTTTACTAATGAAGAAACTCATAAGCATTTTTCTTTTTTACTACCTAATATAAATGTATATTTTCTCTGTAGAAAGGTGAAATTGTTTTTTAAAAAAATTTTTGTTGAAATATAGTTGATTTACAATGTTGGGTTAGTTTCAAATGTACAGCAAAGTGATTCAATTATACATGTAAATCTATATATTCTTTTTTTACATTCTCTTCCATTATAGGTTATGACAAGACACTGAGTATAGTTCTCTGTGCTATACAGTAGGTCCTCGCTGGTTATCTATTTTATATGTAGTAGTGAGTATACTCTAATCCCACACTCTTAATTTATCCCTCCCCCACCCCTTTGGTAACCATAAGTTTGTTTTCTAGGTCTGTGAGTCTGTTTCTGTTTTGTAAATAAATTCATTTGTATTATTTGTTTTGATTCTACATATAAGCAATATCATATGATATTTGGCTTTCTCTGTCTGGCTTACTTCACTTAGTATGATAATCTCTAGGTCCATCCATGTTGCTGCAAATCTGAGTAGTACTCCACTGTGTATATGTACCACATCTTCTTTATCCATTCATCTATCAGAGGACGCTTAGGTTGCTTCTATATCTTGGCTATTGTAAATAGTGCTGCTATGAACATGGGGGTGCATGTATCTTTTCAAATTATGTTTTTCTCCAGAAACTCGTAGGCATTTGTAGAATGATAATTTTTTTTAAAGAAACGACTGACTTATTTTGAAATCCATTTTTAGGTACATTGCTCCTTTTTTCAGACACACAAATTCAGGATAATACAAAGGAAGACAGTTGTGGTTTTACTAAATGAGTGAATTCATGGCAACATTACATAGTCAAAGGGGTTTCTGTCTTAACACAAGTGGTTAGAATTCTAAATAGCTCTAAAGCTCTCTTTCTGTTGATTTATATTCAGACCAAAAGACCCAAAAAACCAAGAAAACAAAACAAAGAAACCCTACTCTATAAACCAGGGAAGAGCAGCATGTAGACAGATTATACAGGTATCTTAGCGGCTGTGTCAGCAGTTTTCCATACTCAGATTAACAGACAAAGAGACTCTCTCCTGACACCTATGTTTATGCGCAGCAAGACAGACAGACAAAGACAATCCCACTAACTAGCATGAGTTGTATGTACATTTCTTGTCACTTATTACCAAATGGATTATTGCCACCCTCAGAGAAATGCAAAAGCTTTTTTCTTTAATGGAACAAAAGTCTGGACACAATAAACTCCTTTTGAAATGAAGAAGTGATGTATTTTATAGCATGTCTTTTAGACTTTATTTCAATTATTTCTTTTTAAATGCCCTACTCTCTGGTGTCTTGGTGCCAGGGGAGACATTTACCATGACCTCTCACTTACCCTTCGTTAAATTCTAGTAGATTGTAGAAGAGTGTGCAAGACACAGAGCTTTAATTGGTAGTAGAGAATCAGACCTCTGTTCTCCTCCTTCCAGCAATCAAAGTGTTTTCTCATTAGGAAATCAGAAGGGTAGGCCTCTCACATCAGACATGCTTTATTGCTGGTAAAATCCACGGTACCTGTTCTACTTTCTCTCACCCTACAAATGGAAAAAAAAAAAAAAAATTGCCAAAGAGAATAGGATGACAGCTACTAAGCAGTCAGGAAAAGTCTGTCTGCTGTCAGGGCTGAGTCAGATTTCTAGGGCACTGCATTGTTCCTTCCCATCCTAGGAAAATGTAGAAGGCCACAGTTATTCCACAGGGAAACACTAAGTTACCAGCTCAAATAACCTGGGTTTCATGCCAAGCCTGCCCCCCATTTGGATATTGATAACATATATATTTAAAAGAGCTCTTTGGCTACAGTAACCAGACGACTTGGAGGAATCTGGTTGTCTTTAGATATAGCCTAGCAAGAAACCCACTAGGGTTAATTTTACTTTCAAACTTCAGTCAAGAAGTATTGAGTATCTGGGTCCCTGTGTTAAGAAAGAGCCTGAGCTTCATTAAGCTAGAAGGAACGAAGGACATTTTGATTGAGATGTCTGTCTTGGATGGGAGAAGGGGAGGGTGGTCTTGGACCAGAGGTTCCCATTCCTTACGGAAAGAGAGGATTGTATCCAAGTGCCACGCAGGTGTCCAATGAGCATCTCAAACTCATCTTTCCCATTACTGAAGTTCTCATCCTCTCCCCACCCCCTCTGCCTCACACACTTTTCCCTATACCAGCTGAAGACAGCCTCATCCTTCCGGCTGCTCAGGCCAAAGACCTTAGAGGCATCTCTGGCCCCTCTCTTCCTTCCACCCCGTTCATCCAGTCTCTCAGGGTATCCAGTTGACTCAACCTTCAAAATAAACTCAGGGTCCACTGATATCATTCTGGTAGTAGCTACCACCATCTCTTCTAGGAAACCTAGACACTCCACCCATCCCACGCACACATGCAGTCTATTTGCAACATAAAAATCGAAGTGAATCTTTTAAAAACTTAAGTCAGATTATGTCATATGCTTTGTCCTTCTGCCTATGGCAGCCTTTGCATGGGCTGTTCCTTCATCTGCTCAGGAATATGCAAGGAAATACCCTTTGCTCCTTCAAGTCTTTTTCAAATTTTACTCTCGCAATCAGGCTTACTCTGGCCTCATGACAATTGTCCTCAGTACTCCTAAATCCTCTTTAACCTGATCTATTCTTCAATGGTATTTATATATTAACACACCATGTCTTTTACTTATCCATTACAGTTTTTTGTTTGTTGCCTTTCTTCTTTCACTAGAATATATACTTCACAGTGACTGGGATTTGGGGCTGTTGTGTTTACTAATGGATCCCAAGTGCCTGGAACAGTGCCTAGCATATATTAAGCTTTTAATAAATATCATTGAATGAGTGAATAAATTATGTTCACATGTGAATGTGGAGGACTATATTCAAGTGTTACTATGGATATTAAAACTCTGAAAACAAAACATCAAATACACACACATACAGAAATCTAGATTTTCATGATAATTATTTTTTAGGTGTCTCTCCCTACTCAGTTTATGAAACTGTGCATGGAGAAATGAAACCTTAATAGGCTTATATGGAATGATCTATGTAAGTACCTAAAATGGAAAAAAAAAAAGAGATTACATGAAACCCTTTAATTTCTACAGCTGTCTAAGATGAATTCTTCTCCTTGTTAGGAGTTTATTAAATGATGAGTCAATTTCCTTTTTTTCTATAAAGCTTTCTCTCAAATTTTTGTTGTGGCATATGTTTTTAATCCACAGTTACAATAATATAGTTATTAAATTAAATGAGTGCATTTAGCATAATTATCTTAAGTCGATGAAAACTATTTTCAGCCACTTGGTTCCAAACTGCATTCTTTATTCAATTTCATGTTGATGATCAAATTCCTCTTTGCTGTGAGCAAAAGCTCTTGATCTATCCATCTTCCAGCTCTACAGAACTTGCTGGCAGACTCTAGGAAAAAGCTACTAAAAAAGAAAGAGTCTCATTTAAAAGTAGCTAAACTGTATTGTTAGATGATTATGGTGTTTTTTAGTACCCACCCTGGAAACAGCCTTTCTAAAACCATGTTATTTTCGTGGAATGTGCCAGTGATGCAATTAAGCATAACGAGCAGAGAACTGAACTGTCGGAAGACCTTTGTAACACACTGGAAAAGTTGTAGCGAGGTTAAACTCCCAAATCCAGCCATCACTCTCGACCAAGCAACACATTTCAAACAAAGTAAGACACTTTCCCCACGGAAAAAGAAAGGTGCAGCCTCCTTTGTCTTTAGCGAGCGCTCCCTTGTGGCCGTGCTGTGAATAACCACTTGGACCGTGGTTCTTTCTGGTGGACTAGAACTTGCTCAAGGTCCAATAGCAATACCTGCACCTAATTGGTCATGAGCTCCTCCACGCAGGGTAACCTGAGTGCGGGGAAATCTTAATTTACATAATCAGTAAATTTTAATCACAATTTTTAACAATAATGTGTGCCCATCCCACAGCTAATTGGAATAGCTTTTAAGAGACCAGTGTCTGGAGGCAGGCTTCTCCCGCAGCTACCAGTCATTTGAAGTGAGGATAAGAATCACACCTGTCTCAGAGAATGATGTGAGGATTAAATGTGAAGCACCCAGCACAGTGCAGGATGTATCAATGCTTAACATGTTCACTATTAATATTATCTCATTCCTACATCCAGCTTGTAAGAAAAGTGCCTTCTTAGAAAACCCTCTGGACTGGCACCTACTCATCAAAAAAACAGAAAGTTTCAAACTAACTGAAATTCATGGAAAACAGGCTTCTGATACAGAAACAAGAAAAATGTATTTACTTTGGGGTAAAATCCATTAAAATTTTCTGCAAATGAAATCTTATCTGGATCAGGTAAAGTTGCTGGAACCCCAAAGACAGTAAAAGTCTGTAACATCAGCTGGTGCTATCAAAAATTTATGCATCAGATCATAGGGAGGTATATTGCTCTTTTATCTCACTTAAATTTATTAGGCACAAATCATAACTAAATATCCAGGCCTACTTAGCAATTTCATTTGCTTTATTTTAAGATTATACTGATTTAAATACAAGTCAAGTCTGCTGCATTGTTTGATGAGCTAATAAAAATCTATCTGGACTCCAGGCATGATAAGAAAATAAAGGATACATATCAATGTTGGAATGAGCACCTAGGTACCAGAAGATTAATATCTTCCAATTCCTGACTTATCAAATTGTTCACAACTCAGTTGTCTTTTTTTATAATTCCTTAAAGCCTTAAACATGTTTAATAGTTGAGAATAATACATGTGATGTATTGAAATAATTCAAATGTGCATCTCTCACTTTATAGCCAACAATCCCGCTACGTTCAATTCACCAAACTTTTACGACAGAATACTATGCACTAAGCTCTATGCTAAAGGGACAACTGGGAACACAGATGAATAGGAGATGGTCCCTGCCTTCAAGGAGATGAGAGAAACATGCAAAGATATCATTAAAATTGCAAGTGGCATATGCAGTCAGAGAAATATTTGCAAGGTGCATAAGCTGTAAAATGGTTGGGTGAGAAGGAACACACATTTGGGCAGAAGAGAGCTGGTTCATGGTAAGAAAAAAACAATTTTAGAACGATAAAGGGAAAAGAGCTTTCTAGGAAATGAGACTAACACGTGGGGAAGTGCAGGTACATTCAGAAATCCTTCATGTTCCGTTCAGCTATGACATAGCTTGGTGTTTTTGCCATTATCATACCTTTGGATGTTGGCCTAACTGAAATCATTCTTTTGATTCTTAGTTCTGGCGTTTTTCCAGAATATCGCTTCATTAAGTCCTGTTACTTTATACCCAAAATAAAGCATGAACAGATTCTACTGTTCAACCCCAAACAGTCCAAAAACAAATAAACACATCACTATTGCACAATATTGCCCAAGTCCTTTAAATTTGAATAGTCATTTGTTCTTTTTTTCTCTGATAAATACTATGAAATTTGGACTTTTTAATAAGCTTTTCTTCTACATCGCCCATTCTACATCTACATAGAATTCTACATTGAATTCATCCCACTGAATACTGAATGAGTCCAGTGGTTGTCGGCAAAGGAATAGGATATTCTGGATGGGGAAAGCAGTTTGCCAGGGGGTTCTTTTCTCTATAAATAAATCCTCTTATCTTCAGGGCAACTCCATAGGACCTGAACTTCACTTTTGTAGAAAGAGAAGAAAAAAATAAAGGAAAGGAGGGAGGGAGGGCGGGAAGGAAGAAGGAGAGTAGGATAGGCTAATATGAAGATTGGGCCCCCAAAAGAGCTCTTTTACAAGGAGAATTGTGAAATAGGGGAACGTTAGCCTTCAGATACCCTAAATGCCAAGGTGGAAAAAAAGAACTCTCCCCACGAGTCCTCAGCGGTTTGACCCTGGGGCTGACAAAAACTAGAGTAAATGTAGTATACTTGTATACCCCACAAGGCTTTACAGCTTTGGAAGAACAAGGAATTAATACCTGACTGAAAAGATCCCCAGTCCCAAGGATTTCAAAAGCTGCAAGGATGATAAATATTCCTGAAATGCCTCATGGGCAACAGATAAATATAGGTTGGAAGCAACAAAGATGTCCTTCTGAAGGTGAATGGATAAACTGTGGTACCTCCAGACTATGGAATTTTATTCAGTGTTCAAAAGACATGGGCTATCAAGCCATGAAAAGGCATGTAGAAACCTTAAATGCATGTAAACAAGTGGAAGAAGACAATCTGAAAGGCTACGCACTGTATAATTCCAACTATATGATATTCTGGAAAAGACAAAACTAGAGAGTAGAAAAATCACTGATTGTGGGGGAGTTGGGGTAGAGATGAATAGGCAAAGCACACAGAATATTTAAGGCAGTGATAATATTCTGTATGATATTACAGTGATGGATGGATGTCATTATACATTTGTCCAAACCCATGGAATGTACAGCACCAAGAGTGAATCCTGATGTAAACTATGGACTTTGGTTGCTTATGATGCTTTCATGCAGGTTCATCCTTGGTAAAAATTGTACCACTCTGACATATAAACAATGGAATATTACTCAGCAATAAAAAAGAACAACATTGTGCCATTTGCAGAGATGTGGAAGGACCTAGAGACTGTCATACAGAGTGAAGTTAAGTCAGAAAGACAAAAACAAATATGGTATATTAACGCATATATGTGGAATCTAGAAAAATGGTATAGATGAACTTATTTGCAAAGCAGAAATAGAGACACCGACGTAAATAGAGACACACAAATGTATGGGTACCAAGGAAGGAAGGTTGGGAAATTGGGATTGACATATATACTCTACTATGTATAAAACAGATAACCAATGAGAAACAACTGTATAGCACAGGGAACTCTACCCAGTGCGCTGTGGTGACCTAAGTGTGAAGGAAACCCAAAAAAGAGGGGATTATATGTATATGTATAGCTGATTCACTTTGCTGTACAGCAGAAACTAACACACATTGTAAAGCAACTATACTCCAATTAAAAAAAAAAAGTACCACTCTGATGAGTGATGTTGATAATTGGGAAGGTTATGTATGTGTGTGGGCAGTGGGTAAACGGGAAATCTCTGTTCCTCCCTTTCAATTTATTGTAAACCTAAAACTGCTTTAAAAATATCAAATCCTAAAAAGTAGGCTGCAGAGGGAAAATACAAGGGAACAATTTTCAAGAACATGTGAGTACTTTGCTCCTGGTCATACAGATAGTAAATAGCAGAGCTAAGTTGGAAACTAGGCTATTTTACCTCAAAGCCTCTCCTTATTTTCATAAGATAAGGAAGCTCAGTTGTTACTTAGTTTACACTTTAAAGTGGAGTCCAAAGAAATGAGGCCTCCGTTCCCCAAAACAATAGGGAAGAGAATATTCTCAGTTCTTCTCAAGGCCCCCAAATTAAGTTTGCCAGATTTAGCAAATGAAAATACAGATGCCCAGTTAAATTTGAATTTCATATAAGGAGCAAACATTTTTTAGTTTAAATAGGTACCAAATATTTTACACTAAATATTTATTTGTTGTTCATCTGAAATGCAAATTTAACTCAGTCCTGTATTTTATCTAGCCAACCATATTCAGTACACTACATTGTGGCACTCTCAGCATTAGTTTGTATTAAACAAATTAAAAATGAAGAAAACTCAAGTCAGTATTCTAGTGCATATGATTATTTCCTCAAAGCATTAGAGAAAAGCTATGTGCTCTATGCTGTTTTCACTGAAGCAGCCAGCAGATATGCTCAGAATTTTCTCTGAATTGTTGAGTAGATCTGCAAAACAACAAATACTGACAAAAAGCCTTCAGGGAAGCTTTAGTTATCCTGTGTACCTCATTGTAAGCGATTCCGGGGATTCTCTAGCATGTGATTCACTCTGGAAACAAAAACAAGAGAAATAAATTGTGTTTACTGAGACTAGTGTCTGTCAACTCATACCTAGCTACCATTGTCACTTTATTCCCACACGGAAACCCAGTTCCTTTTCAACATACTGGACAAAAGATGAAATCATCTAACTGACACTATAGCCACAGGGAAACTTTATGCTTTTGGAATGTAAAATTACTAACTTTGACATGTAATTAAGAGATTGGGGCTCACATTGACTTCCTTAAATTTAAGCATGTCTAATGTACGCAGAACCCTAGTTTAGATCCCATGCAGTCAGCCTCTTTATTTGCCTGCAGTTTTGGGGTCTGAACACACTTAAGGAAGAGTTGAGTCATTCCAGAACCACGACAACATCTGCCATGAGTGTGAGTTCCCTGGGTATGTGATTGTAAGCTGCATTCCCTACTTGAATTTGCTGTATGATCATGTGCAAGTTCCGTGGCCTCTCTGTACCAGACTGTCTGGTATGAATCCTAACTAGGCCATGCCATGTTTGTGTGACCAAAGCAAATTTTGGTTCTACCTCACCAGGATTGTTGGGAGGCTTCAAACAACACGTAGAAGAGTGCTAGGCACTTCGTGATTCTCAACACATGCTATTTACTTAATTTTTTTTCACAAAAGTAGTCCTATTACATACACTATTGTCCAAAGATAAATGCCAGTCACTGGCATAGCAGCATATGAAACAAGTCTGGATCTCAGTGTCCTTAAAGATGAGATGAGGAGATCTGAGAAACCGTCGTTAAATAGTGATATGTAAAATAATCTACGATAATTACTTACAAGTGGTACTGATCCCAGTTACAAGGCACCTTTGGCAGGTGTTTCAGATGGCCAAAAACAAACAATTCAGCGGTCCCTTTTGGGTAGTAAAGTCCAATTTTCCCATTCACTGACTGTGCTTCTGTCCAAGTCCTCCAGTATCTAATCATTCTCCATTATATTATCATCGGTGAGAGCCCAAATTGGTGTAGCAGGAGTTATACAGGAAAATCCCCAAACTTGAAAGAAAAGGAAAACTCCAAGAGGCATAGTCCCTTGCTCCCATTCAGTCAGCAAGTTGGTGGCTGTGAAAAGCACCACCCCAAATGGCCCTTATTGACCCCCGCCTCCTGGTATTCATACCCTTACATGAGCCCCTCTTGTGGTGTGGGCTGGACTTAGTGACTTGCTTCTATGAATTTAGTAAGCAGGAGTGATGGTGTGTGACTCTGAGATGTAGGTCATAACAGGCCGCATTTCCTCTCTCAATCTCTCTCTCCCTCTCTGTCTCTCTCTGGTCTCTGTCTCTCCCCACAATCACTCTGTTGGAAGCCAGCTTCCAAGTCACGAGCCGCCAAATAGAGAGGCTCACTTGGCGAGGAAGTGAAGTCTTCTGCCAACAGCCATGTGAGTGAGTTTGAGGGGAGAATCTCCATCCACAGTCAAGTCTTTGTATGAATGGTGCCCTGAGCAACAGCTTGACCACAGCCTCATGAGTGACTGAGTCAGAACCATCCAGCTAAGCTTCCAGGACCTGGCCCTTAGAAACGGGCTGAGATAATAATTTGTTGTTTTCAGCTGCTAATATTTGAGCAAACATGTTCTGCATCAACAGATAAATAACAGAGACAGAGATATTACCAGAGCATAATGTTCTTGCCGAGCAGATAGCAATTTTATCTGAGTAAAGTGTGGAATAAGCATCATTTGTGCCTAAATTTTCACAACAGACCTCAGCAATCATATAAAGGGAGTTGAAATGATTAGTTTAAGCAATGCTATTATTAGTTCAAAGTTGAAATTATGTTTTAAAGGGGCTCATTATTCAGCTATAAAGAATTGAAAGTACTATAGCATTCTTTTTTTTTTTTTTTTCTGTACGCGGGCCTCTCACTGCTGTGGCCTCTCCCGTTGTGGAGCACAGGCTCCGGACGCGCAGGCTCAGCGGCCATGGCTCACGGGCCCAGCCACTCCACAGCATATGGGATCTTCCTGGACCGGCACAGACCCGTGTCCCCTGCATCGGCAGGCGGGCTCTCAGCCACTGCGCCACCAGGGAAGCCCTATAACATTCTTTATTTACCAACCATCCTTGGCCTCAGTTAGCATTTCTGGCTTTTTACTCTGGCTCAACCTAACCAGGGCAGACCTCAAATCCACCTCTCCTGTTTAAGGTGGATAAACATTTCTTACAATTCCTGCAGGTGATGACAACTCTTGCAAACACAGTGAGCACAGGTGGATTGGATTTTTTATATTGCGACAACAAAACCAAGAACCGAGGACTTAAAATAGATTATATTTTTCAGACACGACACTATTTACATAGCAATCATTTCAAGTAGTTTAATCCTGGCTTTACTCCGTGAGGAAAACATACTAAACAGTCACTCCCAGGTCATTAAAAATATATCAGGCTTAGGTAAGCATAAAAGTGGAGGTTAAGCTGAATCCATGCTAACTCCAGGAGGCATTATGTCATAACTGTCAGTTATCTCTAGTTGCTTTTAAGGTTTGCTTTTTATCCTTAACTTTCACCATTTTAATGATAATGTGTCTTGGTGTGTTTGTCTGAATTCATCTTATTTGGAACTTTTCTGGGCTTCCTGGAGCTGGATGTCTGTTTCCTTCCCCAGATTAGGGAATTTTTCAGCCATTAGTTATTCAAATAATTTTTCTGGCCCTTTCTCTTTCTCTTCTCGTTCTGGGACCCCTATAATGTGAATGTTATTCTGCTTGATGTTTTCCCAGAGATCCTTTAGAGTATCCTCACTTTTTAAAGTTCTTTTTTCATTGTGCTGCTCTGTCCAGTCTGGGTATTTTCATCGCTTTGTTTTTCAGCTCACTGATTCATGCTTCTCTTTCACCCGTTCTGCTGTTGAACCCCTCTCTTGTATTTCTGAGTTCAGTTATAATTTCTGTTTGGTACTTTCTTGTATTTTCTGTCTCTTTGTTGAGGTTTTCACTGTGTTCATCTATTCTTCTCCTGAGATCAGTGAGCATTCTTAGGACAATTACTTTTAACTCTATCAGATAGCTTCTTTCTCTCTGTTTCATTAAGGTCTCTTTGTGGGATTTGCCTTGGTTTGGAACATATTCGTCTGTCTGCTCATCTTGCCTGTCTCTCTGTGTTTGTCTGTATGTATTGGACAAAATCGCTACCTCCCTCCATGCTGAAAGAGCGGGCATGTGTAGGAGCTGATCCCTGTGGCCCACAAGCACAATCTCCCCTGGCCACCAGAGACAGGCTTTCCATGCACACCCCTTGTTCACTGTGTGTGCCCACTGGCTGTTGTAGGGCCCTGGCTGCTGTTAAGGGGAGAGGGGTTTGAATGGATTGCTAGTCCCAGTTGTGGCTTGGTTTCTCTGCAGAGTGGGCAAAGTTCAGAGAGTGACTTGGCCCGGTTGTGTGTCGGCTGCTACGCAGGGATGGCTGGGCTCAAAGTGCTTGCCCAGCCTGGTGGTGGCTCAGGAGCCGTGAGGGGTGGGTGGGACTCAGGGCACCCACAAGTGTCTATTATGACTCAACTGCTGTGAGTCTAGGGTGGGGCTTAGGGGACTCACTCCTCTCAGCTCTGTGTGGGGAGCGCAGGGCTCAGGGCACTTGCCCAGTCCAGCCGTGGTTCAGTTTCTTCATAATGTGGGTGGGACTTGTGCTCACCCGGCCTGGTATGGCACGAATGCTGTGTGGGGTGGGTGGGATGCAAGGTGCTCACCCTGCCCACTTATGGCACAAGGTGAGCAGAGCATGCCCTTTGGTGCTAGAAGGCTTGGGGCGGGGGCACCGAAAATGGTGCCCATCAGTGCCATCACCAGCAAGTTAGGATGAGACTGCAAAAATGGTATTCATCAGTGTTTCCATCCCTGGATAAAGTTCCTGCAGGTTCCTGCCTCTCTAGCAGCTGCTTTAAAATTAGTAAATGGGTCTCCTTCACTTATGGTCTAGGTGCATTTCAATCGGTTGCTGTCGCACTGGATCTCAGGGCCAGTGTGTTTGCGCTCGAGCACATTAAGGGTAGGAGTTCCATTTCCTACATTTCTATGATTCGCCTGGTCTTAAACTCCATTGATTTTCAAAGCCACATGTTTTGGGGACTTGTCTTTCCAGTCCAGCACCCAGGGGAGAGTTCTGTATTTTGGAATTTCTCCTGACTGTGGGGTCACTACATCTGGAATGGGGTCCCAGGCAGGGCTATGTCTCCGCTTCTCCTACCCTTCTGGATGTGTCATTTTTTGTCCTTTGTTGTGGAGGCACTGTTCATCTAGTTCTTGGGTCCTTTTCCGAGGAAAATTGTTCTCTGTGTAGCTGTAAATGTATGTCCATGGGAGGAGGTGAATTCAGGGTTTTCCTACTCCACCATCTTGAACCCTTCCAAATCTCAAGATTCTTAACCTAATCACATCTGCAAAGTTCCTTTTACCATGTAAGATAACATGTTCACAGGTTCTAGGGATTAGGACATTAACATCTTTGGGGGTCATTATTCAGCCTACCACATGCATGTATAGGAGCCATAAATTTATACCTCGTAACAAATTCTGTTCTCTTCCATTTTCTTCTCTTTTCCAGGGTAAAAATTTTCTTGTCCTCTTATCTTACTTTGCTTTAAGTACTTGGACTTTTTATAGAAATTTCACGAAGTTCAAAGTTATCATATTTGGATTTTTCTTACCTAGAAAGAGATTTGTTAAGCTGGCCCCTGGTGAGAGTATTCAACAGCATTCGTTCAATAAGCAACTTTTGATTACATTTTGTATAGCAGACAAAGTGGTCAGCCTTAGAGATACAGAACATAAATGCTAGGATTCTCCGTCTCCTGGAGCCTTCTCAGGCTCAGAGCACCAAGGAGAACATCTGAGAGAACAAGAAGAATCATTAGATAAAGATGATGATCACAAATGTAATAACAATAAAAGTACACACTTACATGGCATCTTCCATGTGTCGGGCACTATTCTATGTGCTTATGTGTTAGTTTATTTAATAGAAAAGATGATAATCCTGAGATTGTGAATTTAATTCTCTGAAGCTACCCATCTGGACATCTTGTAGACTTTATTACAGACTGTCTTTGCGTAATAGCTCTACCTCATGACGTGGATAGCCTGGAATTTTCCAGGTCTTTAAAAGTAAGTTGTGCCATTTTAGTAATAGACCTGATTCCTGAACATCTTGAGTTTTTAAAACTACACTCATTCCTCTCTATTTACAGGCAGTGCTAACAAGTTCAAGGAAAGGATAATCCTTAGATAACAAATTAGAGGACCACTGCTACTTCATAAGGAAAACTATTATTGTTTTTCCCTAATGGGACGTCTAAAAAAAAGTTTTCCCTTTATTTCACCTAAAAATTCTTAAAAGTCGTTACCTTAAAAAGCCAGTTTGAATGATCCCTGATCTGTGCAACTAGAACCTTGGGATTTAGCTCTCTTTTACTAACTAGCTATTGTGATCTTGGATGAGTAACCACTGTGGGTTTGACTCTCTTCGTTGGAAATATCAAAACGGTCTCTTTTAGCTCTAAATCAGTCATTGGCCTATTTCTTGCTACTGCCTGTATAGTCTGGCTGAGAATTTCAAGTTAAAGCTTGTTCTTAAACACTATACCTGATTTAACTTCTAGCTCAGTGATTTTCTGACGGTTTTCACTGGTATAGAAAAAAAGAATAATTCTGAGTTATGAAATGCCATGAGAATCATCTATATCAAATCAATGAGTACACAACTGTACAGTTCCTACTGATGAGACAACATTTCACACTCGCCATGATTGCTCTTGTTTAATGTGGCTTCCCTGTATCACTGCTTTCTGAATATAATAACATCATCATCATTAATTATAATTATACCTAATCTGCCAGCTGGTGATTATTTTTCATTCTTGACTTTTTATATTTTGGATTTTTTTCTTTTTAAATTAACCTTCCCATCTGCAGTATATTTAAAACTTATAATTGCCTTCTTATTGCAAAAAGTCTCTACAGGCCCCACGTTCAAAGAGACACACATGTAAGACGAAAGAAAATCAAAATCTCATGTTTTTACTACTTGAATCTCATTGTAGCGCTTCCACTTCTGTTTAAGCCAACCAGTCCTTAAAGCATTTCTATCTCTCTCATCCCAATAAAGCCATACAAAAGGAATCCCCTCTTTAGTCATCTGGCTGTGCTTCATAAACTTTTTACAAAACATCACACTCTGATCTGCTGTCACTAAGGTAACTACATAACATTACTGTGGATGAGAATCTGGCCAATTACACAATTTCACAGTCCTGCTATTAAGTTTCAAGTAATTGCTCAACTCTTGCATAACATGAGCTATTAACATAGCTTATCATGTAGCATGCCAGTATTGAATTTCCATCTGAGGGGTTATTTAATAATGGCATTGAAATAAAAAATGAAATCTGTAGACTCTGAGCAACCTCACTGCTTTTACATGATCTGCAGGCTGTAATAGGCTATTAGATAAAAGACAGTAATGTATTCTGGAAGAGCAGGCCCATTGACAATGAATAAAGGGCATGATTTTATTCTTGCTTCACAAAGAATGATGTCTGTATCTTTCTTAAAAGAATTATAGTCTTCAAAATCTCCCAGACTTATATTCTTCTGCAGCTGGTATATAGCTCTTGTTCTATACAATATGTTAAGAAGGAAAGCCAGGAATATTTTAGAATATATAGAAAGATATCTAAGAACATAGATGTTTTGAAATGTTAAAGTCACTGAAAATTTTAATATCATCTACATATCTAATGAAGAATAAGGAAAGTATTTCTTTAATAACATTTGTAAGAGTTAGTATATATAATTTTAAAAATATATTTTCCACTAATAAAACAAATATTTACAATGTGGATGTTTTAAATTCTTAGCCTTATATACGTGTATATTTCTTAGTTTCTCAACTATTTAACACTGGGACAATGTCTACATAAATATTGATACATTTTACTGTTTTAAATGCTTAAAAAAAATACATGAATAATTCTCAAAGGAGTTGATGATCTCTGATTTCTCTGTGATCAGCCAAGCACTCCAGGGCAATGCAAATGGAATTTTCAAAACCTCCAAGAGCCAGAGCCATCAGAACGCAAGCCGAGCATACTCCAGTTCTGTGGCTGTTTTTACCCTACAGCAACTCTGTATAAGGGGGAATTGGAAAAAGACACAACTTCTGTTTAAAAATAGTAATGTAACCTTAAGTTACTATAGTGATACTCTGGTGACTTGTAAGGATTTCAAAGTATCGTGAGCTCCCTTCTTATGCTGTTTATACGGATCCTTTAAAATTCCTATCTGATGAAGGGAAAATCGTTGAACACAGTTGAAAAATTTGGCAAGTATTTGAAATATTGAGCAAAATGGAAAAAAAAAAAGTGAAGAAGCTTTCCATGCCCTTTACAGGTCCGGAAACAGTTCTGAGTGTGATATTCCCCTTTGATTTGCAAAAAAACATTTAGAATTCTAAATATTGAATTACACTACAGCTTAGTGATGTTTTTCAGTTTATGCTATTATAGGGCAAACTGCCTTTGACAGCTGGAAGCAGCAAGTATTGGCAAGTCAGTATTTTTAACTGGATCTAAAGAAGAAACATATGTATTGAAAGGAAAAAGAACTATCTTGCTTATTTGAAGAGAGATCATTGGGGCCATCAGAACACAGTCCACTAGTTTGAGAACTAAACCTCATTAAAAAACAAAGAAAGGCATTATTACAGCAACTGTTTTAAAACAAAAGAAAGGTCTCTTTTATTAAGGCATCATACAGACTACAAAATAAGAAAACCCACTGACCGAAGATAAGAGGATCTGTCTGAATCTTAAAAGGAAAATTAAGCACAGGATCATGGTTTGCCCATCTATTATAGCAAAAATGTTATTTTAGCACTGTAATGGAGACAATGACCTTGTTTCCATGCAAAACCTGGAGTGAGTTACTTTGTAAATTCAGTCAGCTCCATTAACTGCAGCAACTACAAAAAGTTTGAAAATGTATTCAACAAACTTCTTGAAGTTGACTCATCCATCTTATACATAAACTGTATTTGGCTTGGAAATATATGTATTGTGGATGCAAGGACAGAGCAAAAGCAATTTTTAAAAAGTTGGAAATTAAGATCTATTCGTTCTTTTGCAGTTTTAGCCTATAGCGGGGATATCCTAAAGCTCTTGATTTATAGAATTTGTTCCAAGAGACTGTTTGTATGGAAGGTAAGGAGCTATCAATTTCCTTTTGCTTTTTTTCCTTTTGGATCCACATAAAGGGCATTATCGTTGCAACCAGCAAACTCACTGTGAAGGCTCATTTCAGATATAAAGAACCAATTTAAAAAAATGTAAATTTATATATATATATATATATATATATATATCACTCATCACATGATGTGCTCCGTGTGTTCATAATAAAATACTTCATTATTATTATTATTATTCAGAAAGGAGTATTTTTATTTTATAATGAGACAGTTGTTAGAAATGACAATTGGCATAGACCTAATTCTGGGCACTAATCCCAGCACTGGTACCAGCTTGTTTCATTATATGGGAGAAAGTCATTCTGCCTCTCTAGGGTTTAATTTCTTCATCTGTAAAAAACAAATTTAGCAGAGTGTTTTATCTTAGAAGAGACAAAATTTAGAATTTTGTATTTTTTTGTTTATGGAACAAGAGGCCAATAACCCCTGTGGACATCTACTATATAAGTGGTTATGGCTGGGGGCTTTGTGTTTGGTGGTTTCACTAAAGGGAGAAAGAGCTGTTGATTTTTTATTATGTTTTATTTGATCCCACCCCACACGGGCATCTGACAGCTGAGTTTTCACTTGCCCTTCACCCTCTTCCCCTAGTCTGCCCTACCAGCCTTGAGTGATTGATTTGGAACTCCTTCGAGTTCCAAAAGAGAAAATGAAAGATCAGCAGCTAAATCCGATGTGTCCTAAAATGCTGGGTGAACCTGCCATAGGACGTACCATGGGAAAGTTCTCCTTTGATGAGAGGGGGACTTCGCCACCTTACCGCCAGCACCGCACTGTGAGCTCCATGCTCACAAGCCCACTCACACCTTCCCCCACAGACCTCAGTGCAACAGGAGTGAGCAGGACAAGAGCAGTCACGTCAGATGGGAGCACATTGCCTGGAAAACACCCGAAGAAAGATACCCTGATGAGGAACAATGAAGAACATGAGTGTCCTGCAATGTGTGTCTATGGGAGTGCTCCAAGTAACTGAAGCATGTGTTGAGGAAGGAGAGAGGGTAGACTAAGGTCTTGCATCAGGAGCTAGGGGTCAAATAACCAATCTTAATGATCAGTTTAATGAGACCTCCTTTGTACCTCAGAGAGCAATGGGATACAGTACAGATTATAAAATTATGCTCAGTTGGCCATGCAAAAGCTCATGACTTACCAACACAGTGCCCCTAAAGGTGTCAGAACAGAGGGATACTAATTTTAGAGCATGTCACAGAGTGCAGGACAATGTCCTGCTCTGATAATGTTAGTTATCTAGTGCTTGTGGAGAGAAGTCCTGGTTGACATGGAGACCTGAGCTGTGGCTTTGAGTCTGTCATTGGGTGAGATCAGAACTGTCCCTTCCTCCCTGTGGGCCTCCTCCCACACTGCCTCAAGACCTTAGCTTCCTTCTGTGTTAAATGAGCAGCCAAATAAAGATAAAATATAGATCCTTTCATTGCTATAATTTTATTACTTCACTGAATACATAAGACCTCATAGAATAGAACAGAATTTTTTTTATAGACAGAAAATAGCAAGCAACAATGCAAAGCTGCATATGATGAATGTTAAATTGTGTACTGAAGATTAAGAGTGTTTATAAGAATTCAAATCAGTTTACCGGGTTAGGAGCTCTTTGAAGGCAGGAACTATGTCAAAGTTATCTTTCTGTCACTATTACCTGACCCTGGTACCTGGCACGTAGCATCTACTTAATTAAATTATTTTAAGAACACAAGTGGATCAGTGAGATTAATGTGTTCTCATAATTATTTTTAACAAAGTAAATTTAAAAATTGCATCCAATAAAAACACACTAACATATACTAAGTACTTACCGTGTTCCAGGCACTGTGCTAATTTTTTTTTTTTTTTTTTTTTTTTTTGCGGTACACTGGCCTCTCACTGTTGTGGCCTCTCCCGTTGTGGAGCACAGGCTCCGGACGCACAGGCTCAGCGCCCTTGGCTCACGGGCCCAGCCGCTCCGCAGCATGTGGGATCTTCCCAGAGCGGGGCACGAACCCGTGTCCCCTGCATCGGCAGGCGGACTCTCAACCACTGCGCCACCAGGGAAGCCCTGTGCTAAATATTTTTACGTAAGTTGAAGCTTCACA
This sequence comes from Leucopleurus acutus, assembly GCF_964270905.1. NCBI lineage: Eukaryota > Metazoa > Chordata > Mammalia > Artiodactyla > Delphinidae > Leucopleurus > Leucopleurus acutus. Next base: position 57,268,795 of record NC_139147.1, read on the forward strand.
GCTTCCTTAAAAGTTAGGTACTATTGTTAGTATCTTTATTAGGTTCTCCAGAGAAACAGAATCAACAGAATATATATATATATATATATATATATATATATATAAAAGGAGATTTATTTTAGGAACTAGCTCACGTACTTACAGAGGCCAAGTCCTACAATCTGTTGTTTGCGAGCTGGAGAACCAGGAAAGCCAGTGGTGCAATTGCAGTTCGAGTCCAAAGGCCTGAGAATGAAGGTAGCTGATGGTGTGACTCCCAGTCCAAAGCCAAAGGCCTGAGAACCAGGAGTTCCAATGTCCAAATGTTATCGAATGAATTGGGTCCTGCTGCTCACGACTTAAAAAATCAATTACGTACTTACAAATGTCAGTAGAAAGGAAAGGTGACTTTAATCAGAATGCTGGCAATCTGGGGAGATGGTGGACTCAGCATCCCCCAAAAACCACCTTCAAAGATTCTGCTCGGGGCTTCCCTGGTGGTGCAGTGGTTGAGGGTCTGCCTGCTGATGCAGGGGACACGGGTTCGTGCCCCGGTCTGGGAGGATCCCACATGCTGCGGAGCGGCTGGGCCCGTGAGCCATGGCCGTTGAGCCTGTGCGTCCGGAGCCTGTGCTCTGCAACGGGAGAGGCCACAACAGTGAGAGGCCAGCGTACCGCAAAAAAAAAAAAAAAAAAAAAAGATTCTGCTCGGCCAAGAAAGCTTTTAAAGAGAAACAGAGAAGTAATCTCAGTTAATGACTGAGATAAGGGATCAGAGTCATCACCATCCCCGACTTCATCCAGGCTTGTTGACTCCTAGTGGTCTGCCTCTAGCTGGTGTCTTGTTCATGCAATTTAGTCACATGGTTTGTTCAGGAGTTTACTGAAGGGGAAGTTAGGGAAGAGATCTGGTCATCTGTTAATTACTTATTCTTCATTTCTACTTCTTTGATCTACGGAAAGAACCGACAAGTTAGGCAAGGTATTGTGTGATTAAAAGATTTGAAAGGTGTGCTTGGGCCTGAGATGAGTAGAACGTGGGGAGTGCCTGGTTTACCATATGCTAACACATATATATGGAATCTAAGAAAAAAAAATAAGAAAAAAAAAGGGTCATGAAGAACCGAGGGGTAAGATGGGAATAAAGACAAAGACCTACTAGAGAATGGACTTGAGGATATGGGGAGGGGGAAGGGTAAGCTGAGACGAAGTGAGAGAGTGGCATGGACATATATACACTACCAAACGTAAAATAGATAGCTAGTGGGAAGCAGCCGCATAGCACAGGGAGATCAGCTCCGGGCTTTGTGGCCACCTAGAGGGGTGGGATGGCGGGGTGGGAGGGAGACGCAAGAGGGAGGAGATATGGGAACATATGTATATGTATAACTGATTCACTTTGTTATAAAGCAGAAACTAACACACCATTGTAAAGCAATTATACTCCAATAAAGATGTTAAAAAAATTAAAGAAATAAAAAGTTAGTTACAAGATAGCTCTGCTAAAGTGATAAGAAAAGGGGCTTCCTGCTGAGGGCGGTATCCTGCAGAGAGCTGCTTACAAATCCCCACTTGTCAGAATTCATTCCATTTCTATGGGATTAGGGGCGAAGGTCTATCTTCTGTAACTTCTTCTTGTTGACATAAGGCACTGTGGAAGATGTCAACGTGGGTCTGTAGAATATCTTTGCTAACAATTTTAGTTGTCTGCTTATACATACAGCCAGAACAAGCCACGATAATTTTGATGCCCACAAAGATATAGATTACCATTATCCCATTCTCTTGAGGCCAGTTCTTGGAATTGTGCTAGCCATAGATGTAGTACTGCTTAAGTTGGAGCAGCTTATGTCATGGCTGCAGTCTGTCATCATGCAGTTAGCTTTTTTCCTCTGGTGGCAGTTATAGGATCTGTAAAACAACTCAAGAATGTGCATCAGACACTGAGTCTGTGACTTTATTGTCCTAATCATTAGCTGCTCAGTTTTGTACTTGGTGGGGGTAGGCCTGTAGGGTTCTGTCCAGTTCCAAAATCTTTATTCACATGTAGTCCTATCCTTTGAACCTGAGCTTGACAAGAAAGTACAATTAAAGAAGAAAAATAAACAGTGTTCATTCATTTTCATGTTTCAGCATTTACATTGCTGTAGCAACTGAAAAAGGAGATTGTTTTCTGTATCACATCAATTAACTCCAATCTCTGCTTGTGGAATGCATCACCTGCTTAGTGACAGGTATTATCTCCTTAGCTGCAGTTGAAGGAGAATGTGCTTATAAGGGAAGAAATGGGGAAGACATTTGTTGGCTGTAATCAGCCAATGAGAAAAAAATGAATATGTTCACAGTATAATTATTCTTTTAAAAGAGAGAACTTAGCTTTAAGATACGCCATGTTCTGTAAAGACTGCTACCCAAAAGCCATCTCCATTCCTACAGAAACAAAACTCCTTTAGAAATGGTCTTCAATAGGCAAAACTTTGGCAGCTTGGTGAACAAAAAATTATAATTTTTTTGAAATGATTTCAAAAAAAAAAAGAAATGGAAAGAAAGCCTACAGATATTTATCTTAATTTGATTTCGTTTGTCCTCCTTCTCCTGAATTGTCCTCATATCTGTTAAAGTGGTTGACCAGAGGTAAAGCAACTTAAAATACACTAGGCAACAATAATCTTATATTGATCTCTAATTAATCTGGTCTCTTTATACTCATACCAAATGAAATGACTTGATTGGCTTATTAAAAAAATTATGATTAAAATATGTATGAACACCCTGACAAGGGTCTTGTATGGAAACATCTTTTTTACACAGCTAGGAGTTCACTTATACTATTACAGCATATATAGAGGGATGTAACCATTCTCAAAATTATATCCAATGCTTGAAGTATCTTTAAATTATTAATATTCCCAGAAGTATTCACGGATCATTTCTATTTTTAAAATATGTGGACTAAGGAAATAATCAGAGATTAGGTCAGTCAATTATGTACACATGTATATCTTCAATGGGGATCATGCTTAAAGACACTTAGCTTCATAAATCCACTTACCTTTGCATCAATTTTGCTTAGATGTCTCACAGGTTTCTCCAATTTATTATGTTCAAAACTTGACTTTTGATATTTCCCTTACAAATTTCTCTTCCTTTAACATTTTTATCTTACTCCTAACACATTGTTTTCTTACTTTCTTAAGATAGTAAACTGGAAAGTTTCCTTTCACTTCTCTCACCCTCACTCTCCACATCTGACACAAGTACTGTTGTTTCTGTCTTAAAATAAGGTTGGCTCTGTCTATTTCTTTCCATCTCCACTGCCACTACTCTAGTGTAAGCTGCTGTCATTTTTCTACCTATGACCTGAGTTCTATTGCCCTCCTCAAAGTTATTTTCCACTTACAAGCCAGAGAAAACTTTCACAGTTTGCAGAGTAGCTTCTTATATAAGTCTCGTTACATTTAATAAAATATGCAAAATCTTAAAAAAAAAAAAGAAGCTTAAGAAGTCCTGTAGGAACTGCTATCTGCTGACCTTTCTGAGCTTATCTGACGCCAGTCCCCACTACCAACTCCTGCAGCATCTCAACCACATGTCTTCTTTTGGTTACAGAAATGTTTTTTCCTGCCCCAGGGCCATTGTACTTGCTGTTTTCTCTCCCTGAGATTCCTTTTCCTTCCTTTTATCCTGTTAATTTTTTAAAATCCCTTTTAGAATATTTTCATTTATATATATTTATTTGTTGAAATTAATAAAATTAAAATTTTATATTAAAAATTTAAATTAAAAAATGATATCTTGTTATTTTAGATTCACTAATTTTTTCAGCTTTGTTGAAGTATGATTGAAATACAATAAACCACACATATTTAAAGATACATGCACCCCAATGTTCATTGCAGCATTATTTATAATAGCCAAGACATAGAAGCAACCTAAATGTCCATGGACAGATGAATGGATAAAGAAGATGTGGTATACATATATATATATATACACACACAATGGAATATTACTCAGCCATAAAAGAATGAAATAATGCTATTTGCAGCAACATGGATGGACCTAAAGATTATCATAGTAAGTGAAGTAAGTCAGACAAAGACAAATGTCATATGATATCACTTATATGCAGAATCTAAAAAAAAAAATGATACAAATGAACTTATATACAAAACAGAAATAGACCCACAAATATAAAAAACAAACTTTATGGTCACCAGAGGGGAAACGAGGGAGGGATAAATTAGGAGTTGGGGATTAACATATACACACTACCATATATAAAATAAACCAGTGAGGAACTATTGTATAACACAAGGGACTCTACTCAATAATTTGTAATAAGCTATAAGGGAGAAGAATCTGAAAAAAACCCATATATTTATATATATGTATAACTGAATCACTTTGCTGTACACCTGAAACTAACACAACATTGTAAATCAACTACACTTCAGTAAAAAAGAAGATATGCAAACAAATAAATAAATAAAATGTCCCAAAAATAAAGTGAACATTATGATGAGTTTTGACATGTGTATTCACTCATGAAACCATCACCATCACTGCATAATGCACATATCCATTACTTCCAGAAGTCTCCTTGTGGCCCTCTGTAATCCCTCCCTTTCTCTTCTCTTTGCCCTTATCACTCTCGTCCTCAGGCAACCCATGTTCTGCTTTCTGTAGTTATAGATTCATTTGCAGTTTTTAGAATTTTATATACATGGAATCTTACAGTATATACATTTGGTAACAGGGGTGGGAGGGTTCAGGCTTCTCTCCCTCAGTGTAACTTACATCCATGTTGTTGCATATAAGAAGAGTTCATTCCTTTTTATTGCTGAGTGCCATCCCATTGTATGGATGCACCAAAATTTGTTTATTCATTTATGTGTCGATAGATATGTGAACTGTTTCCTGGTTTTGGCTATTAAAAATAAAGTTGCAAAAAAAAGTTACTACGAACATTTATTTACAAGTCTTTTTTTCCAGCTTTATTGAGATAAAATTGGTATACACATAATCTGCACAAAATTAATTTATATATTTGATGATTTTGCACCTATATACACTCATGTTACCATCACCGCAATCAAGGTAATAAACATAGAAATTACCTCCAGAAGTTTTCTTTTGCCCTTTGCTGTTTGTGAGTATGTGTACGTGTATGTGTGTACTTTTTTGTGGTGCGAAAACTTAAGATTTACTCTTTTAACAAATTTTTAAGTACACAATACCTTATCATTAACTACAAACCGTGTGTTGCACTGCAGGTCTTTGGAATTTACTAGGCTTGTAGAACTGTACCTTTATACCCATTGAACAACTATCTTCCTCATCCCATCCCCTCGTAATCATCATTCTATTGTTTGCTTCTATACATTTGACTATTTTAGGTCTTCGTAGAAGAACAATCATGTAGTATTTGTCCTTGTGACCGACTTATTTCTTTTTTTTTGTGGGGGGGAGGCAGGTTCAGCATTGACAGTATATGATTTATTGTGGTTTAAAGAGCATCATTCAATGAATCAGTGAGTGGTTGCAAGCTTTTTAATTTAAACAAATTCTGATACTGGTTGTCCTTCCTTCTTCCGCCTCTTTCAAGATTATATGTAGCTCCTCCAATGATATTGGTGTCCAGATTTGTCAATTATTTAAGCAATTTAACCAGACTAGTGTAGGCTTTTCCACTGAGTCAGACAACAGACCTCATTTGTGCCTTGAACATAAATCCTGATAAAAGGGGTTTCAGAGCAAAAGCAAATTTGATATCTAATATTTAGCAAGTAGTCTGGGAAGACTTTTACTTAGAAATCAAAATTTTAATGAACTATTTCAATTCACTATTGCATTTCTGAAGATGAACTAGTCTGGTGTAATTCTCTTCTTTCAAAGTTCTTTACTGAACTTTCTGTAATTGCTTTTCATGCAAGATTTCAAACATTTGGCCAGATATACATACTGACACAGAAACTAGCATTTTGAAATTGATATGCATATACATAGTGGACAACCTCCCCGATTAACATTTAGGATATAGAATTCTCCCAAAATAGAGCTGAAAATACCATAGTGTTTTTTGTTTTTGTTGTTGTTTTCAAATACTCCACTTGTGGCCCTTCACTTCCTCATTTATTCCCTTTCTTTCTTCTGCCAACCAGATGTGAGTACTGGCTAGGAATCTGTCTTGGCCTCCTGTATTTTTTTCTTCCTGTTTTTCTCTTCCAAGAGCTTTCTCCTTATATAGGTTCAGCTCTCACCTTTATGTGTGTAACATCTCAATCTATGGTGACTGACTTATTTCACTTCACTTCTTCCTTCCAGATGCTTAATGTCTTCCAGGACCATCCATGTTGTCACAAATGGTAGGATTTCCTTCCTTATTAAGTATTTCATTGCATGTATATACACCGCTTTTTCTTAATCCATTCATCTGTTGATGGACATTTGGGTTGTTTCCATATCTTGGCTATTGTGATGCCAAAAAATAAAAATAATGCTGCAACATGGGAAGGCAGATAGCTCTTTGAGATTCTGATTTTAGTACTTTTGGATATAAAACCAGAAGTGGGATTGTTGGATCATGTAGCATTTCTATTTTTAATCTTTTGAGGAGCCTCTATACTGTTTTCTGTGTCAACTGCATCAATCTACACTCCCTCCAACCATGCACAGGGATTCTAGTTTCTCCACAACCTATCCAGTACACACACACACACACACACACACACACACACACACGTATATAAAAGCTATCCTAATAGATGTGAGGTGATATCTTTTTGTGATTTTGATTTGCATTTCCCTGATGATTAGTTATATTCAGCACCTTTTTGTATACCTATTGACCATTTGTATTCCTTTGAAAAAATATTTATTCAGGTCCTTTGCCCTTTTTTTTTTTTTTTTTTTTTTTTTTGTGGTACGCGGGCCTCTCACTGTTGTGGCCTCTTCCATTGCGGAGCACAGGCTCCGGACGCGCAGGCTCAGCGGCCATGGCTCACGGGCCCAGCCGCTCCGCAGCATGTGGGATCCTCCCAGACCGGGGCACGAACCCGTGTCCCCTGCATTGGCAGGCGGACTCTCAACCCTTGCGCCACCAGGGAAGCCCCTTTGTCCATTTTTTAAAGAAAGGTTGAGCTCTGAATTTTTAAAAACTAAACAGTATTTTTAGAACAGTTTTAGGTTTACAATAAAATTGAGAGAAAGAAACAGATTTCCCATATATCCCAGCCCCACACATGCATACCACACAGCACATTACCACCAGAATGGTACTTTTTTTTTTTTTTTAAAACAAAGGAAGAACCTACATTGACACATCATAATTACCCAAAGTCCATAGTTTACCTCAGGGTTCACTCTTCATGTTGTACAGTCTATGGGTTTGGACAAATTTATAATGACATCTATCCATTATTGTAATATCATAGAGAGTATTTTCACTGCCCTAAAATTCCTCTGTATTCAGCTTATTCATAACTCCCCCACTCTTACCCCTGGCAACCACTGATCTTTTGACTATCTCCATAGTTTTGTCTTTGTCAGACCTCCATATAATTGGAATAATGCAGTATGTAGCCTTTTAACACTGGCTTCTTTAACGTAGTAGCAGGCATTTAAGTTTCCGTCATGTCTTATCATGGCTTGATAGCTCACTTTTTTAGCACTGAATAGTATTCCATTGTCTGGATATACCACAGTTTACTTGTCCATTCACCTACTAAAAGACATTTTGGTTGCTTCCAGATTTTAGCAATTATGAATAAAGCTGCTATAAACTTATCTGTATTCATGTTTTTGTGTGGTCATAGTTTTCAATTCCTTTGCTCCTAAACATCAAGAAGCACAATTTCTGGATCGTATGATAAGATTAAGTTTAGTTTTGTAAGAATCTGCCAAACTCTTTTTCAAAGTGGCAGTTCCATTTTGCATTCCCACCAACAATGAATGAGAGTTCCTGTTGCTCCATATCCTTTTCAAAATTGGGTATTATCAGCATTCTGGATTTTGGCCATTCTAATATGTGTCTAGTGGCATCTTATTGTTTTAATTTTTTTGCCCATTTTTCATCAGATTATTTTGTATTTTATTATTGAGTTGTAGGAATTCCTTATAATAAAACCCAATCTGAGGGTTGCATTCTACAAGATAACTGGCCTGTACTCTAAAAATACCAGGGCTGAGAAATACAAAGATGGACTAAAATGCTGTTCAAGTTTAAAGGATTAAAGGCTAGGGAGAACTAAACAGAATGTATGAACCTGAATGAAATACAGAGCAGAGTTTCTTCTGGAATTTCTTCTACAATTTTTGCTATAAATGACATTATTGGGGCAATATGCAAAATTTGAATATGATCTGTACATTAGATAATAGTACTGTATCAATGTTAGTGTCTTAATTTTCATAATTTGCTATGGATAAGCATTCAATTTCCTTGTTCTCAGAAAACATACACACTCACAGAAAAGCAACAATAAGACAAATATGGTTAAATATTAACAATTGAGGAATCTAGTGAATAACTAGAGTACTTTGTAGTATTTTTATAACTTTTCTATAGACTGGAAATTATTTTGATGTACGAACTTATAGGAAAATGTCATGATGCCAAAGAATGGTAAATGGAAGAAGAAAGATTAATTATATACTACTTTTAGTTTAAAAAAAGGTTTAAAACTATATATCATGTATCAGTATATATTTACTTAAAATGCTAGAAAGAAAGAAAAATATTGATAATATTTAGCTCTAAAGGATGGGATTGTATGTGATTATTAACTTTTCTTCTTTATATATTTCAATATTATCCAAATACTACAATAGATATTCATTATTTTTATCATTGGGAAAAAATGTTAAACATATTTTATAAGTAATTATATAGCTTAAGGCCAAATATCGATCTCTTGAAAGTTAACATGCACTGTATTCTTTTTATCCCTTTTCCTCTGATAATTAACATGTACTTGAGTTCCACAGAAGACTGTTTTAACTCTTAAAATAACTTACTTCTTTGACTATAGTCATAGGCAGTGAAGCTTTTAGTTTCTTATAACTAACTGTCTGAAAGGAAGAATAGCTAATAAGAGTAGGGACTACAAGTAAAATGGACTTGGGTTCTAATCTTTTTACTGGCCATAAGATCCAAGATAAATCATCTCATTTTTTAATTTCTTTATTTTTCAAATAGGGAAAATACTAGTGAAGTATTTCATGAGGTTTGCTATGGGCTGAATTGTGTCCTTACCTAATTCATATGTTGAAATCCTAATTCTCAGTACCTTAGAATATTTGGAGACAGGGTTTTTACAGAGGTAATTAAATTAAAATAAGATTATTAAGGTTGGCCCTAATACAATATGACTGGTGTTTCTGTAAGAGGCAATTTGAACACAGACAGATACAGAGAGAATTCAATGGCAAGCAGCACAGGGAGAAGGCGGCCATCTTCAAGTTACAGAAAGAAGCTTAGAACAGATCCTTCCCTCAGGGCTCTCAGAAGGAACCAATATTACCAATACCTTAATCTTGGACTTCCAGACTCCGGAACTGTGAGAAAATGAATTTCTCTTGTTTAAGCCCTTCAGTCTTTGTTATGGCAGTGCTAGCAAACTAATACAAGGTTATAAGGAGCATTAAAAGAAATCATATGACGGCTTCCCTGGTGGCGCAGTGGTTGAGAGTCCGCCTGCCGATGCAGGGGACACGGGTTCGTGTCCCGGTCTGGGAAGATCCCACATGCCGTAGAGCGGCTGGGCCTGTAAACCATGGCCGCGGAGCCTGCGCGTCCGGAGCCTGTGCTCCGCAACGGGAGAGGCCACAGCTGTGAGAGGCCCACGTACCGCAAAAAAAAAAAAAAAAAAGAGAGACCATAAGAGTAAAATTTTAACAATTGCCTGGTACAAAATAAACTTAATAAATGGGATTTATCATTATTGTTTTTAAAATATAAAAGTTCTCATGATTACAGATTTTTTTCTGTATAGTTAATCCTAAAATAAAATGCAATTGCGATTCTTTCATCAATTCTTAAATCAGAGACTGTGACCTGAAAAATAATTATTATAATTATATATTAAAAGTGACTTTGGAGTTAAACAAGTCTAGCTCTTTCCCTTTTATTTTACTGAGAGCAGAGAGATTATATAATTTTTGTCCAGGTAGAAAGCAAGTCAGAGACAAAACTATTTTTATTGTATAAACCTCCAGACTTTTATGCAAGAATTATTTTATTCCACAGTATGTTACTTATAGCTATGTTTGTTTTATAAAATTGTCACTTTTCTATATAAAAGATATATTTTCTCTTTCTCCTGTTTTCTACTCTTCAAAATTAATTTGTGTTTCCCTATTTCTGTGTAACAGGATATACCTTAATTGTCCAAATTACTTTTTATTATATAGGGACTGTTTCTGTCTTTTGACTAGGAAGATCATATCCATGAGACCTCTTTATATTCCAGGAAGCATTAGGATCCACCCTATAAAGCTGGCATCATTACTTTTATTGCCATAGAGTCTGTTGGAATCCTATTTGGAAAGCTGGGGTAAAAGCAGTTGGCCACATTGGAGGAGTACTGAAGTAAAGGTTCATGAGCCCAGACCAACTACGAGGCTGAAGCTGTGCATGGGGGTGGGGGTATACTCAAAGTAGTTGGGAGACAACCAAGGTCATACACATCTGGGAACAATGCATTGTTTGTGGGCCACTCAGAAACAGGCGCTTAAAAGAACCATATAGGGTTGGAGAGAACCATACATATCAGGATGAACAAGTGAGGATCTGGTCAAGCTATAGTTGGAATATAGATACACTTTCCTTTCACATCTGCGGAAGGAGGAGAGAGATGTGAACTCAGAAAATTGCACGTGGAGTGATTTTTGCCTCAAAAGTTGAGAGATGGTTTAGAATTCAGGAATTTCTGCTTCCCCTTTCCAGTGTTAATGGATCATTATTTTCAAAGTCACCTTAGAACACCCTGACCAGGAAATCCTGAGTGGCCAAAACTTGCACAGCATGCCTATAGTATGTCTGAGAGTCTGTCTTTGAAAAATATTCCACTTTAGAGGCTTTATTAAATTCCAATTGGATGACTTCTTAACTTCTGAGATGATCCAGTCTTCAATAGTTTGATGGACTTTATGAATATCATATAAGGAAGCTTTAACTTCTTGTTTAGGTAAACTTGAAAAATAGATGATTTAGTATGGAATCACATCTAAAGATTTCAAACTAAATTGGAAATAGGTAATCAAATCTTAATAAGTCCTTATTTAATTACAATAAGATAACAACCACCCCATGATGGTTATTTCTGTGTTTTGGACCTTCAGCCCTTGAGCCTACAGATATCCATAAATCTCCTTTCTCCATGAAAGCATCTTCACAATATAGGTTTGGAATGAAAAAAAAGCAAGATACAGGAAAGGGTGATGAATATACTAACCTATTAAGTAAAAAAGAGGTGAAAGCTAATATGTATTGCTACTTACTTGTACATGTATAAAATATTTGGAAGGATATAAAAATGGAACAACAGTGTTTATTTGTTGGTGGTGGCAGGGGCACTGTGGAATGGGAACTTGGAAGATGGTGTAAGGGATTGGAAGGAAAAATAATTTTTCTAGTAAGCACATACACATGCACATACACACATGTATATACACACAAATATATGTGTATATATATAAATATATAATTTTAGCTTCATAAATATCTTACCTATTCAAAAATTTTTAAAAGTAGTGTTTAACAGTAACGTGAATTACTCCTTAATTAAAATTAAAGTGAAATAACTGAAAACCAAGTAGTGAAACAAGTATAAGGTTGGGTGTTGAGATATTTGGATATAATAAATTTTAAACATGGTGATTGAAAGCTCAGAAACATTGAAAAAATACAGTATTTGCCTAAAATCCCCATCAGGTTTTTTTTTTTTTTTTTTTTTTTTTTTTTCCGTACGCGGGCCTCTCACTGTTGTGGCCTCTCCCGTTGCGGAGCACAGGCTCCAGACGCGCAGGCCCAGCGGCCACGGCTCACGGGCCTAGCCACTCCGCGGCATGTGGGATCTTCCCGGACTGGGGCACGAACCCGTGTCCCCTGCATCGGCAGGCGGACTCTCAACCACTGCGCCACCAGGGAAGCCCCCCATCAGGTTTTAAGTACCTAATTCTAATGATTTATGGAGTTTAATAAATAAGACAAATCAGAAATGTAAATATGTTAGTGTACATCAAATTTATAATTTCATTTTTGCAAGAGTAATTTTGAAGACTTTCCAAGAATCAGAAAACCACATGTTAGAGCTTTGCAATTTCTCTGTACTTTGACAAATTCGACAAATAGAGTAAATTGAGAAATAGCCACTCAATGCTGAATTATATTGGTGCAGCTCCTTAAGAAAAGCTGTGGTTTACCTGAGCCATAGTTTATTGAAATGAATCTAACATTATAAATCCTCTTTGTGATGAATTCTTTGCTTAATACCATGTTTAAAAGAGATGTTAAGGACAATAAAACAACCCACCATCCTGAAACTCTGATGTGTTTCTCACTATTTAGACCCTTTTTCTATGTATCATCCCAGGTACCTCACATTCCTAGTACATCTGTACCACATTACTTGTGTATGCAGTATTGCCATCCTCCCACAGCCCCCTCAGAATACCTCTTCTCCATTTCTTCAGTCATTTAAGTCTTTCCTTCACAGCTCACATAAAATTCTAGTTACTCTCGGGAATTCCCTGGCAGTCCAGTGGTTAGGACTCAGTGCTTTCACTGTGGCAACCTGGGTTCAGTCCCTTGTCGGGGAACTAAGATGCCGCAAGCCGTGCAGGGCACAGTCAGAAAAAATTATATTACTCTCATTGTTTTCCACTACCAGCCCCAACAATCTGAACTTTCTGAAGAGCTCTTATCAAGGTCATTGATGGACCCAGATACTACTTATTTCATCTGTGCTATGGCATCCATCATTTACCAAAGGACCTTAAAGTCACAAGGGGGTTAATGAGTAAGATACTAGCTTCATTCAAGAGACTGAGTTCAGGCATTGAAATTATGGATCCCATCAACATGGGCAACTGGACTTCAAAACCAGCAGGCTGTAAAGTTGAGAAGCAGCTAAAATATCCATACCCATAAGGGAGAAATATGCTTGATACCTAGTTCTTAGCATAATGTCTAGTATATAATATATGCTCTCTACTCAATGAATATTTGTTGAACAATAGAATCAACTCCATTAGTTTCTATACAAAAATTCCATTAAAATGCAAATTTACTGGACATTTCATCGAAACTGAATTTAAGATGGCTTCTTCTTTTTTTGGTAAATCAGTAATAACTCCTTCTGGCAAACTTAACACTGTGTGAACACCAAATTGTAGTAAATGTAGACTGATTGTATGTGGAAAATTAGAATGTTGTGATTAACAAATCAGTTAAATGCGCATTCTGTGTGTATGGGTGATTTGCCTTAAATGTCTTACGTGAGATTTCCTGATTACAAAGTAGTTTATCAATTATCTTCTCAACTAGATTGGAACCAGTAAGGTGAGAACTTCATCTTCTCTCCCCTGGAATGCCCAGTTCCACATATGTTTGGTTGTTGATGAAAAATGTGAGACGTAGAGAGAAGCAAGTTGACATAAAGCAACTGTATGATTGCCCATGATCGAAAGGACTTAGAAAATTTTGATCAATCATAGTAACATCAAGGGACAATTTTGAAGCAAGAATCTTTCTCTTGCCAGTTCTCTAGGGGTACTTTCCATTCCTTGCTTTGAACTTGGAGATGAGTCAGTAGAGCAAAAGAAATCAGAGTAGTTGGGCAAGGCTCCAACCAAACCACCTTCTCCTCATTGATTTTTCCAAAGCCAACTCCTACTGGCACTCATGACTAGCTCCATGTTATCATCCACTTAGGGCCCTTCAGTCCAGCAGTTTGGCCACATATTGTTACCAACCATCATTCTGCTGTAACAACCATTCTGCTGAGTACAGTAGACTGTACTTTGTTTTCACCAGGCAAGAGTTAACCTAATTTGTTTCTAATCTAGTTATGTTTAATGATATAGTGACATTACGTGCAGAAGTTCAGTGGGGGAACTTTATTACTTGTTAATAATGTCGAATCATAACCAAATCAATTTCAAGTAGCAATGCCTGATATGAGGAAAGGTCCCTTTCATTTCAGTCATTGCTGAGTAAAAATTTGACAGTGGTTTAAATTCATACTGTTAGTGCAAAAATGGTTTTTAGAGAATATCTGGTCCAGATTTCTCATTTTCAAACAAGAGATGAGCAGCTTGGGGAAGTTGAGCTCCCTCAGTGCATTTATGACTCTGTGATAGAAGTAAAAATAGAAGGTAGGTCTCCCAACTCCTTCAGTTCTACAAATACTGATTTTTTTCCTATACTATACTATACCATACTTTCTAGCAACAAAATCTAAAATAAGCAACAAAATTAAATGGCACAATTGTGATCATTTAAAGAAGAAAATGTGTGAACACATGATTTTAATTTGCTTATACTATTTCCAGTTATACTGAAAAGTAAAATGCAAGCATATTAAGAGAAAAATGAAACAATGTTTTTCGCTTTCATGATAATGTTTAGTGTTTCATAATTTTGATATTACTGTTTCAAAAAGAATTTAAGGGGGGCTTATTCTTAAACTGTCAGTTATTAAAATGTGTATACAATTACTATTACGGCATTAATAGAAAAGGCTGGTCTCTAAATGTTGGTGATAAAGATGAATAATTCTCATAACTAATTTCTGAACCATGTGTTTCAAATTTCATGGGTGTACTAATATAGTTCTCTGCATGTTATATTTCAGAGGTGTATCTTAGAATAATTGTTTCATGTATGTTCAAGACACACAAGCAAAATTCAGTATAATAAAGAGATTCTTATAGCACAGTTACATTAGACAAGCAAGTCTCTTATAGGTAAGGACAGGGTGAATTCAGTTGAAATTATGATTCACCATTCCATTCATAAACACTTATCAGTGCTAACATGCTTTCTAAGCTTCAGTAGTCTGAATAGTTTATAGCAGTCATTGCAAAAGAATCATTTCTTCTTTAAATGGAGAAATATTGCAGACTCAAGAATTCTTTTCCTTCTGGAACTGTTACTCTTATGAGATAAATATGTGTGTTTCTTTAATGATGCACACAAGCAATTTCAAATAAAATGGGAGTTATGCAGAGAGATTGAACAGAAAGTAGACCCTATCATGGTTTAACTAAATAGAGCTCAGTATCTGAAAAGATGTCACTCTTATGATCAGTATGAACTTGAACAGATATTCAACTTTTGCAAAATAATATAACCCAAGATATTACCCAGTTAACAGGAAGTTTTCTAGCAGTCAGTATATACACCATAATAATTTTGTATCTCTACTCAAAGATGGAAGATGGTCCCTGTTCCCATGCCTGATATAAACTGCAGAAAATAAGATCATTCACTATGAAGAGAAGTTTGGTGACATGTTAGAAAGAAAAAGCCATGTTGGGTAAAATTAACTCTGACAAATAATAGAAATAACTTCTATCAGGAGAATACTCAGGACAACGTGCCAATGAAGAAAAAATTTTAACTAGAAAAACATTATTATAGCAATAAAAAAGAGATAATTTTCACCTGCTGTGAAAATACAAAGTTAAAGAACTCTATTAAGACAGCATGTGTAGTGTAGTAGTTCACATCCATTAAGTCTGGACTCCCAATCATTGTAGTATGATTATCATACTTAGTTCCTATACATAAAATATTTTGAGGATATTATTATCCTCTTTTTTTTGAGATTAGAAATCTGAGTCGTAGGCAGTGTAAATCATTTACTTAAGGCCATACAGCTATTGACTGGAAGAGGTGAGGTTCAAATCCAGAGAATCAGATGCCACTGCCAACCACTTGATCTCTAAAATATACTGGTTTCTGCAATTTTTAAATGATTAAATAGAGACCCACATGCCACAAATGTTGGGAACTACAGACTGGGAAGAAAACCTGTACAGTCAGAGAAACCTGGGCTTGAATTCCATTTCCGTCACTGCTAGAACATGTTGAGGAACTTAATTAATTATTGGGCTCTCAGTTTCTTCCTGTATGGATTAAATCCTGGTTATCAATATTTATTCTCAGTGCACTCAGGAAATGTGAATGATCACTTTTAGATTCAAGAAAGGAAGTAGACACAAATGTTGAAGCTGCAAAAAATAATATGTTTCAGAGCATGAAAGATGTAGGTAGAGTTGAATTTATATTTCACAAGGATTAAAAAAATTTGCTATGGACTAGATTTTCATTCTTCTCTCCTGCTTACATTTATATTTTATATTAAAATAATTCTGTATTAACTTTTTATATGAAAGTTTTTTTTTAGTTCTAATTTTTTAACTGCCTTCTTAGGATTTTGCCCTGTTCCATTATTTTTTATCTTCATTTTATTGAATATAGACAAAATAAAATGACAGTTAATATATTTTAACATCTTTATTGGAGTATAATTGCTTTACAATGGTGTGTTAGTTTCTGCTGTATAACAAAGTGAATCAGCTATATATCCCCATATCTCCTCCCTCTTGCGTCTCCCTCCCACCTTCCCTATCCCACCTCTCCAGGTGGACACAAAGCACCGAGCTGATATCCCTGTGCTATGCGGCTGCTTCCCACTAGCTATCTATTTTATATTTGGTGTGTATATATGTCCATGCCACTCTTTCACTTTGTCCCAGCTTACCCTTCCCCGTCCCTGTGCCCTGAAGTCCATTCTCTATTTCTGCGTCTATACTCCTGTCCTGCCCCTCGTTTCTTCAGAACCTTGTTTTTTTCTTTAGATTCCATACATATGTGTTAGCATATGGTATTTGTTTTTCTCTTTCTGACTTACTTCACTCTGTATGACAGACTCTAGGTCCATCCACCTCACTACAAATAATTCAGTTTCATTTCTTTTTATGGCTGAGTAATATTCCATTATATATAGGTGTCACATCTTCTTTATCCATTCATCTGTCGATGGACACTTAGGTACCTTCCATGTCCTGGTTATTGTAAATAGAGCTACAGTGAACATTGTGGTACATGACTCTTTTTGAATTATGGTTTTCTCAGGGTAAATGCCCAGCAGTGGGATTGCTGGGTTGTATGGTAGTTCTATTTTTAGTTTTCTGAGGAACCTCCATACTGTTCTCCATACTGGCTGTATCAATTTACATTCACACCAACAGTGCAAGAGGGTTCCCTTTTCTCCACACCCTCTCCAGCATTTATCGTTTGTAGATTTTTTTGATGATGGCCATTCTGACTGGTGTGAGATGATAATTCATTGTAGTTTTGATTTGCATTTCTCTAATAATTAGTGATGTTGGGCATCCTTTCATGTGTTGCTTGACAATCTGTATATCTTTGGAGAAATGTCTACTTAGGTCTTCTGCCCATTTTTTGAGTGGGTTGTTTTTTTTGGTTTTTTTTTTTTTTTCGATATTGAGCTGCATGAGCTGCTTGTATATTTTGGAGACTAATCCTTTGTCAGTTGCTTTGTTTGCAAATATTTTCTCCCATTCTGAGGGTTGTCTTTTCGTCTTGTTTATGGTTTCCTTTGCTGTGCAAAAGCTTTGAAGTTTCATTAGGTCCCATTTGTTTATTTTTGTTTTTATTTCCATTTCTCTAGGAGGTGGGTCAAAAAGGATCTTGCTGTGATTTATGTAAGAGTGTTCTGCCTGTGTTTTTCACTAAGAGTTTTATAGTGTCTGGCCTTACATTTAGGTCTCTAATCCTTTTTAAGTTTATTTTTGTGTATGGTGTTAGGGAGTGTTCTAATTTCATTCATTTACATGTAGCTGTCCAGTTTTCCCAGCACTACTTATTGAAGAGACGTCTTTCCTCCATTGTATATCCTTGCCTCCTTTGTCATAGATTAGTTGACCATAGGTGTATGGGCTTATCTCTGGGCTTTCTATCCTGTTCCATTGACCTATATTTCTGTTTTTGTGCCAGTACCATGCTTTCTTGATTACTGTAGCTTTGTAGTATAGTCTGAAGTCAGGGAGTCTGATTCCTCCAGATCCATTTTTTCCCCTGAAGATTACTTTGGCTACTGGGGTCTTTAGTGTCTCCGTACAAATTTTAAGATTTTTTGTTCTAGCTCTGTAAAACAATGCCATTGGTAATTTGATAGGGATTGCATTGAATCTGTAGATTGTTTGGGTAGTATAGTCATTTTCACGATATTGATTCTTTCAGTCCAAGAACATGGTATATCTCTCCATCTGTTTGTATCATCTTTAATTACCTTCCTCAGTGTCTTATAGTTTTCTTCATACAGGTCTTTTGTCTCTTTATGTAGGTTTATTTCTAGGTATTTGATTCTTTTTGTTGCAATGGTAAATGGGAGTGTTTCCTTAATTTCTCCTTCAGATATTTAATCATTAGTGTATAGGAATGCAAGAGACTTCTGTGCATTAATTTTGTATCCTGCTACTTTACCAAATTCATTGATTAGCTCTAGTAGTTTTCTGGTAGCATCTTTAGGATTCTCTATGTATAGTATCATGTCATCTGCAAAGAGTGACTGTTTTATTTCTCTTTTCCAATTTGGATTCCCTTTATTCCTCTTTCTTCTCTGATTCCTGTGGCTAAAACTTCCCAAACTGTGTTGACTATTAGTGGTGAGAGTGGGCAACCTTGTCTTGTTCCTGATCTTAGTGGAACTGGTTTCAGTTTTTCACTGCGAACGATGTTGGCTGTGGGTTTGTCATATATGGCCTTTATTACGTTGAGGTAAGTTCCCTTTATGCCTACTTTCTGGAGGATTTTTATCATAAATGGGTGTTGAATTTTGTCAAAAGCTTTTTCTGCATTTGGGATGATCATTTGGTTTTTATCATTCGATTTGTTAATGTGGTGTGTCACGTTGTTTTGCGTATATTGAAGAATCCTTGCATTCCTGGGATAAACCCCACTTGATCATGGTGTATGATCCTTTTAATATGCTCTTGGATTCTGTTTGCTAGTATTTTGTTGAGGATATTTGCATCTATGTTCATCAGTGATTTTGGCCTGTAGATTTCTTTTTTTGTGGCATCTTTTCTGGTTTTGGTATTAGGGTGATGATGGCCTCGTAAAATGAGTTTGGGAGTGTTCCTCCCTCTGCTATATTTTGGAAGAGTTTGAGAAGGATAGGTGTTAGCTCTTCTCTAAATGTTTGATAGAATTCGCCTGTGGAGCCACCTGGTCCTGGGCTTTTGTTTGTTGGAAGATTTTTAATCACAGTTTCAATTTCAGTGCTTGTGATTGGTCTGTTTATATTTTCTAATTCTTCCTGGTTCAGTCTCAGAAGGTCGTGCTTTTCTAAGAATTTGTCCATTTCTTCCAAGTTGTCCATGTTATTGGCATAGAGTTGCTTGTAGTAAGGATGTCTCATGATCCTTTGTATTTTTGCAGTGTCAGTTGTTACTTTTCCTTTTTCATTTCTAATTCTGTTGGTTTCAGTCTTCTTTTTTTCTTGATGAGTCCACCTAGTGGTTTATCAATTTTGTTTATCGTCTCAAAGAACTTTTAGTTTTATTGATCTTTGCTATCATTTCCTTCCTTTTTCATTTATTTCAGATCTGATCTTAATGATTTCTTTCCTTCTGCTAACTTTGGGGGTTTTTTGTTATTCTTTCTCTGATTGCGTTAGGTGTAAGGTTAGGTTGTTTATTTGAGTTGTTTCTTGTTTCCTGAGTTAGGATTATATTGCTATAAACTTCCCTCTTAGAACTGCTTTTTCTGAATTGCATAGATTTTGGGTTGTTGTGTTTTCACTGTCATTTGTTTCTAGGTATTTTTTAATTTCCTCTTTAATTTCTTCAGTGATCTCTTGGTTATTTAGGAGCGTATTGTTTAGCCTCCATGTGTTTGTATTTTTCACAGATTTTTTTCCTGTAATTGATATCTGGTCTCATAGCGTTGTCATCGGAAAAGGTACTTGATATGATTTCAGTTTTCTTAAATTTACCAAGGCTTGATTTGTGACCCAAGATATGATCTATCCTGGAGAATGTTCCATGAGCACTTGAGAAGAAAGTATAATCTGCTGTTTTTGGATGTAGTGTCCTATAAATATCAATTAAGTCTATCATGTTTAATGTATCATTTAAAGCTTGTGTTTCCTTATTTATTTTCATTTCGGATGATCTGTCCATTGGTGAGAGTGGGGTGTTAAAGTCCCCTACTATGATTGTGTTACTGTGAATTTCCCCTTTTATGGCTCTTAGCATTTGCCTTATGTATTGAGGTGCTCCTATGTTGGGTGCATAAATATTTATAATTGTTGTATCTTCTTCTTGGATTGATCCCTCGATCATTATGTCATGTCCTTCTTTGTCTCTTGTAATAGTCTTTGTTTTAAAGTCTATTTTCTCTTATATGAGAATTGCTACTCCAGCTCTCTTTTGATTTCTATTTGCATGGAATATCTTTTTCCATCCCCTCACCTTCAGTCTGTATGTGTCCCTAGGTCTGAAGTGGGTCTCTTGTAGACGGCATATGTATGGGTCTTGTTTTTGTATCCATTCAGCCAGTCTATGTCTTTTGGTTGGAGCATTTAATCCATTTACATTTAAGATCGTTATCAATATGTATGTTCCCATTACCATTTTCTTAATTGCTTTGCGTTTGTTATTATAAGTCTTTTTCTCCTCTTGTGTTTCTTGCCTAGAGAAGTGCCTTTAGCATTTGTTGTAAAGCTGGTTTGGTGGTGCTGAATTCTCTTAGCTTTCACTTGCCTGTAAAGGTTTTAATTTCTCTATGGAATCTGAATGAGATCCTTTCTGGGTAGAGTAATCTTGGTTGTAGGTTTTTCCCTTTCATCATTTTAAATATGTCCTGCCACTCCCTTCTGACTTGCAGAGTTTCTGCTGAAAGATCAGCTGTTAACCTTATGGGGATTCCCTTGTATGTGAATTGTTCTTTTCCCTTGCTGCTTTTAATATGTTTTCTTTGTATATAATATTTGATAGTTTGATTAATATGTGTCTTGGTGTGTTTCTCCTTGGATTTATCCTGTATGGAACTCTGCGCTTCCTGGACTTGACTATTTCCTTACCCATATTAGGGCAGTTTTCAACTATAATCTCTTCAAATATTTTCTCAGTCCCTTTTTTTTTCTCTTTTCCAGGACCCCTATAATTCGGATGTAGGTGTGTTTAATGTTGTCCCAGAGGTCTCTGAGATAGTTCTCAATTCTTTTCATTTTTTTTTCTTTATTCGGCTCTGCAGTAGTTATTTTCACTATTTTATCTTCCAGGTCACTTATCAGTTCTTCTGACTCAATTATTTTGTTATTGATTCCTTCTAGGGAATTTTTAATTTCATTTATTGTGTTTTTCATCATTGTTTGTTTGCTTTTTAGTTCTTCTAGGTCCTTGTTAAACGTTTCTTGTATTTTCTCCATTCTATTTCCAAGATTTTGGATCATTTTTACTATTATTACTCTGAATTCTTTTTCAGGTAGACTGCCTATTTCCTCTTCATTTGTTGGTCTGGTGGGTTTTTACCTTGCTCCTTCATCTGCTGTGTATTTCTCTGTCTTCTCATTTTGCTTAACTTACTGTGTTTGGGGTCTCCTTTTCACAAGCTGCAGGTCCGTAGTTCCCATTGTTTTTGGTGTCTGCTCCCAGTGGGTAAGATTGGTTCAGTGGGTTGTCTAGGCTTCCTGGTGGAGGGGACTGGGCATGTGTTCTGATGGATGAGGCTGGATCTTGTCTTTCTGGTGGACAGCACCAGGTCTGGTGGTGTGTTTAGGTGTCTGTGAATTTATTATGATTTTAGGCAGCCTCTCTGCTAATGGGTGTGGTTTTGTTCCTGTCTTGTTAGTTGTTTGGCATAGGTGCTCCTATGTTGGGAGCTACAGTGCTCCCAACATAGGAGCTACAAGCTACAGTGCTCCCACTGTAGCTTGCTGGCCGTTGAGTGGAGCTGGGTCTTAGCATTGAGATGGAGATCTCTGGGCGACCTTTCACCATTTGATATTATGTGGGGCTGGGATGTCTCATGTGGACCAATGTCCTGATGTCGACTCTCCCACATCAGAGGCTCAGGCCTGACACCCGGCCAGAGCAGCAAGACCCTGTCTGCCACATGGCTCAGAAGAAAAGGGAGAAAAAAATGAATGAAAGAAAAATAAATAAATAAAATAAAATGAAGTTATTAAAATGGAAAGAATTATTAAAAATAAAAAAAATTAATAAGTAATAAAAATAGAAAGAGAAAAAGAAAGAAGAGAGCAACTAAACCCAAAAATAAATACACCAGTGATAAGAAGTGCTAAAAACTATACTAAAAAAAAAAAAAAAAAACACCGACAGTCAGAACCTTGGGACAAATGGTAAAAGCACAGCTATACAGACAAAATCACACAATGAAGCATACACATACACACTCCCAAAAAGAGGAAAAGGAAAAAAAAAATGTATATAGATACATAAAAGGAAGAGAGCAACCAAATCAGTAAACAATTCTACCAATGATAATAAGCTCTAAATACTAAACTAAGATAAACATAAAACCAAAAGCAAATTAGATGCAGAAAGGGAACCCCAAGTCTACAGTTGCTCCCAAAGTCCACTGCCTCAATTTTGGGATGATTTGCTGTCTATTCAGGTATTCCACGATGCAGGGTACATCAAGTTGACTGTGGAGATTTAATCTGCTGCTCCTGAGGCTGCTGGGAGAGATTTCCCTTTCTCTTCTTTGTTCGCACAGCTCCCGGGGTTCAGCTTTGGATTTGGCCCTTCCTCTGCGTGTAGGTCGCCTGTCGGTGTCTGTTTCCCACCCAGACAGGATGGGATTAAAGGAGCAGATGATTAGGGGGCTCTGGGTCACTCAGGCCGGGGGAGGGAGGGGTGTGGACTGTGGGGAGAGCCTCCGATGGCAGAGGCCGGCATGCTGTTGCAACAGCCTGACACATGCCATGTGTTCTCCCAGGGATGTTTTCCCTGGATCACGGGACCCGGGCAGTGGTGGGCTGCACAGGCTCCCAGGAGGGAAGGTGTGGATAGTGACCTGTGCTTGCACACAGGCTTCTTGGTGGCCGCAGCAGCAGCCTTAGTATCTCGTGCCCATCTCTGGTGTCCGCACTAATAGCTGCGGCTCGTGCCCATCTCTGGAGCTCATTTAGGTGGTGCTCAGAATCCCCTCTCCTCGTGCACCTGAAACAATGGTCTCTTGCCTCTTCAGCAGCTCCAGACTTTTTCCCGGACTCCCTCCCAGCTAGCCGTGGCGCACTAGCCCCCTTCAGGCTGTGTTCACGCAGCCAACCCCAGTCCTGTCCCTGTGATCTGACCTCCGAAGCCCAAGCCTCAGCTCCCAGCCCCCGCCCGCCCCGGCGGGTGAGCAGACAAGCCTCTTGGGCTGGTGAGTGCCGGTCGGCACCGATCCTCTGTGCGGGAATCTCCCCGCTTTGCCCTCCGCACCCCTGTTGCTGTGTTCTCCTCCGTGGCTCCGAAGCTTCCCCCCTCCGCCACCCGCAGTCTCCGCCAGTGAAGGGGCTTCCTAGTGTGTGGAAACTTTTCCTCCCTCACAGCTCCCTTGCTGAGGTGCAGGTCTCATCCCTATTCTTTTGTCTCTGTTTTTCCTTTTTTCTTTTACCCTACCCTGGTACGTGGGGAGTTTATTGCCTTTTGGGCAGTCTGAGGTCTTCTGCCAGCGTTCAGTAGGTGTTCTGTAGGAGTTGTTCCACACGTAGATGTATTTCTGATGTATTTGTGGAGAGGAAGGTGATCTCCATGTCTTACTCCTCCACCATCTTGAAGGCGTCCCCTGACAGTTAATTATTATAGATGTGAAACTGCTAAGTGTCCATGAAGCAATCTCTTTTTATTATCTACATTATAGTGTAAGGAAAAATGTTCATATATAACCTGAGTTTAAGCCAATGACATGCAAGCTTATTACAGTAGAGTCAACAAACTAAAAATTTGCTTCCATATATTATACTTTAATTTTGTTTTGGTTCCATCTGTTTTGTCTCATGATGTATAAATGACTTAATTTTATCTGAAATCTAAGAAAAACTTTTTCAGATTTTTTTTTTTATGATCTGAAGAGAGCAGTGGTTTGAATATCTTATTTTGCTTATTAAATTACAAAACTTGCAAAATTAAATCAAATGTCTCACATCTAAATAAATATTTGTGATTTTACTTTATAAACACAATAAATTTTTTAAAATTGTGACTCTTTGTAGGTCACAATAAGATGCAAAAATCTTTGAAATTATTTTGGAAGGTTAAATATAACTTTATTGAAATAAAATGACAGAAATAAAATAAAATAAATGATTTTTCCCAGATCAGAAAATTTTCTAATATAATTTTAATTGGCTTGACATTGAATTCTGCCAATGAAAGTCTTATATTAAATTAAAGAATTTTATTTCTTTCAGATTTTTTCTAAACTTTTGTATATGTGTATACCAAACATACACAAACATATGCATTTATATATATTTTTTCCCCTTGGAGAAAATATATTTATTTCCATGATATAGATATTATATATATATATATGGAATAGTTGCCCAGTTCTGATCTGAAAATAAATTGAAAAGAGAATGGTGAAAACTTTCAGAAATCTGTAACTAGGCTTTGAACAGCTCTTCCATAGCTGCTCAAGGCAAATAATGCTTGTGTTAATATCTAAGTCAGATGTAACAAAGGAGAAATGCTCAAAATACTATGATGTTGTTACAGTTTGTTACAACAAAAGGGAAATTTCACATCTTCTTAGCTTTACGAAAAAAGCCAAATAAAACAAAAATGCTGAAGTTGGACTTAAAAACAAGAACACAGCCCTTCCCTACAATCATATGAGAGAGGCATTATGAGAGCAGGTGTTCAGTGGCTTGCATTTAGCTAAATTTGGTTCAGTCAATGACTCACTGTTGAGAAAAGTTGACCTAGTCAGTTTTAAAAATAGTGGTTTTTGAATACTAGCACCCAGGGTGAAGTTGACCATATAGCACACATTAATGGCATAGTTTTTTATTTAAGTATTTTTTCTATGACTTGCTCAATTATTGCAAAAAGCAGCAAATACATCTCAATTTTACTTATCCACCCTCCTTTATCCACAACTTCTCTAATGTTTTCTATGCTTATTCAGTTGGCTACAAGACTGTGTGTGTCCGTCTGGCTGCATGATGATAGCAGATTGGTTGTTGTATTCATCACCTTTGTTTTCTCAGTGATTTCAGTGTTTAAGCCACCAGTGATTTCCACTGTCTCCCCATGGTCATGTGTTGGAGTGGTAACCAGAATAGCTGATTTGTATTAACTGCAACAAAGGATGTTTTCTAGAACATGCTTGGTGGCCTTTCAGTTGTTTTATTGGCTGGACTTCGTAATTTTTTTTCTAGCAGAGTGCACAATTTCTCACCATCCCAGACCACTGTACATATAAACAACAGACTGATCTACGGTCATCCATAGAGCAGTCAAAGTACATCCATGCATTACACCAACTGTTTCACCACCCTTAATTCTAACCCATCTGCCTTTCGTTACTTTTGCTCTGAGTCCACACCTACTTGGTTTCTTGCTTCTCCTCCCTTTCAGGATGGTTTGATATTCCTCCCCTTCTAAGGTGTTTCTCATTTCTAACCCAGTGATTAGCATTTTAATACCTGTCCCGTTGATGCATTCATTTCTTGTACAACTCTGCCTCTCAATTTATTAATCTGTTCTCTGAAACATTTCTTTTCTCTTTATTGGGTGTGTGCTCTTCAAGTTCATTAAGTTATATCCAGAGCCATGAAAATAGACTCTCACTCTTCTTCCAGAGAACATTCTGGAAAAGGGTGTGTCCTTTTTTTTAATAGGAACCACAGCCCACTAGACTGCAATACCAGGGTCTATTTCTCACTGATCTCTTCAGCTTTCCTATGTTAGGCTAATAAGGGAATTCTGCCTGTAAGATCATCTAAATCTACGAATTGTGCTCCTCTTTCCTCTGTAAATATCTACAATTATTTAACAAAAACCAAACTGCCAATTCATAAAATATTCATTAGCAACTTCCACACGGTCCAACATCCTTCAATTCTCTTTTGTAGACACATATACAGTTATACTAATCATGTTCTTTTTATTAGTTGTTTCCATCAATTCATTCAGGAAAAACCTATATTAAGCATACCCTTTTAGTTGCTATTGCTTTCTGAGCAATTGCATCATGCCAGACATTTTGATAAGTGCTTTATAAAAATAATCATATTTAATTTTCTCAATAGTCCTACAAGATAGGTTGTAGTAGTAGTAGCAGTAGTACTTCCTTTTTCATGATATGAAGACTGAAACTAACGTGATTAAATATTTTGTCCAAAGTTACACTATCAGTAAGGAGACATGCCAAGCCTCCAATTCAAGAGTGTATAATTCTGCAACATTAACCAATAATGTATGTGACCTAAATAATGTATGTGACCTAAATAATATATGTGACCTAAGCCGTATTTTGAAAGTGTAAAAACCTATCTGGGATTGTAAGAATGAATATCAGTAAGACTGAAAAAAGGAAAAGGCAGTTCTGCCATTAATCAGGATGGGTAGGAGGTTGGACACAGAAAAGCTAATCCCCAAATTAACAGAAAAATTATTTCCCCGAGGCCATGCAGTAAAATGCCATAACAAGCCTCTCTTTGTATAACTTTTGTTTGCGTACGAGTGATGCTCCCAGAGTTCTCTGTTTTCCTCATCTATTACTGAGGACATCTAATTGCTAAAATGCTGTCATCTCATGACAGCACCCAATCCCTAGTGAATCCTCGTCCTCTTAATCTCACCTAAAACCAGCAGCTAATCCGGAATTAATGCCCTCTTCCCTTAGACACTTTTCAAAATAATTCAGCAGTAACCAAAACCTTTCAAAAGATGCTTCCTTGCTCCCTCTTGTCGTGTGGCATTTCAGAGCTCCTCTGGAGTGCCCTCCTTTGCTGCATCAAGTTAATACATCTGATTTTATCAGACTTCAAATTTGTGCCTGGTGGCCTTTGGCTGATTAAGCTTTTAACAATGCATAGTGAATTAATACGCATAAGTAATTCCCAGAGGAAGAAAAACAAATAGCCATTAAATATTAGAAAGAATGTGCCTCTTTTAATAAAAATACAAATGAAAATGGTATGCCACTCTATCAATTTGGTAAAGATACTTTAAACTCTTAAAGATTCTGTATTATCAAGAGAAGACGGGTATGTAGTACAAGTACAGGGTAGTAAAGGAGAGGAGGCCTGGATACTGTCACACGGGCAGGTGGAGTTATATGTTACTTCAGATTCCTTCAGATTTTCTGGAATGAACTTTGGACTTAAAATATTCATTTGTAATCTAACTTTTAATAAGTTATTGAAAAAATAATAAAAGTACAGAAAAAATTTACTAGGATATTCATGGCAGCACTTGCAGAAAACAATGATATAAATGCCCCCAAAGAGACATTTAGTTAAACAAGTGATGGTACATGTATAAAACAGAATTCTATGCCAACAAAAAGCCTTTTGTAAATTAATATTTAGTGACATAATATACTGCTACATTAAAAAGGTAATTTATTAAGCAATACATACAGGAGATCAAAATTTCATTAAAAATTTTAGATGTGTGCATGCATATATAGGTATTTATAGAGAAGATATTAATCAAAATGCTCTTAAAGGCTTGGGTGGCAGAATAATAGGTGTCATTCTCTTTCTTGTACTTTGTGCACACATATTCCTTTATAAAACAAAATATGAATATGGTGTGTAATGAATCTGAAATCCATAAACATTGTCATTGTTTCAGGCAAAAGAATGTTAGTAGCCAATATTTTCACTATTTCTTATTGGCTTGCAATTGGCTATAGTTAATAATACTTGTATCATAAGCCTGATACTTCATTCCACAAATCCGATACCCTCGATACATCAGACTACATTTTTTATGTGAAAAGAAGGAAAAAGAATGGAGTAAGTTAACAGACAAAGGTCAGTGAAGTTCAAGCCCTTTAACCCAAAGCTAATCCATAGATTAGAGCAAATACATTCCTTTCCATAGACTTGATTTAAGACCTCAGATGACCAGAGAAACGGGTTAAACATGGTACAAAACATACATTGCTGGAAAACTTCCTCCTGTTTACCCTCTCCACCTACACCCCCACTTCCCCAGGGGAGACCAGACCACCTAGACACAAGGTATCAGTAGAGGCTGACATGAAAGCTAAAGCCCTCTGTGTCTGCCTGTCCTATAACAACAAAGAAAAACTGAAGTACCTTTGGTTAAATACAGGTGACTCGCCTCAATTTCTCATGAAAACATCCTTCTTGAGTTACCCCTTCACAAAGAAAGATGGCAGGTGTGGATGGCCTGAAGGTGACCCTGACAACTGAAGATATAGAATTTCTGACTGTCATTTAGCTACAACCCTTTAATGACTGCTAACTCAACCATGGCATTCAACAGTACTGAAGACATTTTAATATATTTCATCTCACTTTTGAGTATTTAATAGTATTAATATTGATTGAAGAATATAGTTATAAAATACTAGATAATAGATAAATAATATTTTTGTGTTATTCCCTACCGACCTGTGTCCATGAGCCCATATTACTCACTGGATATGAATAAATATAGCCACGTGCCTATAATTACTACTTCTCCTATGTTAGCACATGAAAGCCACTCAATAAAGTTAATTTTAATGAATTTAGTTATGTTCATATCTCATGCATGATTTGTCATGGTAAATAATGTGTAATATATTTAATTTGTAGGCATGTCATTCTCAGTTTACAATAAATGCTTTTATTCTCATTATAATATATACATAATTGTATTGTTTAATACATGGAAAATATAGAAGATTATGAGACCAAAACTTTTCCACAATCCCATCAGCCCCTACTTTCCCCAAAATCTGCAGTTAACTTTTGAAATATTTTCTCTTTGTATGCAGGTTTTACCTAGTTGAGATCAATGTGAGTGTGTGTATTGGGTTGGCCAAAAAGGTCGTTCAGGTTTTTCGTAAGATGTTACAGAAAAACCCGAACCAATTTTTGGCCAACCCAATATGTATCCTTAATATACTTGTTGTCCCAGTTTTTCATTATAACATTATAACATAATTCTACATAGGACACAAAAGTGTCTTAATAAGTCATTATGATTCATATGTACCCACTTAATTGATACATCTAGAGATAGTAACAAATTCTATTGAATTGTTAGAGCTACCCATTCCTCTTCCAGCAGAAGAGCCTCTTAACAGCTCTTGGACCTCGAATATTGTATAAATTGTGTATAAAATGTGTATTCGGATCTCTCTCATGATATAGCCATGATTAAAAAGTATCTACATCAATGATTCCCTTTTTCTCACTGTACCTTCACAGCTGGAGGGAGCTTATAACTGTAGCCTCCTCTCTTTTTCCCCCATAAATCTGACTTTAGAGTGCTCCATTTTCATTTGACAATAGTAGGTGTATATTTCACAGATGTCATAGTGGAATTACAAAGCTAAACTCAGAAGTATTCTGTTTTTAACATGCAGCTTCCTTTTGTAATTCATTTTTTTAATTTTGAAAATGTCACAACTTATACACATATGGGAAAATATTTGATATGATTTCTCCCTCTGTTGAAATTCAACAACTTATATTGTTACAGATTGGAATAATATGGCAGGAACGGATGGCATAAATCTGAGTCTATTCGTTTTGCTAACAACTCAACCTGATTGCCAAGTCTTCAGAGCTGGTAATACTGATGATGAGGAAACCAAACACTCCACAATGCAGATCTCTCATCTGAGGGTAAACAGGTAAGAAGCAAAAATACTACATTATACTTTAACTTAAAATTCATTCATCATCTATATGATAGGCTCTAGGTTACAGTTCCCTTGACCTTGAGGACCTCACTGTTGAATGGGCATGTCAGATATGTCAAGAAATGACTGTAATGCAATAGTAAGTCATATAAGGGTTTTTCAAAGAGTATAATGGAAGCAGGTGTAAACTCCTTCCCTTAAGATTAGTAATCTCAGATGACACATAACAGAAGGAAGACGTTTAGTGATTTGAGGGCCTATCTGTTAATCTCTGAGATCCTTGACCAATCTTCAGGCAAAGTTGTTTTCTTTTCTTCTCTCTGTTTTGACCCACTAGCTGTCCCTTCAGCTAATCTTATAAGAACATTAGGGGGAGAGTGGAGTTTGAAGAGGGGGAGAGTGGAGATCAGAAAAAAATGCACACATTCTCTAAACCATCCTCTCTTTCAAAAGAGACAGGTACTTGGACATTTCAACAGGATATAACAAAATCTATACACTAACAATTTGTCATCTGAGAAAGGCATTTCAGTTCAAGTCCATTTGCTGCTAAGAATTCGTTCAGAAAGCAAAAATGTAAACCAGTATTTCTTGGGTAATGTTGTATTTTCAGTGAAAATGTGATATGCATACGTTTTTTATCCCCCCCCAAAAAGTCATTATGACTTTTCAACCTAAAATGAACGGAGACTTTACTCTTTAGAAACAAAAATAAACAACAGATTAAACGAGGGAAAAAGAAAGAAAGAAAGGAAAGGAAATCATACTCCTTTGGGAGAAAAGATATTAAGAATCGCAGTTGTTTTTCTTTCCATTCTATGTCAGTTCAAGCATATCCAACCAGAGATTAAAGATCTATCCTGACAATATATTCAGAAGGAGATAATGAAGCAAAGAACTGAGAGGTACAACTTTGAATTACATTATCGAGTCTATTTATGAATTTTACTTACTACTTCTGCAGTTCCAATATTTCTACTGAGTTCTTTATTTACATGGAAACTTTTTCATATAATAGAGCTTCATATAGAATAAATACAGAAGAATAATATAGAAGAAATAAACATATAAAATCATAAATAATCTCAGTAGTTGGAAGTGTCATGGAGAAAATAAATCAGGATAATATGATAGGAAGTGATTTAGGCTTTATTGAAAGTTTCTCTGTGGCAGTGACATAAAATTTGAGCCTTAAATGAGAGAGAAATATTCATGTGACTAGAAAGAGTTTTTCATGCAGAGACAGCTAATTCAGAGGACCTGAGGAAAGTCCTTGCAAGTCATTCATAACCTGATTTGGAATAGCATAACCTGATTTACATTTTTTAAAAAGATCACTGTCTACTCTCTAGGAAACTGATTATCAAAGGACAACAGCTGAAGATGTGAGATCAGGAAAAGCGCTGTTGCATTGGTCAACATGAAAAGTGAGGGTGGTGTAAACCAAAGTGTTGATAGTAGAGGTGGAGAGAAGCAATAGTTGTCAGGGCATATTTGGAGAATTACTAGAAAGTAGAGTTGTTCAGAAATACAAATGCATTATTTATGGGGTCAAAGGAGTGGAGGAATCAAGCATAATCTGTATTTGGAGACTTGAACCACTAGACAGAATCTGGTGTAATTTGCTGAGATGGGAAATTCTGGGGAAGAAA
The DNA here is from genome assembly GCF_964270905.1 of Leucopleurus acutus. Lineage (NCBI taxonomy): Eukaryota > Metazoa > Chordata > Mammalia > Artiodactyla > Delphinidae > Leucopleurus > Leucopleurus acutus. The sequence continues at coordinate 57,300,313 of NC_139147.1, forward strand.
CAGGTAAGAAGAGATGGGGGAGAGGATTAGTTAAGGGTAATCAAGAATTCTGTTGCAAACATGTTAAATTTGAAATGCCTATACAATACTCAAGTAGAGATGCTATGTAGGGGGTTATATATACATTTTGTGACCTAAGGGAAAAGCTACACTGAGCATAAAATTTTGAGTATCATAAGCATAAAGATGAATTTTAAAGCCAGAGCTTGAAGAATATCACTTTGTATCACTTTGAGAGAGAATGTGTGGATAGAAGAGAAAAGGCCCTGGGATTCTCCAAAAGGTAAAAGCTGAGAAGAATGAAAAGATTCAGGAAATGAGCCTGAGGAAGACTAGCACCCAGGGTAGGAGGAAGACAGACACTCATGCCATGGGAGCCTAGCAAAGTGTTTCAAAGTGAAGGAGAGCAGTTTATACACACCGGCAATGTTGCCCAGAGAATGAGTAAGATGAAGACAGAGAAGTGACCAATAAAATTGGTAACGTGGAGATCATTGGTTACCTGGAGAAGGGCAGCTTCAGAGGTACAGTAGAGAAGGAAGCTGGGTGAGAGGGAACAGAGATATGACTGGAAGGTGAAGAAGTAGTGAAAGAAATGAGAGACGAAGATAGTAAAGGAAGAATAGGGATGACTATTTTTAAGTTTGTAATGAGTTTGTGATGATTAACGGAAAAATTGTTTGCAACAGTGAGGTGAATGTGAGATAAAAGGGAAGTTTGTGTTTTATTATGTTGGACCACTTTTTTCACATCGATAGGAATGATTCACAGAAAGGAGTTAGGGAGAAATAAGATGCAGGTGGTGGTGGCAGGAACTACAAGAACCAAGCCCTTAAAAAAGTTACAGGGAATGAGATGCAAGAGAAAACAGAGAGAATAGGTCTTCAATACAACCTATGATTTTTAATTGATAAGAATAAAGAAATAGAATACAGATGTAGATACAAGTAAGTTAGGGGATTTGGAGGCAAGATGAGGGAATTCCAGTCTAAATGGTCAATGACAGTGAAGTAATAGGTGTGACTATTTGCTCTGCGTGTGTGTGTCTGTGTATGTGTGTGTGTTTAGGTATAAAGAGTGGAAGTTTGATGAGAAAGAAAGTAAGAGAATAGTAAATTAGTTATCTTGAGATTAGAGCAAATACAGGGTGGAAAAATCTCATTAAACCTCAGATTTAATTTTACAAATTGATTTAAATATAGGACTTATGAAGATAAAACAGGATCAAGTATGTAAAGTCCTTGGATACAGTGTCTGAGATAAAATAGAAGCTCTAAAAATGATAACTTTATTACCCATACATTTTGTAGCCCTGGCCTTTTGATTAATTATTAGAAAAAAATAGAGAAAATTAACAAAAATGGGAAGAAAGGGTAAATGAATATTCCTCTAAGTTCTTTTTTTTAAATTATTGAGGTATAATTAACATACAAAAAGCTTTACGTTTAAAGCATACACTTTGATAAATTATATATATGTATGTATGTATACACACACACACACACACACACACACATATATATATATATATATATACACACACACACACACACACACATATATATATATATATTATATATATATATAATATATATATATTATATATTTATATATATATATATTTATATATATAATATATAATTTATATATATTTATATATATATATATTTATATATATATTTATATATATATAAAATCTGTAAAACCATTACCACAATCAGTCAAGGTAGTGAACATAAGTATCATCATCAAAATATTCTCTGTGCCCCTTTGTAAACTATCCCACCTGCTCCTCTCTGCCCCCATCTCAAGGGAACCATGGATTCTATCAATAAAATTACTAGAATTTAATATAATTGGAATCATATAGTAGGCATTCTCTTTTAATCTGGCTTCTTTCACTCAGTGTAATTACTTGAGATTTTTTATGTTGTATGGATTGATAGTTTCTTCTTTTATTGCTGAGGAGTATATCACGGTTTTTCCATTCACCTGAAATGATCTCACCTGAGATGAGTTGTTTCCAGTTTGGGGCTGTTATAAAGAAAGTTTTTATGAACATCTGCCTACAAGACTTCATATGAGCATATGCTTTCATTTCTTTTGGGTCAATACTTAAGACTAAAATAGCTGGGTCCTATGGTAGGTGTATGTTTAACTTTTTAAGAAACTGTTGAACTGTTTTCCAAAGGGTTTGTACCATTTTACATTTTCGCCAGCAGTGTTTGAGAGTTCCTGTCGTTCTACATCCTCACCAGTATTTGGAATACTCAGTAGTTTTCATATTAGACATTCCAATAGGTGTGAAATGGTTTCCACTTGTGATTTTAATTTTTACGTCCCCAGTAACTAATAATGTCAAGGCTTTTTTCATGTTTATTTGTCATCAATGTATCTTCTTTGGTAAAGTTCAAATATTTTCCTCATTAAAAAAATTGGGTTGTTTGTTTTCTTATTGTTGATTTCTGAGAGTTCTTTACATGTTCTAGATACAACTCCTTCATCATATGTGATCTGCATGTATTTATCCCCTGTCTGTGGCTTGTCTTTTCATTGTCTTCAGTGTCTTTTGAAGAGCAGAAATTCTTAAATTTGATGAAGTTCAACTTATCTTTCTTTTCTTTTTTTTTTTAATTTTCTTTTTTTTTTTGCGGTATGCGGGCCTCTCACTGTTGTGGCCTCTCCTGTTGTGGAGCACAGGCTCCAGATGCGCAGGCTCAGTGGCCATGGCTCACGGGCCTAGCCGCTCCGTGGCATGTGGGATCTTCCCCGACCGGGGCACGAACCCGGGTCCCCTGCATCGGCAGGCGGACTCTCAACCGCTGCACCACCAGGGAAGCCCTATCTTTCTTTTCTTTTATGGATCATACTTTGGCATGGAATCTAAAACATAATTTCCCTAATTCCAGTTCATAAAACTTCTATCCTGGGCCTCCCTGGTGGTGCAGTGGTTGGGAGTCTGCCTGCCAGTGCAGGGGACACGGCTTTGAGCCCTGGTCTGGGAGGATCCCACATGCTGCGGAGCGACTAAGCCCTTGCACCACAGCTGCTGAGCCTGTGAGCCACAACTGCTGAGGCCCGCATGCCTGGAGCCCGTGCTCTGTGGCGGGGGAGGCCACCACAATGAGGGGCCCACACCCCGCGGCAGGGAGTGTCCCCCACTTGCTGCAGCTGGAGGGGGCCCACGTGCAGCAGCGGTGACCCAACGCAGCCAAAAATAAATAAATAAAATAAATAAGTTTATTAAAAAAAGTATAAAAATTATTTTTAAAAAGTTCTATATTTTTTCTAGAAGTTTTATAGTTTGGGAATCCCCTCTCATATTTATTGAATCAAGAAATGCAAGTCACATCGATATAATTTAAATATTTAGCAGTGGAAATCACAACAATAGTACATTGAATCAGCCCAATGGGCCATATTGAAAGGTTACTTCAGCTTCTGTTCCCCACTTGGAAGCTTGTCCAAACCCGATCAGTTAAATCCAACATCTCCTCCTGCTATGGGACAGGGTAGAATGATGACTTCGGCTTGTATCCAGGAAAGGAGCTGCTCTTTTCCCAAAAGTTCTGCAGCACAACTGGACAGTTGCCTATGGTCTTCACTTCTCTTGGGGACAGGCAGATAGATGTCGGTCCCACCCCTCTTCATCATCTTCTTTAAAACGATTGTGTTTGGGACAGCAGGGGAGGGAGGAATGACGTGGTGCAGAGTGAGCAGCTCCATAGCAGGCAGCAAGGCACAGGTACTTTTGGATTCCTGTGGTGCAGCTCAACCAACTAACAGCATATTTTCACTCCACCCAGAGGTCTATATGGAAGAACAAAGGTCTTACGGCAGATACCACTTACTTCAGCTTTGGGAACCTCTCGATTCTGCAGCCGCAGCCAGATGGCATTCAGTCTGGGGCTGAAGGTTTTGCTCCTTTGCCTGAGTCGATTTGATTTGCAGTGAGACAGCATTATAAAGGAGTTCAGTTTAATACCTGACTTCTACTACTCCATTCTCATGATAACATCTTAAGTTTTCACGTGATTTTATCATAAGACCTAAAAGAGTTTTCCAGGTGGTAGAGAGAACAAGAATTTATCTAGATTCCTTTGAGTCAGTTTCTCCTTCTCCAGGGGATCACTCTCATGAGCAAACCTGATCTATAATGACGACTCAAACATTACTTAATGCCACATCCATGGCTCCCTGTGGAACTTCTTGTGTATTAGGGATACCTCCCCAAGAGGGCCAAAGTGCCCATAGAGCAGCCAGAATCCACTGGGAAAAACAACTCGAAGGCTTTCACTGTCATCCTTGAATGAATCTAAAGTTAGCACATAGACTGCAGAAGAGGCTGAACCATAAAATGATGTATTTGTTGTCATTCTTTAACAAACATTTATGAACATCGCCCCCTCATCTCCCAATGGAACCAGCCAAGCTGTTAACCTTTTGCCTGTTTGAACCATACTGATGAGTAATTTCCCTCCTTTTATCCTAAGTATAGCTGCCCATCTCTGTATCTCTTATCTGAAAAGGGCTAAACCTTCTGTCTACTCAGAATGAATCTGAATACCAGTTACAATGTGTACACCTGAGGTTGACTGTCAAGTTAACAAAGAAGTCACTTGGAGGAGAATTAGGGCACCATTTGGTCAGTGGTTTTTTAATCTAATTCCTGGTACTCAGTTTTCAACCGCATCCTCAATCGCCCCCTCATTTAGCAGACATTAACATGGAGGAGCATTTATTGCCTAATACCCATGTAATTTGCTCGATACATTTGTTATTGATTCTATGGTCTTTCCTTAAATCTTGATAACTGGCATATGAAGCTGTCAAATTTCCTTTTTTGGAAAACCATGTCTTTGTCAACATCCCAGCCTTATCACAAAGTTGTCAAGAACTGTGAAGGGTCTGAGATTTTATCCAACTTACAAGCTCACATGTTAGCCTGCTATTTTTCATAGATATTGTTAGAAAGCATGAGATTCATGGGTCAGAGACAAAGGACAATTTATTGCTTATACCAATAGCAGCATCCGGACTATCAGCATTTTTGTGCCAGTCCCTGAGCCTCGACTGTCACAAGGTGATGTGAAGAGTGAGAGGTAACAGCTTCACATGCTGTGCCTTGCGTTATAGCAGAGGAACCCTGAGCTTAGGGAGTCCAAATCTTTGATAATGAGCATTAAACATGACTGCTCTTTGCTCCGGAGGGAGACAAAGCTGTTCACTATATGAACATTTTTGAAAAAATAGTCCATAATAAAAGGGAATTAATACCTTGCTTATGAAATGTGAGAGACCCATTAAGAATTGCTTCCAAACAGTAAAGTGTTTTTTTACCTTGATTTCTTTTTATCACTGGTTTTAAACAATTTGATCGTGATGTGCCTTGTAGTAATTTTCTTCATATCTCTTGTACTTGGATTTTGTTCAGTTTCTTGATCTATGAGTTTATAGTTTTTATTGAATTCGAAAACTATTTAGTTGTTATTTATTCAACTCTTTTTTGCTGTCTCCCCTACGTTCTCTTATCATTTGGAGACTCCAGTTCCATATATATTTGGCCCTTTGAAGTTGTCTCAACGCTCACAGATGTTTTGCTTGTGTATTTGTTCTTTTTAGTCTTTTTTATCTCTGTGTCTCTTTTTGGATAGCTTTTATTACATCTTCAGATTCATGAGTTGTTTTTTCTGTAATGTCTAATTCAATATTAATCCCAAATAGTGTATTTTTTATCTCCAACATTGAACTTTTCATCTCTAGAAGTTTTACTGAAGTTTTTGAAATACATATCTTCTATGTCTCTCTAACATTATCAATCTTTCCTCTGTTTGCTTTCACACATAGTATATACCTTTAATGACTTTTTAATGTCCTTGCTGCTAATTCTCATATCTATGTCAGTTCTAGATTGGTTTGAATTAATTAATTTGCAATTGAATTTTTTTAAAAAAATTAAGGCTATGTTTTAGAGCAGTTTAAGGTTCACAGCATAATTGAGGGGAAGGTACAGAGATTTCCCATGTATCTCCAGCTCTCACACATGCATAGCCTCCCCCATTATCAATACCCTCTACCAAAGTGCCATATTTGTTGTAACTGATGAACCTAATATTGATACATCATAATCACTCAAAGTCCATGGTTTTCCTTATGGTTCATTCCTAGAGTTGTACATTCTGTGGGTTTGTACAAATGTATAATGGCATGTATCCACCATTATGGTATCATACAGAGTATGTCACTATCCTAAAAATCCTTTGTGCTCTGCCTGTTCATCCCACCTCTGGCCCCTGCCCCTGTAAATCACTGATCTATTTGTTGTCTCCATAGTTTTAACTTATCCAGAGTGTCATATAGTTAGAATTATACAATATGTTGATTGGCTTATTTCATTTAGTAATAGGCATTTAAGATTTCTCCATGTGTTTCTATGGCTCATTTAATTTTAGCACTGAATAATATTCCATTGTCTGGATATTCCATAGCTTATGTACCCATTCATCTGCTGAAGGATATCTTGGTTGCTTTCAAGTTTTGACAATTACAAATAAAGTTGCCGTAAATATCCATAGTTAGGTTTCTGTGTTAACAAAATTTTTGAGTTCATATGGGTAAAGACTAAGTAGCATGACTGCTGGATCCTATGGTAAGTGTATGTTTAGTTTTGTAAGTAACCATCAAATTACCTTCCAAAGTGATTATACCATTTTGCATTCCCACCAGGAATGAATAAGCATTCCTATTGCTCCACATTCTTATCAGCATTTAGTATCCTCAGTGTTCTGGATTTTGGCCATTCTCTGTAGTGCTTTCTTGTTTTAATTTGCATTTCCCTGATGACATATGATGTGGAGAGTCTCCATTCGTATACTTATCTGCCATCTACAGATCTTCTTCTATGAGATATCTGTTAATGTCTTTGTTCCATTTTTTAATCATGTTGTTTATTTTCTTACTGTTTTTAAGAGTTCTTTGTACATTTTGGATTGACAATCCTTTATCAGATGTGCTTTTTGCAAATATTTTTTCTCAGTCTGTGGCTGCTTCTTCTCATTCTCTTGACTTTGTCTTTCACACGGCAGAAATTTTAATAGAGTCCAGCTTATCAGTTATTTCTTTCATGGGTCGTGTCTCTGGTGCCTAAGAATTATAACTGCCTTCGCCTTCAGACTTATAGCTTCATTGCCTCAAATCAGGGAGACGGTGGACTTTGCCTGGATGCTTTCTTACTCTGGTGTAGCCTGGAAACTGTCTCCAGAGAGTTAGCTAAGGAAATTGTGGGGTTCACCTTATTTGTTTCTCATCTCTCAGGGATCACTGGATTTCATTGCTTTATGTCCAATATCTTCAAAATTATTGCTTCATAGATTTGGGGGGGCGGTTTTTCAGTGGAAGGGTAAATCTGGCTTCTATTAATCCATTTTGTTCATAACTGATGTCAGTTTTGATCTTTAATATGAATAAGATGTTTCTCTTCACATTAACTCATATTTGGGTTCTATTAGCATTAAAATGCAATTTCTTGTGGCTAGGAGCCAAACATTTCTTTGAATCTACTTTCTCATATATATGTATATATGACATATAGAGAATACATATAGAATACATGTAAGAGATTGGAACTCTGGCATCTTGGAGAAAGAAGTTATTGAGAGCACCTATTCCACTCCCCACGTTTGGAAAACTGAGACTGGAATAATTAAGGAAGTTAGCCTAGGAAGTTAGCCTATGGCTACCTAATTGATGGTAGTATGAAACTAGAACCTGTATCTTGCAACTACAGGTATACTGTATTTCATTACTTAAATCCTATAAGAAATGTTTTAGAAGTGGATTTCCTGGAATTCCAGCCCCATTCATGGCCAGGCATGTCTCCATCCTGTGGTTTCTTGATTTCATCCCTCTAGCTCTATGTGCACTTGCCATCTGTCAGCTACTTGAGACTTCAGTGAATTGACTAACATGTGTTTACAGAACACAGAAGCACAAATCACTATTAATAAGTCAAAGTTTGAATGTTAATACCTGCCAGTCAGTTCTATTGTGAGATTTAATTATGGTTTGTAAAACGATTTGTCATCGGCAGCTGAAAATCAATTGAGAAAGTTAGTGTTACAGTGATTACAGGGGAACCTCATAAATACAGCCATATCCTTAAAACATAAATCGCAATTGTATCCATTTAAAAACATACAATTAATGTCTCACTGGTATATTATGGCAGCATTTGAGCTCTCATTTAAGTATTTTAAATAATTGAGCATTAGATAACGATAAAAGCAAAATAGCAGTTTCATGGTGATGCTGATGCCAACAAGGTCTTAACTCAGGGTTTTGCTCCTTATGAAAGCGTGCCTTTCTTCCTCTTCTCAGCGTTTACCAGTAAAATGTTCTTAATGACTAATGTAAATCCCACCGTCCATAATACTAAATTGCTATCACACAGATTCTACCATTCTTAGGGGAAGCTAACATTATCCACTTCTACTGGTGTCTGTTAAAGTGTCCTGGCTTTCCAGACCCTGTGAGATTTGCCAGTCATTTGTAGATCATAACTTTTTACAATGCCAAACTTGGCTGTCTCTGCATTGACATTGGGGATATTTGTTGAGATGGTGTGGAAAATATGTTAGAGAAAGAGAGATAATGAAGCCATCTATTAAGCCAGATGATGAATTTTAAGTCATTGAACCATTCTTTTGTTTCAAGAACAACAGTTTCAGGATCACTCTAAATGTACGGCAACTCAGCAAGATGTTATATAGAGTTGTCTTGAAACCTCTGGGCTTCAAGCAGATATAAAATGAGGTCCTTTACAAATGTAAAGGCTGGGAAAATAAGAAATTATTATTGGCTCTTTAAAAAAAAGAAATATATTATGTTCATGATATGTTGCTTAAAATTAACCTTGTAATGCAGAGGTTTAAAAAAATTATAAAATTTCTAATCATAATTGCATAACTTTGTTAGCTGCAAAACTATTCATATAACTAAAGTTTATGATGCTGATTTTCTTTTTTCATTTCCTCTTCTCTAATCTTTGATAATATTCCTTCCTCAGAGAATGAATATTCAAAAATAAAATACAAGGTTTTTACCCAGTGTAGGAACTGGGTTCTTCACAGATTATTTTTCTCATCACTTGGGGGTATGTTCTCACCTCTTCATCTTTACTTCTATTTAAGTTTGCTTTTTCATTTCTTTTTCTTTTTTTTTTTTTTTTTGCTGCATTGGGTCTTTGTTGCTGTGCACAGGCTTTGTCTAGTTGCGGCGAGTGGGGGCTACTCTTCGTTGTGGTGCATGGGCTTCTCATTACGGTGGCTTCTCTTGTTGCAGAGCCCGGGCTCTAGGTGTGTGGGCTTCAGTAGTTGTGGCATTCAGCCTCAGTAGTTGTGGTTCACGGGCTCTAGGCTCGCTGGCTTCATGGGCTTAGTTGCTCTGTGACATGTGGAGTCTTCCCGGACCAGGGATCGAACCCATTTCTCCTGCATTGGCAGGCAGATTCTTAACCACTGTGTCATCAGGGAAGTTCTCTTTTTCATTTCTATTTGCACTACTTCTCTCTCAAAAATGGTGTGGAATGAGATCTCACTGTCACAGTTTTCTGGAAGGTGAAAAAATAATAGGAAAGTCCGTATCAATTAATTAAATAGAACATTGCTTTTTGTATTTTAATTATAACAATGATATAGTAGTTTTCAAGCATTGTGTAAAATGTACCTTGTAGCTGCCAAAAAAGCTAATAAAATATGAAGCTGTCTTAACAGAATAGAAATACAATGTCTTAAAAAATAGGAGTTCCTTTTCCCTATGCGAGTCATACCTTGGAGCACTGTATTCAGTTCTGAAAGTTACACTTAGATAAAATTGACAAGTTGGAATGAAGTCAGAAGATAGTAACCAATCTATGATGGCATTAAAACTAGACCACATAAACAGTAGTTGGAGTCAGGGGATGGGGGTGTGTGTGCACAATTTAAGAGTCACCTTTGTACGTCTGAAGCACTTTCATTAGAATTTGATCTATGTATATGATTCTTCATGTCAGCAGTAGGGGAAAATGTAAAAGTGACAGGAAGGCAGAGTCTGCTCAACAAGAAGGGAAATATTTTCAAAATGATCAGACTACTGAAACTGGAAATCAGTATTCCAACAGTGCACGTGTCCTGAGATGTGAGGAACATGCTATCAATAAGGTTCAAGGTTCTACTCAAGAATTTTACTAGATGATTTCTCAATCATTTCCAACTATAAGTAAATCTATGACTTTTATTTGTCTTAAACATCGTTGGTATTTTCCCAAATAGAGACTCATCTGACCTAGTAAAATTTCCAGATTAGCCAAAAATTAGGTTTGGTAGAGGAGAAGTCTCTACAATATTGATTCCAAACTTGGGAGGTTGTCATGGATCTGCCATGCACTGTTCCCAGCTATCAACCTCTTTGAAAATTGCCTTTAATAAAAGAGATATACATTGTCCAAGATCATGCTGCCCCATCACCCAAAAAACCTGTGACTAAATTGGGGTTGCAAATACCCAGCCCTCTTGCCTCACCTCAGGACAACCCTAAAATGTCATTCCAGCTTCAGATTTCCTTGCAAAGTGAACTAAAGTTGTATTTTGGCTGTGCTGTAACCCACATTCACAAGTTGCCAGAACTTCTTTCTTGCCTTTACCCTAAAAGTATTGATCCTTAGTGCACTTCCTAATGAAAATTCCTGCAAACTATTCTCCATCTCAGAGTCTGCTTTCTGGAGAGATTTGAGAAGAAAGAAGCTACAATTAAATTTTAGAGCTATCTACTCTCCTGGTAATAAGGACCCTATTGATGGTGGTGGGTGAATTTATAGTACAAGGTAGCTATGCAACTGTAAAACATACAATGAGGACATCTAGGATTGATGCACTTGAAAATCTTGGCTCCCTAAATCCAGTGAATCCTGTGAGCCTGACAAGGTGAATTACTCTTTCTGTTTAAGGTCAGTGTTTCACCCTTTACAGAAAACATTTGGCTGTCCCCAGAAGATAACTCTTGCCCTCTCAAGAACTTCCTTAATTTTCCTTCCTGACCTTTAGACCAACAAGTAGATCAAATCACCATGTAACAAGTCCAGAGATGTCCTGGGCTTCCTGAGAGAGGAAAGAGATAATACCATGAAAGAACCATAGGACTTAGAATATATTTAATGGCAGAATTCAGGAGGAAATAGATAGAGGTAGATTTTGCAGTGTTGGATATTGGATGTTGGTTCTGCATCCAAAAGAACATCTCATTGGTCCACTATATTGATGGCATTATACTAATCAGACAAGGTAAACAACAAATAGCAAGTACGTTGGAGTCCTTGGAAAGACCCATGAACTTCAGGGGGTGAGATATAAACTATAAAAAGTTAAGATAATTTTATTATGATTAATAAAATTTTTAGGGATCCAGTGGTTTGTGGCATTCCAAGAAATACCTTCCAAAATAAAGACCAATTAATGCATCTCATACCTCCTACCACAAAGGAGGAAGTTCCATGTCTGGTGGGTCATATCTGGAGAGTCTTAGCCATTATGCAGAGTGATATGAAAAGCTGCAAAATTTGAGAAACACAGAGCAGGAAAAGGCTTTGTAGCAGGTCTAGATTTCCAGATTTTGGTGTAAGAGGCCCTAATGTTTGGATCAGTTAATCTGACCCTATGGTGTTAAGTATATCTGTGATAAGAAAAGATGCTATGTAAGGTTTATGTAAAGCTTAGTGAGAAAATTATAATGAAGTCCCCTGGGGTTCTGGAGTAAGGCTATACCATCTGCAAATACTTAAACATCTTTTAAATAATAGTTCCTGGTGTGATACTAGCCATGCTAGAGATGCATTATAAGATACCAAATGACATATAGCCAGAAATGCCCTACCAAATCTGGATTCTGTCAAACACACTATTTGAGGGTTTATGGCAAAGGCAAGGATAGAAACAGGGAGTCCAGTTAGGAAGCAGTTATAACTCATGGAGGTGGAACTGGTGGTGGTGAGCAGTGCTCAGATTCTGGATCTATCTTGAAGATAGAGTTGACACCATTTGTTGTTGGATTGGACATGGAGTGTGATGGAAAACAGAGGGACCAGGAATGACTAGAGACTTGGAGCCTGAGAAAAAGGGGGAAAATGGTTGGCCACTGAGATGTCAAAGATTATGAAAGCAGGTTTTCAAAAGACCAGGGCCAGGGCAGGGTGAAGTTATTCAAAGCTCAGTTTTGGACATGTTAAATTTGAGATACATCTTAGACATTCAAGTAGAGATGTCAAACAGGCAGTTAACATACAAGTCTAGATTCCAGGGGAGAGGTCCAAGCTGGAGAAATACATTTGGGAATTATTAGCATATAGATGATATTTAAAGCCATGAGTCTATATGAGATCATTAAAGGAGGATATGTAGATGGAAAAGAGGGTCAATGACTGAATGCTGGAACACTCTTACATTTGGAAGTCAGGGAGATGAGGGAGAGCCAGCAATAGAACTAAGATAACATAGGCAGGGATGAAAGGGATACAACCAGGCAAATGTTTTCTCTTGAAATCAAAGGAAGGAAAGTGTTTTGAAGAGAGTGATGAACACCGTGCCATACATAGCTACTAACTAAGATGACCCTATCTCATTGTTCTGTTTCTTCAAATCTGCTTTACTTCGGTATTTTCTGCTTCCACTCTTTCTAATTAGGTCCCAGTATTTCCCTCTTTCCATCAGTCCCTGTGTCTTTGTTCACTCCTCTTTCCTCATAACAATAACTCTTCAAATAACGGTAATGAGTTCTTGGCAACTCACACCCTATTAGGTAGAAAAGACATTTTTCTGGTTTATAAACATAAGCATAATTGCTGACACAACTTGGACTCTGACCTTGTATGTCCTCCAAAGAATTCACAGTTCTTTTTAGACATTACCTCATTAGTCCCAAGATAAACTATAAGTACGTAAACTATAAGACATTAAAATTTATTTGGAAGCACATGTGAAGAATTGCCTAAAATAGTCCATGCAGAACATTTAAATTAAATAAAATAAATTTATCTGTCGATAAGGTCTTATTTTTCTCATAAGTTCTTATAAGTAAATATTCATGGAAATCACATAGAATGGAGCATTGAAATACAAGTTCAGATAACACAACAAGAAAAAGATCCAAAATGTGCCTGATTTAAGTAGGCACAATAGGGACTTCCCTGGTGGTCCAGTGGTTGGGACTTTGCCTTCCAATGCAGGAGGTGCGGGTTTGATCCCTGGTCAGGGAACTAAGATTCCACACGCTTCGAGGCCAAAGAACCAAAACATAAAAGAAAAGTAATATTGTAACAAATTCAATAAAGACTTTAAAAATGTTCCATATCAAAAAAAAATTTAAATAGACACAATATCATATCGTTTACATAATTTATCAACTTCATCATCATCATCACCATTATATGAGAAACTTTTATCAGTGTCAGCACTGTGCTAGCACTTTAAATTATTATTTTAATTGTCATAGCCACTCTATAAGTACTAGAGTTATCTATCTTAAGATGAAGAGCTGTAGGCTTAGAGACTTTAAGAAAGTTGCCCAAGGTCACACAGATGAAAGTGATGGGCATAAAATGTGTGACTATAAAATATAATAATAATAATAATGGTGATACTTAAATTTCGGTTTTAAAGCAATAACTAAGATTATTGCCAACAGTATCATGGAAGCTGAATGAGAAACCTAGAGGATAGCTTAAGCATAGGGAACAGGAAACAGAACCCCCAAAAAATTAACAAAATTAAAAGTTGGTTCTTTGGAAGAAAACTATAAAATTGATAAATGTCTAGCAAGACTAAGCAAGGTAATAAATTAGATAAAATATCTATATTTCTATTTTATCTATCTATCTAAACTAATATAAATTTTAAAAGGAAAATTGGCCCAGGGTAGGAAAATTAAAGACCAATTTCAGTTGTTAAAATAGATGCAAAAATTCTACCAAAATAAAGATAAAATTAGTAAAATAAGTGATTAATTATTCATATTTGAATTAATGCCTTGAATTCATGGTGCTTGAGTCATTTTCACCCTGTTTTCATATTACTCAAAACAGTCTTCTTGCCTGTTTCTTATTTCTAAGTAATATTTTGCTTTGGTTTTGTTTGGTTGGTTATTCCTTTGTTGAAAGCAGTTCACAGACAGTATTTTTTACATCAATGGCAAACCACAGAATGATGTTGAGCAAGAGAGTGACTTGACCACATTTGAGCTTTACCAGGGTTATGCTGTCCTTGGTATGTACTTGGTATGTAGGATGTATTACACTAGAAGAAAACATAGAGGGAACCAGCTGGAATGCTCTTACTATATACATGGATGGCTATAGTGTATGTGATTAAGCTGAAATAAGGTGAACTTTAGATTTAACTGTTTAGTTAAGATTAAAGCTCTCCTCTATAGTACAGATGTTTAAGGACCTATAAAAATAAATGTAATGCCCTAAATTAGAGAAATTGATTAAGCCAATAGTATTAATATTTTTGTGTGATAGAGCAATATTAATTGTGCTTAAAATTATTAGATATAATTACTAGGTGAGCACAGATACACAAGTACAAAATAAAGACTGAAGATTTTTTCTATATGATAATAACTAGTTGTAAGATATTGTTAAAAGATACACTAAAAAATTTTTTTACATCTATATAAATATTAGAAAGATATAAGAAAATATTAAATTTAAAGTAATAAAACTAGGGTTTTTAATAAAATTTAAAAGAAAGTACAAACCTTATATAAATTAAAGGACACAATTTTATTCAAGGACATAAAAATATTTTAATAAGCAGAGACAAGCAAAGATTTTTGATACAAAATTTTCCTTAAGAATGGGATGTTTGATACTTTATGCATATTTGTTCTATCATATCTCAGTATTGTTTCAAATTGTTCCTGCAGGGAAATCTTTGCTCTTTATTTGAAGGAAACATTAACAATAAAATTGTGATGGAAAATCCTGAAAAAAAAAAAAAAGAATGGGATGTTTGTGTTGGTAGCAGCAGAAACAACTGAACTTTTTATGTAAAAAAGTCATTTAGTTTTTTTTAAAAATAAATATATTTATAATTCAAAAGAGTTAAATTCAAGTATTCACTTTTTGAAACAGTTATCTGTGTTTTTCCAGTAGTATCTAAATTATGTATTTATTATTAAAAATAGAGTCTTTTGTTTTGATCATTGCCATGGTCATTAATAATTTAGTTAACTAGGGCTTCCCTGGTGGCGCAGTGGTTGAGAGTCCGCCTGCCGATGCAGGGGATACGGGTTCGTGCCCCGGTCCGGGAAAATCCCACACCGCGGCCAGGCCCGTGAGCCATGGCCGCTGAGCCTGCGCGTCCAGAGCCTGTGCTCCGCAATGGGAGAGGCCACAACAGTGAGAGGCCCGCATACCAGAAAAAAAAAAAAAAAATTTAGTTAACTAGTAGAACTGAAGGTGACTCAAGTCTTGTATGATGCGTGGAACAGAATGGTTAAAAACGTGGGCTTTGGAGTCAGATAAGTCTGTGTTCAAATACTTGCAGTTCCATTAACGAGCTGAATGTCCTTGGTAATGTTGTAGGTCGAAATGTGTCCCCCCCTCCCAAAATATTATGTTGAAGCCCTAACTTCTGGTACCTCTGAATGTGACCTTTTTTGAAAACAGGCTCTCTGAAGAAGTTATTAAGATTAAGTTACTAGGGTGGTCCCTAATGCAATATGACTGATGTCCTTATAAAAAGAGACACAGAGACAGACACACAGAGAGAGTAATGCCAGGTGATGATGGAGGCAGAGATTGGAGTGATGCATCTACAAGCCAGGGAATACCAAGGATTGCCAGCAACACCAGCCACTTAAGAGAAAGGCATTAAATAGATTCTCCTCTAGAATATTCAGCGTGGGTCTACAGACACCTTGATTTCAGACTTCCAGCCTTCAGAACTGTGAGAGAATAAATTTTCTGTTTTAAGCCACCCAGTTTTTGGTCATTTGTCACAGCAACCCTAGGAAACTAATACAGGTAAATAACAACTTATTCAAGTTTCAGGTTTTCCCCTCCTTCAAATAGACATGATAATTCCCATTAAGGACTTAATTTCTCTGTAGTCTGAGCTTCCTCATCTGCAAAACAGGAATGATAACAGTATCCCCATCATAATGTTAAAAGGATTAAATTAGTGTTATATGTAAAGCACTTACTCCTGAACCCTGAAATAGAAGGAAAGGTTCATAAGTGTTTTCCATTTTATTATTAGATTTGATAATTCTTGTAATGTGTTTAATATAGTGCTTAAAAATGGTACTGGTTATATATTACTATTCTGATTAAATAATAAAAATATGCAAAATACTTGCAAGGTGCCACAAACGTAGCAAGCCTTCAAAAAATTTATGCCATTATAATTAATTAGTTTTGTAAATAAAGTAACTAATTTATCCTTTAAGTTATTATTTAATTTTCTGATGAAGCTGTAATTTAATCGAAAATGCTAAAATAAATTGCTTCAAACAGAGTAGTTTATGCTTTGATGAACTCTGAGGTCTGTATGAATTCTGAATTTAAAATGAGAAAGAGACAAGTACTCCTAGAAGAAGAGATATACTATTTGAAAAAAGTGAATTTGGAATAAAGCAAAAGAGAGCGATTTCCTAATCTATGTAACTATTGCAATTATGAAAAGAATTGTCCTGTTTTTAGAAAATGAACATTGAAGTATTTATGAGGAAAGGGCATACTATACCTGCAACTTACTTTGAACTAGCTCAGTAAAATATTCTATTTATCTATCATCTATCTGTCTATGTCTATCATATATAAATAGAGGTGGATAAAAATGTAGGTAAAATATTAATAATACAGGAAATCTAGGGAAGGTCACACAAGAAATATTAGTACTATTTTTGCAATTATTATGTAAATCTAAAATTAAGTAAAAATAAAAGTTAGAAAAAAGAATGTCAAAAAAGAACAAATAGAAAATTAATATAAAATAGAGATGATCTGATTAGCCACTTAGATCACAAAGTTATTTTGTTTAATGATTTTCCAGCCTTAAAGACTTTTTCATTGTATATAGCAAGTTTCAAATTGGAAAGCAGCCAAATTGACTCTAATTTAAGCTTTGATATTGCAAATGAATCTCTTCATAAGACATAAATCATCCTGTAAAAATATCAATGCATCTAAAAGCGATACCAAAACAATTTCAGGTCCAAAGGATCACTGTGCTATATTGAACAAAAAGTTTAATCAGTCAGTAGATCAAAGCAAGCTTCAGTTATCTTCAGATAAACTCAACTACATTTTTAAAAATATGTGCACCAGACTTCATTCATCCACAGAGTAGGTTTTCCATCATTGGTATATATTTGCACCCATTTATTAAAGGTATTTTGTGACCAATAACTCTGCCTTGTATACAGTGCCACTCACGCAAAGACCTGTCATAAGCCGAAGTCAAACCTTCCCAATTAATGCAGCAAGGAACTAGCCTGCCTCTGCAGTAACAGTGTATTTAATTGGTGGTGACAATATACAGCAAGTGAGGACTTTTTTCTAAGCAACAGTGAAACACTTCCATTCAAGTAAATTAATACCCTTGACTGAGTCGTTTGGTAAGAGGTATAAGAAGAAGAATTACAAATTAATTTTAAAATTTATCAACTGTATTAATTACTTATTTCTAAGTATTTTACCACCCCAAAACTTAGTGGCTTAAAACAGCTGCCATTTATTTGCTCACGATACTGGGGATTAGCAACATGGGCAGGGCTCAGCTGGCATAGTTCATCTCTGCTCCTCATGGTGTCAGCCGGACTCAACCATGCTGTTGCGGTCAGTTGGCAGGTCAACTGGTTGGTCCTGGATGGCTTTACTTACATTGTTGGCAACTGGCTGGGACTGTTGGCCAGAGCATGTGGCAGCTCCAGCAGGCTGCCTCAGGCTTTCTTGTACAGTATCTGATTTCTAAGAGGACAAGAACAGAAGCTGGACATCCTCTTATGTTACTCTACCAAATGTTAGCCAAAGCAAGTTACAAGGCCAGCCCGTATTAAAGGGAAGGGAAATAGTCTCCTCATTTTCATGGGAGGAATTGCAAAGTCACATTGAAAAAAAGCACAGAATAAAGATGAGAGAAATTGTTGTGGCTATCTTTGCAAACAGTCTGCACTTTGATATATAAATATTGAAATTTCTTCTTTCTTTAAAAACTGGGTCTAAGAATAATTTTGCAAAATTTTCAACAAACTATTCCCTCTTCTTCACATTGTTATTGCTTCTAATAGATTCGTTTTAAATGCTTCCAAATATTTGTCCTGAATTCAGGCCACTTGTTTTCCTTAAGATTATAGTGACTTTTCCTTAAAACATAATGACCCCTACCTAGCTCCAAGTAATCAGATATTTATCTTCCCGCAGAGAGTAAATGCTGTTGTATGTGAATCTGTTCATGGACCATATCTGTACCCGAACATTATTTGTAAAAATCCCAGTGTTGGGCCTTTCTTTCACTAAGTTTTTTAATTGCTATTTCTCTCTAGTCAACTTCTTTTAAAATTGATCTGTTATTCCACATTACCTGGATATTTTAAGTGTAGCCCATTATCTATTATCATTTATTCCTTTCAGTGCTCTTTTTGACAGGCATGCTGAAACCAGAGTGGCGGGCTCCTTGAGAACAATTGGGGATAGATGAGTGGCTTTTCTTATTTCATGTATTTTATGGATGGTCTCATTGGTATGTTCCAGGAGCCGGAATATGGAACAGTCTAAATAACATGTAGCCAGAATAATTCAACTTTAGATCCCCAAACTTTATCAAACAAAAACCTTCATAACCGAGATATTAGGAGAGAAACTCAAGGTAGAGCAGCAATGCCCGCCAGCCTCAGGCACAGGGCAGATTTTCTTCATATCCTCATTTTGACATGTTGGACTTCAGCAACCACTGTATCACTTATAGCCACAGGCATAAAGTATGTCCTGCTGGAGGACAACTGTAAAGCTGATGGCACAAATACGTGGTTTCAGGAAAATAAGTAGCTTTCAGAGATGGATCATTACTTTCGCCCTTCTTATTACCATTCTGCTTCAAATTTCCAAAAATTTTAGGTTTGTCCACTGGAGTAGTTATATTATTTAGGGTACTAGTTGGGCTAATTTAACATTGATTTACACCAAGAGAGAATGTTTATTTCACTCTCATATAAATGTCTGAGATGTAGGGTAGTCCTGTTCCACGAGCTGGCTCTGAGACGTGGGATACTTCTCTCTTGTGGTTCCATCATTCCCAGTTCTGCTTGGCCCACAATGGCTCCCCGTAACGAAGCTGAGCCCTGGGAGGAGGAAAAGAGGGTGTGGAGGGCAAGTGGCTTCCTTTTAGGGACATGGCCCAGCAGTTGCCTATATCACTTGGTGTACATGTCACTTGCCAGAATTAAATCATATGATCAATCTGATTCTAAGGAAGGATGAGAATATAGTTCCTACCTGGGTAGCCAAGACCAAGCTATAACTCAATGGGGAAGGTTCTATTACTAAAGAAAACATTGAGACAAATGGATTCTCTAGGACAACTCACCATCTCAGCCACATAATTCAAATTAAGTTGTGAGCACAGGAATTAGTCACCTCCAGGAAACAGTTTGCCATTGCATATCAAAAGCCTTAAATATGTACTCATCAGCACAACAATTACATTGCTAGGAATAGCCCAAGAAAATAACTATGGATATGCGTGGAGATTTTGCTGCAATTATAATCATTGCAATATTAATAACGTGAGAGGAAAAAACCCTACAGATTTAACAGTAAGTGATGGGTTAATATAGATTATTGAAGAGCAGTATTAAATTCTAGGTTTGCCCACTGGAGTGGTTGTATTATTTAAAATATTGAACCAGTTGTTTTCATGGAAACCGAAACAACAATGGATGACATAGAATTTTCCCATGCATTATTGAGTAAAAAAAGTTGAGCATAACATAAATGTGGTTACATTTTATATAATCTTATATATAAATGTATATAATCTTACTATCAAAATTAAATCTTAATATTGATTATCTCTCTAAATGGTCACATTCTTTGCTCTTAGGAATATGGGATACTTTTATAAGAAATAAAATATTTTTTAACCCTCATTCTTTTAATGATAGAAAGTAAATATATTGAAAGATGACTGCAAAACATGGAATTCTAATAGACTATCAATCTCACATTTTATAAAGCAATCCTTTATCTTGGCTATACTTTGAATTCAGCACAGGATTAATGACTGGGGAGTATTAGACTCTTCATTTTCCTCAGAAGCCTTTTTGGTTGGGTTGTGCTGCAATGAAAGAAGGAATATGTTTTGGCTGCTGCAATCTCCTTAACTGCAGCAGATTTTAGAATGTAATCCATCAATTTGGAAGTTCAAACAAATTGGCTCAGAGCTGCTCACTCCTTTCTTGGGGTATCTTATCTCCTTTATCATAGGTTCCCACTAAGGATTTGCTGTATTTTTGAAAAGGCAACAGAGAGTTAAAATACAATTGGCTTGCAATAGGGAAACGACATATCAGCTTGCCCCCTAGATCTAATTTAAATGGGAAAATATTTCTGAGCAAGGACTGCATAAAGCAGGAAGTTGAGAGAGTTGCCAGGAGTGGATAAAAAAAAAAAAAAAATCTGCTTGTTAAAAAGATCTGGCCAGAATCAAAAAAGTGACTTTTCCGGCTGGGTTCTTTTAATGTACACAATGACAGAACCCCATGATACCCATTTATTCGATCATCAGATTTCATTAAAGCAGGAAATGTGATCTCCTGATAGACTTCTTTCTTTACCAACTGCTTAATTATGATAACTTCATCAAGTTAATAAAATGGATTACATTTGTTTTCCTTGTTCTCACCAGGGCCTAACTGGTAAATAGTCTATCAACATTTCCATTTCAACCCTAGTGTTTCAAAGGGACATGATTTGACTAAAAATAAGCTGCAGGCATCCACTTGCTCAGCCCCAAATTATTGTTATGTTGTTTAAGCCAAATAGTTCTGTAGCAGTTTAACCTTTCTTAAGGAAAGGAGGAGAATTTGGCCCTTGTCTGCACTCACCAGCAGGTTTCTTTCTCTTCCTCGAATATTCTTGGAAGCTCCAATTAGTATTTTAAAGTTTCTCTGAATTCGTAATGATTGAGAGTCTGTTTTTCATGGCACCCAGTGGCCGGCTAAGACCCTAGGACTAGATTTTGTCTGTTCCTGCTGAGAGTGTGATAGTAGAGTCAGGCTCATACTTGAATGGCTATCTCCCTTGGAATAAATTATGGTTGTTCATTTTTAGGCAAAATGTAACTGAAAGACATCTTTCTCTGCTTTTGTGTGCTGTAAGATAACTGATCTCATTTCCCCTGCTAAGATAACTCAGCATCATCTTGTACATACTTGCAGATTAGCAGTATGAGAAAGACCTCAAACGTCAACCAAGATGGAAGAAACACCAGCTGGAAACTATCTCAGCTTCTATACAAATACCATGGGTTCGTGGGTGGAGCAGGCATATTGAGGGATAATAATGATAACAGTAAGCAAAAGGATGTTTTTATTAAGTCTGGGAATGTATCTTGATGGTAAAATATTTGTAGAATGAGTCCAGGTGATTATAGAGGTTTTATTTTGAGAACTGCAAAACTTGTAAGAAATGATATACACTCACACTTATTTCACTGAAATTTAACACAACAGCATGCTTACATAAGAAATGTCCAAATGACTTAGAGATGTAGTTTATGTTTTTCTTTCTTCCTATCATATGTGTTGTTAAAATTTGCTACTCTTTTTTTTTGCGGTACGCGGGCCTCTCAACTGCTGTGGCCTCTCCCATTGCGGAGCACAGGCTCCGGACGCGCAGTCTCAGCAGCCATGGCTCACGGGCCCAGCCGCTTCGCGGCATGTGGTATCCTCCCAGACCGGGGCATGAACCCATGTCCAAAAAATAAAAATAAATAAAATAAATAAATTTTTTTAAAAAACCTATGGGATTGCATAACTGTATGCTTAAAAATGGTTGAATTGGTAAATTTTACATTATGTCTATTTTAGTGCAATAAAAATATACATACATTTTAAAATATTAAGTGTGGGAAAATACAAATAATTATGTCATATCAGTAGCATATACTCAAATTATTTACAAAGCTATTTTGAATAATTCAACACAAATTCAATTACTAGTACTACCATGTTTAAGCACTACAATACTGCTATACATGTGTTTTACTGACCATATTTGTTTTCTAGACATGGTACCAAGAACTTCCTATTACTTCATTTAATTTTTACAATAATCCTATGAGATAGAAATTATCATGCGCATTTTATCGATGAATCTGATATTCAGAGAGTTGAAATCAGTTGCCTAATGCCATACAGCTAGAAGGTGTTGAAGCTGCAATTCAGACCCAGGTCCATCTGACTCTGACAGATGTTTATAGCACTTTTGCTCTAGAGCCTCCTATGTTTACGTTCATTAAATCTCACTGGACTGAACACAAAAGGAAAGATTTTAAAATAACCTAAACAAAATTGGCCACCCAAAAATGTGTCTACATCTTAATTCCTGGAACCAGTGACTGTTAGCTTGCTTTTTTAAAAAAAAGGCCTTTTCAGATATAATTAAATTAAGGATTTTGAAATGAAAAGATTATCCTGGATTATCCAGTGGATGCTAAATCCAATGCCAAGTGTCCTTATAAGAGATACACAGGGGATATTTGATAGAGAGAAGAGGAAGAGGCAGTGTGACCAGGGAGGCAGAGATTGGAGTGATGCTGTCACAAGCTAAGGAACGCCTAGAGTCACGAGGAGCTAGAAGAAGCAAGGAAAAGAATCTTCTCTCAAGGCTTTGGAGGAAGTGTGGCCCTGCCACACCTTGATTTTGGACTTCTGGCTTCCAGACTGAGAAAATAATTCCTGTCTTAAGAAAAAAATAAAACAAAACAAAACTGTGGGAAGCATCAAATTTAATAGTGAACATTTAGAAGCATGATCATTAGGTGAGAAAAAGACAGAAATGCCTACTGTCATTATTTCTATTCAACTTTGTTACCGGAAGCCCTAACTAATCCAAGAAAGCAACAGAAGTCAGGAAAGAAAAGCCCAAAATGTCCTTGTTCGGAATCCACAGGGAAAAGATGTCACAGTAATCACAATTCATCATTCTTTTTAGTGAGTTGGGAATCTATGCTGCCTTTGCTCAAATTTGTCTGTAGGACTAGAATACCTAAGAATCCTGGGGAACACAGACCTTTCGCTTTTCCACTTTTTTTCGGCTTCTCTTTTATTTTATTTTATTTATTTATTTATTTATTTTGTGGTACGCGGGCCTCTCACTGTTGTGGCCTCTCCCGTTGCGGAGCACAGGATCTGGACGCGCAGGCTCAGCGGCCATGGCTTACGGGCCCAGCCACTCCGCGGCATGTGGGATCTTCCCGGACCGGGGCACGAACCCGCGTCCCCTGCATCGGCAGGCGGACGCTCAACCACTGCGCCACCAGGGAAGCCCTTGGCTTCTCTTTTATATTCCCATGGCATGTTTTCCCCATCATTCATGTCACTCTGACTTCAGTTCCCCTGACTAGAAAAAATTATAAAGTTCTATGACCATTGGAATTGGCATTCTTCTGTTAAATTATTGTATTTGATGGACATAGGAATCATTGCTTTAATTTACTATGTCATTAGAGTAAATATAAGTACATTAAATCAACACTTCACATTTCTGAAAGTAATTTATTTTTGAAATGTAGTATGTTTATGACTTCAGATATTAAAGGCATATTTATATTTCCATTTTAATCAAATTATAGCACAGAAAATATCTTCAGTAGTTAAGATGACCACAGAATAAATCTAAGTTCATAACTTGGCAGTAATTAACTTAAGGAGTAGGAATTAAGTTTGGAATAATACTCAGAAACTGGATGTTGAGCTATTGAAGGCCATGTGTACTCAAACTTTGACTATGCTTACTCTTTTCCTTAAGTATAGAGAAGGAACTAGAATCTGTATATGATACTTTGGATGCTTCAGATATATCCAAGTATGTCCAGGTATGGCCATATTGTTCTGGAGTTTGGTAATTGGTAGAAACTAGATCTACCTCTGTGATTAACTTTGTGGTCTTGGTCAGCTCATTTCACTTATCTGGCCCTCAGTTTCCTCCCCATACAAAATGATTAGATTGAATTAGGTCTTCTCTCAAATGGTTTCCATTTCTGGCATTCCTTGAGTGTTTAGACACAAAATGATGATGTCTGCTATTCATCAAATAGGTTTTATGTATCTATCATGATGCTAAATATTTTACCTGCATTATTTTATTAAATCATCATAGCACTTCTCTGAGGAAGAAGTAATAAGTCCAACTTCATAAATGAGGGAACAAAGGCATAGAGAGAGAAAATAACTGGACAAAGTCAGTTACAAAGTTACGAAGGCAGAATTTGAACCATGGTCATCTTGAGTCTAAAATCTTTGGTCTTTATCACTATGTTGTTCTATAAATATTCAGCTGTAACTCTGCTGATTTAGTAAATGTAATTATCCCATTTATCCACTTATTCTAAAGTGTCCCATCCAGGTCTGTACCATCTCCCCAAAAGGCAATAACTTTAATAGTGTTGCCACAGCCAATGGTCAGTATTAATCTTCCCAGCCCAGACCAAAACAGAAGTGATGGCAACACACACATCCAAGCCTGAAAATGCCTATTTCCCTTTATAGTAGACCTAAATGTCACTATCATGCTATGCATATACCATCTAGCATACTATGCAATGCATTTATTTACTGTGCTTATTGTTTATTATCTGTATGTCCTACAAATTGTAAGTTTGACAGGGCAAAGTTATTTCCCTGTCTTGTTTACTGAATCCCTAGTACTCAGAAAAATACCTCATACATAATAGATGCTTAGTAGGTATTTAATGAATAAAAGAACAAATAATCAGGGGTAGATGTTTATATCAAAATTTATATGCATACATGACTGAATTAGAGTTACACATGTTTGCTGTTTTACAACAATGTAAGTAGTTTTCTTTCCAACAATTTTCAATAAATCCTGTCTTACTTGCAAGTCTTGAGTTGAATTGTAAAGACATTGAAATAAGTTCTGATGTCTAGGCTGTTGAACTTTTTTGATGATAGTCATCAAGACTCTGGGTAGATCATGCAAGCAGACCTCTTACATCAGAGTGTTTACTTAGTTATAAGGATTGTCTTTTCTGTCTGCTTGTTGTGTTGCACGTGGACCTCACACAGTTTAAAAGTTATGATTAGTGGCCAAGAAGACTTAGAAATATCCCATTCAGATAATTTACGCTAATCACGTAATAACCATTTAATGCGTTTTTGTTGATTGATTCTAAATTGGAGTCAACTTATTTCAAATTATCTCTCTGCCGGTGAAGCTTCATGTGCGATTCAGTACTACAGGTTTTCAGTTTCCCTATTTAGCCACAACATTGCCTATGATTCCTGTTATCTAATTAAATACACATGAGCCAAAACAAATACAGTCTTTGTTTTGCAGGCATAACCATGCTGCTTGTTGAGGCACAAAGAAAAAACTTCTTTAAATTGCAGCTGTTTTAGTTTGGAAACTAATGACAACCAATGAAAAATAACCAGTATGAGTCACTGTCTTTACCATCAGCCTATACCTTCCTGGAGATTAAAATCTGTAATTTTCTTGTAAACTTTATTTTCCCACTTTAATTTGGATTATTTCTGAGCATTTGATTTTTCCTTTACCAGAGGCTTGATATATAACCATGAAAACCGAACTAATATTAGTTTAATTTTATGGATTGGGTTAAATTTTCTGTAGCAAGTGTGTTTCACTAACATAGATGAACACAGAGAAAGGAGACAGGAAATGGCTACATGCTTAGGGACTTAAGAGGCACATGTAGAGCTGTGGTGTTGTGTAATACCTATGGTTGGAGAAGCCCTTGCCACAAGGAGCCTGAGTTACTCTATGATCTCTTTATTTTTCATAAACCTTCACCAAGTACATTTGAAAAATAGACCATACTAGATAGTCTAAAATCTGCAGCCATTCTCATCACCAGGGCATGAAGGACATTTAGTTATGAGAAAAGGATACAAAAAATTTCAACTCCATTTCTCTTGACTATTTTCAATAGGAATACCACCCCCAATTCTCTCATAAGTGATATAAAAAAGAAGGTAGAAAAGTACCTGCACCTGGTCTAATAAGACTTCTGGTGCCATCTTAGAAGCTGGATTCTATGTCTTTATTTGCTCTCGGTTTAGGCTCAAAGGCTTGACTTATTGCAAGTTTACCATTTTAGGGTTTTCTCATTGCCAGTAACTTCATTAGTAAGTCCCTTAAAAATTTTCTCTCTCTCTCTCTCTCTCTCTCTCTCTCTCTCTCTCTCTCACACACACACACACACACACACACACACACACGCACACACACACACACACACACGTCTATTGTGTTTATTCTTAAAGCACGGCTAACCCACCGAATACAGGGTAAAAAAAACATGGTGTAAATACATCAAACATTGGACATAGGGTTTCCCTGGTGGCGCAGTGGTTGAGAGTCCGCCTGCCGATGCAGGGGACACGGGTTCGTGCCCCGGTCCGGGAAGATCCCACATGCCGCGGAGCGGCTAGGCCCGTGAGCCACGGTCGCTGAGCCTGCGCGTCCGGAGCCTGTGCTCCGCAACGGGAGAGGCCACAACAGTGAGAGGCCCGTGTACCGCAAAATAAAAAAAAAATTAAAAAAACAAACATTGGACATAAAGAATCTCCAACCATTCATTTGGGGCTTCTATGGTGGCACAGTGGTTAAGAATCTGCTTGCCAATGCAGGAGACACGGGTTCAAGCCCTGGTCCAAGAAGATCCCACACGCTGCGGAGCAGCTAAGCCTGTGCACCACAACTACTAAGCCTGCGCTCTAGAGCCCGTGAGCCATAACTACTGAGCCCGTGTGCCACAACTACTGAAGCCCGTGCTCCACAACGAGAAGCCATCGCAATAAGAAGCCCGCGCACCAGAAGGAAGAGTAGCCCCTGCTCACCACAACTAGAGAAAGCCCGTGCACAGCAACAAAGACCCAACACGGCCAAAAAAATTTTTTTAATAAATAAGTAAATTTATAAAAAAAAGAATCTCCAGCCATTCATCACCATGAATTAGCAGCAAGCAACAATAACAATCAAAGCCACTTATTAAGCCCTTTATTCTGAATTAAACCTTGCTGGCAAAGAGTTGAAACTTTATATGGAACTTTAATGAAATATGGAACAATAAAAATGTTATGCCCCAAATTGTGCTAATGTGTACTAAAAATAATGCTACAAGTCAAAATTAATTTTTGACCCCAACCAATTAATGCAGTATGGTAGCAAGAGGGTCTGAGCCAGCTGGACTAAATAAGGGCTGTGCCATCTTATGCAAAAATCTTTCTGAGTCTTGGTTTCCTCAAGTGGAAAATGGAAATACTAAACCTACCTGTCAAGGCTATCGTAAAAAAAAAAAAAAATTTAAAGACCATAGATGAGATGCAATAAATCTACCTAATGTTACTAATCAAATGAAATTTGAAGTAAAAAAATTCACATATTGTGAAATTGAGTAAATAGAGGTAAATCATTCATAGAACTTAACACGCTTCCCAGTGGAATTTCATATAAAGGACTCAATAAGCTCATCCTTCTGAGAACACTTTCTCATGCTGTTTTTTCTCACATACCTTTCCTCTCACACCACTATTTTCACATTGTGTGGGCACAAGACCACCATTATCTGTGTTTTCTATAACTAGTCCTTCTACTTACTATCACAAATAGTTTATGACTGCGTAACTGGGAGACTCTCAAGACAAAACAGAGAACGTTAATTGCAGGCTTATCATGTGTGAGAAACCATCATAACAGCTTATTGTTTATATAGCACCTTTCATTATGTACCTCACATTTATAGACAAAGGTGGTTGAGAATGACACAAAAAATTCCTTAGTCACTATGGGCTAGGTGAAACATAAGATCTCAATGTTATAATTGAAGACATGAGAGATGAAAAATGTGGAAAGATAGGATAGTTCCTCTGGTTAAAGAGACACGATCTGGCCACTTACACAGATGTTTTCTCTAGATCATGTGCCTGAGTACAGAGACGACTGTCAGCCATCATTAGTGCCTTGCTAGCATGTGCCATGGAGTATTCAGTGAATATTAGCAAATGAAAAAATAAGTGAAGACTGATCATTAAATTCTGAAGGAAGGGTTACAGACTTACACTTCCAAAACAGAAGTCATACGTAGTCAGCAGGCATCAAAAATTTTTCCTGGGAATTCAAATGTTAAATACCCCAGGACTCATTCACCCTCTCTGCCTCTCTGCTTTTACATAGTCTGAAACAGGAATTGCACACAGTGGGTGTTGCATGAAAGTTCTCAGCTTCTCTGTATTTTTAGAAGGAAACAGAGAACAGCAAGGTGCAAAGACAAAATGTTTTTATTCAGGTTTTCTTAAGGGCTTATAGAAAGGCCACATTCATTCGGAAGCAGTACAAGCTTCTAGCGATAATAGCTCATGTTACCATTAGGAAAAGCCAAGTAAGAAAAATATATTAAGGAAAAGAAAAAAGTCTTGCCCATGGCAATCCTTTCAAAATCTGATGACAGATGTCATAGTACTATTGGACTAGTGGAATATGCCATATTTTGAAGTGCTAAAAAAGAGAACTAGAATTAGAAGTGAGTCACAGAGGTAGACTCGTTATTTACATACTTAGTCTGAGGATTTTCACTTGTAAAATAACATGTCAGCTTCTCCAATCACTAGGAAGCCCAGAGATTTTCTACTGAATAACTAAAACACATTTTTAGGCGCCCCAAATCACAGAAACCCTTCACAAAGAAAGGCATGAATACAACAGTAGAATTGTAAGCCCATGTTCACAGACAGAGCCCAAGTGATTTTGATTGGTCAGAATTGAAAAGCACAATCATTTCAGTCCTGCAAACCATGATGTCTCAGTGCTTGATGATTTATCTGAATCAAGGAGGGTAATAGAAAAGAGAACTCTTTTTCAAGGAAGCATTTCCAGCATATCAGGAGCAGCCCCACAGGTCAAGTGTAAATTCCCGTAGTAGTTCTTGCTAAGGGATTATGCATGCTGCCTCATGAACTTAATTACATTTTAAAATACTACATAAAGGAAACATGATGGTGGGGAATTTTTGTACCTCTTACACGGAGTGTAGCATCCAGAGCAGCTTGCTTCTTTGGTTTTCATCACAAGTTGCCATGGAAGGGGCCCCTCAGTTGGTATAGACAGGGAACCCCTGCCCTGCAGGATCCAAGAGGCAGCAACATTCACCCATGCCCTGGTGCCACCTCCCAACTCCCTAGTCCCCTGGCTGTGATTCAGCCCCCAGAGACTCAGCTTAAAATGGGCAGTTTCTGGTGTGATGTTAAAATCACTTCTGTCAAGTTTAATGAAGTTTAAAATCACCCCCTAAATTGTGAAAACCTAAGCTTCTCAGCAAAGACATGTAAGTCTTTTGCCTATCCCTCAACCATGATTTTAAAAATCTAGAAGTAATTGTCTCCAAGAGTCTCAATTTTCAGCAAGGTCCTTCATAGTCCATGAGCTGATAGATGTAACACACATACACACAGGAAGCAGTAGTTGGAGTGAAAAAAATAAGATTTTTTTCTAAATACTATATGGTATTTTTTTTTTAAGTTTACTCCCTCCCTCAAACAAACCAAGTTTTAAAAAGTTAGTTGGTCATTTACTTTAAAAACCGTGTATGAAAGAAATTCTATGCCATGGAAAGTTGAGTCACTTAGTTGGAAGAAGTAGGAAGAACATGTAGATTGAATAAGTAGTTTGACTACTGTGTATACTGTATATGCACACACACACAAGCATGTTCATAACAAAATAAATAATATTCATAATATCATTTCTCATTTCTATGACTGATTGCATAGTCATAGGTTATATTTATAACTACATTCTTCCACTATCCATTCCATATTCCCTTTGCCCTCAGCAAGCGTCAGAGTTGGTTATGGTTTTTTGCCTGTTGGGGTGACCAAAACCTTCCTTCCTGAAGGGTCTGGGTCACTAGCAGTCCTGCCTGAATTGGGTTGCTGTTGTTTCCAACTAATTTAATCACAGGTCGTGGTAGTAATAAAAGACCCCTGAAGGGTTCTGTTGTATATCAGACATACTCCTCCTTACCACAATTTTATAGTAGCAGCCCAGTTTTCCCTTGGTACTCAGGATCAATTATCCCAGCAAGTATAGTAATTCCCTTCTTTGCCTATTGATTCAGAGGCATGAAGAGCTCAAAGTGACCAGGTGGCAGTCTTAATTTCCAGTACAATGGAATCATTGTGTCTCCTGGTAGGAGCATTCCTCTCTTTGAAATTAAGACTGTTAGACCAGCAGAGAATAAGGCCATGGGAAAAAGAAACAAAAATTTTGCTTGGGGATCAGTTAGGGGAATAGTGAGTGGAGCTCCTTCCATTACACATCTTGATTCCTAATCCTGTGAATCCTGTCTATATGGGGGAAAGAGTATCATACATTAGCCATCGATTTAGAGTAAACTTGCAAGGTATACCTAATAGCACTGAAACTGAGTCTTCAAAAGGTCATACCATCACTTTACCATCTTCATACCATCATTAAGCCAGCTGCTTCAGGATGCTGGGGAACATGGTAAGATCAGGGAATTCCGTGAACATGGGCCCATTGCCACACTTTATTTGCTATGAAGTGAGTTCCTTGATCAGAAGCAGTGCTGTGTGGGTTACCATGATGGTGGATAAGGCATTCTGTAAGTGCACAGATGGTAATTTGGCAGAAGCATTGCATTCAAGGAAAGGACATTTGTATGCAGAGTACATGTCTCTTCCAGTAAGAACAAGGTGTTGTCCCTTCCATGATGGAAGAGGCTCAGTGTAATTCACATGCCCCCAACTGGCTGGCTGCTCACTCCAGGACATGGTGCCATCAGGGACTCAGTTTTAATCTCCGCTGTTGGCAGCCATAGCCAGGTCAGTCTCGGTGAATGGAAGCCCACGTTGCTGAGCCAATGCATAGCCTCCATCCCTGCCACCATGGCCACTTTATTCATGAGCCCACCGGGTGACGAGAGGAGGATCTAGGGAAAGAGCCTCACTCGATGAGTCACGCTATCCACTTGATGATTAAAGTCCATCTCTGCTAAGGTCACTCTTTAGTGAACATTCACATGGGACAAAATATCTTCACTTTTTTTGCTCATTCAGGGAGGTCTACTCGCATAATTCGCCATAGACCTCCTTGTCACCAATTGCCCAATTATACTCCTTCTGAGTCCCTGACTATCCAGCCGAACCACTGACAACAGCTTACTAAGCAGTATAGACGTGTACTTCTGGCCGTTTTTTCCTTCCAAATAAAATGAACGACAAGGTACACTGCTCAAAGCTCTGCCCACTGGGAGAATTTCACCTAACCACTGTCCTTCAGGGATGTCCCAGAAAGGAACTGTAGTGCCACAGCCGTTCACTTCCAGGTGGTGCCTGCGTGTTGTATACAACCACCTGTGAACCAGGCCCAAGTGTTCTCTTCCTCCATTGACTTGCAGTAGGTAACTCCCCATGGGGCCATAGAACTGGGCTGGGACAGAAAGAGTAATGTAGCAGGAGTAGGTGCCAGGGCACTTGGGCCACTTTCTCACGTTACTTCTTGTGCCTTCAGTGCCTGCTCAAGCCTAATCTTGTATATACTTCTTCCATTTGATAATCCAGTGATGTGATGAACACCCAACTTTATGTTTAGTGGATCAGACAATACCCAGCTTATGAAGGGAAGTTCAAGTCACATGTTAATTTGGTGGTCCATGGCTAAGTGATTAGTCTCTGATAAGGCCCAGGAGCAAACCAAAAGCTGTTTGTCAAAAGGAGAGTAGTGATCCACCAAGGATAGCAAGGCTTTCCTCCAAAGTCTAAGGGTCTGAGCTGCGACGCATCTACAGAGACCTGCCAAAGGCTCCAAACAGCATCTCAGTATGCCAGTGACACTTAAAGAACTATCAGATCTATTGAATCCTTTGGCCAAGTGATAGAGTGGCTTGCTTGACAACCAGGACCTGTTACTGATCCTTCTCTTCTTCAGAGCCCACTCAACACTGGCAGCTTTTAGGGTCACTGGGTAAGTAGGCCAGAGTAGCACACCCAAATGAGGAATACGTTGCCTCCAAAATCCAAAGATGTCCACTTGGCATTGTGCCTTGATTATTAGTTTTACAAGGGGCTAAATGTAACAGCTTATCCTTCATGTTAAAAGAAATATTTCCACAGACCCCACCCAGCTGTAGCCCCTAGATATTTCACTGAGGTGGAAGACCCTAGAATTCTGTTGGATTAATCTCCCACCCTCTGACACACAGATGACTTGCCAATATGCTAGAGTAGTTGCTACTTCTGCTCACTAGGTCCAGTTAGCATAACAATGTGGTGGATGATTATGTTGTCTTGTGAAAGGGAAAGACGATCAAAGTCTCTGGAAATTAAACTATGACATAGGATGGAGGGTTGATTCACTCTTAAGATAGGACAGTAAAGGTATATTGCTGGCCTTGCCAGCTGATAGCAAACTGCTCTGGTTGTCAGAAGGTATTGGAAAAAAGCACTTTCCAGATCAGTAGCTGCATGTCAGGTACTAGGGGATGTTTTAATTTGCTCCAGCAAAGAAGTCATGTATGTCAGCAGCTACAATTAGCTACAATTAAGAGTCATCATCCAGTTAAGTTTACAATAATCCACTGCCATTCTCCAAGATCCATTTGTTTTTCTATACAGATCAAATAGGTATGGTGGGAATCGCCACCCCTGGATATTTCAGGTCCTTGATGGTGGCACTAATCTTTTTGATGCCCTCGTGAATGCAGTATTGCTTTTGGTTTAATGTTTTTTCCAACTCCAGGCAGTTCTATTGACTTCCACCTGACCTTTTCTATCATAAAAGCCCTTATTTCAAAGGTCAGGGAGCCAACGTGGAGGACTCTGTTAGATGCTAAGTGTGTCTATTCCAATGATCTATTCTGGAACTTGGGAAATAAACATATAGTAGGTTCAGAGACCTATTGGACCCACTGTGAAACTGATCTGAGCTGGAATACTACTGATCACCCAATCTGTATTTGTTTTGTAATTTAGCCACTCATTTGATGAGGCTCTGCACTTGGTTTTCAGCAATTTCAGTGCTGTGGCTATAGGTTTCTTGCAGGACACACATAGCAACTTTCAGATCATTTATGTGGACCCTGAAATGGGAATCTGAAACTCTGAGCTCATCCTTTTCTTTTCCCAGTGCAGTTGGGAGCAACTAACCAATTTCATGATACTTCTCAATTTGACTAAAATGCTCTAAACTATCTAATAGATCACCACCCATAACTTTGCCTTTTATAGGTGATATTTTCATCTCTATTGACACATCATGGCATGGACTGCCAGTTCCCACTTTACCACTGGGAAAGTGCCTTTAAATATAAATCTAATTGAATTAGAGAACCACTTCCAGAAAAGTCATCCTTAAAATTCTGTTCCTCATAAACCACTCTCAATACCAAAATCATTATTAATCAGGGTTCTACAGAGAAGAAATATCCAGTAGGAGATATATCTATATCTATAAAGTTATTGCTGTATCAACTATATAAAGAAAGATCATAATTCCTCCCTTTTTATTACATATAAGAGGGAAAAACAAAGTAGTATACAGACAAGAGCTCCAACAAGAGTTTGAAAGTTTCCCACAGGTAAACACGTAAATTCTTCTTTCAGAGAAAATCTGGCTAGTTATTGGTAATTGAGTGAGACTCTACAATATCATGAATCATCAATTACCAACAGCAAATACAAATAATGTAATGAAAATTTTTCTTTGTTTTGTCAATGTCTGTTTTTCTTTTACGTACCAGGCAGGGTTAGATGAGTGGCTATAAATAGTCAAGATAATTAACATATCTCCATAGAAAAACTGGTAGAAGAAAGTGAAATATTTTTCTGCAGATAAAAAAAATCTATAGGAAATTAAGCAGCAATGATAACACTTGCTTTTACTGATAATTAACATTTTAAAGTTTTTATTATATTCTTGGAACCATGCTAAGGACCGAATATTAAGATAATCATACTTAATCCCAAAAGCAACTTCAATGCTAGGTTTTTGAAGGGCACTCAGACCTTGCTCAACTCAAAGGCTGAATTTATTCCTTCATAAAAGTACTACATTTTATTAGTTTAATGAGAGCATGCATTTAAACTCTGTCTTGCTAGCTACATTTTTAAAATACCATAACTTATGTTGTAAAGCACACAGCATACAGTTATTTGGATAGAGTTGTATTTTTAAGTATTTCAACTGTTAAAGCTTTAACAGACTTTTAACCAACTTATCTAATTCTACTCAACCCATCTAACCTGTACTCTTTTCTTTATAACATTTATATCCAGGCCTGGCTTCATGGGTTTGCAATCTGTGCAGTCACATACGGCCCTAAGATTAAAATGGTCTCTCACTTGGTTTATGCTCAGCTGTCGCTATCTTGAAATTCTTATTAATATTTGAACAAGAGCCCTGCATTTTCATTTTTCACTGAGTACCACAAATTATATATCTGGTCCTACTTGTCTCCATATGAAATTACTTTATTTACTCTACTACATGTTTATATTTTTTCTTCCCTTCTAGAATGTAATATTTATAAGAAAAGAGACTTTGTCTATCTTGTATACCAAAGTAAATAGTAAGTGATCAAAAAATGTTTCTTGAATTTTGTACCTGGCTCACTTATTCTTATCTGAAGAAAACCATATCTTTGAAAATAACCCACCCAACCCCAGGAATCAATTTTCATCTAACATTCCTCATATTTAAGGGAGTACCAAGGATGACATAAACATTCTCTCTAAGGCTGACCTTGCATTTCAAAACTTATTAAGTAATGGTAAATGTCACAGTGTGTCTTGAGAGAAGAATGCCAAATTTTCTCATTTAACATCAGTATTTAAATTTCCTGGTAATGAAATTCCATGTGGAATTTCATGAGCAAATGGTTGCTATCCTGAAGACCTTTTCCCATCCTCTTTTAGATCCATCTTGTCACTTTGATCCCTACTTTAACAGATAAAATCAGGAAGGATAAAACGAAAAATGGAGAATTTAAATAACATAAAATAAAATCAAATCTGTTATTACCCTTAAAATTAAATTCTGGCTCAGATGCTCTACCACAACCACTAGCACTGTTTTACATTATATATTAAATGTGTTTAGACCCTTCATCAGAAAATAAATAATTCTCTGTAATATAAATTCTTCCTGAAAGCTGTTCTTTATGATGTGTCTAGATGTGGCTCTGTGAGTTTATCCTACTGTGAGCTTATAAACTTCTTAGATGTGTAGATTGTTTTTATTATTTTTTAAAATATTTTTTCTACCCTTTTGTCTCATCTTCTTCTGAGATCCCATGAGCATGATGGTATGTTTCATGATGTCACACAGGGCTCTGAGGCTCTCATTTTTCCTTCACTCTTTTTTCTTTCCATTCCTCTATATGGATAGTCTCAGTTGACTATTTTCAAGTTTGCTGATTGCTTTGCTTGCTGAAATCTGCTGTTGAGTTCCTCTACTGAATTCTGTATTTTAGTCACTATATTTTCAACTTCAGAATTTCTAGTTGGTTCTTTTCCATAATTTGTACATTTTTATTGATAATCTATACTTAAGGATAAATTATTCTCCTACTTCCATTTAGTTCTTTAGACATGGATTCCATTAATTCTTTGAACATATTTTAAGTAGATGATTTAAAGTCTAGATCTAGTAAGTCCAACTTCCAGGCTTCACCAGGTACAGTTTCTAGTGTTTGCTTTATTCCTTGTGAATGGACCTTACTTTCTTGTTTCTTTGTATGTCTCAGAATTTTTTTTGTTCAAAACTGGACATTTGAAATCATATAATGTGGTAACTATGGAAATCAAATTCTCCCCCTCCCCATAGTTTATTATTCTTTATTTAGTGACTTTTCTCAACAATTCTGTAGTCTGTATTCTTTTTCATGTATAGCCACTGAAAACATTATTTCTCTGTCTCCATTCAGTCTTTAAAATTGCAGTCCTTTTCAAACTCATGCTAACCAGTTTCATGATATTCCACAAGATGTCATACATGGACTCCTACAGTCAGAAAGTCATTCGTGAGTCATTCTGTCCCGGGAAGCTGCTATCTCCATTGTTTCTCAGTTGAGACAGAGGCTGAGTCTTATTTCTGATGAATCCATCATATCCTCATAGAGCAGGCACAAGGGAAATGTGCCCCTGACTCCCCAATCAAAATTGGAACTACATTCTGTAATATAATTTATCAGTCTTCAACATGGGCAATGCATAATTTCTGTGAGGGAAATAGTCTAGGATATACTCCCTGTACTCATACATGTACACCCCCCCCAGAGGCGCCAGAAATGCTACATTTATTACAATTGATAAAATTACTCCAGTATGTCACTATCAGCTCAAGACCATTGTTTACATTAGGGTTCACTCTTGGTGTTGTACATTCTATGGGTATAACGTGTATAATGATGAGTATTCACAATTATAGTACCATACAAAATAATTTCACTGCCTTAAAACTCCTCTATTCTGGGAGGACCTTCAAGATGGCAGAGGAGTAAGAGATGGAGATCACCTTCCTCCCCATAAATACATCAGAAATACATCTACATGTGGAGCAGCTCCTACAGAACACCCAGTGAACACTGGCAGAAGACCTCAGACTTCCCAAAAGGCAAGAAAATCCCCACGTACCTGGCTGTGTGGCTGACAGGGTCTTGGTGCTCCAGCCGGGTGTCAGGCCTGAACCTCTGAGGTAGGAGAGCTGACTCCAGGACATTGGACCACGAGAGACCTCCTGGCCCCATGTAATATCAATATGTGAGAGCTCTCCCAGAGATCTCCATCACAGCACTAAGACCCAGCTGCACCCAAGAGCCAGCAAACTCCAGTGCTGGGCGCCCCATGCCAAACAACTAGCAAAACAGGAACACAACCCCACCCATTAGCAGAGAGGCTTCTTAAAATCATACTAAGTTCAGAGACACCCTAAAACACACCACTGGATGTGGCCCAGCCCACCAGAAACACAAGATCCAGTCCCAACCACCAGAACACAGGCACCACTCCCGTCCACCAGGAAGCCTACACAACCCACTGAACCAACCTCAGCCACTGGGGGCAGACACCAAAAACAACTGGAACTATGAACCTGCAGCCTGAGAAAAGTAGACCCCAATCACAGTAAGTTAAACAAAATGGTAAGACACAGAAATATGCAGCAGATGAAGGAGCAAGGTAAAAACCCACCAGACCAAACAAATGAAGAGGAAATAGGCAGTCTACCTGAAAAAGAATTCAGAATTGGACTTCTGTGATGGCGCAGTGGTTAAGAATTCTCCTGCCAATGCAGGGGACACAGGTTCGAGCCCTGGTGCAGGAAGATCCCACATGCTGCAGAGCAACTAAGCCTGTGTGCCACAACTACTGAAGCCCGTGTGCCTAGAGCCTGTGCTCTTCAACAAGAGAAGCCACCACAATGAGAAGCCCTTGCAACACAACAAAGAGTAGCCCCCGCTCTCAGCAACAAGAGAAAATATGCATGCAGCAGCAAAGACCCAATGCAGCCAAAAATTAAATAAATAAATAAATTTTTTAAAATTTCAGAATAATGATAGTAAAGATGATACAAAATATTGGAAATAGAATGGAGAAAATATAAGAAAAGTTTCACAAGGACCTAGAAGAACTAAAGAGCAAACAAACGATGAACAACAAAATAAATGAAATTAAAAATTCGCTAGAAGGAATCAATACCAGAATAACTGAGGCAGAAGAACGGATAAGTGACCTGGAAGATAAAATAGTGAAAATAACTGCTGCAGAGCAGAATAAAGAAAAAAGAATGAAAAGAATTGAGGACAGTCTTAGAGAACTCTGGGACAACATTAAATGCACCAACATTTGAAATACAGGGGTCCCAGAATTAGAGGAGAAAAATAAAGGGTCTGAGAATATATTTGATGAGATTACAGCTGAGAACTTCCCTAACATGGGAAAAGAAATAGTCAATCAAATCCAGGAAGTGCAGAGAATCCCATACAGGATAAATCCAAGGAGAAACATGCGAAGACACATATTAATCAAACTTTCAAAAATTAAATACAAAGAAAAAATATTAAAAGCAGCAAGGGAAAAGCAACAAATAACATACGAGGGAATCCCCATAAGGTTAACAGAGTTTCTTTCAGCAGAAACTCTGCAAACCAGAAGGGAATGGCAAGACATATTTAAAATGATGAAAGGGAAAACCCTACAACCAAGATTACTGTACCCAACAAGGATCACATTCATATTTGATGGAGAAATTAAAACCTATACAGACAAGCAAGAGTTAAGAGAATTCAGCACCACCAAACCAGCTTTACAACAAATGCTAAAGGAAGTTCTCTAGGTAGGAAACACAAGACAAGGAAAAGACCTACAAAAACAAACACAAAACAATTAAGAAAATGGTAATAGGAACATACATATCAGTAATTACCTTAAATGTAAATGGATTAAATGCTCCAACCAAAAGACATAAACTGGCTGAATGGATACAAAAACAAGACCCATACATATGCTGTCTACAAGAGACCCACTTCAGACCTAGGGACACATACAGAGTGAAAGTGAGGGGATGGAAAAAGATATTCCATGCAAATGAAAATCAAAAGAAAGCTGGAGTAGCAATTCTCATATCAGACAAAATAGACTTTAATATAAAGACTATTAAAAGAGACAAAGAAGGACACTACATAATGATCAAGGGATCAATCCAAGAAAAGATATACCAATTGTAAATATTTATGCACCCAACATAGGAGCATCTCAGTACATAAGGAAAATACGAACAGCCATAAAAGGAGAAATTAACAGTAACACAATAATAGTAGGGGACTTTAACACCCCAATTTCACCAATGAACAGGTCATCCGAAATGAAAATAAATAAGGAAACACAAGCTTTAAATGACACGTTAAACAAGATGCACTTAGTTGATATTTATAGGACATTCTTTCCAAAAACAAAGAGAATACACTTTCTTCTCAAGTGCTCATGGAACATTCTCCAGGATAGATCATATCTTGGGTCACAAATCAAGCTGTGGTAAATTTAAGAAAATTGAAATCATATCAAGTATCTTTTCCAACCACAATGCTATGAGACTAGATATCAATTACAGGAACAAAACTGTAAAAAATACAAACACATGGAGGCTACACAATATGCTGCTAAATAACCAAGAGGTCACTGAAGAAATCAAAGAGGGAATCAAAAAATACCTAGAAACAAATGACACTGAAAACACAGCGACACAAAACCTATGGAATGCAGCATAAACAGTTCTAAGAGGGAAGTTTATAGCAATATAATCCTACCTCAAGAAAAAAGAAAAATCTCATATAAACAACCTAACCTTACACTTACAGCAATTAGAGAAAGAATAACAACAACAAAAAAGCCCCAAACTTAACAGAAGGAAAGAAATCTGAAAGATCAGATCAGAAATAAATGAAAAAGAAATGAAGGAAACTACAGCAAAGATCAATAAAACTAAAAGCTGGTTCTTTAAGAAGATAAACAAATTGGTAAACCATTAGCCAGACTCATCAAGAAAAAAAGGGAGAAGACTCAAATCAACAGAATTAGAATTGAAAAAGGAGAAGTAATAACTGACACTGCAGAAATACAAAGGATCATGAGAGATTACTACAAGCAACCATACCATTTCCACTACGATCAGTAAAAAGACAAGGTTGCCCACTCTTACCACTATTATTCAACATAGTTTTGGAAGTTTTAGCCACAGCAATCAGACTAAAAAAAAAAAAAAAAAAAAGAAATAAAAGGAATCCAAATAGGAAAAGAAGAAGTAAAGCGGTCCCTGTTTGCAGATGACATGATACTATACATAGAGAATCCTAAAGATGCTACCAGAAAACTACTAGAGCTAATAAGTAATGAATTTGGTAAAGTAGCAGGACAAAAAATCAATGCACAGAATCTTTTGCATTCCTATACACTAATGATGAAAAATCTGAAAGAGAAATTAAGGAAAAAACCCCATTTACCATTGCAACAAAAAGAATAAAATACCTAGGAATAAACCTGCCTAAGGAGACAAAACTGTATGCAGAAAGCTATAAGACACTGATGAAAGAAATTAAAGATGATACAAACAGATGGAGAGATATACCATGTTCTTGGATTGGAAGAACAACATTGTGAAAATGACTGTACTACCCAAAGCGATCTACAGATTCAATGCAATCCCTATCAAACAACCAATGGCATTTTTCACAGAACTAGAACCAAAAATTTCACAACTTGTATGGAAACACAAAAGACCCTGAATAGCCAAAGCAATCTTGAGAAAGAAAAACGGAGCTGGAGGAATCAGGCTCCCTGACTTCAGACTATAC
Source organism: Leucopleurus acutus (assembly GCF_964270905.1). Lineage (NCBI taxonomy): Eukaryota > Metazoa > Chordata > Mammalia > Artiodactyla > Delphinidae > Leucopleurus > Leucopleurus acutus. Next base: position 57,340,977 of record NC_139147.1, read on the forward strand.
TACAAAGCTACAGTAATTAAGACAGTATGGTACTGGCACAAACAGAGAAATATAGATCAATGGAAAAGGAATGAAAGCCCAGAGAAAAACCCATGCACATATGGTCACCTTATCTTTGATAAAGGAGGCAAGAATGCACAATGGAGAAAAAACGGCCTCTTCAATAAGTGATGCTGGGAAAACTGGACAGCTACATGTAAAAGAATGAAATTAGAATGCACCCTAACACCATACACAAAAATAAACTCCAAATGGATTAAAGACCTAAATATAAGGCCAGATACTATAAACTCTTAGAGGAAAACATAGGCAAACACTCTATGACATAAATCACAGCAAGATCCTTTTTGACCCACCTCCTAGAGAAATGGAAATAAAAACAAACAGATGGGAGCTGATGAAGCTTAAAAGCTTTTGTACAGCAAAGGAAAACATAAACAAGATGAAAAGACAACCCTCAAAATGGGAGAAAATATTTGCAAATGAAGCAAGTGACAAAGGATTAATCTCAAATATACAAGCAGCTTACACAGCTCAATATCAAAAAAGCAAACAACCGAATCCAAAAATGGGCAGAAGACCTAAATAGACATTTCTTCCAAGAAGATATACAGATTGCCAACAAACATATGAAAGGATGCTCAACATCACTAATCATTAGAGAAATGCAAATCAAAACCACAATGAGGTATCACCTCACACCAGTCAGAATGGCCATCATCAAAAAATCTACAAACATTAAATGCTGGAGTGAGTGAGGAGAAAAGGGAACCCTCTTGCACTGTTGGTGGGAATGTAAATTGATACAGCCACTGTAGAGAACAGTATGGAGGTTCCTTAAAATCTAAAAGTAGAACTATCATATGACCCAGCAATCCCACTACTGGGCATATACCCTGACAAAACCAGAGTTCAAAATAGAAATGTACTGCAATGTTCATTGCAGCACTATTCACAATAGCCAGGACATGGAAGCAACCTAAGTGTCCATCGACAGATGAATGGATAAAGAAAATGTGGCACATATATACAGTGGAATATTATTCAGCCATAAAAAGAAATGAAATTGAGTTATTTGTAGTGAGGTGGTTGGACCTAGAGGTTGTCATACTGAGTGAAGTAAGTCAGAAAGAGAAAAACAAATACCGTATGCTAACATACATATGGAATCTAAAAAACAAAATGGTTCTGATGAACCTAGGGATGGGACAGGAGTAAGGGCGCAGACATAGAGAGTGAACTTGATGACATGGGGAGGGGGAAGGGTAAGCTGGAACGAAGTGAGAGAGTAGCATTTACTTATATACACTACCAAATGTAAAATAGCTAGCTAGTGAGAAGCAGCCGCATAGCACAGGGAGATCAGCTCGGTGCTTTGTGACCACCTAGAGGGGTGGGATAGGGAGGATGGGAGGGAGGTGCAAGAGGGAGGCCATATGGGGGTAAATGTATACATATAGCTGATTCACTTTGTTTTACAGAAGAAACTAACACAACATTGTAAAGCAATTATACTCCAATAAAGATGTTAAAAAAATGTTTTTTAAATCCTCTGTTCGCTACGAATTCATCCCTCTCTCCTGTATAATCACTGGATATTACTAACCTTTTGTCTCCATAGTTTTGCCTTATCCAGAATGTTAAATAGTTGGAGTCATACAGTAACCTTTCCGTTTGTCATCTTTCACTCAGTAATATGCATTCAAGATTCCTTCCATGTCTTTTCATGATTTGATAGCTCATTTCTTTTTAGTGCTGAATAATACCCTATTCCCTAAATGTACCACAGCTTATTTATCTGCTCATTCACTAAAGGACATCTTGCTTGCTTCCAAGTTTTGGCAATTACGAATAAAGCTGCTATAAATAGCCATATTAGGTTTTTTTTCAATTTATATGGGTAAACACCAAAGAATATGATTTCTGGGTCATATGGTAAGATTATGTTTAGTTTTGTAAGAAACCGTCAAACTGCCTTCCAAAGTGATGGTAACATTGAATTCCTACCAGCAGGGAATGAGAGTTCCTGTTGCTCTACACACTCATCAGCATTTAGTGTTCTAAATTTGGCCATTTTAATAAATGCATAGTGGTATCTCATTATTTTAATTTTCAATTCCCTGATGATATCTTTTTTGCCATCTGTATATCTTTTTTGATGATGGGCCCTTTGCCCATTTTTTAATTAGGTTTTTTATTTTTTTGTTGTTGAGCTTTAAGAGTTTTTTTATATATTGGATAAGTTCTTTTTCAGGTGTTTCTTTTGCAAATATTTTCTCCCAGTTCTTGGCTTGTCATTTAATTCTCGTGACATTGTCTTTCCTAGAGCAGAGGTCTTTAATTGTAATGAAGTCTAGCTTATCAAATATTTCTGTCATGTATCGTGCCTTTGGTATTTTATCTAAAAATTCACAGCCATACCCATAGTCATCTAGGTTACCTAATATGTTACCTTGCAGAAATTTTATAGTTTTGTGCTTTACATTTAGGTCTATGAACCATTTTGAGTTACTTCTGTGAAAAGTGTAATACTATTGCTAGATTTTCTTTTTTCTTTTTTTTGCCTTGTGGATGTTCAGTTTTCCAGCATTTTTTATTGGAGAGGCTATCTTTGCTCCATCGTATTGATTTTGCTCCTTCATTAAAAATCAGTTGACTTTAGTTATGTGGTTAAATGTCTGGGCTCTTTATTCTGTTTCATTGATCTATTTGTCTATTCTTTCTTTCATGGTTTCATGTCTTATATTCAAGTCTTTAATCCATTTTGAATTTATTTTTGTAGATGGTGTAAGATAGACTGCATGTAGCAGTCCAGTTTCCCCAGCACCATTTATTAAAGAGACTGCCTTTTCTCCATTGCATATTCTTGCCTCCTTTGTTGTATATTAATTGATTGGTTTATTTCTGGGCTCTCTATTTTGTTCCATTGATCTGTGTGTCTGTGTTTGTGCCAATACTACATTGTCTTGAATACTATAGCCTTGTAGTGTAGTTTGAAATCAGAGAGCATGATACCACTAGCTTTATTCTTCTTTCTCAACATTGTTTTGGCAATTCAGGGTCTTTTGTAGTTCCATTAAATTTTAGGATTCCTTTTCTAGTTCTGTGAAAAATGCCATTGGTATTTGAATAGGGATTGCATTGAATCTGTAGATTGCTTTTTGTAGTACTTGAGAATATTTTAACAATATTAATTCTTCCAATCCATAAGCATGGTGTATCTTACCATTTATTTGTGTCATATCAATTTCTTTCATCAATGTTTTATAGATTTCAGGGTATAGATCTTTCATCTCCTTGGTTAAATTTACTCCGAGGTATTGTATTCTTTTAGATGAAATTGTAAATGTGATTATTTTCTTAATTTCTCTGATAGTTTCTTATTAGTGTATAAAAAAGCAACAGATTTCTGTATATTAATTTTGTATCCTGCAATTTTCCTGGATTCATTTATTAATTATAATTTTTTGGTGAAGTCTTCAGGGTTTTCCATATGTAGGGTCATCTGCAAATGGTGATAGTTTTACTTATTTCTTTCCAGTTTGAATGACTTTTATTTCTTTTTCTTCTCTGATTGCTGTGGCTAGGATTTCCAGTACCATGTTGAATAAAAGTGATAAGAGTGGGCATTCTGTCTTGTTCTTGATCTTAGAAAATAGTTCAGCTTTTCACTGTTATGTTAGCTGTGGTTTTGTCATATATGGTCTTTATGATATTGAGGTATGTTTTCTCTATACCCACATTGTTGAGATTTTTATCATAAATGGATGTTGAATTCTGTGAAATGCTTTTTCTATATCTATTTAGATAATCTTATAAATGTATTCTTTGTGATGTATCACTTTGGCTGATTTGTTGAATGTTTAATCATTCTTGCATCCCTGGAATAAATCTCACTTGATAATGGTACATGATTCTTTTTATGTCTTGTTGAATTCAGTTTGCTAATATTCTGTTGAGGGTTTTTGCATCTAAGTTCATTATGGAGATTTCCTGTAACTTCTTTTTTTTGTTATGTCTTTTTCTGGTTTTAGTGTCAGGGTAGTTCTGGCCTCATAAATGATCATCTTTATGGGGGTTACCTTGTATGTAACTAGTTGTTTTCCTCTTGCTGCTTTTAAAATTCTCTCATTATATTTATATTTTGACATTTTAATTATAAAGTGTCTTGGTGTGGATCTTTTGGGGTTCATCTTGTTTGGGATGTTCTGTGCTTTCTGCACCTGGTTGTCTGTTTCCTTCTCCAGGCTAGGAATGTTTTCAACCATATGTCTTCAAAATGTTTTCTGTTCCTTTTCTCTTTCTTCTCCTTCTGTGACCCTATAATGTGAATGTTAGTATACTTAATGTTGTCCCAAATGCCCCTTAAAACTATTCTCATTTTTTAAAATTCTTCCTTTTTGCTGTTCTAATTGGGTGATTTCTACTACTCTGTCTTCCAGATTGCTGATCAGTTATTCTCTGTCTTCTAATCTGCTGTTCGTACCCTTTAGTGTATTTCTCATTTCAGTTATTGTATTCTTCAGCTCTGATTGATTCTTTCTTATATTTTCCAATTCTTTGTTGAGATTCTGTGTTCTTCCATTCTTCTTCAAAATTCGGTGAGCATATTTATGACCATTACTTGGGATTCTTTATCAGGTAGATTATTGGTATCCATATCATTAAGTTCTTTTTCTGAGGTTTCATCTTATTCTTTCATTTGGAACATATTTCTCTTTTCCTCATTTTGCTTGTCTCTCTGTGTTTCTATGTACCAGGCAAAACTGCTACCTCTCTCAGTCTTAAATGAGTGGCTTTGTGTAGGAGATGGTTATTCTTGTCCAACCCCCCATTAGCTTCAGCAATGCTGTGGGATAGAGCTGTGATTGGTTACCCCCTCATCCAGGCTCACCCACCTGTGCTAGCAGGTTAGATGGGGAGCACAGCAGTGTCATCTGCCAGTGCCTCCATCTCCGGAGAGAAGTTCCACCATTTCCTCCCCTTTTCAGCTGATGCTTGCAGGTTCACAAATGGCTCTCTTTCACATATAATCTTGGCACTTTACAAACTATTATTTTGCTGGGTCTTGGGGCAAATGAGACCATATGTGAGCACTTTAAGAGAGGAGTCTCAGCTTCCTACAGGCCTTTGTGACCCTTAGACATCAGCCTTGTTCATTTTCTAAGCCATAATTTGAGAGCTCATTTCTCTGGTGTAGATCCCAGGGCAGGAGTGCCTGCTGTGGGGTGCCACCCCTTGCTCCTCTGGGAGGAAAACCTGTCTGGTAAGACCCATCACAATTGTGTGCTGCCTCACCAGGGGTAGGGTTTTGGTGAAAGTATTTCTTTGCCTCTCTTACCTGTTTCAGTGTCATCCTTTTTATCCTTTGTTGTGGAGCAGATGTTCAGCTAGTTCTCAGGTTCTTTTTTGAAGGAATTGATCCATATGTAGCTGTATCTTTGTGTGTCTGTGGGAACAGATTAGTCCAGGCTCTTCCCAAGTTGCCATCTTGAACTGCCCCAATGACCCATGTGTTATTTAGAAATTGTTTGACTTTTATCCTTCTAAATTTGTTAAGAGGTTTTTTAAGGCCCAGAATGTTATCATTGTCTGTCTTGGTAAATGTTCCATGTGAGCTTGAGAAGAATGTGTATTCTGCTGTTGTTGGATAAATAGTTTATAGATGTTAATTATATCTAGTTGATTGATGGTACCACTGAGTTCAAATCTGTCCATACTGATTTTTCCCTGCAGGATCTGTCCGTTTCTGATAGACTCAATGGATATCTTGTAAACAGCATATAGTTAGTTAGATCTTGTTTTTTTGATCCACTCTAAAAATCATTCTTTTAATTGGTGTATTTAGACAATTGACATGTAAGGTATTCACTGATATATTTAGATGAATATCTACCATATTTGTTACTGTTTTATATTTGTTCCTCTTGTTCTGTATCCCTATTTTTGTCTTCCATACTTTTTCTGTCCTTTGTGGTTTTAATTGTGCTTTTTATATGACTTCATTTTCTCTCCTTTTTTATCATATCAATTATACTTTTAAACCTTTTTTATTGGTTGTTCTAGAGTTTCCAATATACATTTACAACTAATCCAAGTTCACTTTCAGATAACACTATACCGCTCATGGGTACCTATTCCTTACAACAATAAAATATTCCCAATTCCCCTACCATCCTTTCCATCATATTGTAATTCAGCTTGCTTTTACATAAATAAATATATGTATATAATATAGTATAAAAGTATATACACATATACACACAGAGGGAAGAAGGGAATAGAATATATCATTGCTGCTATTATTTGAGGCAAATTGTTATCAATTAAAATGAGAAAAATAAAAGTTTAATTTACCTTCATGTATTTATCCTCTAATGCTCTTTCTTTATATAGATTCAAGTTTCTAACCCAATAAATATTTCCTTCCTCTGAAGAACATCTTTGAACATTTCTTGCAAGGCAGGTTTACTGGCAAAAAATTCTTTCAGTTTTTGTTCAAGAAACTCTTTACTTCTCCATCACTTTGGAAGGATAATTTCACAGGGTACAGAATTCTAGGTTGGTGGGTTTTTTTCTCTGAACACTTTAAAGATTTTACTCCACTCTGCTCTTGCTTACATGGTTTTGAGGAGAAGTCGAATGTAATCCTTTGTTCCTCTATAGGTGTGGTGTTCTTTTCTTTTGCTTCTCTCAAAATTTTATCTTTATCTTTTATTTTTTGAGATTTCAGTATGACATGTCTAGATATAGTTTTTATTGAAATTTGTCCTGCTTCATGTTCCCTCAGCTTCCTGATCTGCAGTCTAGTGTCTGACGTTAACTTGGGGAAATTCACAATCATTATTGCTTCAAATATTACTTCTGGTTTTTTATCCCTCTCATCTCCTCTGGTATTTCCTATATGCATATTTTATACTTTGTAGTTGTTCCACAGTTGTTTAACATCTTTATTGGAGTATAACTGCTTTACAATGGTGTGTTAGTTTCTGCTTTATAACAAAGTGAATCAGTTATACATATACATATATCCCCATCTCTCTTCCCTCTTGCATCTCCCTCCCTCCCACCCTCCCTATCACACCCCTCTAGGAGATCAGCACCGAGCTGATCTCCCTGTGCTGTGTGGCTGCTTCCCACTAGCTATCTATTTTACATTTGGTAGTGTATATATGCCCACGCCACTCTCTCACTTTGTCACAGCTTACCCTTCCCCCTCCCCATATCCTCAAGTCCATTCTCTAGTAGGTCTGTGTCTTTATTCCCGTCTTACCCCTAGGTTCTTCATGACCTTTTTTCTTTTTTTTCTTAGATTCCATATATATGTGTTAGCATACAGTATATGTTTTTCTCTTTCTGACTTACTTCACTCTGTATGACAGACTCTAGGTCCATCCACCTCACTACAAATAACTCAATTTCGTTTCTTTTTATGGCTGAGTAATATTCCATTGTATATATGTGCCACATCTTCTTTATCCATTCATCTGTTGATGGACACTTAGGTTGCTTCCATGTCCTGGCTATTGTAAATAGAGCTGCAATGAACATTTTGGTACATGACTCTTTTTGAATTATGGTTTTCTCAGGGTATATGCCCAGTAGTGGGATTGCTGGGTCATATGGTAATTCTATTTTTAGTTTTTTAAGGAACCTCCATACTGTTCTCCATAGTGGCTGTATCAATTTACATTCCCACCAACAGTGCAAGAGTGTTCCCTTTTCCCCACACCCTCTCCAGCATTTGTTTCTAGATTTTTTGATGATGGCCATTCTGACCGGTGTGAGATGATATCTTACTGTAGTTTTGCAATCTTGAGAACGAAAAATGGAGCTGGAGGAATCAGGCTCCCTGACTTCAGACTATACTACAAAGCTACAGTAATCAAGACAGTATGGTACTGGCACAAAAGCAGAAATATAGATCAATGGAACAGGATAGAAAGCCCAGAGATAAACCCACACACATATGGTCACCTTATCTTTGATAAAGGAGGCAAGAATGTACAGTGGAGAAAAGACAGCCTCTTCAGTAAGTGGTGCTGGGAAAACTGGACAGGTACATGTAAAAGTATGAAATTAGAACAATCCCTAACACCATACACAAAAATAAGCTCAAAATGGATTAAAGACCTAAATGTAAGGCCAGACACTATAAAACTCTTAGAGGAAAACATAGGCAGAACACTCTATGACATATATCACAGCAAGATCCTTTCTGACCCACCTCCTACAGAAATGGAAATAAAAACAAAAATAAACAAATGGAACCTAATGAAACTTAAAGGCTTTTTTGCACAGCAAAGGAAACCATAAACAAGACCAAAAGACAACCCTCAGAATGGGAAAAAATATTTGCAAATGAAGCAACTGACAAAGGATTAATCTCCAAAATTTACAAGCAGCTCATGCATCTCAATATCAAAAAAACAAACAACCCAATCCAAAAATGGGCAGAAGACCTAAATAGACATTTCTCCAAAGAAGACATACAGATGGCCAACAAACACATGAAAGGATGCTCAATATCACTAATCATTAGAGAAATGCAAATCAAAACTACAATGTTCCACAGTTCTTGTGTATTCTTTTTTTCTCTTTTTCTCTTTGCTTTTCAATTTTGGAAGTTTCTATTGTCATATTCAAGCTCAGAGATTCCTTCCTCAGCTGTTTCCAGTCTACTAATGAGCACATCAAAGGCATTCTTTATTTCCATTACAGTGTTTTTGAACTCTAGCATTTCGTTTTTATTCTCTTAGAATTTCTCTCTGCTTACATTATCCATCTAGTTCTTTCATGTTTTCTACTTTATATATTAAAGTCCTTTGCACATTAATAATACAGTAGTTTTAAAAATCCCTGTTCTGATAATTCCAGTATTCCTGCCTTATATGACTCTGGTTACGGTGCTTATTTATGTCTTCAGATTGTATTTTTTGCCTTTTAGTATGCCTTGCAATCTTTTGTTGAAATGTAGACATGATACACTATATAAAAGAAATTGTGGTAAATGGACTTTTAGTAATGTAGTGGTAAGGTGTGGGGGAAGAGAAAGTGTTCTATGGTCCTATTGGATCTCAGTCTTTTGGTGAACCTGTGCCCCTGGATTGTGAACTTTACTGGTGCTTCTCAGTTCCCTCTCCCCTTAGGTTGACATGAGGACTAGAGGGAGTTAAGAGTTGTTTATTTCCCTTCCCCCTGTTAGAAGCCACCTGGAGCTAGGTATTTCCCTTCCCCCAGGTAGGTTAGGCTCTAATAAAACCCCTACTCGTTAGCCTCTGGGAAAATAGTTTCTCCTAAGGCCAGGTCTTTTAAGACAAACAGTATGCTCTGGCATATGTCAAAATGGTTTAGTTTTTTCTCCCGCTGATAGAAGCACCAAAAAATTTACTTGGTTGTTCACTGTGAGGACTTAGTAGAACTCCTAGAAGTAAAATTCACAAAAGTACTCTCCCCTCATACTTGGATCTTCTTAGAGATTTTCATTCTCAGAGTTGTCCATACTGAGTCTCTAGCAATTCATTATTTACAGTCCAAGTTTTCCTATCCTAGTACTGGTTCCTGTGGGTGTTTCTGCTCCTGGGTTTCTGCTCTGGTAAGCTGCAATTCTCTGTGTCTGTCTGTCCCTCCAATATGGGAGGCAGCAGTTTGCCCTATGGCCTCATTTCTCTGATGAATCTAAGGATAGTTGTTGATTTTTCAGTTTATTCAGATTTTTCTTGTTGTTAGGATGGAGTGGCACCTTCTAATCTCTGTCATGCTGGACTAAAAAGTAGAAGTCCCCCTGGTTAGTTTTAATAGAACAAATTATTAGTTTCTAAATTTTCTATTCTGTATTTACTTCGCATCTGTAGACAATGAAGTATTTCCTTTTCTATCCCATGTTCCCCTTCATACTCACTCTCTTTCCACTGTATAGAAGAAAAGTATGCTTCTCCATCATTCTATATTTTACAATGACTACTTGAGGGTATAGAAGTCTCTGTATACCACATTAATAAATAGTTCAGATTATTAGTGGCAGTCCAATATCTTTTGATTAAAGCACCATAGTGCTTCATGTCTTTTGCAATCTTATACATAGTTATGTTTGGGTGGTAATGGGATATTAGAAACTGTATTATGGCTCATGTTGGGGTATTATAAATTAAGATATACTGTAGAGTGGGCAGCATGACTAATTTTTATTTCACAACCTTGGATTATTGGTAAAGAATTAAGGGAGCAAGAATATGCAAAGCAAAGAGAATATACATAGAAAATATCAGATGTAGTGCAATAGCAATTTGCTCCCCACTCTGCATTTGCACCACTCTGGGAAATGAGGAAAAGCTTGGTGAATACTCCCATACATGCTTGTCTCAGCTGTGTCTGCAGCTCCAAAGTATACTTAAAGTGCCTGTTAAGATAGAACCATGATATTAAAAAAATTACTGTCAAAGATATATTTAAATTTACAATTGTAATTTTTCACAACTTTTGCATATATCATATTAAATAACATATATCCAAGTGAAAAACTATACTGCACCTAGTCATTTAACAACTTTTGATAACATTTTTAGTTTACTTTCCAGAAATCTAATGACTATGTAATAAATTATTTTGTAAAACTAGATTATATATAATTCTTTGCTGCCTAAAAATGTGCAGGAAGACTTAATGTATAGTTCTTGATGTTGATAAATCACTAAAAATTATTTTGATGCTAGATCATAATGTGAATTTTAAAATATAAAGCAGTTTTAAGAATTAAGGACACTGTTTTTGTAAAACCACCTTCAAATTCCCATTTTTTTTATATGAATAAGTCTTCATATATGTATATAGAAAAATTAGAATAAATTTGACATTGCCTCAATATAGCAATAATTAGTTATTAATTCACATATAAGTAAACTAATTATTAAGAAATATATTTCTAATAATATTTTACTGTATGTATTTGTTACTAGTAAAAATCTGGGTTATATTATGCTATTTTGAATAATTCTGCACTAACAAATAATAATTGTAACATAGCTCAATCAAAAAGAAAAAATAACAGAAATTTATAATTACCAGAAATTTTAAAAATTAGGATTAATTAATATACAAATTTTCCTGCAGAGTAATACTGTTAGGTGATCAAAACCAGTACTTAGATATAATATTCTGTTTGTACATGGAATAGAAATATCAGTTCAAGAAGAGAAAGAACATTTCTGTCTGATTAAGGAAAAACAGTTTGTGTATTTTTAAACAAATCAAGGGCAATGTGAACTTGCTAAGTGTTTAGAGGACTGAAATAATTTAGAAAAGCAATATAACTGTTTTACTTTAAAAACTAATAAGTACAATGTGTGGAATAGTACAGCATTTGGAATTATATAAATTTAAGATGAAAATCTTTAGAAGTCAGTTTATAAATATACAAGAAGTTTCATAATTTAAAAAAATCCTTTGACAGTACAGGAGCAAAGTTTTTGGAAGTCATCAGCATAAATTGCAAAGGATTATCCTCTAAGAATTCTTTATCTAATGTAAATATACTGAAGCCATACTAAACTTTTTCTTACCCCTATTATTTGTCAGTTTTTTCCAGTTTCATTCAGAGTCAGTAGTGGTTACTTAGAAATAATCATCAGCTTTCTTCATTCTTGTCATTGGCTCATTGACTATGCAAGAATATCTGATCAGCCTAATTTGTAACTTAGACTGACCTCTAGAAAATTTTGAATAGCCAGGTGCCAGATTTCATGATCTTGCCTAAGGAAAGTTGAGGCAACTGCATCTCATTAATTAGCCCCCCTAGGGGCCTAAAAATATTAAAGAACACTTTTTTGTTGTTTTATATATTGGGCACATCTGTTGATGACAATTTTCAGAAGCAAAGTGCATTTTTATTGATAAATTTCCATAATTTTGTATTAATAATAATACTGTTTTTATTAACAACCAGTATTAATTCTGAGCTAAATAATATATTATCTCATTTAACAATCTAGGAACTTACAAATTAGCTAATATATTTTAACATCAGTCCAATTTATAACAGGGGAAAAGTCTCAGAGATATTGAGTAATGTGTGCAATCTTATACCTCTAGGAAATGGTAGAGCTGGGATTTGAATGCTGGAATTTGCCTGATGGCTGTCCTACTATATTGTCTACTGGGGAAGTCATACATAATGTTAGACCTTGGACAACACATCCTAGATCATTTCTGGCATTGACTTGGAGCAAAAGTTCTGTCTAGACAATTAAAATGTATATTTTCTTGCTGTACTAAAATAGTACCTTGGAAATGGCTAAACAGAAATTGCATCTATCAGCACATTTATGATAGTAAATAAACAAAATCTAAGCAACGTTTTCTAACCCCTGCCATGATAAAAGAAAATTCTGAGTACCGTGCAAAGAAATAATGCTAACAAGACATGCTCTGGATGGAAACTATCTGGTTAGAAAACTTGATTTACGGCACTTATAAAATAAGTACTGAAGCAGATCTTGCTATCTGGCATTGGAAACTAATGCTGAAAATATCTACCGAATTTCACAGATTTCTGTATTGAAAGCTATAGGTTCAGATTCCTAGATAAAGAGCTTGCTTCGGTAATGTTGTTAGTCTTTTAACAGAAAAACACATCAGGAAGCCACTGTATTGGTTTGATGTAGCATCATCTCCATATATCCTCCTTTAAGAGCTAGGAGGCTAGACCCTGTTGAGAATATGATAGCTCCTAATTAAGTACAGCAAGATTTTGCATGGAACAATAGAATGGGAGTGGTTAAAAGGACTGGAGAGTCTCATTTTCAAATTCCTTTATTTACATATTGAAAACTAAGGCCTAGAGAATTCAAATGTTTTTTATATATTCATACATGTCATATAAAAGTCACTCTCACACATATATCTAAGTTACTTTCTCTGTTAAATATTGTTTCCATTAAACTATTCCTGATTGAGGGGGAACAGAGTGCTTTTATTTTTTCTGGAAATTGTAACTTTCAGTGAGTTCCTAGTGTCAAGTTGACGGCTTGCCTAACACTTCTTGGTTCCTTTTATGTACATGGGAGAGCAGTACGCCAGTACGCATCTCTACTTAACCCGCTGGTTTTGAAATTTTGTGATTAGACCAAAGGGTACCCTGTTATCAGCTTGACATACACATCAGTCTTAACAGCCTTTGACTTCCCCTCGGAAGCAGACAGCACTGCAAACCAGGAGAAATTGTAAACAAGTCACTATAGGGGCCTAGCAGGTAATGACTATGAGTGAAGCGGGCTGGGTAGGGAAAGTGAGGAATATGGACAATCAGAGACCACATGCCTCATCTGGCGGGTAGCATCTACTTGGCTCTAGCCAGTTTTTGCAAGATAGAAATAGAGCCCCAGTGTTGCCAGTTATTCCCATGTCTCATAAAAAATCCAAAATCCAAATTTCCCCATGAAGTCTCCCAATATTTAAATACTGGAAACTAAGTTTTAATTTTGCTTAAACTCTGTAGTGTTAGGTGGAATGTAGACCCCAAGTCACCAATATGTGAGTTGAGAGATTTAGCTATGCTAGAATCCCGAGCCAAGGATCCTTTTTCCATCAGTGAAATCTAAGGCTAGTACCCAATGTACATGGCTAACTGGAAACTACTTGGAACCCTGCCATGTTTGGTCAGCTTAAAACTGCCTTCGATTTCTGATTAGTTCTCTACTGTACTCTCTAGGGGCTGGGTCAGTGTCTTGAACGGCAGATGTTCACCTTTTGCAAGAATCTTTTACTGAGAAGAATGATCATATTTACACATAACCTATGGCACTCATTGAAAACATGCTCCAGATTAAACTCATCACCTAGATCAAAGGCAGTCACCTATTTTTCTCCAAATACTCCGGCTCACTGAAGATTCATGCTGCCTTTCAGCACCAGTCAGATCAGACTCCTTAGAAACTGGCATTCACCTGAATCAAGCCCCCATGTGTATAACGTACGTTAGGCAGCACACTTGGAATTACTGATTGCCTGTATTGGGAACAAATTGCCTTTATTGGCCCAAATCTCCAGCAGCCATGGTATTTTGTACCCTCAACATCATGACAGTCCCTGGCTTATAATCTAACTCAACTGACTGTGGAAATTTTAGAAATTGGTTGAACAAATTTAAGAACTATGCCAAGACCTCTCAAGCACCAAGTAAGTGGGAGTTTTCATGTTTCGATCATATTTTATACACTTGGCACTTTATTCATACTTCACTTAATCCTCACAGTAGTCCTGTGAGGTATGCTTACTTGCTCAGTTATACAGAAGAGTGAGAATACATAAAAGCTATCAAACTTCAAAACCAGGAGGCAGGGGGCTTCCCTGGTGGCGCAGTGGTTGAGAGTCCGCCTGCCGATGCAGAGGACGCGGGTTCGTGCCCCGGTCCGGGAAGATCCCACCTGCCGTGGAGCGGCTAGGCCCGTGAGCCATGGCCTCTTGGCCTGCACGTCCGGATCCTGTGCTCCGCAAGGGGAGAGGCCACAACAGTGAGAGGCCCGCGTACCGCAAAAAAGAAAAAAAAAAAAAAAAACAAGAGTCAAATCTTAAAGTCCAGGGTTTTATCATATTAATTTTCACGACTAAGGAAAATATTTTCAACATAGAACTCTTAGAAAATTCAGAAGCAAACAAAATGAGAAAAAGATATCTACAAGTTTACTAGCCAAATATGATCATTTTATTTAATTATTGCATAGCCCTCAATTTTAAAATATTTTTCATTTTATAATATTGGAATATTACTGTGTGATTTTTTTATTTAACAATTTCTTGGGAACATTTTATTATTAAATAGTCTTCTAATTATAATTTTTAATGTCTGCATAGAAACACGTTTTACACATTTAGCATAATTTATTTACTCCCCTATTGTTAGTCATTTAAGTAACTAAGGTTTTATTCTCTCTTTTATTCATTACAATGTTGTAATGAATATAATTGATGTTAAAACTTTGAACCAGTCAACCACAATGCAGTGAATGGGTTGAAGCAAAGGCACTATTTTAAGATTTGTTTTCCAGAAAGTTTGGACCTATTTCTTACCAGCAATTTATGAAAGTCCCTTTTACTCAATTCTTCATATTGTTAATGGTGTATAAAGCTCCCAATTTAATCAACCAAGTCTTGTACATTATTATGTTGATTTGTTGTTAACAAGGTGAAGTATTTTCCCCAACATCATTACAGCATCAGGGGACTGCCGAGCTTTTAAGTGTGTGAGCTGTTAGATTCGATTGTCTGGGTTTAAATCCAGGCTCCACTACTACCGTGAGATTTGGGAAAAGTTACTTAACCTCTCTGTGACTCAGTTTCCTCTTCTGTAAGATAAATAAGAGAATAATAATAGCATCTAACTCATTAGCACATTTTGAGAATTAATGGGTTAACACTGTAAATTGCTTAGCACATGCCTGACACAATTTTAAACACAATAAACATTCATTGGTTGGTATTCACTACACATATTTATCTGTCATTTTGTGTTTCTTCCTCTGCAATATACATTTCATATTGTGGTGTACTTTTCTAGTGAAGGGTTTGTTTCTCTCATATCAATATTTAAGAGCTTTAAAAAAATTTATGGATATTTACCACTTATTTGATATAGCTTGCAAATATTTTCCCCCAACTTGTCATTTGGCTTCCAATATAGTTGATGGTGTTTTTTGTTACTGCCATATAGTTCTTCCTTTTATGCTGACCTATAATCAATTGCTTTATTGGTAATGTACACATCTGCTTGTAGGCTTTGACAGGCTTTCCCATGCCAAAAACAGATGGATATTTATCCTTTGTTAGTTTAGAAAATTTGTTCTGTATATTTAAATATTCAGTCCATTTGGAAGTTGTTATTTGTGTATTGAATGATTATTTTTCATTCACTTATTCAGGCATAAGTCCTGGATTCTTGAGCAGTAAACCTGATGGGGCTTACAGTCTAATGGGGAACACAAACAAATGAACAAGTAATTAAATAGAGTGTGATAAGTGCTAAGACAAGGAAATTCATGGTGACATGGAAAGGCACTGGAAGGACATTGAAAGCTAAAGAATCTTTCCATAGGCATTAATGTCTAAGGTGAAAGCTAAAGGGTAAAGAGAAGACCCTTAGGAGGAAAAAGAGTACATAGACAGGCTCATAGTAAAGAACATGTTGCATTAAAAGTTGTTCAATATGACCAGAGCTTAGAGGAACGGAGATGGGGGTGAGAAATAGAAGTGAGGTTGGCAATATTGGCAGGCACCAGCTAGTAGAGTACCTCATAAACCGAAGGATTTTGAGCCCTATTCCGAAAGAATGATTGACTCTGATGTTTTAAGCAGCATTAACATTATGTGATTTATAGTTTTAAAGATCTCATTTCAGCTTCAGTGCGGAGAAAGGTTTGTAAAGGGCAAAATGGAGGTGCGAGGATCAATTGGGCACGATTGCTATTTTCTGGGCAAAATGGAGGTCAGTGGTAACTTTACCAAGGGGATAAATTTCACAGCGTGTTACTAGGCTAGCATAAGTTTATAGGAGGTTGAGGAAATGGAGATAATGAGTGTGGAAATAACAAATTCA
This sequence comes from Leucopleurus acutus, assembly GCF_964270905.1. Lineage (NCBI taxonomy): Eukaryota > Metazoa > Chordata > Mammalia > Artiodactyla > Delphinidae > Leucopleurus > Leucopleurus acutus. The sequence continues at coordinate 57,357,562 of NC_139147.1, forward strand.
GTGTGTGTGTGTGTGAGAGAGAGACACACAGACAGAGACAGAGACAGAAAGGGACAGGCAAAAAGAGAGATGCAATATGGTAGAAGATGAGATAACTATGGTTTAATTTTTGTTGGTATTTTACCAAGGAGCCAATATGATAGAGCTTAAATACTGACAGGACAGAGCCAATGAATAAGACATTGGACATACAAGACATGGTTAATAGTGCAAGGATCACAATGAAGCAAAAAAAATGATGAGACCAGAGCACTAGTGGAGGGATTGGACTCAGAATGGGGAGGGACATGTTGTCTATTGTAACAAAGAGGAGGGCGGTAGGATGGACTGATGTAAATGAATATATATTTATAAATTTGAAGGCAGGAAATTTATACTTGATGGTATCTAATTCCTCTGTGAAGTAAAACTTGACATTATCTCAGTTTATTTGGGTTACTAGCTGCTAAGGAGGATGGAAAGAGAAAGAAAGCTAAATGTGAAAAGAGTTGTGAAAAAGAGTTAAGGGTTTGTTTCATTTTGAAGACAATAAATTTATAGTGTAATATAGGAATTATGTTTGCTTTTCCCCAAAACAACCAGTTGCCTACTAGCCTTTAATTGCATAATTCATCCTTCATTCTAATTTGAAATGCATGCTTTAGAGCATCCAAAAGTGTTTAAGCCATTCTTCTTACTAAACAGCATGGGGAGTGTTAAGAAGCAGGCGTTTGGTCTTATACAGGTGCTCAGTCAGCATTTGTTGAATGATTGAATAAATAAGAACATAAGTGAATGAGTGATGGATCAATTTGCAAACCAGGAAGAAGTATCATGTCATATTTTTTCAGAAATGTGTCAAAGTATTATAAGAAAATATGGGATACATGTGAAATTATATTTTCCTAAGCTATCAGTCATACTTGACTACTGTTGTAGACCAGCTGCCCACAGACCTTCCCTGGGTCTGGGCTTGGTGGATAACTACCTGTCATTCACCTGAGTGGTGATGTATAATGCACATGTGTGATGTTTCCTCATTTTTATATAACCTGTGGATTATGCAGCAACTTGACTCTGGTGGCACAGTGAAATATTGTGCCTGAAACCTCAGTGTTGGATTCAAATGACATAGCTTGGTAAACGTGGTTTCTGCAACTATACAAATATGATTTTAGGGAATATGGTGAGGTATGTAACGTCTTAGGAAGTTCTCTATTGGGCTGGTCCAAGGATCAGCAGGACCTTACCTTGGACACATAGAAAACCACCGCCACCAACCCAAGCTCTTCTCCTTGAAACACTGGGGTTTTTCAACCAGCCAAGCTCATCAATCACCCGCAGCCCAATATCTATTAGGCCCTATATCTCCATGGAAGGACTGTGACATGTTTTAAAGTCACTGTTGTAGTCTGTTCAGACTGCTATATTAAAATACCACAAACAAAAATTTATTTCTCACAGATATGGAGGCTGGAAGTCCAAGATTAGGGTGCCAGCATGGCCTAGTGAGGGCATTTTTGGGGGTTGCAGACTTCAAACTTCTTGCTGTTGCCTCACATGGTAGAAGGGGTAGGGGAGCTGTCACAGGCCCCTTTTGTAGAGCACTAATCTTATATCACCTCCAAAGGCTCCACCTCCTAATACCATCACACTGGGCATTAGGACTTCAACATGAAAATCTGGGGGGGACACAAACATTCAGACCATTAGCAGTCACCACAGCAATAAAATGTAATAACTACCAATTTGAAAATCATTCTTAATAGGATAGAGCAGAATTACAGGCTCATGCTTAATAAATCGCTTTGGAAGTTTTAGTGGTGTGAAGCCACTTTTGAAGAAAATCAACTAGAAATATAGAATACAGGATAACTGCAGATACTTTGGCCATGCAGAGAAATTGAGATTTCTTTATAGGATTCTACACTATCCTTTGTGTCACTGTAAAATGATGTATAACTTTCTTAGACATTTTGCCAAATCAATCCCTAACATTGAAAAGATTTGTCTGCGTGCTATTAATGAGATCATCCCTACTTCCGCAGTCTCACTAGTTCAATATTCCAACTAGGAATAATAGTAATTACCAACCCTATAATATTTATAAAAATTATATCTGACAAATATCTGACTACCAAGCTTAAAATTCCAAATTAAAGATGTGATAAAACGTTGAAAGGGAATGTAATTTTGTGATTATATACGTGAACTCTGAAGTCATGCGTTTGGGGGTTCAAATCTTAACTCCTTTAATGTACGAGCTGATGACTTTAGTTACTTATCTTGTGTAAGCTTCAGGTTCATCACTGGAAAAGGAGAATGATAATAAGTCCTCATAGCTCTGTTGTAAAAATCAAATAAGATAATACATGTAAAACAACTAGCATTTTATATAAATATTAGCTAAAAATATCTTTAGGAATTACATCTATATCATTAGAATTGCTAGGTTTGCTCTTAGAGTAGATTATTTACCTTGTCAAAAAATTGATAAAAAATAGTTGAGTTCTTTAATTGATTAACTGATCTAAGACCCAATTCACTAAAAGATTTCTTATGTCTAAATAAGGGTAGATTCTAACTATGCATATCTGTTTTTAAAATTCTCCATTAGCCTAACAACTAAATGTACCATATAAGTACCAAATCTCTTCATATTAATTCCTTAAATTATAATAGACTGTAGGTGGGGAGAAAGAAAGGGTCCTTGGGTGAAAAGCAGAAGTAAGACTACTTATTTAGACAATGGCTGTTTTATAAACTAACTTCAAAAATTATACTTGATGCTACTGGCTCAAATTCGTAGCTAAGAGAATTCATTATATTGCATGTAGAAACACGGGGATATTTAATGGAAATATTTTTCATGACAAATCAAAGAGAAATGTTTTTATTATAGCACTGAAGGTATTTCTCTGTAAACACAGATTTAAATAAATGACATATAGAACATTTGTACAATATCAAAGTTTAATTGGCAAAAGTGTTTTTTTTTTTTTTTGGTCTGAATTGCTCACAAATGACAAAGCTTTGGCAAAGATAGCAGATCATGGCAAGAAAATGCCAATTGAATCTTTGCATTTCTCTCTCATAATCTTAAAGTTTAGAGAAATGACCTCTAACATCTTTTTACTTCAAAATACAAATGATAAATTTGCACTTACTTATACATTTTACTGAGAAAGTGTATTTTTTCCTAATCTCTTTTCATTTATCCATCATGTATTCTTATAAGTCAAGAGAATAGGAAAAAAGTGAATGTAGACTCATATAAGTGCTTATACCCAAGAATCATAATAAATTATTCAAGGAGTAAAATAAAACACATTTAAAGGAATAAGAAAATATAAACAGAAATTATGACCAGTGGCATTAATCCAATTGAGCCATGAGACCTCAGGGAAGTAGCTTAAACCAGCCTTAATTTTGTCAGTTAAAAATTGAGAGGATTGGACCACATAATAGCAGTTCCTTTGAGCTCATTTCTGCTTAAGTTAGTTCGGGTCTATTTCTCTTGGTTGCAACCAAGAATTCTGAGTGATTCAACCTCCCATCTACTTGCTTCCTCCTTCTGTTCAAACTCTGATTTGATTAACTTTCTTGTATATATGTCCTTTGTTATGGACTGTTTCAAAATCATTGAGTAAGAGGTGGGATGTGACTAAAATACAGTATACCACAATGGCTCTACCAAACCTTCCTTATTTTGCTGAAGACATTTTGTCTCCTAGAAACTTCTCTTGCTTCAAATACTTACTTATATATGTTCAATTCAGTTTCCACATGGCATTATGTCTTCTGTTCCATAGTCATCATGATCTGAATAATCTGAATCTCCCCCCACACAATCACTGCACATCATTACTCCTCACAGTTATTTGTTTCAGACTTACGAAGAATAAGTTAGATTTTCACTTACAGAGCTCATACCCACGTGGCACTAAAGCGCCTAAGTGTATTCTACTCTGTCTCATTTCATTCAGTTCCACAATTCTGAATTACGTTCCCTTATTGAACGCAGGTTAATACATCGTTGGAACCAATAATGCATATGCAACTTATTTCACATCATCTCCCAGACTCTGCTTTAGGAACACATTCATACACACAATACTGATGGGGGCCAGGTCTTGTGAAACATAAAGTACGCAGGCTTATGCAGTCCTGAAAGCCACGTAGTAAAGTTTTAAAGCTTTTCAGTTTAGTTGTTTTTTTTTTTTTTAACTACACAAGGACATGATGAAGATTCAATTTTAAGTGAATTTATCTGGGCTTCATTTATTCAACAAATTTATTGAGAGACTTCTATGTACTATACATGCTTATAGCCATTACTAATATGTCATTGAATAAGATAAATTATATTTCTTCCTCATGGAAATAATTTATATATATATGTATGTATCTTTAGATATTTATAGATAGATAGATAGATATCATAAATACAAATGAATATGTAATTGTTGATTGGAAAAGTGCTAAAGAGAGATACAGAATAGTAGTAGAGCAAGTGTGTATGTGGTGTGGGGAAGGTGGATGTGATGTGGGGAAGGCTCTCTTGATGAAGTGACATTTAAGCTAAGAATTCAGGGATGAAGGGAAGTACATAAAACAAGGAGGGTGTAGAAGTGTGTCCCAGGAAAATGAGGTGCATAGGCAAGAGTTCTGACATAGGAAGATCATGGAACTTTTGAGAGCTAAATGAAGTCCAAGGCCAATGAAGTGCAAAGAAAGAGTAGGGGTGTGGTATGAGCAGAAAATAGTCAAGGGCTATATTACGTGATGCAAAGCCTTGTAAAGCCACGTTAAGAATATTGCTCGTTATTGCAGAACAATGAAGAACTAATGAAAGAATTCATGTGAGAAACGACCTGAAACACTTGTTTTAAAAAATGCTCTGTGGAAAGAGGTAAAAAGAGTGGACATGAGGAAACCAGTTTGAAGGCCATTTCAGTAATCCCAGCAAGAGATGATGTTGGCTTAGACTACAGTGGTTGTGGAACTCTTTAAGAGATAAAGAAGACTGGGTATAGAAGGAAAGTGAGTGCTTGAAAGCAAGTGTGAGAAAGCCAGTGTGAGATTCAGGATTTCAACTTCAGCAATTGGATGGCGGTGATATTGCTTACTATAAGAAACTCTAGAGGAGGCGTAAGTGAGGGGTGGGAGCTAATTCACATTAAGACATGCTAATTTTGAGGTGTATTTGAATTAAATAGCAGTGTTGAGTAGCAACTGTATGCATGGTTACGGGATAAGAGGAGAGAACTGAACTAGAGAAATAAATTTGAGAAAGTCAATGTAGCAATCCTAATTAGAGTCAGGGGCATGGACTTTAGTAGGTAGTGTGCATGGGGTCTGAAGAGAGGAATTGAGGGGCAGTCTTTTAAGGGGCAGCATTTAAAGCCCAATAGAGAAGGAAGAATCAGTAAAAAAGAAACTGATAAGCAAGAGAGAGAAAAGCAGAGGGAAAACTATGTGGTTATTGAATCCAAAGGGAGAGAGTTTCCCACAAAAGGGAATGATTAATAATGCACAGAATTTTTGAGATTCTTTTTTTTTTTAAGAAATTTATTTATTTTTGGCTGCCTTGGGTCTTCGTTGCTGCACACGGGCTTTCTCTAGTTGCAGCGAGCGGGGGCTACTGTTCATTGTGGTGCGTGGACTTTTCTCATTGCAGTGGCTTCTCTTGTTTCAGAGCACAGGTTCTAGGCACACAGGCTTCAGTAGTTGTGGCTCACGGGCTCTAGAGCACAGGCTCAGTAGTTGTGGTGCACAGGCTCAGTGGTTTTTGAGATTCTGAGTAAGAAAAAGTGTAGACAGGGTAGGTTGGAGGTGGAGGAGGTTGGGGAAGGGCAAGTGAGTGGCTGTAACTGCCATTCAAAAGACTAGTTAGGAGGCCAAAATCAGGCCCTTTTGTGTTACCTTCAATTAGGTCTGAAAATCAATGAATGGAAATTGAGGCTCTCAGACAAGAAAAAATTGGGGGGAGATGGCTAGGTAAGAGATATTATATATATGAGGTAAAGGAGGAAAAAGATTAGAGAATATTCTGGCACCCTGGAAAATTTAAGGAGTGAAAGAAGTAAGGGTGTTTGGCAGAGAACTGCATTTGAAGGAATATGATGAGTTCCACTTTACTGGCAACACCCATGTCACTCTCCGCAGTCATGCAAATTTTCTATTTTCCTTTAAGTTTAATCCATTTTTTAAATTGGTATTGGAAAAATTAGAGTTATCACAAATTTGATGACATGAGTGAAAGATGGAAAGTCTCAGGACAAAAACTCGGCCTCAAATTTGGCATTAGGCATTGATTAATTTATTCACTACATAGATAATAAAGACATATAATTATGATCTCTCCACATATGTTTTCATATAAATGAAACCTTTAGTTTCTTTGATGATGTGAACTGTCTGGAGAGCTATAGATGAATCTTAGTCCATAAGTAACTTTAAGCTACCAAATGATTTCTATATAAAGGAATTGACAAATGACTATAAAGCAGCGGGCCCCAACCTTTTTGGCACCAGGGACCAGTTTCATGGAAGACAGTTTTTCCACGGATGGGGAGGGAATGGTTTTGGGATGATTCAAGCACATTACATTTATTGTGCACTTTATTTCTATTATTATTACATTGTAGTATATAATGAAATAATTATACAACTCACCATAATGCTGAAAGGAGACAGAGCTCTGGTGGTAATGTGAGCGATGGGGAGCAGCTGTAAATACAGATGAAGCTTCGTTTACTTGCCCACTGCTCACCTCCTGCTGTGCCCAGTTCCTAACAGGACACAGACGGGTACTGGTCCATGGCTCGGGGGTTGGGGACCCCCGATATAGAGGACTTCTGATGCTCTTGCAAAATTTTTCCTGTAAACTATGTTTTAGTTGAATTTGTTTCATCGTTTCATGCTTGTTAATAAGACATCTCTGGCTGAGAATGGCTTTTGGCTCATCGAAGTAAAACTCACCTGCTGTGCTGTTGCAGACATGGATCAAGCCTTGTCATCCTGTTCTCTTCAACAGAATATGACATGCAAGTAGTGAGCTCAGCATGCAGAATGGTGAAGCCAGCAGAGGGAGACTTAAAGAAAGGGTTTATCACTGTGCTTGGACTGCACAAGGGGTTTTACTTCCTGAGGATGCACATGACGTGCCAAATTAAATATTTTCATCCCCTTGGTTAGTAACAGTTTAGTGACTCTGACATCCCAAGTATCTTACGACATGGTAGAGGTCAAAAGAACTATGTAGGGCTTCCCTGGTGGCGCAGTGGTTGAGAGTCCGCCTGCCAATGCAGGGGACACGGGTTCGTGCCCCGGTCCGGGAAGATCCCACATGCTGCGCAGCGGCTGGGCCCGTGAGCCATGGCTGCTGAGCCTGCGTGTCTGGAGCCTGTGCTCCGCAACGGGAGAGGCCACAACAGTGAGAGGCCCGCGTACCGCAAAAAAAAAAAAAAAAAAAAAAAAAAAAAAAAGAACTATGTATTTTTCATATTTTGGAAACACAGTATGTGTAGCACAGATTGTTTGGTCTAAAAGATGTGACCAATCGCTGTGCTAGGTTAGCCGGTCATCAAATTGGGCAAACATCAATATTTGTTACTAGTACGTTTCACAAATTGGCATTGTTATGCCACCTCTAAAACTGTTCCCTTTCACGCAGGGTTTTGTTTCATATAAATTTAACGCTGGCCTCAAAGCCATGCTGGCAAACCCATGAGATTCTCCTATGCTGCAGAATTGCCTCAGAGGAAATGAATCACTCTGGAGGAATGAAGAACATTTTCACTTCTTATCCAAGGAAGGAAACAAAGCTAGGAAGCTTAGGAAATAGTCAAGAGGAAAAGAGTTATACCCTTTTTAATAAAGCCAGATTCTATTACTTTTGGACAGCAAATCCATTCCTTTTAGATTCTAACAGTTTCATGGAACCAATATGAGAGTACGTCAGAGAAGCATTTGTTATAGAAGAAGTTATCTGACTAATCCTGATCTCAGGCTATATGGGCCCAGCTGAGGCATCTGCCAGGTAAACTTGTGTCCCAAGGCCAGAGCTACAGTGGATTTTCCTTCTGGATACAGCCACGGTTGAAATAACTAGAGGGATGAGTTGGAACCTGATTCCTTATGAGTGACAAGTATTGACCTGTATGTCAAAAATACAAGAGCCAAAATCACTTAACAAGCTAAAGTTTAGGAATCAATTAAAATTGGAACAATTAATTAAAATTGGAACAGTTAATCAATTAAAATTGGGGTGCAGCCAATTAGGGTACACTTAGCTGGAGTACCTGAGGTTTATCTTTAGTCATTCAATTAATTTACAATCTTTATTAAGCACCTACTATATGCCAAGCACTATTACCAGCACTTGGGATAATTCAGTGAAAAAAACAATCTCAGGTTTCTTAGAACCTAACTTCTAGGTTGAAGGCCAGGAGAAGATAATGCCCTGTGGGCATAATAAATAAGTAAATTATATAATTATAAGAAAGTGATTAGTGCTATGGAAAAATTTTAACTAGAACAGGGTAATGTGGATTAGACATTCGAGAAGGACAGTTTGCAATTTTAAAATGATCAGTGCAAACTTCATTGAGAAAATGACATTTAAACAATTTTTTTTTTTTTTTCCGGTATGCGGGCCTCTCACTGTTGTGGCCTCTCCCGTTGCGGAGCACAGGCTCCGGACGCACAGGCTCAGCGGCCATGGCTCACGGGCCCAGCCACTCCATGGCATGTGGGATCTTCCCGGACCGGGGCACGAACCCGTGTCCCCTGCATTGGCAGGCGGACTCTCAACCACTGCGCCACCAGGGAAGCCCTAAACAAATATTTGAAGAAAGTAAGCGGGTTAGCATGTGAATATCTGAGTAAATACTGTCCCAGGCAGAAGAGGCCTCCAGTGTATGCCCTGTGGCAGAAGCACGGCCTTAACCTTAAGAGGCTCAATGTGCTTTTGTGCTGAATTGGCCTCAGAGTTAAAGAATATGTGTGCATTATCAAGGCCTCCTGAGTCCTACGATTTCTCAGTGGCTGCCCCTAGTGCTTACTTTAGTCATCCGTGTTATGTCCATTATCCCCCTAGAGCTTTTGCAGTATCTGTCCCTTTGTATGGCTCAGATGCTATAATTCCCAGTAGACAACTGGGAATCTGCTTTCATCCAACTGAAGGTCCTCTAACAACTTAGCAAATAAATACCATTTCTGGAAGTAGGGTGGATCCAGATGGACCAGTATATGTGGTAGACAGAATAATGGCCCCCAAACATGCCTACATCCTAATCCCCAGAACCTCTGAATATGTTACCTTACATGGGAAAAGGGACTTTGCAGATGTGATTAAGGATGTAGAGTTGGAAGATTATCCTGGATATTCTGGGTGGGCCCAATATAATCACAAGGGTCCTGTTAGGAGGGTTGTAGGAGGGTCAGAACCAGAAAGAGAGAAATGTGAAGTGCATGTTGCTGGCTTTGAAGACGAAAGAAGGAGCCAAGAACCGAGGGAGGCAGGCAGCTTCTAGAAGTTGACAAAGGCAAGGAAATGGATTCTCCCTTAAAGCCTCCAGAAGGAACCTTGATTTTGGAACTTCTGACCCCTATAGCTATAAGAGAATAAATCTGTGTTGTTTTAAGCTGCAGATTTTGGGGTAATTGTTACAATAGCAAGTTGGAGGAGGCCATCAAGAAGAGGTGACCACCAGTTGACCCTTGAGCTGGACCCAGCCAGTTAGAGGCTGCTTACCCGTTCCTCGTCCTTGGAATGTGTGTTTGCCTTCCCCATTCCCAGAAGCTTTTTTAAGGATACAGCCTTGAAATGGAAATGTAGAGTTGAGGCTATCTGGACTGTGTATGTGACTGAACCGAGTTAAGACCTCTATATAAACTTTTAAGATTCCGGCAGGCAGGCAGGCACAGAATCTACTAGTTTCGTGGCTGCCCATGAAAAGTCTCATAACCAAGCTCCCTTTCTTATAAACCTGCCACCTACCAATCTGAAGTGGTCTGCCCTTTTCTTCTGTCTCTCCCCATCCTCTGTGTATGGGGGGCCAGTTTCAGATTACACCTGGGAAGCTCCAGAGGAGGTTGCAAAGCAACACAACAATCGAAAACTTATGCAGTATGTCATTAGTCTGGATTTATTTGCCTCGGGGAGACCCAATCCTAGGATTTCTGCTGGTCCCAAAGATCAGGGAAGATTCTGACCTCTGCATATTTGGATGAAAGTTAGAGACCAAAGTTTTCTCAGTGTCTCCTTGACTTTTCTGAAGAGCAACCGAACAGCTCATAGAAACTGTTTCCCAAATTGATCAAAAAACCTCAGTACCTCATTCCAAGTGCAACAAGTTTCCCAGGAAGCCCAAACCCAGCCCAGACCCCTAATGTAAATCGAAAAGTTTGATTGCATATAGATTGACCTTGGTTTATAGGATGTCAAAGAGTTATTCACATCATTGCCTTGTCTTCTATATACCACACTGTTCTCCTATTACCTTGACAAGGCTGGTACTTCTAATATGCATTGGCAGATTTGAAAAGACTTTTCTATTTCTAAGCTTATAGTTTTAGAACGCGGGTAATATTTTGAGAGCATTTGTATTCTAGTTTATACATTTAATGTAGGATGCACCATTATCTGTTGATAAAATAGCAAAGTGAATACAACAATAGATTCCAGTCTTAGCCTTTTTGAAGATCGTGTAGCCTTGAACGCTTGGCCTTGCTGTACCACTCTCTAGCCTCTTAAAAGTGTAATAATCCTCAAGGTTATTGAGAGAATAAATGTTCTGAGATACCTGGAAGAAAATCTCAGTGGTAGAATTTCATAAATATTTAAAATATAAAATGTTGGAACTGGAAAGCACTTTAGAAATGAAATGGTCCAAGACTCATTCCATAAGCAAGGAGAAACATTCGGACAGAGAAATACAAGTGATTTACACAACATCATATAGCTGGTGAGGGCAGGCACAGTGTCACGTAGCCAGCGAAGCACAGCTCTCTTAGTGCCATCCCAGGCCACATTCATTTTAACATATACATTTTTTCCAAAAAATCCAAGTTTTCAAAAGAATAAGCAGAATTCTTTGTCTTCATTACAACTTTCTAATACCTCACCAACTCTCAGTAACCAAATAAATTGCCACTTCACTAAGACTAAAAGTGGGGATAGTACCCTTGGGGTTAGCAGTTTCTTGTAATGAGGAGCCTGGATGAATAAGGAAGTAGAAACAGGAAGACTCTGAATAAGCAACTTGTTAAGTATATGAAAACTATGGTTTCCCTCAATTTTTGTTTCCTTGTTTCTGACTTGGAAAAGTTTATATGTTATTCAGCTGTTGTAAATATCATGTAACAAATGGTCACTCATCTATCTATGCATACATTTTTTTCCTCTAATTTCTCCTAACCTACCTTCTTCAGAAACTTCAAAATAATTTTGGCTTTGTTACCTGATGGTTATTCCTCTTTCGAAAAAAAGGGAGAGGGGCGTCCCTGGTGGTGCAGTGGTTGAGAGTCCGCCTGCCGATGCAGGGGACACGGGTTCGTGCCCCGGTCCAGGAAGCTCCCACATGCCGCGGAGCGGCTGGGCCCGTGAGCCATGGTCGCTGAGCCTGCGCGTCCGGAGCCTGTGCTCTGCAACGGGAGAGGCCACACAGTGAGAGGCAAAAAAAAAAACAACAACAAAAAAAAACAGGGAGAACGCCAAGAAGCTTAAGGATGTTGACAGAGAAGGAAATTGTTCCATAAATAACAAATAAGCAATAAAGAGGTTTTCCTGAATGCCTTAACTCATGCCATTTTCCTTCTTCAAGGTGGCTTAGTGCAGAAAAAAAGGACTTCTGAGAACCCTAGAAGACAGGTATTGGGTACAGCTGAGTAGATGTGAGCCTTGGGTCCAGAGTCAAGTAAAGGAAGGAAGCCACCAACAGAGCTACAAAACAATAGATGTGAAATAGGAGAATCACCAGGTCATGTAACTAAACCTGCCACAAGGATGCAAAATCACACAATATACAAGTAGGAATTAAGGTCTAATTATTGAGATACTCCAGTAAAGAGAAAATCATTGTTGGAATATCATTTGAGTTGGACACATGAGATTTTTCTACCTTCTTTACTAAGCTTAGTTTGATTCCACAGCTTATCTGCCTTAAAGCAACATTGAGGGTGTACTTGACACCATTCAGTCCTCCATTTCTAATATGACAGAAGCAAGACGTATTTCTTTTTTTGTAATAAGTAGTCATATCAATAAAAGTTTCTCAGCCTCTTTTGGTACATAGTACAGACTCTTGCTTCAGTATTAAGAAATGTAAAGAAAGTATCCTGCCCTTTGAGAAATTCACAATTGGTCACTCAGTAAATGTGTGCTTTATTGCTTTCCCTGAGAGAGGATTTCTGTGGTTTACAAGACCTTGAAACCTCTGAGATGATAGGGGATTTTTATTTTTATTAATATTGAGAAATGTCACCACTATTATGTTTTTATGGTTGGATCCCTGGTGATTATCTATTATCACTAAGGACAACAATTCCACACTGTGCCACTAACATTTTCAAATACCTGAATTAAAAAAGGAGTTGAATGAGGTCCTGAGGACCACAGGAAAATGTGTTTCTTTTTTTGTTTGCCTTGTAACTGTAATTTTATATTTTAAAAAAGTAATGTGAAAGCTAGGTGTTTAAAAACAAGGCACAGTGTATAGAATTAACAAAATCTTGGCAAATGGGGCATTATGACCCCATTCACAAGGGTAGTGAAGACAGTAGGCTAAAGTTTCAAAGCAGCATTTTAGAAACTTTATTCTAACTCGTTTTTTTTAAGGTTTAACCACCCATGGTAAGTGCCATAAGTTGTGAATTTCAAGCATCCCTTATACCTTTACTTCTTGGAATTCTTCAATTCTGAATTGCAACAATCCAACTGAACCATCATTGCACTGTTCTTTAGAAATGGAGGGAGGGAGGGAGGGAGGGAGGGAGGAAGGAAGGAAATTACAAATGCCTCACCCTTTTTCCATAGCAAAACCAGGTTTTCCTTTGAATTAGAAAAATTGACAGAAGAATTTACACATTTCTCACAATTGCAAAAAACTTTTAATTAAAAAAAATGTTCTATTACAAAGAACTTCTGCTGATAGAACCACTCATGGTAACAAAATATGTGTTAGTCAGGATTCTCCAAAGAAATAGAACCAACAGAGTGAGAGACAGAGAGAGAGAGGAAGGGAGGGAGAGGGAGGGAGGGAGAGAGAGAGAGAGATTGATTTTAACTGGCTCGTGCAATTGTGGAGGCTTGGTAAATCCAAACTCTCAAAATCTGACGGAGTAGGCCAGCAGGCTGGATTCTCAGGGAAGTCTTATGGTTCAGGTCCAAAGGCAATATTCTGGCAGACTTCCTTCTTGCTCAAGAGGAGATCAGTCTTTGTTCTATTAAGACTTTCAAGGAAATGAGTGAGGCCCACTCACATTATGAAGTGTAATCTGCTTTACACAAAGTCCACTGATTTAAGTGTTAATCTCACCCAAAAAACACCTTTGCAGAAAATATTTAGGATAATATTTTTCCAAATATCTGGTAACCATGGCCCAGCCAAGTTGACACATAAAGTTAACAGTTACAAACATATAGGATTAAAATCAGAGTTATTAACAGAAAAAAAGATCTGAGAGGGAAAAAAGCACTTTTATTTCACATTTAGGGCAAGGTACACATTGCCCTCCTCACCTTGGCTCAGATACGCCCACAATCTATCTGGGAAAGCCCATATCTCACCTTAACCAAAACAACTCTGAGAACTGTGTGTGTGCTATGTTCACATGTGTACACACATCTTAACAGAGAAGTATCATTCCCATGATAGAAACTTTAAGCATTATGGAATAGTACTTTAAATATGCCAACCCTGAAATTTCACCATCTGGCCAATGATCTTCTCTGTAGATAATACAGTAGTCTCCATTCACCATCCCCTAGGAGAGAAATATTTTCTACTTCATCGTTCAGTTTTCTCTCTTGCATATGGCCGGCTTATTAGATTATTTTGGATGTGTATTATTGGATATCTAATTTGGATATGGATTGTTTTCTAGACAATAATATTAAATGCCTTTCTTCTTTGTAAATCTCTTCATTAAGGCCCTATATTTGTTAAATTTATGAGAATTCAAAAGCAGAACATGTCAAACCTTTTAATAAAATTCATATGTATATCATTTGAGTCAACCATCTCAAAGGACAATAGGAAATAGAAAAACAGTTCATTCACACATTCTACACTTGGATTTTCTGAGCTTTAGTAGTGCACTGAGAATAGTCAGTTAGAGACAGTAATGATAATGGTGGTAGGTGGTGAGAGTGATGATAATGGGCTGATGAGGTGGGGTCAGAAGGGCAATCATGTTAATCATCTCTAAGCCAACAAGAACGAACATAAAGTAGCATGAGTCAACTCCAATTCCACCATTTAAGTTAACATTATTTACTATTTTTATTTTAATCATCTAAATTCACTTTTCCTCTGTGCATAGCTTGCTCTGAAAACATGGAAAACAATGTTTTTAAAAATTGATTTTAAGATGACATTTAAAACATTTCTTGCAACAAAAACTCCTATAGGTTTTAGAAATATCTTGTTGCAAGTGAAATGCTTATTCTTTGAAAAGCTTAACAGAGGGTCAAAGACTTCGTTTTTCAATTCTTTGGTTCCTAAATTTCCCACCTTACAATGAAATGAATGTTTACATCCCGCCCCACACCAAATTCACAAGTTGAAATCCCGACTCTCAATTTGATGGTATTAGGAGGTGGGGTCTTTGGGAGGTAATTGGGTCATGAGGGTGAAGCCCTCCCAAATGGGATTAGTGCCCTTATAAGCAAGAACCCAGAGTCCTCTCTCCCTTGTTCTGCCTTCTTAGAATACAAGAAGGTGGCCATCAGCAACCAGGAAAAGGACTCTCATCAGACACCAAATCTGCCTACACCTTGATCTTAGACTTCTAGCTCCCAGACCTGTGAGAAATAAATGTTTGTTGTTTAAACCACCCTATCTATGGTATTCTGTTATAGCAGCCTAAACTGACTAAGACAAATGTCTGTATCAGTGAAGATTACCTTAAGAAATCCCTGATAATTGAGCAAACTTAGTTTATTCCTGAAGATATTTATCTAAGTAAGGATAAATTGCTTATGTACCTCACCTTATAACAAAGTACACAAGGCTTTACATAAAGGCAACATCAAATGTTTTTCCCCAGGTTAAACCTTTAATTAAATAATTTAAAAATAAGCGTGTTATACAAAGTTGCTAATATCTGATTTTGTCCTATACAACAACAAACTTTTATGCTTCAAACTAATCACTGTATTCTCAATTTTAAAATCCCTTTAGTAGTTTCTTTATAGACATGGCTCCTAACTTTAAGATTTCAATTTAGATTTTTTTTAAAAGGAGTCAAATGCATACCCTTACCTCTTCATGTACCACCTTTAGCACTTTCTTGATTTTAGAAGAGATATGTGACATAAAACTAATTCAACCTATGCTTTACTTCAAATCAATAGCATCAATAAGCTAAAATCCACAAAGATATTAGGTAGAGAGCTTGCTATTAAAAACACATACACTATGTATAAGAATGAAATTAGAACACTCTCTAACACCATACACAAAAGTAAACTCAAAATGGATTAAAGACCTAAATCTAAGGCCAGACACTATCAAACTCTTAGAGGAAAACACAGGCAGAATACTCTATGACATAAATCATAGCAAGATCCTTTTTGACCCACCTCCTAGAGAAATGGAAATAAAAACAAAAATAAACAAATGGGACCTAATGAAACTTCAAAGCTTTTGCACAGCAAAGGAAACCATAAACAAGATGAAAAGACAACCCTCAGAATGGGAGAAAATATTTGCAAATGAAGCCACTGACAAAGGATTAATCTCCAAAATATACAAGCAGCTCATGCAGCTCAATATCAAAAAAACAAACAACCCAATGCAAAAATGGGAAGAAGACCTAAATAGACATTTCTTCAAAGAAGATATACAGATTGCCAACAAACACATGAAAGGATGCTCAACATCAGTAATCACTAGAGAAATGCAAATCAAAACTACAATGAGATATCATCTCACACCAGTCAGAATGGCCATCATCAAAAAATCTAGAAACAATAAATGCTGGAGAGGGTGTGGAGAAAAGGGAACACTCTTGCACTGTTGGTGGGAATGTGAATTGGTACAGCCAGTATGGAGAACAGTATGGAGGTTCCTTAAAAAACTAAAAACGGAACTACCATATGACCCAGCAATCCCACTACTGGACATATACCTTGAGAAAACCATAATTCAAAAAGAGTCATGTACCACAATGTTCATTGCAGCTCTATTTACAGTAGCCAGGACATGGAAGCAACCTAAGTGTCCATCATCGGATGAATGGATAAAGAAGATGTGGCACGTATATACAATGGAATATTACTCAGCCATAAAAAGAAACAAAATTGAGTCATTTGTAGTGAGGTGGATGGACCTAGAGTCTGTCATACAGAGTGAAGTTAAGTCAGAAAGAGGCATGGAAAGAAGTGTAACTACATTTGGCATAGTTAAGCCAGGGTTAGTATCTCTCAAGGAATAGAATCAAAGTCATGCTGATTGGAGGAATATGCATTCTCCATATAGACTTGACTAGATATTTTTAGGAAAAAGTGATGCTCAAAATAATGAGGTACATTTACGTTTAAATATGTTAATACCATACGCTAACACATATATATGAAATCTAAAAAACAAAAATAAAATGATCATGAAGAACCTAGGGGCGAGATGGGAAAAAGACGCAGACCTTCTAGAGGATGGACTTGAGGATATGGGGAGGGGGAAGGGTAAGCTGGGACAAAGTGAGAGAGTGGCATGGACATATATACACTACCAAATGTAAAATAGATAGCTAGTGGGAAGTAGCCGCATAGCACAGGGAGATCAGCTTGCTGCTTTGTGACCACCTAGAGGGGTGGGATAGGGAGGGTGGGAGGGAGGGAGATGCAAGAGGGAAGAGATATGGGGACATATGTATATGTATAACTGATTCACTTTGTTATAAAGCCGAAACTAACACACCATTGTAAAGCAATTATACTCCAATAAAGATGTTAAAAAAGAAAAAAGATATGCCCCAAATTTGCTAGGTTGTTTTCTGTGATAAAATGTGGTTGTCTGTCAAAAACAAAAAACAAAAAAAACCCACATATACTGAGTCCTATTCTGTGACTCTGTACAAAACACATTGAGCAATGTAGCCATAATGGATTTCATTAGCTAGTTCTCCAGTAATGGACACTAACTTGGTAATTCATAAAGTGACAAAGCAGTAGACAGTGCCTCTTTGACTAAATCAGTCACTAAATGCTTTAGTAAAGGATTACCTTTCTGTTCTAGTTTTCAATGATAATTTCTAAATGTTGACCCAAAACAAATAGACTGCCAGATACTTCTCCAGCACAGATGGGTTTATTTGCGATCAGCAGAGAATTGCAATTCAGGGTCTGCAACCAGGGCGAGCCACGTGCAAGTCCCCCTCACGGCAAGGGAAGGCTAACACTTTTATGGGGAGGAAAAGGAAGCTGGGAGGGCTGTAGTAAACAGAGTCCATGGCTTTTCATTGGCTGAGTCTTTGCCAGGAAAGAAGAGGAGTGTTTCTTCTTCCTGTTGGGCTCTGCTATAGTCACAAGGCATGAGAGCTCCCCCTTCTGTCTCCCAACTCTATTTAATTGGAATTTCTGTTTATTAACTTTTTACATAAATAAAAAAAGAAATAAAGAAGTTACCAAGTGAAGCAAAATGTAGTGAACCCTGCTTCTTTCAGGCAGGGTAGTAATCTGAGATTCACAGTGCAGTGTGGGTCGAATTCAGTTAGGGTAGGGAGCCTTTGTTACCAGGCATGGAAAGAAGTGTAACTACATTTGGCATAGTTAAGCCAGGGTTAGTATCTCTCAAGGAATAGACTCAAAGTCATGCTGATTGGAGGAATATGCATTCTCCATACAGACTTGACTAGATATTTTTAGGAAAAAATGATGCTCAAAATAATGAGGTACATTTACGTTTAAATATGTTAAGACTCCAGTAATCATACTGTAGGTTAAAATATATTCATGAGACCCAAAGTGAAGTGGGTGAATTCATGAAGTGAATTACAACCAAAAAGTTTTAAATGAGATAAAATAGAGAAACAGAAACTATGAAAGTACCCCACATGTAAAAAAAAAATTGCTTCATTAAATTTTGTTACAGTTTTATATAAAGGTAACTGTTTCATAGTTTTTCTTCTAGATTGTGGGTGTTTTTTTTTTTTTCTAGACTCAGAAACTCTTGAGGGTTTGAGGATTCATCAATTTACCTTATAACATTAACTCATGGAATTTACAGGAGAATACAATACTATATCTAAGATAACTAGAAAGTGGTCAAGAGAAATGTACCAGACCAAGCACCTGTAGCTTGCTGTCAAGACTGACTAATAAGAACTGGCATTGTTGAGCTACAAGTGCTCCAGAGAATGGTCACTAGTCATGCACCCCTCAGGGGTCCACATAATTAGCTAGTCACCTGCACCTGAGGGGCTATGCGACTAAGCTAGTAAAAAAAACATTAAGAAACTTCAGGGCTGATGCCTTCCCTAAGTTTTTCTGTACACATTCAGCCTTATCTCTTAACTTTGCCATGCACTGAATAATTATGATAATAGAAGTTGGGCCTAGGGATCATAAGACTGCCACTTTGCCATTCCTGTGCATATTGTGTTTGGTCCCGTTCAGTATCCTTTCTTACATATAAGTAGACAATGCTGGGTGAAACCTCATTGGTGCCTCCTGAGTTGACTATCAATCTGAAATCAAGACAACCACTGCCAGTGAAGTGAGCACTCCATATATATAGGTATCTGGGTGCTGAATCTGAATGTGGGTCATGATCAAAAAAGGCTGAAAGCTACTTATTGCTGTAGCATTGCTGGTGATGAAATAAGTATATTTTAAGAACCAACTGTTTCTATTAACACATCCTCATGCAGAGAAAAGAAATAGAGCTCACTGTCACCCATATCAGTATCCTAAGAAGACTAAGCAATAGACAAAGTGAAACTGCATTAACATGAGCTGACCTCCATGGTTGTAGAAGTTGCAAGAACATGATGGAACAGGGACTCTGTTATCCTTGCAGAGGTTGTGTGTCCTGTAGAAAAAGAGTACAACATAGAAAGAGCTTTAAAAAGGACTTTAGGAGAAAACCAATGAGAAAATGTGGCGAGAGATTGAGTTTGAGCAAAGAAGTATTCGTGTGCTTGTCAATCGCCCATCACTACACACACATGCATGTACCTATGCGCGCGCGCGCGCACACACACACACACACACACACACAGATTGTACCCTGTTCCAGCTCTGAACTAACAAGTTGTCTCTGGAGAAGTAAGACAACGTGGAAATTCTTATCCATAGGTGTTTGACAGGGTATGGTGTGATGCAGAACCAGAAAGAAAGGAACATGGGCATGGAGATAAATGTCCATCCTCAGACAATGAGCAAATGGATACATTTCCACAGCATAGATAGAAACTTTCCTTGGGCATAGACAGAAGTTTACTCACTTAGTTGCACAAACAAGTCTTTGTGATGTTAGTCTAAAATGTTTAAATCCTATAGCAGTTGTAGAACTCAGAATACGAAATTAGCAACTTTGTAAGTTTGAGAATTGAGAAGTTTTATGGGCTGAATTGTGACACACACACCCCTGCCAATTCATATGTTGAAGTCCTACGACCTCAGAAGGTTACTGTTTTTGGCGATAGTGTCTTTAAAGTGATAGTTGAGGCTCAATGAGGTTATATGTATAGGCCCTAATCCATGTGACTGCACTGGAGATAGAGCCTTCAAAGAAATGATTAAATTAAAATGAGGCCAGTAGGGTGGGGTCCTAATCTAATATGACTGCAGTTTTTATAAGAAGAGAAAAAGACACCAGGAATACACATGCACAGAGAAAAGGCCATGTGAGGATACAGTAAAAAGTCAGCTATCAGCAATCCAGGGAGAGATACCTCAGGAGAACCAACAAACCTGCCTTGATCTTGGACTTCCAGTCGCCAGAACTATGAGAAAATTAACTTCTGTTGTTTAAACCATCCAGTCTGTAGTATTTTTTTATGACAACCTCAGCAAACTAATGCAAGGCAATAAGGAAAAGAAAAAGGTGGAGACAGTATGAAAAGTGAGCATTGTAATATTAAAAATATAGAACATAGTTATTTGACCATTGAAATACTATGTTTCACATTCTTGAAAGAACATGTTTGCTTCTAATTTTTTTTACCTTCTACACAAAATAAAAAATTTGAAATAACAATTTTTTTCATAGTTGGAGGTATTTTCACACTATGCCAGTAAGCCATTAAGTGTTTTCAAGGTTAAGAGGTAATGTACTGTATGTTAATTGTATTTAGTCTATATATTTCTTATTAAGAGTTGGAAAGCACTTAGGAGTAACAAAGTTAAATCAATTTCTTGTATTGGCTCATGTTGACATTTTTGACATAGATAAATTGGCTCCTTTTTATTAATGAAAACATTTTCAAAGTAAATAAAATAATCATGGTGTTTGTGCGGCATCAATAGGATATGCAAGGAGAAGTGTTCATGACTTTCAAAAGCCTTTCCAAAAGTGTCAGGGTGGATCAGGCACTTTAGAGTTTTGTTTCATTTTTTCTTATTTCTTTCATTGGCAAATAAGAGAAAGACTTTCAATATATACTTTTAAAATGAAATTAATATCCATTAAAATGTTCATTCAAGAGTATGTATAGACATGTTTCACAGTTTTCTTCAAGGCCACAGCTCCATTCTTTCTGTAGTTCCCATTGTAAGACTATATATGAAATAGGAAAATCAGTATTTTGCCATCCAGACAAATGGTTATCAGCCACCAACTTATTAATAGAGCATCTGTTATAATGTGTTTGATGTCATGCCACTGTCATTCTAATAAACAAATAAACTGACAAACAGGAAAATGAGGATCTGGGTGGTCCAAGGCCTTTCATCTACATTGATCAACTTCTAGATTTTCCTGTGCTCCAATCCAGGTCTACTATGACATTATGTGAGGCAGAATTAAAACTAATTGGGAGAAGGAAGTTAACAGTTTTCAAGTTTTTAATATGACCCTGCAACAATAGGTGGTATTATATATCTTCTAATTTAATTCTCAGGACAAGCATTAGGAGGTAGGATCTATACTGTTATTTTACAAATGAAAAGACTGAAGAGGAGCTAACGCACTTGGACCTTGATCTGTTGGCCTCTAAAGTTTATGCTCTTCATGCCATTTTCGAAGGTGGGATATGCCATTATAAACTCAGGAGCACTAAATTAAACAATAGTTACATTAATCTATTTAACGGTATTGTTTAGCACTCAACACTGTGGTATACACAGGACAGCTCTGAATTTCCTCACCCTTAGCGTGAGGAGGAAATGCTCTATCAGTGCCCCATCTCCGCCACACCCCGAAGTCTGTGACTTTCATGGAGTTGCTTTAGGGTAGACAGTGTGCAGTCGTGGTACCCCCAGCTTTTAAACAAAATAGCTCCTCTTTGGTTTGCTTTATGTTTGATCTTCCTGGTGAAAAAAAATACAGTTCACCGATTTTAAGAAAAACAGGTTTGAAACGAGATGATTTCTAGAAGGTCCTCCATTTGTAATAAGAATAAATCTGTGTGAATAACATACGGCGGCTGACTTTAAGTACAAAATTTCCTCAAGGGCAGGACATGACCAAGTATCATATAAATGCTCATAGTGGCTGGGAAAGCAGCTTCCCCACCCTGCCTGAGTCCTACCTGGCACAGTACATGTGACTCTGTCTGGTCTGGGGAATGTGGGAGGCTTCTCTTTAGTTTTACTGCCAACTAAATGCATACCCTGGACTTTCCTTGCTTTAAACAGATTGTTAGAGCCCAATGTCCTGACATTTAAAATTTAATAAATGTAGACATAGACTATGATTTTTGTATAATTTAAATCCCCATCTTATTAAAAATAAAATTTTAAATAGGGAAGGGAAAGGAAAGATACACCCAACCACCTACAAGATAATAATGAAAGAAACAAAATGAACTATCAGCTGCTTTTTCTCATAAATTACTCTTCTAATACAAAATCATCTTTTTGAAGAAAATATAAAACACTCTTAAATAATCTTTACTTTCCATTTTGTGAGTTATTTGGATTTGAGGGGCTAATGATAAGACCCCACGTTAGGAACCAAAGGCGAGATGGGCATAAGAGTCAGGCAGATGGAAATAAACTATTGTTTCTTTACTGATAGAGTTGTTGAAGTGTGTGTCTTTAGGCTCATTAGCCAAATGGGCCTGCTAAGAGCTTCCTCCTAAATTAGCCATTCATTTTCAGTCACAGTCACTGGCATCTCAGAGCACCCCACTTCCCCATTGCCTCACCCCACAAAATCATTTGATACTGGAAAACTTCCTGCCTGGTCCAGAGCAGGAGAGTTATACATGTTTTCTTCAGGCAGACTGATCTTTCTCCCAAACTCCCCCATCGGAATCACTATTTCCTCTTTAGAAGGAAGGCGGGAGAAGGCCACTGACAAGGACTGATTGATGTCAACTGGTCAAGTCATTTGTCTACTCGGTTTTTCAGTGCCTCTTCCATGGTGGATGCTTTTGGTGGGGGTTATATGTGTACCAAAATGTTCACACTTTGTGTGCACTCCTGTGTATCCATCCACATTCCTGTCCCACACCTCCCTAACATCAATCTTCCAATTTTTGCCTTCCAGGCCCCTGAACAGTTAACTAGGCCTTTGACCCCTGTTCAGGAATCCATATATATTCTCACCTCCAGCCATTTTTTTTCCAAAGTGGGGTGAACCCTGTGAGCCATTTGCAGCTTTGCTCATTGGGGAAATTCTCCCTGCTCTACTCTTTTTCAACACCACCCCTCAGTATTACTGCAATCAGGGGGACTTCCCTGGTGGTTCAGTGGGACTTCCCTGGTGGTCCAGTGGTTAAGACTTTGCCTTCCAATGCAGGGGATGTGGGTTCAATCCCTGGTCGGGGAGCTAAGATCCCACATGCCTCGTGGCCAAGAAACCAAAACATAAAACAGAAGCAATATTGTAACAAATTCAATGAACATTTTAAAAATGGTCCACATCAAAAAAATCTTAAAAAAAATTACTGCAATGAAGACACCACTCATTTTTGGCTTGTGCGCGCATAATGCGTTCTTAACAATGCATTCTTAAACAAAGCAGGGATTTTCTCCTTTCCTTTAACCTCCTTCAGCTGGTTTTCTGAGACTCTTTTTCCATATAGCTATAGGGAAGAGGTAGGTGTGTTCTGATGATGGGTAGTGTGAGGGTCTGTACCACCTGTTGTGCAGCTCACCTGTACCCTCTAGTCCTGAGTGCAATGGCGGATGTACCATTTCCATCTTAAGATGGACTGCTGGTATGTCTGTCTGTCTTTATGATATAGCAAGGCCAGCTCAAGATGATAGGCTTTCTGATGGACATTCTAGAAGCACAATCACTTCACATGATTATGTGTCCCATCTCTACGAGGACCCAGTTAAAGGCCGGAAGCTGGTTCTCGAAAGTCATATAATTCTGTTACGAATGGCTTGTGTTCCTTCTGAACTCAGGGGCCTGGGTGGCGATTCTTTCATTGGGGGCTGTCTCCCAGGCCATAGTACTCAGTCAGTAAGCCCCAAATAAAACAGAAATCACAGCTCTCATGTGGTGTGTGTGCGTTTTTTTCTTAGTTGACGTGGCTTTTCTGGTCTCACGGAATATATTCGCATCAGCATGACCACTTTCCTCAAGCTTTTCATTCTTTCTTCTTCCGTATGCCAGGGAAACCCAGGCTTCTCCACTTCTCTCAGCATGAGCCATGCTTTCTTCAGGCTCTTAAGAGCTACCACAGTACCCTGTCACCCAATCCCCTATGATTCCTGCAAGGTTATTAAATCCTATGTCCCCAAAACCAGTCCCCTAAATCAATGAATCTTTATTTGTTCAATCTTATGTTCAAGGCACCTGATCAAGTTCTGTCAAAATCAAATCCGAGGGATATCACTATGGCTTCTGTAGGAAGGCAACACACTGCACACCTAAAAATTGTGATCAGACCCATATACTAGGTGACACAAAAGACATCTTAACAAGAGAAAAACAAACAGAAGTTTATTAACATGTGCCTAGGTATACACATGGAAGCACCCAGTGATGAGGAACTCAAAGGGTGGTTACAACTTGGGCTTATGTACTATCTTAGGCTAAAGAGAAAGAAAGGAATTTTGGGGTTCTGGGCAAGTGAAGCCAGCTATGGAAGGTGACTGGGAAAAGTATGGTAAACAAGAGTTGTTCTGTTTAGTGACATTTGTTACTTTAAGCTGGTACCTTCTCCATTGATAAGAGTTGTTAACAATCCTCCTCTTCCTGGTACTAAAGACATGGCATTGGGCGTTATGGCTGCCGGACAGTAAACACAGAAACTTCCAGTGACGGCCTGTGAATACAGATGCTTCTCAAACTTTACCCTTCACTCAGCATGGTGCTGGATCCAGGCTAAGGAAGCTTAGAGAATAGGACATTCCTGAGTTACAATTAAAACCACATTCAAATTTACTTTTGAACAGTAGGCATATTTCTTACATAATTTAAGTGGGGACTTACTGAATATGCCTTCCATTTGACTGGGGAATTGGTTTCTTGTTGGGTCCCTGAGTGTCTGAACCAAGAGTGAGTGAAGAAGATTTCTGCTGGATTTATGGCAGCAGTCTAAAGCTTTTTGCAGTCTTCCGTGTGAAATTATCTGTGTATAATTTAATTATATGTGTGTATGTGTGCATGTATAAATATAAATGGTTTCTGAACAGGTTCTCTACAATGTGCTGTACTGGACTACGGCTCCTTATTGTATTTCAACTTAATGCCTCACATTGCAGGCATCATTGTCAAAACTTGGTCAAAAGCTGAATATCTAGCATATTCTTCAGTCACTTCGAAAAATACCCAACATTCACGAGAAGACATGTTTATTTTAGTGACTCCCTAGCATATTGCATATCTTGCATGGGGGTAATTCATAAAACTTTTCCCCCTTATATCTTAATTATTCTGCCACAGTAGCAAGAGCCCATTTGTTGGGTATTTCTTTGTTTTTCTAACCATCTATAGCCATTTACATGATGACTTCTGAAAGCTGAAAATTTTTAGAGATTTAGTGTTTTCAAAATAATGCATGCTCAAGGATTAAGAAAGCTTTTGAGACTTTTACAAGGTGGGTCAGAACAGAGTTTTTATTTACTTTTGAGAAATTGGGCAACTGAGGCAAGGTGAAGAAATAAATGATTCATTTGAGTGAATCAAGAAAAGATGTTCGCTATAAACCTTACTGTTAGGTCATTACCTACGTTTTCTCACAAATTTATGCTAGACAGAGAACAGCTAATCCCAGAAGGCTCTTGCAAAATCTTTTATGAATTTTCGAGTTCAATATCACTGAAGTAAGGAAATCACATGTCAAAATTGAAAGAAAGTCTGTCTTTGTATAAAGAACACACTTTTCAAGTCTGATTTCTAGAGCACATTTGCCTTTCATTATGGAAGAACACACCATTCATATTCTTAATATAAGGACTGGAAATTGTCTCCTTTCAGCAATTTAACATTCACTTCTTCTCAAACATTGGAAAAGACCCCTGGATGCCTGTCTCTCTCACTTCCATACATGCAGGTCACACTAGCACAATTCAACTTCTATTCTCAACATGCAGTTTGACCTGTGAACATCTAAGTCAGCTCTTATCACTTTGCCAGAACCTTCAGGGGCTTCTTATCTCACCCAGAAAAGAATCTAAAACCTAAAAATAAAATAAAAATAATTCAAATTCCTTACATTGGTCTATAAGACTGTAGATTATCTGTTGCTTCCCTAACTTCATCTCCTACCCTTCTCTTCCACGCGCCTTTTTCTTTTTCCTAGCCATGTTGGCTTCCTTACTGTTCCTCACACACACAAAGCACACACCTGGTTCAGGGTCTTGGCCCTCACTGAACCTTCAACCTGAATTGCTCTTTCCAGAGCTATTCCCACGGCTTGTTCTCTCACTTCTTTCGATTACCTACTCAAATGTCATATGATCAGGTAGGGCTCTTCCTGACTCTGCTATACAAAAGGGAAACTTCTTTCCACCTTGGCACTCCCTAGCCTCTAGACATACTATATATTAATTTTTAAAAATTTTATTGCCTATTTCTCCCAACTACAAGCTGAGCTCCATAAGGTCATACCTGCCCTGTTCCCTACAGTTTTCCCAAGAATGGAGAACAGCACGTAGTTGATGCTCAAAACATATTTTTAATACATGAAAAAATAGGGATAAATAATAATATAGTAAAACTTAAATTGTGAAACAGCTGAGTTGGGGATCACTTTTGTTCATCTTTTATTAGCAAAGACATTATTGTAAAGACATTGCAGCTGGCCTAACAGGTGCCAACACAAATGTCTGAAGCTCACACACAAAAGGTTTTGGGGTGGCATGTGTGTGTCAGAGAGGGGGAGTATATTTATGTCTCATTTCTATAGAACTTATGTCTCTGCAATGTGCCCTCAGAGGTCACACAGACATAAATCATGAACCACACTCCATGCAACAGGTGTGACCTGGGACTCTTAGCCTCCATCTGGAGCTTCAGTTGGCAGCAAAATTACCATACACCAATAAAGAGCAAGGATTCACAACTGGTTTTGAGATTCTGTTACCTTTCAGTTATATATTTTAATCCCTATCCCCTCTTCTTCCTTGACTTCCCAATTCTTTTTCACTTCACCTACATCATCTTTTCTACCGCTCTGAAAAGTGCCGATTTTCCCAGTTCTAGAATACCTCCACTATGGTTTGTGTCTTCTCGCTGTATGCCATTTGGTGAGGAAAGAGGCTTTACCTTGCCTCACAGTTTCTGAAACGAGCTCTGCTCATCACCAACTTGGATGCTCTGTTCTCAAGAGGAAGCAAATGATCTGTTGGAGGCTTCAATTCAGAGCCAGTGGGAGCAAGCTTTTCTGTTGGTACCAGCTCCGCTCTGCATCTCACACAGAAATTCGTTCTGGAAGCGTGTGCTCCTAACCCAGCAGGAAGAGCAATGGAAGAGGCCTGGAGGAGGGGAGTTGGAAACATCTGACTGACTGACAGTAGCAACAGGAATAACACTCAGCTCATCTATAGATTTTCTAACTGCATATACCATGAAAATGGTCCCATGATGTGATGAAAAGCGGGGAGAAAATGACCTTTGATTTTTTTAAAAATTACAATTACCATTTTGTAAGAGAATGTGGAGCCCAATGGAACAGAGAACATAGAAAGAGTAAACGTATTAGGATAGAGAAATGATTGATAGGTAACTTTTTTCCTTGAATTTTATGATTGTTTTATTATTAGGAAGATGCATTAATGATCATTGAAAAGTTGGGAACTAAGTAGGTATAGTATTGAGGATTTGTTGGTACTAAATCTAGGGACTGTATCTCAATTCTTAAAATAAGATTCATAATGATACCCATAAATAGCTTTCCATTCACACCCAGAAAATAGCAATACATCAAAGTATGGAAGAATTAGAATTACAGGTGGCTATAGCCCCCATCTTACACATCGATTACTAAAGATAATTTCACCATGACATGGAAGGCCAAACAGGAGAAACTAATACATGGCAGGCATTCTCAGGTTATCTCATTCACCGCCACAGCAATCCTGGGGGGCAGCTGTATTACCCCATTTTAGAGAGGAGCAAACGGAGTTTTGGAATGATTGTGTAACATCTAAAATCACAGAGCCAGAGAACCTGATTCAAACCTGTGTCTACCTGTGCTTGAAATAAGACCCTGTGAAAATTAATATTTACTTGACCCTTGTGGAATTAATGACTTTTGTATTAACAGAGTATTTTTGTGTTCACGTTTGAATCATCTGGAGCCTCTGGGCAGCTGCGTTCTTGAGGGCTAATATTATTTTACTCTAATTTTGATGAATCTTCATACAGCAATAAAAATGGTATTGATAATTACATATGTCTGTATTTATCAGAAAGCCTTCTAACCTACCTCCACTCCATTTACTTGCCAAATATAAGTAAAAGTTTACATACTAAGTGTCATTCTTCATTCCCTCTATAATATCCTCTTTCTGAGATCCACAGCATACTGAACACCAACAGGGTGCTGTGATACGTACTTCTACTAAGTTAAATGCAAACCAGTATCTGTGTCTGTTTCAAAACCCGTTTATACTAGCTTCATATGGTACTAAAAATAAATTTAATCAGCTATGATATAAAATGCTGAAATCACAGTAGAGAAAAAGGTTGGACTGATGAAAATTAAGTCGATTGCTTTCAAAAGACTTAATAAAGATAAATCTTTAAATGATCGCTGTGGAACTAGGTGTGATCCAGATAACTTGAAAGACTGGGGGGCGGGAGTGAGAGCAGAATCACAACATTTAGAGTGATTCTGTAAGACCATAACACAAACCGCCTTTAAGATCTCTCTCCACTTTAAAGAGCACACAACTAGAAAATATAGAGGAAGCATTGTGTGATTTATATAAAAAGATGATTGAAATTTTAATTGCAGAATTCATTTGTCCTACAACAAAAATCAGAAAGTTAATTAACAAATGCATTTAGTTTTAAAAAATTTAAATATGTCTGAATCACTTGTCATGACTATTTGCTTTAAATAAAGATTTTGATTAATAAAAATGAATCTTCTTAATAAAAATTAACCAACTCATCTTGACTGCTTCACTGTATTAGTTTTCTATTAGCAAGTTAAAATAATACAAATTTATTATTTCAGTTTCTGCAGGTCAGAAGTCTGAGTGTGGTGTGGCTGGATTCTCTGCTCAGGGTCCCATGGGGCTGAAATCAAGGTTCCAGTCATGTGGAGCTGCCATCTGGGGCTTGGAGTCCCTTCCAATCCCACTGGTTGTTGGCAGAATCCACTTCCTTGGAATTCTAAGATGGAGGTCTCCAGTTTTCTGCTGGTTGTTAGCCAGGGACCACTCTTAGCTCCTAGAGACTGCCCCGGTTCCTTGCCATGTGGCCTGCACTGGCAGTTCACAACAGGGATGTTTGCTTTTTTCCTGGTCAGTCAGAGCTGTCTCTGACTTTCTCTTCTGTGACCAGCTGGAGAAAGTGTTCTACTTTTAAAGGCCCCGTGTGACTAAGTTAGACCCACCTGAATAATCCCTCTTTCTTAAAGTAAACTCTACCATATTGCATAACTTAATCACCAGAGTGAAATGAATTATAGTCACAGTGCCTGGAATTACACAGGACACGTGCACCAGGGTGTTCAGAATCTTAGGGGGCATTTAGGTTTCTGCACCACAGTCACATAAGAGGCTGATGCATGACCACTGTGGACTCCAGTATACCCCAGTCAACCTTATATAAGCAAACCTCAACTGGAACCAAATGGCTACTTGTAACCTCTAATTTTTGCTTTCATTCCTACTTCACCATTTTGTCCTTTCCAAAACAACCTAATGTTTCCAGGATAATAAAAGGCTCATGATAATATGAGCAAGGAGTGGTTGCTGTATCTAGAGAAAGTGAAATTCTGATTTTATTAACAAAAAGACTTCGGGAAAAATTCTCAGACAGCCTCCTACTCTCTGATACCCACATCATTTTCCCTTAAAAAAAAACTTACTTTATAAAGAAAATGCATTTATTTGTAATATTATTAGTTTGGGTTGGTGAGAGTAGATTAAAATCATGATTCCTAAACTAACCATTTGTTGTCTCCAAGGACAAAATACTTCACAATAACAAATTAAGATAATAACAAAGTAAAACAATAGCAACAATGCAGCATCTGAGAACTGGAGAGTGGGCTGTAGCCAGTCAGCAATAAGTGTAGGATGCAGTCAGTGAGACTGTGTTGATGACCACTACACACTCAGAAATCTCAGAAAGGAGGCATTTTGGTGGCTGTGGCATTGTGGGCTGTAGCTGCAGACACCATGGTGCTTTCCAGCTGGGTTAATCTGTGCTTCCTACTTTGAAAGGCATCAAACAGCCTCCCCTTTTTTATGAGCATTAGTACCAGGTAGGAAGTGTGCCTTTTGTCATCACACACTCTCCATGTTCTCTTTTGTCTTGGAATTAAAAAAAAAAAAAAAAAAGAAGCAGCATAACTGACACGAGTGAGAAACTGATGACAAAACCCACTTCCAGTCCTTAAACAGATATTCCCTAGAACTTCTTCAAGCCCAAGGGAGCAAATCTTTCTGCTGTTGAAGGTAAACAACAACTGCAGAAATGATTGAGCGGAAATTTAAGCACCAAATAGAAAGCTTTGACTAGATGTTTTTAAAACTCTCCCCTACAGTTACCATCACATGCCCCTATGAATAGAACATATATCACAAAATGTTGAGAAGATTTTAGAAGTCAAGCAAAGGGGATATGAGTGACTCGGTAATTGCAAGTCATCATTCTCATTCTGTCTACTAAGCCCCCCACTGAAAAACATCAGTGGACCCTTCTTCAACCTACCCATATCTTATTCCGTGAGTAACCATTCTCTCATATAAAACATAAACATGTGACTAAACAGTCATGAATAAATGACCTTCCAAAACATACATGTTTTTAAAACGCTTCAAGAGAACTGCCTGAAATGTTATCAGCCAAGGTACAATGCAAATAGTCCAGATTTAAATAATATTTAGAAGCATGGTAAGAATACCACGGAGTTTCAATTTATAAATTAAAAATAAAAATTTTCTGCTTTCAGTATCCAATTTCTTATTGTCATTCAATACCTGCCACTTTAATATAGAAGAGAAATATGAATTTCCAGAATAACTACCAATTCAATACAGGAATGAACCAGACTACAAATTTTGTTTTTTTGTGTGTTTTTAAAAAAATTTTTTAACATCTTTATTGGAGTATGATTGCTTTACAATGGTGTGTTAGTTTCTGCTTTATAACAAAGTGAATCAGCTAAACATATTCATATATCCCCATATCTCCTCCCTCTTGCGTCTCCCTCCCACCCTCCCTATCCCACCCCTCTAGGTGGTCACAAATCACCAAGCTGATCTCCCTGTGCTATGCGGCTGCTTCCCACTAGCTAGCTATTTTACATTTGGTGTGTATATATGTCCATGCCACTCTCTCACTTTGTCCCAGCTTACCCTTCCCCCTCCCCATGTCCTCAAGTCCATTCTCTATGTCTGCTCCTTTATTCCTGTCCTGCCCCTAGGTGCTTCATAACCTTTTTTTTTTTTTTAGATTCCACATATATGTGTTAGCATATGGTATTTGTTTTTCTCTTTCTTACTTCAGTCTGTATGACAGACTCTAGGTCCATCCACCTCACTACAAATAACTCAATTTCGTTTCTTTTTATGGCTGAGTAATATTCCATTGTATATATGAGAACCATAATTCAAAAAGAGTCATGTACCACAATGTTCATTGCAGCTCTATTTACAACAGCCAGAACATGGAAGCAACATTAAGTGCCCATCGACAGACGAATGGATAAAGAAGATGTGGCACATATATACAACAGACTAGAAATTTTGCACCAGCTTTTGTAACTTAACTGAAGAACGTTTTGTGATGAAACTCTATAGAAACATGAAGAAATACCTAAAATTTCTCAGCCACCAGAGATCAATTATACCTTAAAAAACTTTGAGTCATGAATGGAACAAACTCAAGAAATATAGCTGAATTTCTCTGAATCAGACCTTGCAAAAGTATGTTCCTATTTTCTAATCTCTTTTTTTTTTTTTTTTTTTTTGCGTTATGCAGGCCTCTCACTGTTGTGACCTCTCCCGTTGCGGAGCACAGGCTCCGGATGCGCAGGCTCAGCGGCCATGGCTTACAGGCCTAGCCGCTCCGTGGCATGTGGGATCTTCCTGGACCAGGGCACGAACCCGTGTCCCCTGCATTGGCAGGCGGACTCTCAACCACTGCACCACCAGGGAAGCCCTTCTCATCTCTTTTGACCATACCCATTTCTGTAATAACTACATCAGCATTTCACACTGTATACTTCAGTCTGTTACCAAGTGTCTGACAAAGAAAACGCAAAATTTTTTATTGTCAGAAATCCTCATACACTGCAGGAGTGTAAAATTGTGCTACCAATTTGGATAACAAATTTGCCGTTTTGTACAACGTTAAACATACATTTACCCTATGGCCCATAAAATCGTCTCCTAGGGATTCATTCAAAAGAAAGGAAAGTGTATGTCTACAGAAAGCTTATGCAAAAATGCTCATAACAGGTTTATTCATAATAGCCAAAAAGTGGAAACAATCTTTGTGTCCATCAAGAGGAGAATTAATAAAAAAAAAACTAAGTATACAATAAAATACTATTGAGAAATAGAAAGGACTGAGTTACTAAAATACACAACTTGACTGAATCTCAAAAACAAATGCTGACCAAAAGAGGCTGGTACAAAAGAATGTATATGTCTGATTTCATTTATATGAAAAAGTCCAAAATAATATTCAATGGAAGAACACAGATTTATGGATTCAGCAGGACTCTCAAAGATTGACTGGAGAGCAGAGGGCACTACGTGCAGTGATGAAATATTTTATATCTTGGTGGGGAGATATGGGTTACATACATGTTTGCATTTGTCAAAGCTACACAAACGATAAACTTGAGATTGGTACACACACTGTATAAAAATACTACTTTCATAAGAAATAATTTTTTTAAATATTTTAAAATTTTGGGCTTCCCTGTGGCACAGTGGTTAAGAATCCACCTGCCAAGGCAGGGGACACGGGTTCGAGCCCTGGTCCAGGAAGATCCCACATGCTGTGGAGCAACTAAGCCCATGTGCCACAGCTACTGAGCCCTTGTACCACAACTACAGAAGCCCACACGCCTAGAGCCCGTGGTCCGCAACAAGAGAAGCCACCGTGATGAGAAGCCCGTGCACCGCAATGAAGAGTAGCCCCTGCTCACCGCAGCTAGAGAAAGCCTGCATGCAGCAATGAAGAACCAATGCAGCCAAAAATAAAATAAATTTATATTATAAAAAATATATATATTTAAAATTTTTGTCTTGGTTAATGTTTGAAAAACATAGAATTAAATAAAGTAAGACTTCTTTAATAGTGCGAAGAGTAATATTTCTTTGATAGTACTAATATGTACTATTAATCTCCAAGAGCTGTAGTAAGTAAACTTTTTGCTATAGACCACCTTTAGAGACTAAGCATCTTCAGGACACAAAACAAGGGTAATATTTTATCATAATGCATGCCAAAAAATACTGAGAAAAAGTGTGTATGTGTGTGTGTGTTAGCAGTATATTAATAATAGGAGTGAGACCAAATTAAGAAGACATCAATTTCCATGGCACAATGACACATATCATCTCTTTGGTACCACCTGTTAATAAGGTCAAGAAAAAATGGAAATTGTTACTGAGCCTGCCGAGTAGATTAAAGGAGACAGCTGAAGAGTACAGCAAGGGGAGATACCAGGACAATAAAAGAACAGTGTATTGGGACTTTGATTCAGAGAAGCAAGGCAGTTGTATGGGAAGAGTCAGGAGTTTTATTTTCAGCTCAGTTGCA
This sequence comes from Leucopleurus acutus, assembly GCF_964270905.1. NCBI lineage: Eukaryota > Metazoa > Chordata > Mammalia > Artiodactyla > Delphinidae > Leucopleurus > Leucopleurus acutus. Next base: position 57,391,290 of record NC_139147.1, read on the forward strand.
GACTTTGCCAGGGGCCCCTGGCAATTCACACATGCAATTTATGACACTCTGGTTGGCTTACTACATCTGACCTGAGAGTTTGTAATTGTCTGTGACTGGTGGCAGCTGTCACTGGAGTACAGTAAGGAAGGTGATTTCTCTGTGCTCCATGTTTTGGGAGACACCAAACCTACAATAGAAAATCTGCTAGTAAAGAAAATGAAATATTCAAGATCAACTGTAAACAGATCATTTTGTGAATACTACTTATGAATTGCAGTCCTCACTGTAAGAGTGCCCAGGTGTTTCAGAGAACTGCAAAATATACTCCCAGGGCTGGAGGCGGAGACTGGGGTGAGGGTGACTCGGATGGTAGTCTGATGCCAAGAGAGAACTTAAGGGCATCCACATAATCACCATCACCAAAGCCAGTGAGTGGAAGGCCTTTGAAGCTTTCACATTGATCTTCTGTGCACATGTTAACATTTCACAAATAACCTTCTTTTTTAAAAAAGTGTTTGTGGCTTATTTATAAACAGATATTATGCATATCAATAAACCCAATAATGATTTGTCTTTTTTTCTCCTATGTGGAACATAATTCGTTTTTTTCAATGATGTCTCCTACAATAAAGTGTGGACTTGTCCAGGGGCTGATTAGCCTGGGTAGTCATGTTTCCCATCCCATGCCCCAGGTGCCTCCAGAATAGTACCTCACACCTACTCCACACACACCAAATGTATTGTGGATAAAAGGATGGTATGAAGGAAGAATAAACAGATGGATGGGTGTATGGAGGGATGGATGACACAATTCAACATTACGTGTCAACTGAATGGAACAATGTTATAAAATAAACTTAAAGATGAATGCCAGGACTTCTGGTTCTGGCCAGGGTGGGATAGCTCATTCTTAGCTAGTCTTCTTTCAGTCACCCAGAAAATCCTGGACATAGTACAGGAAGCAAACATAGAAAGAGTCTGAAAGTTAAAAGAACATAGACTGGATAAGAATTATAGGACTTGAAAAACAATATGTTGACGAGGGTGAGAGTTCCGTAGGTTTTCTTTGTGCCTTTCACGTATCCTGGGTGGGGCACTGGAGAAACCTACGACCTAGAGCAGCCAAGAGGCACAGACAAGCAACAAAGCCCAGAGAAAAGCCTATACACTCTAACCAAAGGACCAGTGAAGGATGACCTAGAAGTATAGAACAGCTTTTTAATAATACATACCTTAGTCCAGCCAAACACCAAGGGAAAACTGCCCCCACCCCTGCAGAATCAGTGGGGCTCTTGGGGGCTGAAGTTCTGGCCCCACCTAAAAACAGCAAGGCTGGGCAAGTTGGCCTCCCCCTTCCCCTCACCTGATTGGTGTCAGTGGGACCAAATGCAAAACATTAACTTCTACCCACACATAGCAGCAAAGAGGTGGAATGAGATGGTGCAGGGAGATGCCAGTTGGCATTCTGCTTCCCTCACTGTGGTAATATATGGTAAAATAAAATTTCACTTCCGCTAGATCTTAACTTCACACAAAACAGTGACTTTCTTACAAAAAAGAAGAAGAAGAAGATTAAATAAGATTCAGGTTCTCATAAAACAAAACCCCAAATTCCAAATTCTTAGGGTCAGAATAAGAAATCTCCCATCATACTAAGAACAAGGAAAATCTCAACTTGTATGAGGAAAGTCGATCAACAGATACCAATACCAACATATCACTGATGTTGAAAATATCTGACAAGGATTTTAAAGTAGTCATCATAGAAATTATTCAGCAAACAGTTTCAAAAACACAAATGAAAAAAGTGGAAAGTCTCAGCAAAGTAATAGAAGATATGAAGAAGGATCAAATGAAAATTTTACAAATCAAAAACAAAATAATCAAAATAAAGAGCTCGATGATGGGATCAGCAGAAGAATGGAAGGGACAGAGGAAAGAATTCATAAGCTCAAAGACAATACAATAGATATTACCTAATCTGAACAACTGAGGAAAAGTAGATTGGAAAAAAACAAAGAATAGGGCCCCAGGGACATATGGGACTATAACAAAAGGCGTTATGTTTTGTGTTATGAGTCCTGGAAGGAAAGGAGAAAGAATGCAAGGCTTAAAAAGTATTCAAATTCTCTCAATTTTGCTGTGAATTAAAAACTTCTCTAAAAAAACTGTCTTAATTAAAAAAAAAAGTATTCAGAGAAATAATGGCTGATGAACTAAAACTTTGGCAAAAAGGAAAAAACTTACATATTCAAGAAACTGAGAAAACCCTAAACAGGATAAACTCAAATACATTCAGAAGAAAACAGAAGCCAAACTTCTGAAATTTAAAGACAAATGAAATATCTTGAAAGCACCCAGAAAAAAAAATAATAATGATGCCCTATCTATGGAAGAACAACACTTCGAATGTCAGCAAATTTCTCACCAGAAACCATGGAGGCCAGAAGGAAATAGCACATCTTCATTGCTCAAAGAAGTCAATGCAAAATTCTATACCTAGCAAAAATATCCTTTAGAAATGAAAGTGAAATCAAGACATTCTCAGGTGAAGGAATTTAAGAGAATTTGATATCAGCAAGCTTATCCTAAAATAATGTCTAAAGGGAATTCTTCAAACAGAAATAAAATAATAAAGAAAGGAAACTTGTAGCATCAGATATGAAAAAAGAACAATTTGAAAATGGGAAGAGTAGAAATATGGATAAAGTTAATATACTATCCTCAGGTTGAGTTTTCTAAATTGTTAGGGGGTAAAGCAGAACTTTTAACACTGTCTGATGTAGTTTCTAATGTATACAGAGGAAATATTTAAGGCAATTGTAATATAAAGGGGAAAAGGTAACTGAATGAAAAGTGTGGTAAGTTCTCTATGTTTTACTTGAACTGGTAAAATGTTAAAAGCAATATATACCATTGGATATTATGGAAAGAAATTATGTAAAGAAAATATTTAAAGATATTATTTAAAGGAAATTAAAACTATGATGAGATGTCACTCCATCCATATTAAAACAGCTAAAATTTTTAAAGAGTGACAACAGCAAAAGTTGGTGAAGATGTAGAGACACTGCGTCTCACATACATCCCTGTTGAGAAGGTAAAATGGTACAGCCACCCTGGAAAACAGTTGGCAGTTTTTTAAAGACTAAACAATCACTCAGCGTATGCCCAGAAATTGCACTTCTGGGAATATTTCTGAGAGAAATGAAAAATTATGCCCACACAAAGCATTTTACACAGAATGATGGGCTCCAGAAGTCCTATCCTCTAAATCTGAATAATTAGAAGAAAAACCCACCCTTTTCCAGGGTGATAATCATGAATCTATTTTCTACAAAATTTCATTCTGAACAGCTGTGGACTGGGGAATACTAGGTGTAGTGATGAGCTGGGATGAAGAATTGGAAAAAAAATTAAGTGGAAGAGAAATTAAGTGGAAGTTGATACACTGAACTGTGTGACTCTTAAACTTCTTTCTCTACTAGAAGAGGAAGCTTTTAACATACATCTTCCTACCACCCTACTGCCTGATCACTCCCCATCACAGGTGAGGAGTAGATGATTCTTCTCTGGATAACATAATTAAACCTAGAGGAAAAGTTATTAAGCCCTTAACATAAGAAAAAATGTGTCTTTCTCTTCCTCTGATTTCTGGTGATGCCTAGTGCTGTTAAGCCTGCCATGACCATGATGGAAGATACAAAAATTGGAAGTGGACAGACAGGGCCCAAAATTTGGGTCCAGGATGATGTTGTTGATCCACTGCATTAACCAGACATGGAGTCAAACTACTGCAGGACTTCTCATTACATGAGATTTTATATAATCTTTTAAATTCTGTATGACCTAGGGTACCTTGGGTTATAAGTAACAGAAAACTGAACTCAAAAGTAAATAGTAAATAATAAAAAGTAATTACACAAAGAAATGCAAGATCAGCCATGAATGAAGAATAAGAGAAAATTGATTTGGATAGTTCAGTAGGAAATATGAAATCCCAATAAGAGAAGAAAGCCAGGTAACAAGAGATTCAACACAGATGGTTAGCAAAATGGCACAAAAAGCTGCCTGCTGAAGGACAGTAGGCCTGAAAAGCAGGAGTCTCACTGAAAAAGAAAGACAGAAAAGACTAGGGGCAGTAAATGATAAATGATACAGATGGGCATTAAACAGGGATACAGAAGTGTTTGGGAAAATATTAACCACAGTTGTATCCATCACAAGCCAGGCATATGAAGAATAAGACAGTTAGTAATTTTAGAAAATTAACTCATGCAAAAAGTTTAGTTATTATGAATATTATTTGCATAGTCAAAATAATATAAAAAGTGACAATCAACTTAACCAAATATTCTAACATTACTGTACTAGGGGACAAGGGAAGATAAATGGGATGGGGCCGTCATGAGGCAGAGAGCCAATGACTCATATATTGGTGGGATTCAATAGAACATATCTAATATTAATAAACCCTACTGATTGATTAGCTATGTAGAGATGTTTTAGGGGGGACATGAATAATTGAGTTTGTTTGAGTCACCAGGCACACTGCTGCCTCAGGGTCTTTGCATGTGTTGCTCAGAAACTCTGTCTCTAGATATCCTCTTGACTAACTCCCTGACTTCCCTAAGGTGACAAAAATCACTGCTCAATAAAGTCTTCTCTGGACAATCTATCAAGAGTTTCACTCCCTCTGAATATTTCATACATTCTTCCTTGCTCCATTATATTTTCTGAGCACATATCACATCCAATGGATAATCTATTATTTATTTATTATTCATCTATTAGTTGTCTTCCTATTGTACATATTGTTGTCTTCCTGTTGTACCTATTGTACACTCCATATTGGAAAGGACTTTTATGTGCTTTCTCACTGCTAATTCACAGCACTTAGAACACTGATACATTGTAGGCCTTCATTAGCTATCTGGTGAGTACATAAGTAAACCCCTGTTGAATGTTATTATCTCTGAAGAGCAAGAGGCTGGTTGGGTTTTATTATTATTATTATTATAAGCCTTGTACTGTGACTTTAATGAGCACACTCTCATTGAAAAGTATATTTTTTATAAAAATATGAACTAGGTCAAATATAAAGAAAGAAACTTTCTAAAATGATATTGAATTTGAAAAATATCTGGATAGTCCCTTGGAGGTTTCAAAATAGGTTTTAACCTATTTTGACAGCTGATTGGGAGACATAAGTACTAAATAACGAAGAAGCTGGGAAGACTATCTATTGGACCAGTTACTTCAGACAAGACTGATTGCTTCTCAGAAGACTTACTGGCCAAAGCATTTTAAAGACTGGATCTAAAGAGATAGACATGTGGAGAAAAATGATACGATTATCTTTTAGTTCTATAAAAATCAAGCCTGAGGAAAATGTTTTAATTTTTTTCTCCTAACAAAAAAGAATGTATTTCATTGTGTAACATTTAGAAAATAGGAATTGGCAAAAAGATGAAATTTAATTCATAATCCTACTGTTCAAAAACATTTTTAATATATGTGTGAACATCGTCCAGTTCTATTCCCCTATGTGTATGTACGTGGGTGGGTTTGTGTGTTTATGCGTGCTTGTATATGTGTATAAATCCCCTCTTATTTTCAAACTGGGATTTGTGATACAAGTACATTTGAAGAGCAAGGTTGGGACGCCTTCTTTCTTTGTCCTAGCATAGTGGCCATTTGTATTCTAATGACTTCCCAGCTACTATTGACTAGGGGTAGACTGGAGCTTTTGACCTTGAGGTTAAAGTTTCCATGTCATCTGTTACTAATCTCTTGAGACAGCTTGTCCCCAGACATTGTTTCTTTTGGGCATGTTTTTATCTAAATTCCTTCTAACAATAAACCACGAAGAACCTCTCAGTCTGAGAATAGTGAAAGCGGATCCTGGGAAAAACCAGACCGTGCTTCTCAAAGTACATGCTGAACTTTGATCTTCTTGTAGAAATTTCATGGTTGGTATGAACTGCCCTATCAGGAAAATTTCCCTCTGTTGTTGATAAAGAAGAACAGTTCAGAGAAGAGTAGTTTTTTTCAGGTAACAGTGTGGGTCCCAAACAGATAAGGAGCACACCAAGCAAAAGCTCTCCAGACAGAAATCCATTTTTTCCCCAGGTATCATTCTCTATTTTTATAAATAATCAGGCAGCTATTTTCTCCCATTTTTGTTTTGATTCCTTCATTCTCTCTTATAGATTCTGCACAGAGGACCTCATCCCATCATGACGTAGTCAAAGAGTCACTCACTTCCAAACCCATGCGTAAAGAGACAAAACAAAAACTCATAGAATTTGCCTTAAATGTATCATTTTTTTGACATTCATTCATCATAGATATATGAAATAGTTACCAAACTGAAGCCAAGAAAAAGAAAAATTCCTTGTGACACAACTGAGATTGAAATACCAAAGTGAATTCCCATTGGCCTCAGAATAGCATTAAACTATCGCTGCACAGAAGAGTTTTACATTACAAGTGCATATATTGGTCTAACAAAAAGTAAATTCCCTTAACACTATAGGAAATTATGCACTTGTTTTGCTGCCTTTTCAGCACAACGCTTAGTACATGGTAATATATATACCTTTGAGTACCAATTGAGTTCTTTACTTGCAATTGAATTTGTTTAAACAGCTACTTTTAACAAAACTGATCCTCTAATTCCTTAAAGTATCTATAGTCTGAAATCCAGTTAAGTGTTAAATTCATTGTATGCTTAAAAATGCACAATGCCAGCATTTTTATTGTCCAAATTATTGGCATTTATCGGCTGCAATGACATTTTTTTCTTTGTGCATTTGTAATTGGAGAAAAATGCATACACTTGAATTGGACTGGAAACCTAATCTTAATAAAGGGGGGTGGAACTATTCTTTTGTCCTTCTGAAATAACATTTTTTTAGCATAGCTTAGATCTAAATGTATATGTTAACTTCCAAAATTTAAATGGTGGAAAAAATGGTCCTGTCCCATTCTCTTCTTGAAAAGCATGTCAGGAAAAAGAAGAATAAGAAACGGAAGTAAAAGTCTCATCTTAAGAGAAGTGGAAGACATTTATAATCCAAACTACAATGTGTGGAAAACTATGTAGTGGAGGTAAAAGAGGTATGAAAAGATGACAAGAGTGAACGATTTCAAGATCTCAAGCTATCAACTTATGCACAGCTGTCCTCAGAAGATGGTACACCTTAAGGGAAACACCCAGAATCCATAACAGGAACAATGAAAATATTGCATGGAACTGGTGTTACATTCTTCCCCAGGCTCTGAAGTGGCACCCTGAGCAACAAGGGCGATGAGGCTGAAGCCTGCTGTTTCCACAGGGAACAGTTTTGCATATGTCTTATGGGAAGAGATTCTGAATCATGACGATCCCTGTAACTGCAAATCCTGCTGGCTGAAGAGAAGAGAAACAGTTTACAAAACGTATACAGCTCTGGCATAAGGAACTTTTGTGTGAACTGGGGAGAATCCCCGTCATCTGGGAACGTGTGCTGTGCTGCTCACTTTTCTAATGACTATTCTGTAATTAAATCATCTTGTTAAAACTCATCACATTCAGAGATGAGAAATCATAAAAAATAAACTGGAAACCATTAGAAAATACAATAACGGAAAGAACAAGAAAGATAAACCATAGATGAAGAAAAATATTACTACAGAGTAGTATGATTCCATGAGTTTGAATAATTTAACAAATCAAAAAAGTCACAGCAGAGACAATAACTCAGGGTAGCAACAATGAGACAGGAAAACATAAAATATAAGCTAACAGGACTCTGTAGAAAAACGAAAGACAAATCATAACACAAATAAAAGCAATATATATGTAGAAATGGGAAAAACACCACATTAAGAAGAGTAAGCGAAATAAAAATGTAAAGGATTATAAAGCAAATATGAGATCTGGAAGACAGTCAAAGGAGGTACTGCATGAATATAAATACGTCTGAAGAAGAAAACCAAACTTCCAAGAGAAAAAATATATTTAAACATGTAAATTCAGAAGTTTTCTAGAAATAAAAAAGTTGAATTTACAAATTGAAAGAACATACTGCACCTTAGAAAAGGTCATTTTATGTAGAACAATGGGCACCAACATGTATCCTAGTAAAATTACAGAACTTCAAAACTAAAGATGAATAGGGACTTCCCTCGTGGCACAGTGGTTAAGAATCTGCCTGCCAATGCAGGGGATACGGGTTTGAGCCCTGGTCTGGGAAGATCCCACATGCCACGGAGCAACTAAGCACGTGTGCCACAACTACTGAGTCCATGTGCCACAACTACTGAAGCCCGCACTCCTAGAGCCCGTGCTCCGCAACAAGAGAAGCCACCACAATAAGCCTGCACACTGCAATGAAGAGTAGCCCCCGCTCGCCCCAACTAAAGAAAGCCCACACAAAGCAACGAAGACCCAATGCAGCCCAAAATAAATAATAGATAAATAAATAAACAAAATAAAGATGAATAAAAAAATAAGGAACCTGTTGAGTATCCATGAAAAAAAAAAAAAGACCTGAGTCACCCAGAGGAAAACATTCAGGTTGTCCTAAGACACACTGTCAGCAAAATTATTCAACACTAGAATTCAGTGGAGAAATATATCCAAAAGTCTTAAGGGGCAAAAGCATCGAGATACAAGAACATTATACCCAACAAAGTGTTGGGCTCTTGGGCTGAACAGTGCTCTTGAGCCAAGCACAGTGTCTGGAAAACAGCAAATAGATTAAAAAAAAATGAATGACCTTAGTAATGGCATATGAGTTTTAGTCCCTGTTGGACATCCACCAGAGTGTTCTGGCAAACTGAAAGACATGAGAGTAGAGCCCAGGAGGAAAGAGGTCACATTTGTGAACCATGATAAGTTAGCTAAAAGTGTAAACCAGGAAGGAGATACAAAACTCAAGGAAAATAACTTTTCAGAACAATAGCTTTTCAGAACGAAACTTCATTAAATACAGTAAAAACACAATCTAGAGTAAGATAATACTAGGCACTGTCATAAGCCCTTGACATGAATCAACTCATTTAATTCTCAAGAGCACCATGTAGCCACAATTATTAATATTATCGCATCCATTTTACAGACAGAGAATCTGAGGCACAGATTTTTAAAGTAACTTGCCCAAAGTCACATAGCTTTTGAACACAGTCTGGCTCCACATGCATAGTTGCTTCAGTTAGAGAAGAGGGAGGACCATCACAAGAAAGCAAAGGAGGGAAAGAGCATTTCAAGGCAACCACACTGACAACAAAGTCAGACACTACAGAGAGGTCGAGTGGTATCTGGCAATTACGTGGGCTTTTCTGACAGTTGAGAAAACAATCACAGCAAGTATTGAAGGCAGAAGCCAGACTAGGGTGAAAAGAGTAAGTGTGGGCCAGAAAAATGAAACAGTGAATATAGATCAATAGGTAGACACATTTGATAGGGAAGAAAAGATATGGGTATCTCCTAAAACATTCTGGACATTTTTTTGGTCTTCTCTCCGTAAGGAAGTCTGAACTTGAGACCATTACTTTTGCCTAATTTGAGAACAACGTCTCAGTAATGTACATATATGAAGCATTTAGATTTTATTTCTCCGTCTTAAATATTGTTATGTCAACTTGTAAACCACACAGCTTACAGAGGAGAGCTGCAAAATGGATAATCGGACAATAAGTCACAAAGAGTTGTAGAAAATATCAAGAGCTATCTGGTTTGACCTAAATTTGTCTTGCTTTTAGGTGAATTCATTAAAGGACTGTTTCACATCCTAGTTTAAAATTTTGGGGATTTTGTTCTTGTCAGTGTTATAGTTCATGGTATTCTTTACTTAGAATAGTGATCTCAGTAACTAAATAGCTAAAAAAAACAAACAAAAAAAAAACGCTTTTGATGAAGAGCATACAATGCAAGTAACAGGTTGCAGAACAATTGTGTTTTTACCTAAATAAGAAAAGGAGTTTTGAACACTGTCACCTCCCCTTTGGTTACCTAGTGATATTGCCCAGTAACAGCCTATCTTCCCAAGCTGAGGCAAATAAAGCAGGTCTGCATATGCTGCAGATCTTAAAATCGCAAATTTACACTGTAGAGTAGGCCCCTCGAGGCTCGAGGCCACATCTAAATAGTGATGACACACTCAGGATGTTTGGGTACATCTCTCCAATAGTACAAAGGGAGCTTTTTTTTTTTTTTTTACAAAAATAGTTGGCCAGCTGTGGCAGCATTTCCCTGACTAGTTTCAAGACAATTTCTCTCTTTCGTTTGATGGAAACAGCCAGCTACCTTTCCCTTTTCTTCCTCCTCTGTTATGCGTTGTACAGTATCTGGGATTTGACGAAGGAGAGGTTTTGTGTTTGTGCTGTCACAAAACAGTCTGTCACTACTCAGAAGCAGAAGATGTGTATATAAAGCATTATATATAAAAGGAGGCTGTCCTACACTTGGCAGGAGAGAGATGTGTGAACAGACAGAAACGAGACTGTGTTATTCATGCTAGTGCTGGAAGACATGTGGATCCTTACAGATACGAGCTATAAGCAAAGATTTCACACCACACAAACTGGTAAACGAGGTTCTAAATCGGAACAAGACCCATAATGACTTTGGGCTCTTGATAGTTTGGCATTCACCCATGCAGTCCATTCTAAATAAATAGATATTCTTTGCTATGAGTTTTCTACAAGAGCTAAAATAGCTAACTAGACGCTCTGGAAAGTAAGAATACCATCTTAAGCACCTAAGCATCTTTTTTTTTTTTTTTTAATATCCAGCATATCACACAGTCTGGCACATATGTATTTCATAAACAAATGAAAGCTAAATATTTCTCAACTCCCCCTGCTACTATATGTGCACTTGGTGCTAATTCTCTTTTCATTGCACCAAAAGTAATGTCTCTTTTGTGGTCATGAGTGACCTAATCTACAGAGAAACCCCCAAACATGTTAGAAGATGTACATTTATAAATTACTTCTCATTAAGACCTTCATGCTTTATAACTACAGAATCTACCCCTTTTGCCACCTTCTAGTCATTCTCTTCACTTGCCTCCACATTTCCTCCCCCATATGTACAGAAACTCAAGCATCTGTCTAACCCTCTCATTTTTAAGGCACTACTGTTAGTTTCTGCAACGCTCTCTCCTCTGTCTCCTAGACAGTCAGACCAGGGGCTAGGACAGCGGAGGAGGGCACCGTTGAGGCTCATCCCTGAGAGCAGTACATAATTAGCATCTGCTGATTTGAGATCATGGTCATTCTGTCACCCTTACAGGGGTTCATTAAAGGTCACTGCATGTACTACATGGGTAGATGGACTTATGCCTAAAGAAACAGAGTTCAGTGTGGGCCTAATAGTACCAGCCTCTGCCCATCAACTATAATCATTATAAAATCACCACAATCTTTGCGGGTTAACAGCAATATTAGCCTAGAAGAAAATCAAGGATTCTCTTTTTCTGTAGTCATTGATTTATCAGTTGGTTTCCCATATAGCTCCTTTCCTATCAGTCCTAAACTCAGAGACCAGAACTACATCATAAGATGGTAATGTCATTACACATTTGTATATCATATTACAAGTTTCTACATATGCATTACCTTATTTGAACTTGGTATCACACCAAGTGATATTATTGAATTGTTTTCTCTTTTATAAAAATTCAGAATTTTACTCGGCAGAACTTGTACATATAAAAAATTATGGGGCATTTTAAAACTTGGTATTCTAGGAAAGTTATTTGAGCTCTCTAAGGCTCAGTTTCCTGTTCTATAAAAGAGATGTAACAATAGTACCAAATACATAAGGTTGTTTGAAGATTAAACAAGTTAATATGTGATGGTTAATTAGAATAGTATCTGGCACATAGAGATGTTAGCTAGTATTGTTTTGTAGCATTAGTGTCATTATTAATATTATTATTTTCAAATGAATCATCCTAGAGAATTACCATTGCTTCACTTTATAATACAGACTTTAATGGTGATGTCTAGATAAAAAGTTTTTATTTTAAACCCAAGTTGAAACAAGAATAAATAGGGTATTTCATTGTGCTTTTGCTGCTATCTGTAAAGGGCTATTTTTATAAAAGACCTTTCCTGTAGGCAGGTGAACAAAATCTAAAAATCTCAGCTGTCTCCGTCCCCCAGCTAGGCTAGTTATTGTTGAGTCGTGGACTTTGAACATTTTCTTCAGAGCATTCTCAGGTAAGACTCACTATATTTTAAGACTTCTCAGTCATTTAATTTTTGTGATTACCCAAAAGCAAGTGTGTCCTAGTGGTAGGAAGTATACCCAATTTTATATCCCCTCTTTTTATAATTTAACACATAATTACTAGTGAAAGAATGCAGTATGAATTGTATGTCAAAAGGTGGTACTATACCCTGAGAGAATTTAAGTATTTTTTTGAATTTTTGAATTTTATTTTATTTTTTATACAGCAGGTTCTTATTAGTTATCTATTTTATACATATTAGTGTATATATGTCAATCCCAATCTCCCAATTCATCCCCCCTTTTCCCCCCTTGGTGCCCATACATTTGTTCTCTACATCCGTGTCTCTATTCCTGCCTTGCAAACTGGTTCATCTGTACCATTTTTCTAGATTCCACATATATGTGTTAATATACGATATTTGTTTTTCTCTTTCTGACTTACTTCACTCTGTATGACAGTCTCTAGATCCATACACATCTCTACAAATGACCCAATTTCATTCCTTTTTATGGCTGAGTAATAGTCCATTGTATATATGTACCACATCCTCTTTATCCATTCGTCTGTCGATGGGCATTTAGGTTGCTTCCATGACCTGGCTATTGTAAATAGTACTGCAATGAGAACATTTAAATTTAAGTTTTATATTTTTAATTCCAAATAATTGCATCTCCCCTAAGAGATTAAATTTGGGGCAAAAGATAGCATTTTCAGACTCTTTTATGACTCTATATTCTTCAAAATTTGATGTCCTGTCCTTAGCAGGGAAAAGGCAGCCACAAGCTCTTCATCTTAGCCTATCCTTAACTCTGCCCACTAAACTCTTCATAAGAGGAGGATCGTGCTGATTTTAAAAGTCAGCCTATGAAAGTATGTCTTCAGGGCCCTATATGTTCTGTTCCATCTGTTTGGGCAAACTCTCCATCTACGTTTATACATTTGCAACTTTGACTGCTCTGGTCCTCGGCCGTAAGCCAAGAATTCCGGACATGCACAGTGCTGTAAAATCCTCCCAGGGATTTTAAAATCCTTTCTGAGAGCCCCCAGGCAGGTCTCACATGTGCACTGCACAGGTGCTCTCCCTGGGAATCTGCCTTGACTTCCTGGGCTGGTCACTGGTTCCATGGGTTCTGGACCCTCCTGCTCTTTGGACAACGCCCATTCATTCCCCTCCACTGCTGCTGCCTGTGAGGGACACTGTCTCTCACAGTGCTAAGCTGTTGTGGTTTTCCAGCCCTTCCAGTCTTCTTCAAACATGTTTACGGTCAGCTTCCCTTCATCTGGCACAAACAGTGCCAGATGCCCAGGTACCCTTTGTCCTGACAATTCTGGAAGTGCAGACTGCCCGTGTTTTAAGCCCTTTTCAGACTGCCATCAGAGTAGTTACATGGCCTCTTATCCTTTAGATTTATCAGATGCGAGTCAGACCCTAGCCCACCAAGCTAAAGGGAACACGTATAATTCTTGATGTGGGGGACAATGGCCCCCCATCCCTCCTCCATGGGTAGGGCACTAGGGGAGAGAGACAGTTGAAAGCATACTGACAGTCCTCTGCAGAAATCCTCTTCCAACATCCAACTTGACATTTAGGAATTTAGACCTAAATGTGGATGAGGAATTGATTCACAAACTGGAATTGGCCACCTCCCGGGCAACACTTGCACGATGGCCTCTCACCTAATCTTGGAATGTTTAGGGGGTTTCAACACAATTGAGTCTAAAATAGTTGCATTTCAAAATAATATTACTGATGTGTGAAATAATACAGAAACATTGGTAAGAGGAGATTTCATTTTTGCTAGATGAAACTTGACAACTGCGCTGACCAAATTGCCACTATTGTGTAGAAGATCTCACAAAATATGAAATTTGTTACCCATCAGGAATCAATGCATTTTAAATGAGGAAGCTATGGAGAGGCTAGTGAGGCTACCTTCGACCTTCTAAGCTTTGCTCAGATTTCTACACATTCCTACCCCCATAATAAGGAAAGTCCAAGTTCAGCAAGATAGGGCTCAAAACTCTGAACTTCTTTAGGTTTTGCTTGCTAGTTCCATACACTGAAAATTTCCATAGGATATAAATTCAAAATAGACTCAGCAGGGACTTCCCCGGTGGTCCAGTGGTTAAGATTCTGCCTTCCAATGCAGGAGGCGCGGGTTCGATCCCTGGTTGGGGAACTAAGAACCCACATGCCGCAGGGTGCGACCAAAAATTTAAAAAGAAAAAAAAAAAGGCTCAGCATATGGACAGAGGATCAAAGGAGAGAGAAAGCAACAAGAGGAAAAAGATACAAAATACTTGTGGCTCAAACAAAACTGCACCTGCATTCAAGCAGCAGTCTGCTCTTCAAAGCAGTGTTCTCTTAGCAACGTTATTGTTCTATGCTGTGGAAGCAATGTTGGTTGCTCTTCATTCATGTGTTTCCCGCTACAGATTAGGAGCTGTATTTACACCCTTTGAATCTTTTTCATGAAGGATTTTTCTTTTTCTCCACAAACGATCTTCTCGCTTTTTCTTTCTCTTTCCTCTCTTCTTTCTCTCCCCCTCCCTCTCCTCTCCCTCTCTCTTTCCTTCTTTCTTTCTTCCTCATTTTTTAAATAAAAATCTCTCTCTTCCCATTACTGCATGGACTTTCATGCTTTCAGTTTCCCTCCTTGCAATTTTCAGGTAGCTTCCCAAATTGAGCCCTACACATATCCTAGTAATACATCCTTCCCCCCGTCTTTACCTTTCTCCTGTGATGTAGCCAAATGCCCTTTGAGGTTTCAAACGGTCAGGCTAGGCAAAACTGGAACATTGGCACTTAGTAAATACTCACCAAGAAATTTTTACAGGTATGACAAACTAAATCCTGCTATTCACTTAAAAAAGAAAATGAAGAAAAATACACTTCCCTTTATTTCTGGCAGCATCCGACAAATTTATTATTTTATATTGTCTGACAAACTTTATGCCACATCACTTTATGCCTTGCATTAGAAAAATAATTTTATACTGGGCACCATCTGCAGAAAACATAAAAGTGTTCAAGCTATCCTTGAGCTGGTGAATAACCTGTGGCAAAAATGTCCAATAAAATCAATCTTCAATAGTTGAGCCTGTCACTAATTCTAGAATGACTGTCTTGGCCTGTCTAAAACTGCGTTTTTTTTTCATCTCTCATGTTTAGGTCAGCGTTACTTATAGTCACAAAATCATTATGTAATTTCACAAATAAGAAAGGTAATAACTTTAATTTTAATAATAGTACTGAGAATAATACAAGCTTAAGAATAGGCTATTTTATGTACTAAAATTAAATAAACATGTTGAATGCAAAATAAGAATTTAAAAATGCAAATAAAATTACTACTGAAAGGAGAGACTTAAATCACGAGCTTGATCCACAGCAATAACAAATAAGTAGGGAAAAACTAATAAATACATAGCCTACTTTTAAATAAATTGGAAATATAATCATCAGAAAACACTTGTTAACCTTTCTAGGGTGTAAGTTAGTGTAAACTTTTGCAAGGCTATTTGAAAATGAATCAAGTGATGCAGATGATGGAGAAAACAATCAATTGGATAATAAACGGAAGGAATGGAGAGGGAAAGGGAAATGAAAGGAGAGAGAAAGAGGAGAAGGGGATAGGGAAGGAGGAAGAGGACATTGGATATGCTCAGTAGAAGCTCCAGAATGTCCATCTAGGAAAGGCTTAGAATAGCAATCTGCCTGGAAACCGGTAAACTTAATTCTCTAGTTGATAGATAAAATTATGACAATAGTGTATTTGAACTTCCCTTCCCTCCTAGAATTATTAACAGACTTTTGAATACTATGTAAAACACAGGGAAGAGAATTACCATTTTCATACCCTATTACCTTTTCTTTTTTTTTTTTTTTTTTTTTTTTGCGGTATGCGGGCCTCTCACTGTTGTGGCCTCTCCCCTTGCGGAGCACAGGCTCCGGACGCGCAGGCTCAGCAGCGATGGCTCACGGGCCTAGCCGCTCTGCGGCATGTGGGATCTTCCCGGACCGGGGCACGAACCCGCATCCCCTGCGTCGGCAGGCGGACTCTCAACCACTGCGCCACCAGGGAAGCCCCCTATTACCTTTTCTTAAACTGGTTATTTTTAATGATTTAAGTATTAACCGAGATACTTCTTCCCAAATCAACAAGGATTAATGGTGGGAAGAAATTAGAACCCTTTTCTAAGAAAAGGGCATATGTTGAACTCATACTTTATTATTATTTTTTTAATTAATTAATTTATTTATTTATGGCTGTGTTGGGTCTTCGTTTCTGTGCGAGGGCTTTCTCCAGTTGTGGCAAGCAGGGGCCACTCTTCATCGCGGTGCACGGGCCTCTCACTATCGCGGTGTTGCGGAGCACAGGCTCCAGATGCGCAGGCTCAGTAGCTGTGGCTCACGGGCCTAGTTGCTCTGCAGCATGTGGGATCTTCCCGGACCAGGGCACGAACCCGTGTCCCCTGCATCGGCAGGCAGATTCTCAACCACTGCGCCACCAGGGAAGCCCTGAACTCATACTTTAATTTTGACAGTCATAGCTAGGTGCTTTGCAGCAACCATATAATGAAGGGATTATTATCCCCATTTTATAGTTTATTAAACTGAAATTCGGAGAATTTAATTCATTTGCTAGGGTCGCACAATTTGGAATTCATGAGTCATGATATATCCCTAGTTTCTCGGACTAGTCCTCCTCACCACAATGCCTTTACTTAATGAGCTCGCTTGCTGATGACTCTTTCTGGTCTGCAGCCATCCTCCACATGTGCTCTTATTGAGCCATCACAAAAATTTAAATGTTGGCTTAATATATTTTCTATGTTATTATCTGCCCCCCATAACCAAGATGACTATCTCTATTAGCTGTGAAGAGTTATCTAAGAATCATTCAGTTGCAGCCAGAACAATTGCAGTGGATCCCATTATGCACCACCAGGATCTCCCGTGCAGACTGAAACATTCTCCCAGATGCTCAGAGTGCTGGTGGCTAAGAGTGCTTAAGTGAGTATATCTTCAGGACTTACCCCAAATCATGCTCCATTTCCAGAAGCAGTGTGCATCTAATGACTGATTGATATAAGAATATAAAGACCTTTGCATCGATCTCAGATAACTTTCAAGGGTCATCTCAATAAGAAGGCTCTCCGTAGGATTGGCTGAGGCCTCTTACATAACTTCATTGCAGTTAAATCTCTTCCTCCACTTTCTTGATCCTACTTTCTTCACTCCCTTCCTAGGTGCTGATTCTGGGAGAACTTCTCAGTAAATGTCCTGAATGCAAAGGTTTGTCTCGAAGGCTGCCTTCTGGGGAACTCAATGTGAAATAGTTGGTGCTGCAGTGGTCTGAAAACACAACCCTAAAATGAGATTTTGAAGCTGGATCTCTGGCTGGCAAGAAGAGCCCTATTATGTCAGTGTATAGACATAGCCTTTTGCATGGGATAGTGGTACAACTGTCAAAACTTTTACAGGTTGTGAATTTGGATGGTGTACTGGAAGAAGGAAATGCACTAATAGATACAATGTACAAAGTAGTTAAGAAATACAGAGAAATCATGATTACAAGGACTATGAAAGGTGATGACTGCTGTTGGGGGCAACTGATGATTTGAAAAAGAATGAAATGCTGAGGGGGATTAATCACCAATTAAGGACTAAATATGAAAGATAGTTGGCCTCAGAGACAGCAGGTAGGGCTTCCCTGGTGGCGCAGTGGTTGAGAGTCTGCCTGCCAATGCAGGGGACACGGGTTCGTGCCCCGGTCCGGGAAGATCCCACATGCTGCGGAGCGGCTGGGCCCGTAAGCCACGGCCATTGAGCCTGCGCGTCTGGAGCCTGTGGTCCGCAACAGGAGAGTCCACAACAGTGAGAGGCTCACATACCGCAAAAAAAAGACAGCAGGTAAAGAGACTCTCATCTTTTCAGCTAGAGAGCTTTCTGTGCCTTCAACATACTTGCCACTTCTAGCTCACCCACTTCAGTTAACATGGTATCACTGATGTAGTGGATAAGTTTGGTGCTCGTGGGATGTCCTCATAGTTCTATTAAGCCTCAGGCCACAGCTGCCTGCCAGTTATTTCAGACTCTGTGTACTACGAGGCCAACAGGCAAGAATGAGGAATCACTGTTTTCACAGATTTAATTTACCTTAGTCTTTTTTTATTTATTTTTTTTTTTGCATTACGCGGGCCTCTCACTGTTGTGGCCTCTCCCGTTGCGGAGCACAGGCTCCGGACGCACAGGCTCAGCGGCCATGGCTCACGGGCCCAGCCGCTCCGCGGCATGTGGGATCTTCCCGCACCGGGGCACGAACCCGTGTCCCCTGCATCGGCAGGCAGACTCTCAACCACTGCGCCACCAGGGAAGCCCTACCTTAGTCTTAAGGAGGAGAAGCTGTTATACAGGTGGGGCAGTGAATAATATATTTAGTACCAAGTAATCTTGCACAAATTTCTTAACCTCTATGACTCAATCTCCTCATCTATAAAAATGGAGATAGTAATATGGTAATAAGAAAGGTTACTAGGAGAATTAAATTAAGATATATAAAGACATATAAAGAATTTAGAGCTATTTCTGGTATATAATATATACAAGTACTATATAACATTAGCTCTCATTGTTGTTTCTATGACTTATACCCAAATTTCATTGCTCACATTTCTAAAAAGGATATTGTACTTTCATTCCACTAGCAACTTGTCACATTTTCAATATCTTTTTTTTTCTTTTACGTTTTGTTGCTATGGGACTTATTTTCACCTTATGGATTTGTGCAACTAAAATACGATTTTCAGGGGCTTCCCTGGTGGCGCAGTGGTTGGGAGTCCGCCTGCCGATGCAGGGGACGCGGGTTCGTGCCCCGGTCCGGGAGGATCCCACATGCCGTGGAGCGGCTGGGCCTGTGGGCCATGGCCGCTGAGCCTGCGCGTCCGGAGCCTGTGCTCCGCAATGGGAGAGGCCACAGCAGTGAGAGGCCCACGTACCTCAAGGAAAGAAAAAAGAAAAAAAAAAATATGACTTTCAGAGACAAGTAATGTATTTCTAGGCACTGCTCCTCAATTCAGCTGAATACCACCACATTAATGGTGGATGCTAGCTGTGGTCGTCATCTGGTTAGCTAAACCTTTCTAAGTATTACTGATGGAGAACACAAAGGCCAGGAAGATTATTTTCTAAATTTTCCCATTAAGAACCAAAAAGTACAAAGTATACCTTGATTTTGCTAATCATGGTGAGGATTTTCTACCGTATGATTATGCAATTCTTCATATACCGTATATATCTGAAAACTGCATGTGATAGTTTACAGTTTTGATGGCCTAATGTTAGACAAGCACTATTTCCTAGATCAGTAGATCTCAAATGGGAGATCAGCATGTATAAGAATCCTAAGGAAATATTATTAAGCTCCAACCTCACTCCATTTTATATAATAACCATTCCCACCTTGGGATGGGCGAGAATGTTGGACATGGGCAATTGGACAAATCCCCCAGGGAATTCTAACAACTCCCCATGGCCAGCACCCACTCCTCACTTTTCTGATTAAGAACTCTGGCTCAGGGCCTTTTCTTTCATTCTGTTCCTAATTCTCTTCCCACGAAAGTTATTCAAACTGTTTAAAGCTACTACATCTGTATAGTTTGTCATCCATATTTCTTGAGATTTTTCTTTCTGCATTAGAGGCAATATGATCTTCTCATTATCTGTAATGTTTCAAATCTGGCTGTTTCTCAAGAACTTGACTCAGAACTTCCCATTTTATTATCCCTAGAGAGTCCTTTTCTGACAAACAAAAAATTACTTTCTCTTTTCTCTATCCCTTGATAGAACTTTATTCAAAAAGTCATTGAAATATATAGATAGTTGACCATTGGTCTGTCATTTTTAGGTATTCCTTGAAGACAGATCTCTGCCTTATTCAATCATATGTCCCCTATATCTACTCTAATGCCTGTGACATAAGAAAAGCATACTTATATTTTTTCCATTTTTCTTTGTGGAGTCAACATAATAGGGTGTGGTAATTCTTGCCCTTTTGTATACATAAGAATCACCAGGGGAATCTGTTTAAAAGTAAATTCCTAGCCTGTTCCAGAAGAGAATTTTATTCAACAGATCAGGAAAGGACCTAAGTAATCTGCTTTTTCTGTAGCAACCCCAGGTGATTCTAATAATCATGGCCATTAGAACAGTGGAAGAAACAGCAGTCTAGCATCAACCCATAGCTTTACAAATCTAGAAACTAGATTTTGCCAGTAAACTTAAAGATGATCTGGATCAAAGCAACTAATTCACAATAAACCTGACCATAACGTTAATATATAAACTTAAAATGAGAAATAAAACTATAGAAAGACTTATCAACTAGTCAGTTAATTTTCTCCTGTAGGGAAATTAACATGACACATTATAAAATTATAAGTCAGAAAATTGGGCTGTGAGCCAGGCCAGTTATGTGGGTGATGTTCCAATAAATGGCCTATTTGAACTTGCTTTATAAGTAAGAAAGTGGTATCATACAATATATGTCATAATGATTTTTATAAAGTTCCTTTAAGCAAAGAAGTATATGGAGTTATAATTTTGCTGAAGAGTTCGGGCTTTTATTTCTATCAGGTTGCAATATCTGGAAGGGTTCTGTGCATTTTCACTTGGAAGATGAAGGAATTTTATGTGCATATACACACATGCTAAAAACCCATGCCAAAGTTAGAAAAGATGAAACAGGATGCCTTTACAAATTTCAGGGGCAACTACAGAAGTACAAAAAAAAGGCTGTCTGTCCTAGCACCATCATCATCAGGGGCTACACGGTCAACTCAAATAGCCATTGGCAAATGACCAAAAAAAAGGCATCAAGCTTCTGCCTAAGAACAAAATAAGAAACCTCCAGGAGAACTATCCCAAAAAGCAGCAGAATATACTCGCAAAAAATCAAGGAGAAAACAACAGATTTGAGCAGGAAGAAAATAGAGTAAAACTCTAGGCGAAGGCCCAAAGAAGGCAGCTTTATTCCCCAGGAACGACACATAAATAAGCTTCTAGAAAACACCTTTTTCTTCTCTTCCCCCCCCCCCCCACCAAACAAACCAGTTTAAAATAAATGTATGGAGCTTAAAGTGCTAACATTTCAACTTCTGCTTATTAAGATTTAAGTGGATTTTCATGAGTAAAGTATATTAACTAGCCAAACCTTTGCAATGTCTACTTGACATTACAGTTTAATTTTCAGAAGATAAGGGCAAATGGCAATTCCAGCCTGCAGAATCAGTAGCATAAAATCACCACTGAGAAAATTATATGTGCAGTAGCTTTTTGTAACATGTCTCTAAAACATTAGAGACTAGAAATTAGGGGATCTGGAGATGGAAAAAGAAAACATTAAATTTGAGAAAATATTTCATTTGCACAAAAGCTACTAATGCACATCAACAGGAATCTTTAAAATGTCATTCTGGTAGATTTTAACACTGAGGATATATTATTCACTTTAAAAACACTCTGCAACTGGAGGATATGCTATTTAAAGAATTAAGGGATTTATGTATAATTTTTTTCACTTCTCTGTCACTAATTTGCTGAAGGACCTTGAGAGCAAGTCTCTTAAATGCTCCAAATCTCAGTTTCTTTCTCATTTTCGAAAGATAAAAGAATTCTACAAATCTGGGGCCTTAGATAAACAATTAGTATATGGTAGATGAAAGATAGTCACAGAATCTTTGTTTTTCCTCCCACTGAGAGGTGGAGCCAAATTCCCTTCCAGTTGAATGTTAGCTGGCCTTAGGAATTACTTAGTGAGGAGGCCTAAGATAGCCACATGGTCACAGGGAGAGCAAAGACAGCCAGCCAACTCCCATGTGTTCCAGCCACCCCAGGCCACCTGCCAGATATGTGATTGAAGAAAACTTCAGATGCCTCCAGCCCAGCTACCATTCGACTGTAATCACAGTAGATCCCAAGCAAGAACTGCCCAGCTGATCCAGTCATCCAAGAAATGTGAGGAAGAATAATAAGTTGTTTGAAGCTACTAAGTTTTGACGTATTCTATTACATAGCAATAGATAACTGGAAAAGCATAAAAGCTATGCAGAACTCTGGTTTCCTAGAGTAGGTTTCACAACTAGGTTCTGTAAAACTCTACAGTACTATGAGATGTTGCTAAAGGGTTCTACAATAGACAGCAATTTTTTTTGAACAAGCATAATTTTTGAGCTTTGAACTGCAATGCTTGTGCTCACAGTGATGGACAGTGACCATGCAGTTCTGTTATGAGTTTCATTATTGACCCCATATGGAAGCAAACGGTAGAGCTGTGTATTTGGTTGATTCCATTCTCCATTTTGGCATGAAAGGCTGTTGACACTTAGTGTTTTCTGTACTGCAAGAAGGGGATGATGTTAGGTTGATGACAATAACCTCTCCTTCCCAAGTTATTTTCCTCAATTTCCTGTTATACATAACTGCCAGATTTATGGACATGAACAAGCTCTATTAGTATAATGGAATTAGCAGGGAAATTTTCATTATAAAGAAAAAAATATGGTACACTCAACTTTATTTGCCCCTTTTTTGTTGTTGCAAGACATTGCAATACATGACTTGTATAGATTAGAAATTAACTGTAATGGGACAATTTTTAACATTTTTGCAATTTTTTTTCATTTAGTTATTTTTATGTCTTTCTATTTTATATTTCATTAATATTTTCTAATTTATCAACATTTCTGAAGATCCAGTGTGGTTATTTTTGATGATAAGGTATATAGGGGTAGAGGAGAATTTTAGATCTGTCCTAAAAGAAAATTCTGATAAAGTTCATGATGAAGAAATTGAAGATTCCAATCACAAACTGTATAAGCCAGCTTATTGATGACAAGTCACATGATGTTGAAAAGATTTTGTGTAATCAACTAAGAACCAATGGCTTCTCCATATATGTTGAGTTGTCCACAGGTTTCATCAGTAAATGTCATATTTTAGCCTTTGCAAGATTTGAAAATTATTGTGAAATTCATAAATTTTTTTCTGTTGCAAAAAGCTGTCCCCCAAAAGAAAACATCAAATATTTTTCTCTTAATTTTTGGAAATGTGTCTTGGAGAAACTGACTTGGTATCTGTACTGATGGTACTCTGTCAGAGATTTCTGTCTCTCTTAGGAAAAAAGAAAATACTGAATGTGATCATAACATACTATTTTTGTCACATCAGAAAGGTGCTAGTGTCAAACAGTCTTGGAGATGGAAGGATAGAAGTTCTGGATAATGGTCCAAAAAATGGTTAGTTTTAGTAAAAACAAAAAATATTTCACTTAAGAATATTCTTGGAAACTGTGTGAAGGCTTTTCAACAGGATGTCTTAACTGAAAGGATAACTGCAGAAGTGCTATCAAGAAATTTTGCTGAAATGCTTTGAAGCATGGCTACACAACCCTGGTCTGCAGAACTTGGTGGGCACTTTGCACCACAGGAACCAGTGGTACATATCTCAGCAAGGTCCTGGAGAAAATGTTTTGACTTCAAGTGATGCAATTCTTGGATATCAAAGGAAATGGAATATTTGTAAAGATTATTTTGCAAAAAAAATCATAAAATGTTTCCATTTGCTACTTGGGCCTGAGAGTAAGGAAAAAGATCAGCAAGTTTCAAATCCTATTGAAAACTCTTTTTCTTTTTGGCCGCACCCCTTGGCTTGCGGGATCTTAGTTCCCCGACCAGGGATTGAACCTGGGCCACAACAGTGAAAGCGCCGAGTCCTAACCACTGGACCACCAGGGAACTCCCCAAGAACTCTTGAGAATACAGTAAACTCTACTGAACAGTCTTTATGTATGACTGTGTGAAGGAATCTATCTTTGAACAGCCTTCTCAGCCACAGAATGTGAATTTGAGAGACACGGAAGAACTTAATGAGCTACATCTGATCATATACTGAAGAGAAATTGACTGATCTCTAGAAAAGTTCTGTATTTCTGAAAACAAAACAAAGTATCCTGCCATTATAAGAAAGCAATGAACATTTTGCTGTACTTTTCAATTTCTTACATATGTGTGTAAGCTTTTTCTTGTTGATCTAACATCAAGAGCAAGGGTAGAAATTGTCTCATTTTGTTGAAAATGTTGGCTCTGGGTATTTATATAATTTTTAATCATAAAGTGAGAATTTTGGCAGCAAAACACAAAACAAAGCAAAAAAGAAAGCAAAGCACATAAGTTTTAGATTAAAGAGGTGAAATTTTACTTTTTCACAGTTAGTTTCAAATATTATATTTATATCATATGTAGACGCATGAATAAGATCAAATAATCAACTCATGCTTACATTTTGATAATTCTAAGCCTATATCTGAGTCTTATATCACTGATTAGAAAATGTACTTTTAAAATTTATATAAAATTTGTGTCATATGTTGTATTTTCACTCAGTGCTTTGGATTATGAATTTACAGTTTTATTATTCATATTGTTAACAGATTTTCATATTGCAAAGAGCCTTAATTCAATCAGTTTGCAGTTTGTATTGCAAACTGAAGTCTACCAAGCCTTCTTTTGGAAGAAATAAACATGATTTTGTCTTGAGACAGTTGTTTAACAGAAATTTTTTATGTATACCTTATGTGTATGTAAAACTTACGAAATGGGAAGAAAAAAATTAACTTTATGAATAGTAAAATTAACCTATTATTTTTTCCAAAAAACTTGGCTAAAATATCCTCTCACTTTTAACAAAAAGTACTATTCTTGCATCTACCATACACCCTATCTCATTAGCAAACCACATTGAAGGAACATGCAATGAGACTTTTAGGCTAATATGGATAAGGTTAAAAAAATTAAGTGGGACTTTTAAAAAAAAGAAAAATTGAAGTTTCTTTCACCTACAATATCCACTTGTTTTAGCAATTATAATCTTGGTGGAGGGGCAAACTGTACATAAAGAACAGGTTAATAAGTTAGCTATAATAAATAGAACCGTATTTGCAAATGCCACCTTGATTCAAAGGAACACTGGCATTTATTATTGGATTTTTATATCCATAACTGACTGATCAATCAAATATACTGTGAGATATAGATATCACAGTTTTGTGCAGGACTTCCCTTGGACCTGAACATCAGTTTGCATGTTCTTCCAGGTTAAAAAGATAAGAGAGCCTGATTTACAGTGATGAGTTAAAAAAACAGCATGATGCCAAAGCTTTACAATGAGAATTAAGGTCTAGTAGTATGTTGTTCCCTGGTGCCAAACCAATTTAACACTGTAGCTTGATGAACTCCTCTAAAATAGTTGCTCCTGCTGATTACTCAGCTAAACAAAAGTGAGAAATATGAGATGCTGTGGTGACTTTATGACAACAAAAACAACAAAACCCTGAGCTGAACAGTCAATTACTATGCCACAGTTTGTGTTTTATCAAAGGACATATACACATTCATATTTATATAGCTGTGAAATATTCCTAGAAAGATACTCAGTTCAGTGTTTACCTAAAGGGAGAGAGTCTGGTGGTTTGGGGTCCAAGAAAGATCTATTTTTCATTTCTATATCTCCACTGTTTGGAGTATTTTTCAGGAGTGTGTATTTTTCCCACAAAAATCTAGTTAATAATAGTAAGTGCCCTTGAGTAATGGCTAAGCCTCTAAGCCCCTACTCCTAGGCTTAAGATGAAGAAAGACATCACTCTGAACAGTTGGGATCAGGGGCAAACAAGGAATCCATAGATGAAGGATTAAGGAGGAGAGAAATTGAGTGAGAAAGGGGTAAAAATTTAGGAGATGAAAGAATACTACAGATTGTACGGTATGACTCCTCACTCCCAATTCTCTCCAATCCTAAGGAAAGTTTATTTTGAACATGACTGAATTTCTTGTAAAACCTGAAAAAGATTTGACATGAGATCATGAGATGATGTTGGGAAGAAGTGGGAGAAACACAGCTGATATCTTGTTTGTCTGAATCAAATAATCAAGACTATATTTCATACTTACAGAGAGACAAACATTGAAGGAAGGAAGGAAGGGTGGGGAGAGAGGGAAGGAAGGAAGGGTGGGGAGAGAGGGAAGGAAGGAAGGAAAGAAGGAAGGAAGGAAGGAAGGAAGGAAGGAAGGAAGGAAGGAAGGAAGGAAGGAAAAAAGAAGGAGAAAAGAAAAAGAAAGGGGAGGGAGGAAAAGAGTGACAGAGAGAGGGAGGGAGGTAAATAGAAATAAGAAGAGAAAAAAATAAAAGAATGGAAGAAAATGAAAGACAGAAAGAAAGAAAGGAGAAGAGAAGGCAACAAGGAAGGAAAGCCAGAAGGAAAAAATTTCTCTGAGAGAAATCCAGAGCCCCGTCAAAGCTAATCAAAATGCAAATATGCTCATGTTCTATAAAGAAAGGAACTGGAGGAACTAGAAATCAGGGAACTGGTAGTACCTGACATATTAGGAACTAAGGAAGAGAGGAGTGAGTCAGCCCAGAGATTAGAAGATCCAAATGGGAAGAAGGGAGGATGTAGAGAAATGTAGATGCCGCTAACTACTCCTTCAGAAAAACAAGTTTGGAGAAAATGTGAGAAAGAAGGTGTTGGCCAGTGGGAGAGAAAGTGACATAGAAGAAAGAAGCATATAGAGATATTAGCTGAGGCTGAGGTGAGCCAGTTTTCACGGAATAAGCATGATGAATAACAGGAAGGGAGGAGACACAGAAACATGCTGGTAAAGCCAATTATCCGCGAAATATGGCGTAGACTGGATGTAAAGGAGATTCCCCAGAGAGGAATAGTATGGAGTAACAGAGATCCTCTTACATTATCTGAAATATATTCTTATTTGAATGAAACACTGCAGAAATTTTAGCACTTCCACCTTCAAAGAGCTGAGAAGCCCTTATTTAGGCTAGGGACAGGCAGAAAAATAAAGTGGTAAACAAGGAAGTGAAACCAGAGACTACTATTCAAATCCAAATTCGTGCACAAAGTAGAAAGCTTAAATGAAGTGCCAGGGTACATGTAATGAGTAGGAGTATTTTTAGCACTCTTGCTCAACTCTAACTGAATGACTGAGCATGTGCAGGGCTAAAGAAAGCTTGTAGGTGAAGGGAACAAGAGGAAGGTGAAAATGAACCTCCAAAGTCCCAAGACCAGTGACTTGGGAGAATAAGCTTATTGGTACTTCACTTTGTGGTGGCGTTAAGAGTTACCCAATCACGGAATGGGAGGACACTCTGCTTGGCCCCATCTCACCACATCTTTACTACCTATAAGTATAGAGCCAACTCTGCCCTTTTTCTTTCTCTAAGGACACAGATTCCTGATAAATGTTGACATGAATGGATAGGAGAAAAACCCCACCCAACTGGTTCTTGTTTCTGCTCCTTAGCAAAAAATATTACAATCTAAAGTTTGTTTTAAGATGAATTTAACATTATATTTCAAATGGTCATATGTACTCTATTCCTATATTTGAGGTAGTAATCACATACTCATAAGGTAAAAGTCTAAAGCCTGAGACCCATTAATTTCCATGTGAAAAGTCTTGAAAGTAAAATGCCCAACAATAATATATTAAATTGAAAATGCCCTAATGGTAGAAATTGGCTTTAATTGGCTGTTTCTTTTTCCATATGTACTTCCATTTCTCTACTACAGCATGGCCACATGAGTTTCTGGCATTAACAGCTTTCCAAAATAGCAAAATATCTTATTGATATTTTATAAATGCTCTTACTAAGTTATATTTGCTTAATTACTTTTAGGTTTGTAATTTTAGAACTCTGGTAGTTCCTACATTAACTTATATCTGATGGCAAAATGCTAGTGTTTTGTACATCTTAGAAACATTTCTAATCCTGAATGTATCAGCCACAGTGGACTAGAGAGTATCTTCTTTAATTTTGTGTTGTCACTTCATTCTGTGTCACTCAGTTTCTACATGTCATCACTCAAGTTTGCCTAACTTATATTTGCTAAGTTTCCTTGGCAATTACCCTCTCTGAAGGGCCATGCCAGATCCTTTAATTTTTCCAAAAGATTGCCTTTCCTAAGTCATAATTAAATGATAATTTCAAACCCCTCCATGATCCTAACTAAGAAGGTATGGGTAATAAAATGAAGGTTTTTTGCTTCTGATATCTGAACTTTATGCTGGACTGCTTATAAATTAAGAAGAATAAAAGTATCTTTTTGCTGATAAATTTATAAAATATAGTAATCTAGAACAAAATAATTTTTTGAAGATAATCACAGCTTTCCTACTTGTTTCTGAAGTTAAAATTTCATGGAGAAAATTTTGTTTTTTTGATAGGAGACATATAATCTCTACATATATGGGTGACCTGGATCTCACTTCCTGTAGTTTTGACCCAGGCATTTTGGGTTTTTCTGAAAAATATTGGAGCAAGGCTTACTGTCAATAGGGACCCGACACATTCAAATTGTTTAAACCTTCATTGTTTAGTTGAGCACTATATGACCAGAAGTCACATCACACAATACTCTAAAGACAGTGTTATTGCCCTTTGATGATGATGTAAATTTAGTAAATATTGGTGAGCCCTTTGGGTTCAGCATGAACTACAAAGAAGGTTATGGACTTAAATAGAATCTGGGTTGTTTGGATTTTTACCAGACTGTAGACTGTGGCACAGGGCTGAGACTTCCAACACACTCCAGACAGTCCTTGCGGGTGACTCATCTAGTTTTAAGTATCACTGACTATACGCCTCACTGCTTCTTTTCATTTCCATATAGAAAGCCTATGGATCTTTGGGCAAAAGTGAAAAATGAATTTCAAAGGAGGCTTTAACAAATGAATGGCATAGAGCTGGCACCGTGGAGGGAGAAATGAATGGCACAGAGTTGCAGTGGGGGAAGTAATTAAAGTATTTAGAGATTCACTGAATTTAGCAAGCTAAATAAAGGAGCTGTGGGTTGGGCTGCATCATGGTTAACGTTATGCAGAAATACCACTATTTCCTTTCATTCTTCTCTGGAAATGAATTTAAATCATATTCTTCCAGTTGCTTTACAGAAGGTGGTGCTTGTGAGAAATTACATGTCATTGAGGTCTGGTGCATTGTCATTGAGATGTGTGATTTGATCTGAAGTAAAGGAACTCACAAAGCGCTTTCCACCTGGTTATGACTTAATCATTCTGACAGGGGAGTTTGTGTAACTGGAGATGAGACCTATCCCTCTCCTTGTTGGCCTGTTGATTGGCAAGGCGGTTCACATGGAGCTTGGGTCAGGCTGTTCTTCACACTGTGCGTATCTGGTCATATCCTTCAGTGTTTCCATTCCACTTACTGGATAGAGTCCAAAGTTCTTAGTACGACCTAAAAAGCCCTTCACAGTATGGCTTCTGGCTCCTTCATCCAGCCTTATTGCTCGCCACTCCCCACAATGTAGACGCCAGGCTTTGTCATTCAGGATGCCTGCAGCTCCTGCAAGGCTCTCAGGCACACGCTGGAAGGTGCTTTCTCTCTGGTCTATCAGGCTGGTCCCTTCTCTTCAACACACAGCCCAGGCTTTACCTCCTTTGTGAAGGCAACATTTTTTACATCTTATAAAGTTCTCCTTGTTCCCACAATTCCCACAGCTTTTACAGCACTGATCACATTTATCCAGTTCTACCTCTTGAACCGACCACCAGCTCCAGGAAGACAGGAATTGTCTTATATGTATCTTTCTATCCCTTAGAGTATAGCAGTGCCTGAAATAAGATGAGGTCCATTTTTTTTATATTTAAATTTTTGATGATTCTCATTTTGCCTGTAAGGAAAATGTTGCAGACAGCTTCTAAGATGACTTCTAATAAACTTTATCTCCAATATTTTTACTCCTGTTTAATCCTCTCCACTTGGACTGAATTCACTGACTCGCTTCTAATGAAGATAATGCAGCAGACGTGATGGGATGGCTCGAAGGTTAGGTTACAAAAAGACTGTGACTCCCACCCTGGTGTCTCTCTTGCTCTCTCCATTCACCCTCTCTGAGGACAGTCAGATACAGAGAGACCCACATGGTAAGGAACTGAAAAAGGATCTGGTCAACAGAGAGAGAGAAAATGAGGCCCTCTGTCCAGCATGCTGTGAGGAACTGAAATTCAACCAATAATCATGATGTAACTAAACTTGAAAGCAGATTCTCCACTACAGTCCCAGCTGACATACTGACTGCTACTTCATGAGAGACCTTGACCCAGAGGCACTCAGCTAAGCTGTGCCTGCATTCCTGACCCATAGAAATTGTGAGAAAAGAAATATTTGTTGTTTTAAACTTCTAAGTTATGGAGTAATCTGTTACATAGCAAAATATAACTAATACAGGGAGTAAAGAATTACACTAAATTATAAACTCTAAATTACGTGGTAGGTAGTATGCTGTGAGTTGGTTTGGTCTTATAACAAAATAGTTTAAAATATAGGCTTTACTCTGTCTGTGTACTTGATGAAAAAAAAAAAATTCTTCTCAGGCTCCCATAACAAAATACCACTAACTGAAAAGCTTAAAGAACCAATATTTATTTCTCACAGTTTTGGAGGCTGAGAAGGCCAAGACTAAGGTGTTGGCCGACTCAGTTCCTGGTGAGAGCACTCTTCCTGACTTGCAGATGCCCAATTTCTTACTGTGTCCTCTCATGACAAGGAAAGAGACAACGCTCGCTAATGTCTCTTCTTATAAGGACACTAATCCTACTGAATCAGGGCACCACCTTTCTACCCTCATTTAACCTTAATAACCTCCTTATAGGTCCTGTCTTCAAATATAGTCACATTGGGAGCTAAGGCTTCAACATATGAAATTTGACGGGACACAATTCAGACCATAACACTCAGCTTTTTCAAAGCATTGTACTTTTTTTTCATTATTGTTAATTTAATTCCAAAAATATAAAAAGAACTGTTAAAGTATCTGGGAATAAAACAGTGAAAAAAGCAGGAATCTATTCCTGTTCCAGTTAACAGTGAATCAGTATGTATTGACTAATCTTTCTATAGATAACAATGATCAAGTCTGAAGAAAAAGAAATGTTTGAAGTTATTTAAAAGCATAGGGGAGTAACTGAAAATGGGCAGAAACTGGAAAAGATTTGAGCCTTGAAAGAAAGAGATCCATGTTTATATGCTCTTTACCCCAAGGAAATTTCTTAGTCAGCTGTGGACACAGGGCTTCTAGAATTTAAAGAGAGAGCAGAATTCTCACTGATCTAATGTTGAAGGATAGAGTTCAGGCTGCCAACTTGTGGGAAGAGGAGTGAACCTGGAAGAGGAGTGGTCACAAAATATATGTATCCAGAATAATTCCTCAAGTCTGTTGTCGAAAAGACAAATCACCCAATAAAAAGCAATGGGAAAAAGATCTGAGAGACACTCAAACATCACACTATACATAAAAGATCTGTGTGTTCCACTGTATGTAATTTTTACAAAATTTTAAAAAAGAGAAAAGGAAAGCTTGCACTTTTCCTATTCACAGGGAGCTTACACTTTAGACTAATGTGATTTTATTTCTAACTGGCTAAATCAGTTTAGGAGGGAAATTTGAGTATGAGAATGGACAGGATCTAGGAGGGTAGGTGTAGAATAGAAGAGAGTGGGTATAGGCAAACAGATGCAGTCAATCTCAACTGAAATACTTAACAGGGAGGTTGCCACTATGAGATAGTGCCTGGCTCTAGGGAGATGATTTACCAGACTCTGATTACAGTCGTCCAGATTCATGTAGATTTTATTCCATGATTTGGGTCTAGTCTTGCAGACAGGGAAGCAGATGACAGTTTTCCTCCACCGCCTGAAAGTAGAGTATTCCTACTAAGAAACCTTTCTTAAGCCAAAATGGCATAAAGCAAAAAAGCAATGAACTCAGGACACATCTTGCTAACGGACGCACAAAATAAATCGAGATTAACAAAGCAAGATGCTCACAGAGACAGTTCAAAGCTGTGGCAGCTTGATGTGGATGCTGAGTGCTGTTCCTGGGGAGATAGCTTGGTGGTGCCACTCTTGCTGCCTCTCTAACATGCTCGCTACAAAACGAATGCTGAGAGCTATTGTCGCTTTTTTCGTAAAAGCAAAAATCCTTTTCAGATTTCTTTCCTTTAAGGAAAATAGGTCCTGATGTAGGTCTTTCGTAAAATCAAAGTGACAGAAAGCAAACGTTTGAAAATCAGGGGATACCTGTACATGCCTTTTGCAAATGGAAATCTTCACTGGCACACCGAAGATGGGAATGATAGAAAGGTTAGCCTCAGCAGGGAAGAGGATTTTATCGTGGACATTGTTTAGATTCACCGGTGCCTGATAATAACAACAGCAGTTTAACTTTAAGTCAATTTTATTGTTGCTTTTAAATTCTCCAGGAAATAATCCATCTTCCTGCTCCCACTGCCCTTTTTCCTTTGACAAAGCATTGGACGTCACCATTTGTTTGACCAGGGTACCTTAAAGATAGGACACTTTACTTAGCAACCATGGTTTACCCAATCCCTAACAATTCTGGGTTCTTTTGCTCTACTTTCCTCCATTCATATAATAGAATGCAAAACTGAGACTCAAGAGACCTAGGAGTTATAACTCTGCCTTCGCCATATAATCAGTGTTAAACGACATAAGTATATGGAATTGAGCCCTCACTCTCCTTTGAAATTTAAATGAAATTGTTCAAGCTTACTAACCTACAATTTTGTGATTTTTGTGAATTCCTAGAGATTTAGTTCCTCATAATTACAACTGGCTCTGAGTTGCTGCTTCCCTTCACTTCCTTATTTCAATCTCTTCTTTACTTCAAAGTCAGTCTCTTTACTATCTTCTTTCTGACTCAGGTGTGGAACACAACTTCTTTTCCTAGATTTCACCAAATCCACTCATCCAATGATTATTATGTGTAGAAGACTCTGTTAAAAGTTTGGGTCAGGGAAGAAGTTTATACTCCAATAACGTACATAATTAAAACAATCCAAGACCATGAATCTGTTCAGCAGCAGAATTTTTTTCATCAAATACCAGCTCAAAACATGTTTCCTGATTCTTCCTTTCTTTTTCAAACTCTCTCCCTAGAAAGCCTATCTTTTATCTAGAAGGATTTATTTATGTGCTTTTCTAAGCAGAAGTGCATCTTCTGGATCTTAAATTTAAGTAGCCCAGAAAAATAGGCAGAAACAAGGCATTCTCTTCTGTCTTTTCTCTGACCCCCATGACACTCTGAAATAAAAAGGATGATGAGATTTTTCCCCACGGGTATGCTCTGTGTCATCCCTCAGAAGTAAAAAGCTACAACAATTAGCTTTTTTAAAAATATATAAATGTTTTTTCCTGCAATGTATATTTAAAAAATTAAACACATTAAAAGGTATTTAATTAACTTTTGTTTTCGTTCTTTCTTTAATAACTATTGGTCAAATGACTTCATCTCCCTTAATAGCGCTACACATTTTGGCAATATTCAACTGTTTTTGAACCCATATTATGTACCAGAAAAAAATGATAAAATGTTAAATAAGGTAACCTCGTCACTCAAGCTATTTATTTCTCACTATACTGACTGGCCTTTTTAGATACAGATAAGTATGGCTCTGTCTCCATGTGTTTTTTTGGAATGTTCTTCCATACTATTTCTGCATGCAGAAGTCTAATGTTATCTACTTCATAAAAAGTCTTTGATTTTCCATTTTGCAGTTTTGTTTCTGAACTTCCATAGCACTTTGTGTTTCTTTTACGTATTTCCATATTCAGTCATTTTCCCCAAATCTGTAAATGTCTTCTACCTCCTTTTCAATTAATGGCAAATTGAATGAAGTCTCTCCATTTGATTTCTTTTTATATCCCTCACAGTGTCTGTTATAATGCTTGCCCCTTTTAGACACTCAACAAATATTTGTAGAAATGATACATTTCAGTGGACATTGACATTTTTTGTTTTAAAGCTGTGGTTTTCTTTTTTTTTTGAAGATATTGGGGGTAGGAATTTATTAATTAATTAATTTTTGCTGTGTTGGGTCTTCGTTTCTGTGCGAGGTCTTTCTCTAGTTGTGGCAAGCGGGGGCCACTCTTCATCGCAGTGCGTGGGCCTCTCACTATCGCGACCTCTCTTGTTGCGGAGCACAAGGCTCCAGAGGCGCAGGCTCAGTAGTTGTGGCTCACGGGCCTAGTTGCTGCGCGGCATGTGGGATCCTCCCAGACCAGGGCTTGAACCCGTGTCCCCTGCATTAGCAGGCAGATTCTCAACCACTGCGCCACCATGGAAGCCCTGGACATTGACATTTTCTCACCTGTCTCCCAACTTGGAATTTAAGAATCTTCTTTGACTCTGTGCCTATTACTTACTGAATCATTTCAACCAAACTTCATGTTTCTTTTTCCATTGTGTATTTAAAACTCTACCCTTCCCCTCTTTCATCAATAAAATCAAATATTTAGTCTCTCCCTGTCCAATCTTGGTAAACTTAAGAATATTTTCTGAAAATTCATACTAGAGTCTGTGACCAAAATGATTTTCTTCTTGCTCTCTTAAAAACCTCAACCACCTCCTTGAAACAACTCATTGTTTCCTTCTCAACCTTGCATTAAGAAAAAGAAATTCTTTACCTTAGCTTCCTAGTTATCAATCTCAGCTACAGAATTAAATACTGTTATTTATTCTTATTAATATAGATATAAACTACACAGTAAGATATCTGTTTTGCTAATTACTTTTTAGATTTATTTTTATCTCTTTTATTACATGTTTCACTCTCCAAGCAGAGAGAAAGGAAAAGGGAAGAATAAAATCTGGAGCTCAAAATGGCTATATGAAATACTATAGCCATTACTTTAAAAACTAACAAAGTCTAACGGTATGCACTGGATTATTACGGTTTTTCTATGTTTCTATGTATAGATGATGTTAAATAGTTTCAGAGTTATCGTGATCATATTTTAGGATTTGTATATATAAATATGTATATGGTAATGGCACTAAAATATGTCCTAATTGATGGCATTTCTGAAGAAGTCATCTGAATTGTTAAAAATGGCATCAGTATAAATCTGATAAAACACAAGAGGATATGAGACTTCTCAGAAAACATTTCATGCTGAACAACCCCAAATTCCCTGGGTACATTGTAGCCATTGAAATACTATGCCCTTAACTCAAGAGCAGCATTAGGGGTGGGAGGTGGTGATAAAAACTAGAAGATAACCTGAAATAATATTCATGGGAGAGGTTTATATCAATCAGTTCATGTGGTTTTATATTAAACCAGAAAAAATAAGTACTAGACTCCCTAACATCCAATTAGAATTTCCCAGAAACTTCTTAGATCATTGCTTTTTCCCAGGGAAAAAGAATCTTCTATATTTTCCTGATACTGGAAATATAGTAATCATATATCCTAGATTATACAGGACCATATCTATTTTTTAAAGCCTTCTCCATAGCTAGATCATGTATCAAAATACCTGCCCCAAAACATAATTCTGAAAATAAAAATTGAACCCTAGAAATTTCAGAACCATTGTTTTATTCTGGTGTTTTAAATTTGTTTTAAGTTTTTTCTTTGAGGCAGCTCTCTCCTCTGGTAACATGTGGGATTGGCTGACCGAAATAAAACTTCACTTCCAGTCACTGGAAAACCAGAATTGATCCTGTAGCCTACAGACCAATCCATCAACCGCTCAATAATCAGATTCTGTCTCTCTGAAATGAATGAAGAGATACAGAGGCCCTGATAGAAAAGTCTGGGTACGTGAAATGAAAATTCATTTAGGGTCAGATTTACCCACGTGTACAATTATGAGAAGCAGACAAAGCTGGTCTCTTCTCTTGGCTTGAAGAACAGAACAGACATACAAAGAAAAATCCTTGTCCCGAAGGTCTCCAGGTTCTCAAAGGTTGTCTCCCACAGGACCTGGCTGAGGTTTGCTTCTTTATTCTTCAATATAGCTTTCTATTTAAGCAAGCCTAAAGGGGGCCCTTATTACCAAAGCACATTGAGTAAAACACTAGTGTTTGAGCTATAAGTTGCTACTTACTAAGGAAAACACATTGTGCAATTGAGGCAGATTTCTGGGTCATTCCAATTAAAATATATTTTAAGGGGAGATACTCCATGGAAGATTAATTCTTTTTTTCCTTATCAATATTACTTTTCTTCCTTATCTACCATAACAAATACTTTAACAGAACTTTCCTTAAACATCGTTCCCTTAAAAATATTGGAAAGATCATTCAAATTACCAACTATTTTAACAAATCAAAGAGTGCAAGAAATAGCCTAATTATATTCTCTTGTCCTAACTTTCAATAAACTAGCTATATGGCTACAGGCAGGTTACTTTCTCATAGCCATCAAGGGACTCAAGGCCCAGTTCCCTCATCTAAAAACAGAGGTTATTTTAGATGCCATCGAAGATTTCTTAAAGCATAAAAAATATTATAGTTCTAAATTCATAGGAAGTGGTGCCCAAGAAAAATTAAAAATAGCCACAATTAGGTTTTTTTAATTAACTTGCTCAGCTGTGAGCATTGTGATAAAAATACAATGTAATTGTGATTAATGTTGTAATCAATTATAATTTTTATCATAACGAATCAGGAGGAGATATCCCACAGCTACAAAGACAACAGTACAGTACAGATTGCTGCTAATAGTAATGCTTTTCATTTATGTAGAGTTTTATAGCTTAAGAAAACATTTTGTATGCATTATCTCATTTGATCTCACACCTACTCTATGAAATATGCCTTGATAAAATATGCTCACAGAAATTTTAAGGTGGCATCCTGGAAGCTCACAAAAAGATGATTTTCAACTTAGGGGGGATTAGTATAATTTATAAGGCAGATAAAACCGTAATTCCCAACATTTTAAGTGGGTAGGTCAAAGATTACTTTAGAATCTGAAGAGATTCATGAATCTTTACCCAAAACATATACATACCTACAACTATTGACACTTAAAGTCCGTCTATGGAACCCCTAGGAGCTCATGAATCCTTCATTATTTACCTCTGATTCTAGGACAGAACGCTGCGCATTTTGGGAACTCATCAATGAGAAAAGTAAAATAAATTTTTCTTTTAGGTCTATAAGTGTAGGTAAAAGAAGAAAGAATATTTAATATTTACTGAGTATTAAATTCTTGACATTCTTATCCTATTGAACTCTAACAATAGCCCTATAAAGTAGAAATTATCTTCAATTTAAAGCTAAGGTCCAGAGAGATCTAGTTACTTGCACATAAGCAGAAAGCAGTAGGAGGAATTTAAATGTAAGTGTTTATGATCTACACAAAGGATAACTATAAATTTAAAAAATTAACTTTAAAAGAATTTAAAGTGAAGAGTCTCTGGTCCATAGAAAGGATGTATTCTTTCTACTACAGGTTAACACATTGTTCGGGAAAAGAAAACAACAATTTTTGTTTGACAGCCTTTGTGGTAGTTGGGCTTAAGAATTTAGATAAGCATCTTTGCATAACTTCATCCTTATAGTTCTAAACAAGAGGTGAGGAGAGATGATGTAGTGCATGAAGAAGTGCTGATGTTGTATCACATTTGAGAAATTTTATGTTGTGAAGGTACATCTGAGGTAAATAGAGCAGACTAGAGATATATAGCAAGACTAGATATAAGCACATCTCAGGCCAAACAGGAAAGAGGCTTTACCTGTGACACCAGAAGCAATGAAAAGAATGCCCATGAGAGTGAAGTGGGACTGCCACGGAGCGTAGGATGGAGTCATAGCTATTCCCTATCTTCAGGTGTACAAGCACTGCTTCAGGACTGGAGCGGTCCCCACCACATTTGGATGGATCACTTTCTGGTTATCTTTGGAGAGACACACTTACCATGGTCACACATTATCAAAGGTGTGATCCTTGGGCACAGCCTTTCTATGCATTTATTGGGCCAATCCTCTAATTCCTTCCCCCACTTTTAGTGGACCCCAAAACACTGTCCTTAATACTTCTGGGGGGTCATCTATAATAGCCTATTAGGGAAAAAGAAGCACTTTAGCTCTCTGGGCCCTTGTTTCCCTTCAGCTCATCTGCCCTATAGTAACTTCCAACACAAGGCTCTACCAGATCAATTCCTATGGGAGCTTCTCCTGGGAAGTTACTGCTGCCACCACTGGACAAAGAGATGGTCATTTCTCTAGAGACTAAGCTCCTAGAAATCTCAGATCTACCCTTTTCTTTTTGTTTATAGGTAACATGCTTCTCTCACAATCTCCATGACAATGCCACATGATTCTCCAACTTGGACAAGTGGAATCAGAATCATCTGGAAAGTTTTTACATATATTGATTCCAGGACTCTATTCTTATGGCTTCGAATACAGTAAATCTGAGGAAAGATCGAGAAATCTACCTATTTATCCACACATCCATCTATCATTCCATCTGTCTCCCTCCCTAGGTAACTCTGGCAATCAGTTTGGAGTACCTCTGTACTACAGATCATACAGGAACAGGTACACAGTTCAGAGCTTTTATTTGGAATTGCCCAGAAACAAATACTGAAAAAATAATTTGGAGTCTAGAATAGGTTATAATACATTTTTGTATGCATATAATTTTTATTAGGGCAGCTTAGAATGAAAACTGCATAATTTTTGGAAAGATGTAAATACATAGCCTTGTTATTCAAGTTTGGCACCAGTGCATCTGCCAAAAAGGCATTAGTTAACAGACCCACCTCTAGGCTTGAGCCTTCTTTTCCCAACCCCCTCTTGCTGTCATGGCATCCAGAGAGCAAGGCACTCTTCTCTTTGAAACTCTGATTTATCCCCTGAGCTTCATGTCTAAATTGTCCTTCTCAAAGTCACTTGAACTGTGACTCAATCAGATCTTCTCTGCTTTAATCACAATCTCAGTGAGTACATCCCAGATTTACCTCTATCTTAATTATCTTTTTCAATAATGAGCTTAACTTTATTCACATCCTTTTATAGCTCCCATTTACCTGGTAGGTGCTACTGTAACAGATTCTCCTTTCAGTTACACTGCCTCAAGATCATGATTTCCTCTGGCACTCTCAGCGTTACTCCTATACATTTTTATTTTATCACATGAAACCTGTTAAACAGGGACAGTCCAACTTGATTTGTAAGAAGGAGTAGTTTCTACAAGTCTGTAAAGTGCAAAGAGATGGCTGTGCTTCTTAATTTAAGAAGAGTTGTGGCAGAGTTACCGTCTCCCCACAACTAGGATACCTGCCGGCCACTGGTGGGGAACTCTGATGCCCAAGGAGATGGGAGAAACCCCAAAGTGAACCTGCAGGATGTAGGGGGACTGAGGGGGGAGGAGAAGTGGAGGCCAGACAGAATCAGCACCCCTGAGGCCAGGGAGGTCATGAGAGGCAGGCGGGAAGGAGTCTCTGGGAAGAGCCGGAGAGGAACGGAGGGCGATTGCCCTGCCCACTCGGGCATGGGGAGCCTGTTGAGCTCCCAGGCCAATCCCCTGCCCTCCAAGGTCCCCCCTCCCCCCGGCCACATTGGTCCTGGGGGCATAGGAGGGAGGACGGGGAGATCAGGAGAGGCAGGTGGGAGGGACCCTCCCAGACCAGAAGAGCAAGAGAGGAGAGGGGGGCGTTTTCCCCACCCACTCAAGCCCAGGAAACCTAATGGGCTCCCAGGTGAGGTCCCCTGCCCTCTGAGACCAGGAGTGGGGGGCACAGCTGGGTCCCTCCTGTTCCTTGAGCCTAAGCCCCACCCCCCACAGTCCCCAGGGCCTTTTCCAGCCCTGTGGGTCCTGAGCATACACCCTGCCCACCACCCAAACCTTGCCCTTGCTTAGGCCCCACCCTCCACAGCCAAGGCCTTTCCCCGCTCCTTTTTTTTTTCTTTTCCCTCCTCCTCTTTTTTACTATTGTGGTATTGATGTAGCTTCCGGTTGTTGATTCATCTATATTTTTATTTTTACTTTCTTCCTAACATACGTTAGTTTCCTAGTCTAATTTTATTTTTTACTTTGTTATTTTGTTTTTACTTTTTTTGTTTTTTGCCACCCCACATGGCTTGCAGAATCTTGGTTCACAAGCCCAGGGTTGGGCTGAAGATCCAGTGGTGGGAGCTCTGAGTCTGAACCACTGGACTAACAGAGAACCTCAGACCCCAAGGAATATTAATCAGAGTGAGGTCTCACAGAGTCCCTCATCTCAGCACCAAGACCTAGCTCCACCCAATAGCCTACAAACTCCAGTGTTGGAAGCCTCAGGCTGAACAACCAGTGAAACAGGACTATAATCCCACTCATAAAAAAAAAAAAAATGTCACAGATGAAGAAGCAAGGTAAAAACCTAGATGACCAAATAAATGAAGAGGAAAGAGGCAATGTACCTGAAAAAGAATTCAGCGTAATGATAGTAAAGATGATCCAGAATCTTGGAAATAGAATGAAAGTATGGATTGAGAAAATACAAGAAATGTTTAACAAAGATCTAGAAGAACTAAAGAACAAACAAACAGAGATGAACAACACAATCACTGAAATGAAAAATACACTAGAAGGAATCAATAACAGAATAACTGAGGCAGAATAACGAATAAGTGAGCCAGAGGACAAAATGGTAGAAATAACTGCCAAGGAGCAGAATAAAGAAAAAAGAATGAAAAGAATTGAAGAAAATCTCAGAGACCTCTGGGACAACACTCAACACACCAGCATTCGAATTATAGGGGTCCCAGAAGAAGAAGAGGAAAAGAAAGGGTCTGAGAAAATATTTGAAGAGATTATAGTTGAAAATGTCCCTAACATGGGAAAGGAAATAGTGACCCAAGTCCAGGAAGCACAGACAGTCCCATACAGGATAAATCCTAGGAAAAACACACCACGACACATATTAATCAAACTAGCAAAAATTAAATTCAAAGAGAAAATATTAAAACCAGCAAGGAAAAAACAAAAAATAACATAAAAAGGAATCCGCATAAGATTATCAGCTGATTTTTCAGCAGAAACTCTGCAGGCCAGAAGGGAGTAGCAGGATATACTTAAAGTGATGAAAGGGAAAAACCTACAACCAAGATTACTCTACCCAGCAAGGATCTCATTCAGATTTGATGGAGAAGTCAAAAGCTTTTCAGACAAGCAAAAGCTAAGAGAATTCAGCACCACCAAACCAGCTTTACAACAAAGGCTAAAGAAACTTCTCTAAGTGGGGAAACACAAAAGAAGAAAAAGACCCACAAAAACAAACCCAAAACAATTAAGAAAATGGTAATAGGAACATACATATGGATAACAACCTTGAATGTAAATGGATTAAATGCCCTAAACAAAAGACACAGACTGGCTGAATGGATACAAAAACAAGACCCATATATATGCTGTCTACAAGAGACCCACTTAAGACCTAGGGACACATATGGACTGTAAGTGAAGGGATGAAAAAAGATATTCCATGCAAATGGAAAT
Organism: Leucopleurus acutus; assembly: GCF_964270905.1. Classification (NCBI taxonomy): domain Eukaryota; kingdom Metazoa; phylum Chordata; class Mammalia; order Artiodactyla; family Delphinidae; genus Leucopleurus; species Leucopleurus acutus. The sequence continues at coordinate 57,432,896 of NC_139147.1, forward strand.
CTAAAGAAAGCTGGAGTAGCAATATTCGTATCAGATAAAATTGACTTTAAAATAAAGACTGTTACAAGACATAAGGAGAGACACTACATAATGATCAAAGGATCATCCAACAAGAAGCTATAACAATTATAAATGTTTATGCACCCAACATAGGAGCACCTCAATACATAAGGCAAATGCTAACAACCATGAAAGGAGAAATCGACAGTAACACAATCATAGTAGGGGACTTTAACACCCCACTTTCACCAATGGACAGATCATCCAAAATGAAAATAAATAAGGAAACACAAGCTTTAAATGACACAACAGACCAGATAGATCTAATTGATATTTATAGAACATTACACCCAAAAGTGGCAGAATACACTTTCTTCTTAAGTGCTCATGTAACATTCTCCAGGATAGATCACATCTTGGGTCAAAAATCAAGCCTCAGAAAATTTAAGAAAATTGAAATCATATCAAGCATCTTTTCTGACCACAACACTATGAGATTGGAAATGAATTACAGGAAAAAAAAACTGTAAAAAACACAAATACATGAAGGCTAAACAGTGTACTACTAAATAACCAAGAGATCACTGAAGAAATCAAAGAAGAAATTTAAAAATACATAGAAAAAAATGACAAAGAAAACACAATGACCCAAAACCTATGGGATGCAGCAAAAGCAGTTCTAAGAGGGAAGTTTATAGCAATTCAATCTCACCTCAAGAAACAAGAAACATCTCAAGTAAACAATCTAACACCACACTTAAAACAACTAGAGAAAGAAGAACAAAGAAAACTCAGTCAGTAGAAGGAAAGAAATCATAAAGATCAGAGCAGAAATAAATGAAATAGAAATGAAGAAAACAGTAGCAAAGATCAATAAAACTAAAATCTGCTTCTTTGAGAAGATAACATTGATAAACCATTAGCCAGACTCATCAAGAAAAAAGGGGAAAGGATGCAAATCAATAAAATTAGAAATGAAAAAGGAGAAATCACAACTGATACTGCAGAAATACAAAGAATTATAAGAGACTACTACAAACAACTATATGACAATAAAATGGACACCATGAAGAAATGGACAAATTCTTGGTAAGGTACAATTTTCCAAGACTGAACCAGGAAGAATTAGAAAATATAAACGGACCTATCACAAGTAATGAAATTGAAACCATAATTTAAAATCTTCCAACAAACTATAGTCCAGGACCAGATGGCTTCATAGGCAAATTCTATCAAACATTCAGAGAAGAGCTAACACCGATCCTTCTCAAATTCTTCCAAAAAATTGCAGAGGGAGAAACACTCCCAAATTCAGTCTACGAAGCCAACATCACCCTGATACCAAAACCAGAAAAAGATATCACACAGAAAAGAAAATTATAGACCAATATCATTGATGAACATAGATGCAAAAATCCTGAACAAAATACTAGCAAAGAGAATCCAACAGCACATTAAAGGAATCATACACCATGATCAAGTGGGATTTATCCCAGGGATGCAAGGATTCTTCAATATACGCAAATCAATCGATGTGATACACCACATTAACAAATTAAGGAATAAAAATGATATGATCATCTCAATAGATGCAGAAAAAGCTTTTGACAAAATTCAACACCGATTTATGATAAAAACTCTCCAGAAAATGGGCATAGAGGGAACCTACCTCAACATAATAAAAGTCATATATGACAAACCCACAGCAAGCATCATACTCAATGGTAAAAAACTGAAAGCATTTCCACTAAGATCAGGAACAAGACAAGGATGTCCACTCTTGCCACTCTTATTCAACATAGTTTTGGAAGTCCTAGTCACAGTAATCAGAGAAGAAAAAGAAATAAAAGGAGTACAAATTGGAAAAGAAGAAGTAAAACTGTCACTGTTTGCTTAGGACATGACACTATACATAGAAAATCCTAAAGATGCCACCAGGAAACTACTAGAACTAATCAATGAATTTGGTAAGGTTGCAGGATACAAAATTAATGCACAGAAATCTCTGGCATTCCTATACACCAACAATGAAAAATCAGAAAGACAAATTAAGGAAACACCCCCATTTACCATTGTAACAAAAGGAATAAAATACCTAGGAATAAACCTGCCTAAGGAGGCAAAAGACTTGTACTCAGAAAACTGTAAGACACTGATGAAAGAAATCAAATATGACATAAACAGATGGAGAAATATACCATGTTCTTGGATTGGAAGAATCAATATTGTGAAAATGACTACACTACCCAAAGCAATCTACATATTCAGTGCAATCCCTTTCAAACTACCAATGGCATTCTTCACAGAATTAGAACAAAAAATCTTACAATTCATATGGAAACACAAAACACCCCAAATAGCCAAAGCAACCTTGAGAAAGAAAAACAGAGTTTGAGAAATCAGGCTCTCTGACTTCAAACTATACCACAAAGCTACAGTAATCAAGACAGTATGGTACTGGCACAAAAACAGAAATATAGATCAATGGTACAGGATAGAATGCCCAGAGAAAAACCCACGCACATATGGGCACCTAATTTACAAAAAAGGAGGCAAGAACATACATGGTGAAAAGACAGCCTCTTCAATAAGTGTTGCTGGGAAAACTGGACAGCTACATGTAGAAGAATGAAATTAGAACACTCCCTAACACCATACACAAAAATAAACTCCAAATAGATTAAATACTTAAATGTAAGACCAGACACTATAAAACTCTTAGAGGAAAACACAGGAAAAACACTCTTTGACAAAAATCACAGCAAGATCTTTTTTGACCCACCGCCTAGAGTAATGGAAATAAAAAAAAAAATAAACAAATGGGACCTAATGAAACTTAAAAGCTTGTGCACATCAAAGGAAACCATAAACAAGACAAAAATACAACCCTCAGAATGGGAGAAAATATTTGCAAATGAAACAACAGACAAAGGATTAATCTCCAAACTATACAAACAGCTCATGGAGCTCAATATCAAAATAACAAACAATCCAGTTAAAAAATGGGTGGAAGACCTAAATAGACATTTCACCAATGAAGACATACAGATGGCCAAGAGGCACATGAAAAGATGCTCAACATCACTAATTATTAGAGAAATGCAAATCAAAACTACAATGAAGTATCACCTCACGCCAGTCAGAACGGCCATTATCAAAAAATCCAGAAACAATAAATGCTGGAAAGGGTACGGTGAAAAGGGAACCCTCTTGCACTGTTGGTGGGAATATAAATTGATACAACCACTATGGAAAACAGTAAGGAGGTTTCTTAAAAAACTAAAAGTAGAACTACCATATGACCCAGCAATCCCACTCCTGGGCATATAACCTGAGAAAACCATAATTCAAAAAGAGACATGTACCACAATGTTCATTGCAGCACTATTTACAATAGCCAGGACATGGAACCAACCTAAATGTCCATCTACAGATGAATGGATAAAGAAGATGTGGCACATATATACAATGGAATATTACTCAGCCATAAAAATAAATGAAACTGAGTTATTTGTAGTAAGGTAGATGGACCTAGAGTCTGTCATACAGAGTGAATGAAGTAAGTCAGAAAGAGAAAAACAAATATGGAATCTAAAAAAACCCACAGATGGTACTGATGAACCTAGTTGCAGGGCAGGAATAAAGAGGCAGACATAGAGAATGGACTTGAGGACATGGGGTGGGAGGGCAAAGCTGGGGTGAAGTAAGAGTAGCATCGACATATATAAACTACTGAATGTAAAATAGTTGGCTGGTAGGAAGCAGCTGCATAGCACAGGAGATCGCCTCGGTGGTTTGCGATGACCTAGAGGTGGTGGGATAGGGAGGATGGGAGGGAGGCTCAAGAGGAAGAGGATAAAGGGACATGTGTATGCATATGGCTGATTCGCTTTGCTGTGCAACAGAAACTAACACAGTAAAGCAATTATACTCCAAAAAAGATTTTTTTTAAAAAAAAAAGAACAGTTGTGTGGCAAACAGCACTATGGGGCTTAGAAAACTCCAAACGGAAAACTAAAGAATGAGAATTCTAGAACTTGCCATTTTAAGTTCTTGAGATGCTGGAGATAAGGCAAAAGGATAGAGGAAGTCAAATAAGTAGAAGAATAAAAGGAAGAAAGTAAAATTTTAAGGTCACTGACAGCATAGGAACTAAAAATAAAAAGAAATAATAGCAGAATGCTAAAGATGCAGGCTGTGACTCCACATCTCAGTTAATTCAGTTTAGTTATCCCAGCTTATGTTTATAAGATTTTTGTCCATTCTGGATTCATACGGATTACCACATGGAGCCTCCTCATTTCCTTTGTGAGACTCAAATCTGCTATTTCCTGATCTCGCTAACACATCCACTTTAATTTGCCTTGCAATTCCCAGCGATTTCAACTTCAGTTTAATGCTAGCAATAATTGACTTCTGGTTAATTCTGAGCTTCATTTACAGGAAAGAGCTCAATATTGTGTGCAGCTTCTGAGAGCCACCCTGACAGCGCTCAGAGGGAGCCAGACCTAGCATTTTAAAGACAGAAATCATGGGATTTATTGAACACAGTGAAGCAAACGTCACAAAATAGAAGCTAGTAGTCAGCTCAACTCTAGAGTTTGAGGCAAAGTCCACATGAGCAGCATTTCTGACTCAAAAAAAATCCCAAAGAGATTCTCTTACGTTTTTGTTTATTAAATAATCATAATTCAGGCAGAAGAAGGTGTATTTTACAGTGATTCAGAACAGTGTGTAGACTATCTTCTCAGAGTTTGTGTGAAAAATAACCTTTCATATTAAAACAGCAAAATAAACAACATTCTATATTATAACATGCTAAATAATTGTGTTATTCAGTGTGTTTCCAAATACCTTCCATTGTTTTATCTTCAGAGCAGGAGATAGACAGATTTGATCCATTGTGTTTTATAGTGAGAGGCCAATATTTAGAATAATGAAAGGTCTTGCCACAAATCATTCAGTAGGGCATCGGTGGAGACGAGATCAGAAATCAGGTCTCACCATTCTGAGGCCTTGGATAGTGTCATTATCTACTCTGTTATCCCTAATTAATTAATAGCAACATTTAAGATGTATTCTTAGATAAAAGTGTCCCAGGAAAAAGGATAAAGGCATGCAAGCAGTATATAATATATATATATATAAAATATACATGATATGACATCTCATATGACATATGAGAACTTATTAAATTTGACAGATAATCGAGACATGCTAAGAATACAATGGTAGCCCAAAATCTGTAATCCTGCACTATGCTTTTGTTTCCTTACCTGTACAATGTAGATAATATTAGTATTTACGAAACAGAATCACTGTGCAGATTAAAAGGGTTAATTCCCATAAAACAGCATATGCAATGGCATTTGACTTATAAATGATATTGGTATAGTCATAAAATATGAGAGATAATATATTAATTCACATTTAACTTTAAAAACTTTTAAACATGAAATGCTCCAAACGTACACAAAAACACAGAAAATAATATAATGGACATCTATATGTTGAAAATTCAGGCTTATCAAATGCTAACATTTGGCTGTATTTCTTCCAAATCACTCTTTTTCAATAATAAAACATTACAGATACAGCTATGACTCCACTCTCTATTCCTTCTCCCTCTTTCCCCAGAGGCAACCACTACTCTGATGTTGGTGTGGATCAGTTTCAAGTATTTATCTTTTTATATGTATCATTTATATATTTTTAAATTTACATATACATCATCACACTGTGAAATATCCTTTTATCACTCAACCTATTGATGTTTATATATATAAAATATAAATATATATTTTGCTACATGAATCTCTGGTTGATTCATTTTAATTAGTAAGTAGCACTCTACTTTATCAATTAAAACTAAACTTATTGGGGCTTCCCTGGTGGCGCAGTGGTTGAGAGTCTGCCTGCCGATGCAGGGGACACGGGCTCGTGCTCCGGTCCAGGAGGATCCCACATGCCGCGGAGCGGCTGGGCCCGTGAGCCACGGCCGCTGAGCCTGCACGTCCGGAGCCTGCGCTCCACAACGGGAGAGGCCACAGTGGTGAGAGGCCCGCATACCGCCAAAAAAATAAATAAATAAAAGAAAACCTCTCTCAAGAACCTCAACAATAGCATTTATAAACAGAAAAATAATCCGTAATCACTTACACTGACTTTGTTGTGTTTGTATTACAGCACCCATTCTCATGATTCTTATGCACTTACTCTGCTCTTCTTAAAATAATTGGCAACCACAGAGAAAAACAAAATCATACAGTAAGAATGACTTGGAATAATGTGATACATTTCTCTCAAAACTGAGATGAATGAGTAAACTCCCACACGCCTAACTGGGATAAAATGACCCTTTGAATGTTTAAGTGAGTTATGACTGAAAAATTCAATTAATGAGCAACAACTAAAACACAATCAAAGGCCAGCATGGACAAAGTCTATCGGCTGCTTCTGAGACAGGAAGACTAACACGACTATGAAATAGCCTCTTATTTTTAATTAAGGTACCATCCATCACATAAGATTTTACTGTGGGGCATCTTTCTAGAAAAAATCATCCACTGTGTCTCATGAAAAATTGAAAATGAAAATTCTTAATTTCTCCATTCACTGTAATTACATTTGATATTAATTGCCATAGACTTTGTGGATACCTTGGGTGGGATGTTTCAAACAAGCACAATTACTATGACAGCTCTGCATTTTATGACATTTTCTATTTTTCCCTGATTTATATGCTTTTAGGTTATCCATTAACATGCTTTGTTGCATTCCTTATAAAATGAAATGGGATCAATACGCATCTTAAACTCATTATGCTGATATTACAAATGCAAATTGCCTGCTACCTACAGAGTAGTTAAATATCATCCTGCAGTTTCCTGTTACTTATAAACAATTTAGAAATAACATCTGTAATTTCAAATATGTTTTCTTTGTCTACTCAACCTTGTAGTGCTCCCAAATATATGCCGTATCTTGGAGGAAGACTTGCAAGGTCAAACAGACTACCATCCCAGAGCTTGTCAGATTATTGAGTTAAAACTAAAAGTGCAGAGTCACTTGTTTTCAAGTTGAAATACTAGGAAATTATGAATCACTTTATTGTACTTCTAGCATTTCCAACTCTCTGTTGAAGTGTCAACACAAACACTTTGCTGTCCAGAGGTCACACTTTCAGGGAGGTGGCTTTCAGCCTTTAGTGCCTCCCATGACAAAGCAGCAAGCACTGACTATCCCTGTGATCTCAAAGCCATGTTTTGTGAAGCTTCTCCCACAAGCAGCATCACAGAATGGTACTAATCAGGAAATGAATACCCAATTTGGCCCCAGTATATGACAGCATTTCCAGGACAATATAGGTTTCAAAAGCATAATTACAGGACCAATTCCTGCTTGCAAATGTCATGGGAGAAGTTTGATCAATTAGTATGAAGGACATATTCAATTCTTAATCATCAGAAAATGTTTGACTCCTTTGACTCTCTTGGACCTCACCCTTTCCAAAGACTAGACTCAGCGTTCAATTATGATTTCTCTTCTCCTCTGTAGACTTGGGACTTATTAGGTTTCTCAGTGAATGAAAATTTACAGCTTCTTTTTTTTAAATCTCTACTCCCTTTTTTTCTTCTGTGCACATCCATCACTTGTCTATTTGTACATGCTCCTTCCTGGATCTCATCCCCTGACTGTTTGTGAACTTTACAGACCAGCAATTAGCTAATCTGATAAACTCATCCATGACTCTGTTCCAATGGAAAGAGAACAAAGAAGTTAAGATACTTACTGATGGCTACATTTAAAGATTTCTTTCTGTATTTCTTTCCTGTTGTCCAAGTAGTTAACTTTAATTGGAAATTTCAAGCCAGGAGGAAGACAAAGACAGTGAAAGAGTGGTTTAGAAATATAAGAGAAGGTGGTATTTGGGGTTAGGTTAAGCCTTAAATACAATGTGTGAGATCCCTTTCATGTCTTTCACTGCAGTATATGTAAGGGTGGTCCCATGTATAATGATAATTCAAACTGAATTATCCATTTATTTCATCATGATGAAATTTTATAATTAAATTTATATGATGAAATATTAATGAGGACATTGTATTGGTTTCCCAAGGATTCCCTGACAAAACACCACAGACTGGGTGACTTAAACAATAGAAATTAATTTTCTCACAATTCTGGAATTCCAAGATCAAGGTTTCAGCAGGTTTGGTTTCTCTTGAGGCCTCTCTCCTTGGCTTACATATGGCTGCCTTCTCAGTGTGTCCTTACACGGCCTTCCCTCTATGTTTGCATGCCTGCTGTCTCTTCCTGTGTCCAAATTTCCTCTTTTAAAAGGACACCAGTCAGATTGGATTAGGGCCCACCCTAAAGGCCTGATTTTAACTTAATCACTCTTTAAAGATCCTATCTCCAAATACAATCAGATTCTGAGGTACTGGGCATTAGGGCTTCAACATTCAAATTTGGGAGGACACAATTCAGCCCATAAGAGACCTGAAAATAATTATGCTCCATTTTTAATGCTTAAAGTTTGAAGTGCTTTAAGAGGCATTCTGACAAAATAAAGTGTATGTATAGCATCATAAGACAGTTCTGAATCTACTCACTCTTGCCTTCAGAAAACAGTTATGCCAGTCGGTCATGACAAACACTTGGCGCAAGTAATGTCACTTCTCTGTCTCACCAACCCGACTGTTGTTAGTAACTAATTAAAGCGTTCCAAGCCCAGACATAGTTTCTGAGTCTTTTCACCATATTTCTAGCTATTGTTAATCATCAGTAAGAGTTGGTACATAAAAAGAAACTTATTTTCCCTATCCAATTCATACTTTAAACTGCATGACATAAAATTAAAAAAATATATATAGATGAATTTTAGTTAAGAGCTTGGTTTTTCCCTTCATACCTAGACACCATTCTATTAACAGAACCTATAATTGGAATTGCTCAGTTTTTCAAAGATGGCATTATAGGCATTTCATGTAGAACTATCCTCCATTGTGCTAGACTTTCCTCTGCATTATCTTCTACTAAACGTATGCAATGTCCCCAGTCATTGTTAACAACCCAAACATCCCCTCACATTTCCAAATATCTCCTGAGATAAGTTCTGCTACCAGTTTTAAAACACAGACCTGAAGCAGCCACACATTAGTAGAATAACATCATCTAAAATTCTTTAATATTTTTCAGTGATAGTGCTTCTCACACTTGCTGTGCTTATTTACAGAGTCTTGTAGGTGCACCTGTTAAATATCATCTTGTTGATTCCCCTGTATATATTACAATTTGAAGGAGTTTACACTTTTGACCTTGTATTTGACCTTGTATAAGTAAAGGTACTTATAGGCAAGTATATAGAGATGAATACACATGGATGTTTATAAAAACATTTTTTATAATGACAATAAATGTCAAGCTACTATATATTAGTAGGAGGAGATTGCCTAGTGGAGTATTATATAGCCATCATCAAGATCAATGAGATATAAATGTATTAACATGGAAAGATGACAATAACTAAGAAAATAATAAAAAAAGTTACAATATGATCTCATTTTACAAAGTTTGTGTGTATATAAATACACATAAAAATTATTAGTATATATCAAGCTTTATAATTGATGGTTTCAAGGTACTAGAATAAATTAATATATATGTTAAATTAATATTTGTGTTTACATGTATGACAACTTGCATATAACTTTTTTATATGGCTCTAATTTTTACAATAATATATATTGCATTTATAGTTATAAAAATTTTTTTCAAAATTATCACATTTAATCCATAATTCCACCCTAAGATCTGTGGATTCTGTTTCAATCATTTGATGTAGTGATAGTCTATATTATTTCTAAATCTGAAAAAGAAAGTCTCCAAATCTTTACTTAAATTTTAGATAAAAAGACTCAACTACACAGGACTAAGGACGGAGCTTAATCTAAGCACTAGAAACATTCATTTATTAGTCAATACCCTCTCAGTAAAGTTATGTAGCCCGCCATGTAGCCCGCAAGGGTATCAGAAGAAATATAGTGTCTGAAATTCCTGAAATGGTATATCAATTACATTGTTTTTATTCATTCAGAGCACTAGTTAGGAAATGTTAAAGAAGAAGAAGGAGGAGGAGGAGAATGTGGGAAGGAAGGCAGGGAAAAAGAAAGAAAGAAACAAAGAAGGAAATTTAATAATTTGATTTGATTTTTTTTAAAATCCATGCATGCTAATCCCTAATAACACCTTCAATGAACTGTTTAAGAATCTTTTTTTTACCCCCTAATATGTCTTTCAACTACACCATGCTCTTCTTTGCCTTCAGATCTTGGCCTATGTCATCTTTTCCTTCTGGAAAGTTCTCTCAGTGTCCCTCCCCCAATTTGTCCTGCCCACTCCCCCCCTCCCCCACACACAGGTCTTCACCTCTTAATCTCTTAGTGACTCTTCTGATAAGAGAGTAAAAACTTCCTCCCACTTCAGGCTCTTTTGAATTCCATTTGTATTACTTGTATTAATTGCCTATTTACTTGTCTGTAATCCCCACTGGATTACAAACTCTTTAAAGTAATGAAGTTTCCCGTTTATTTCTGTACCCCAACACCTAATACCATGTCTGGCACATCTGAGTTCAATAAATGATTACTCAATAACTGAATCAAAGAATTAATCAATCAGTCAATGTATTACTCACAGTAGACATCAAAGTCACTAGCAGTCTGGGGTTCACGCAACCTTCCCACTTTGCCTTTTTGTATTCTGAAATTACATCTGCTTGTTTGCAACCTTCTGGGAATCTGTTCATCCTCTAAAAGCCCTTCTAATTCCAAGCTGAACCTGCAGCCTTGAACTTATTTAAGGGACCCAAAGCCTCTTTTATTTTTTCTGGCCTCAGTTCCCTTTTACCAATGTTTCTTCACATGCTTTTTATTCTGTAGAAAATCCAACTTGGGATTCATGTTTAATCAATGAAAATCATGAAAGTCAGTGATGAAATTTAAACTCCTACAAAATAAATCCTTGATTTTAATTTTTTTAAAGCAAAGTGATTTTTTCAGGATTAATAAACACAAAGTGTTTGAGTATTTACATTTTGAAAAACAAAAGAAATTTGGCAGAGAAATCTATGAACTAACCCCTGGTAAATGTTGACCAGAAATAATTAAATGATAATGGTAATAATCAGAATCATGAAAGTAACCAAGTCTGGCATCTCTTCTCACATTTAAATGCTCTCAACTGTAAAACTCATTATAGACTGTGAAATTACAATTGTTTTGTAGCAGGAGTGATCATTAATAGTGCTTTTGACCAGTTCCTAATTGAAATAGAATTTTATTATTTTTTTATTGAAGTACAGTTGATTTACAATGTTGTGCCAGTCTCTGCTGTCCAGCAAAGTGACTCAGTTTTACACATATATACATTCGTTTTTAATATTCTTTTCCATTATGGTTTATCCCAGGAGATTGGGTATAGTTCCCTGCACTATACAGTAGGACCTTGTTGTTTATCCATTCTAAATGTAATAGCTTGCATCTACCAACCCCAAATTCCCACTCCATCCCTCTCCCTCACCCCCTCCCCTTGGCAATAACAAGTCTGATCTCTATGAGTCTGTTTCTGTTTTGTAAATAGGTTCTTTTTATTTTTTGAAAATTTTTATTGGAGTACAGTTGCTTTACAATGTTGTGTTAGTTTCTACTGTATAGCAAAGTGAATCACCTATATGTATACATAATCCCCTCTTTTTTGGATTTCCTTCCCATTTAGGTCACCACAGAGCACTGAGTAGAGTTCCCTGTGCTATACAGTAGGTTCTCATTAGTTATCTATTTTATACATAGTATCAATAATGTATATATGTCAATCCCAATCTCCCAATTCATCCCACCACCACCCCTTGCCCCCTTGGTATCCATGCGTTTGTTCTTTACATCTGTGTCTCTATTTCTAATTTGTAAATAAGATCGTCGATAAACATCTGCCTCTGATTCATGATATTGGAGAAAAACAGACACACAAACTGCAATTTTATTATGCACATTTTTCTGGCTCACAAACACTAGATTTTTTTCAAATAATTTATTTAATATGTTGACATTGTCTAATAAGTATCAACCGTTTTATTGCCCAGAGGTTATAAAAGGGCTTATTGGGCATTAGCTCCATTTGCCTTCACAATTCCAAAGACTTTTTTCCAGAGGAGATAATCCACATAGAGAGACGTTAGAAAGGAGGATGCAGTGCAGAGGTGAATTAAATAGGAGGTTATACTAATGACTTTCTGAAAAAAAATAGCAAAAGCTAAAGGGAAAAAAGTTGACAAAAATTTTAGAAGCAGTCTTTTAATACAGACAAAAATAATTCACTTCTAAAGGCATGTTGTTTACCACTCTGCCAAGTGGGAAGATCAAATACTTAAATTCTGGTCCATAAATCATGGTACATATATCTCTGTAATTTAAATATATAGTCCGGTTAGTTCTGAAACACAAATATGTAAAATTCCCTCAGAACAGACCTGAAGAGTGAATACTGTCTTCTGTGGAATTCCTGAGGGCTTTCTGGGAACTGTAAGTCTCACTTTCACTCCTATGCTAGCAAGCTGGTAGGGTCCATGACAAAGAGAAGCTTCTCAAAGCAACCAAACAAATATGAGTTTAGCAGAGTCACAATGGGATGATTTGTTTAGTCCTTTGAGAGATTTTTTAAATAAAAGAATAATTAGCTGGGGTCGTGGATGACTATTCATTTTCTACCTTAAACTTTCCTCTAGTTTCCTAACTTCTCACAGTTTGCATGTATTATGTTTGCAATCGTAATCAAAATTAAACATTTTGTTGTGGTTGTTGAGGATGAGGTGACACAGCCTGGCTGGAGTGCAAAAGAATAAACGTAGATTATTGAAGAGGTTTGGACTAAATCACACTAAAGATTGTTTTAAAATAGAGTCACAAGGAGATTGGGGAAAGGAAAATGTCATTTGGTCAGAACAGAAGTGGCTTTTAAGAAGCAAATTACTGGTAAGGATAACTGATTACTTCTATCTACGGCAAAGGGTAAAGAGTGGGGTTCTTCATGAATAATTCTGGGATCAGTTTTACTTAACATCTTATAAATGATCTGAAGCAGGAGGAGTGCAGAGTGAAATTTCACAGTTTGGGTGCACACAGCTCTTACAGAGTATAAAGTGACAAGTGAATGAAGATAACAGTAGTTTCTCGGAATCTGTGCAAGTAGATAGAAGTACAGCAGATAGAGCCCCTTGAAGGCAGAGACTACATTCATCTGTGTATCTCCAGCCCCAATCACAGGGTATGGACCCCAATATTCTTGTGTGAAAAAAAGAAAAGTTCATAAGATGAACAATTTAAAAGTTAAGAAGAAGAGGAAATCTAAGACACAGGTACAAACTAAAGAACAGTCAGCTGTTATTCACAACCCTGCAAAGGGATGTGGGAATGGATGGAAGAAGTTGGCTCAGTATGCCCAGGGGACCAAGAAAGGCATCAAAATTAATTCGTTGGATTCAGCAAACATTAAGTACGTAAGAAGACCCAGGCACAGATAGACCTGAAGTGAAAGGAGGCAAAGAGGACTGGATTAAATCATTCCACTCCTACTTTTGCAGAATTAAACTCATTACGACTCCAATTTTAGTTAGCTATTGGTGCTTAGTGGATACTATGATAAATCCCTATACCTGTAGTAAAGTAACTTTAGCCAAGACGATGACCTAAATATGTGTTGCTACAGAGACTTTAGAACAGGAGATGAAGTTGAAAGACTTTCCAAGAATGAAGCCCTGGAGGATTTAAGTGGTGCCCACAGAAAGGACAGCTGGGGAGATGGCTACTGCTTCTCCCTCAGTAAGCATTTAGCTTGTACTTATTAAGTCTCTATCATGTGCCCAGTACTGAAGATATGAAAGTAGAAGCAATAAAGGATTACCAAAAATTCATCTAATTAGAAAATGCACCAGAACTTTCTGTACAACAAACATATTTAATCCAATCCAAATTAGTCACCTGTGATGGAGAGGGAAAGGATACAAGGAAAGAAAGAGATTCCAAGGAGAAGAGGAACTGTAAAATATCTAATGCTTCTAATGCATAAAATATTTTTACAATTCCCTTTGGAAACTGGCTTCTGAGGTGGTGGGCATTGTATTGAGCATTATCCATTATGGCAGGCTCTCTTCACTTGAAGAGATTTTTTTATTATTTATAATTTTAATGGAAAATTTCAAATATATACAAAAGAAGAGTAAAGGCATGATAAATCACCATGTACCTATCAGTCAGCTGCAACAATTATAAACCCATAGCCAATCATGCTTCATATGCCCTTGACCCATTTCTTCAACCTCAGATTATTCTGAACCCAATTCCAGGCATCATATCATTTCATTTCTAGTTTTCACAGTTTTCTGAATCATTAAAGGATAAGGACTCTTAAAAATGTAACCACAATACCATTTTTTAAAAATAATGCCATTTGCAGCAACATGGATTGATCTAGAGATTGTCATACTGAGTGAAGTAAGTCAGACACAGAAAAACAAATATATGGTATCACTTATATATAGAATCTTAAAAAAGGGTACAAATGAACTTATTTACAAAACAGAAGTAGAGTTACGGATATAGAAAACAAACTTATGGTTATCAGGGGTAAGTGGGGGGAGGGATAAATTGGGAGATTGGGATTGACATATACACACTGCTATATATAAAACAGATAATGAATAAGAACCTGCTGTATAGTACAGGGAACTCTACTCAATACTCTGTAATGGCCTATATGGGAAAAGAATCTAAAGAAAAAAAGAATGGATGTATATATATGTATAACTGATTCACTTTGCTGTACAGCAGAAAGTAACACAACATTGTAAATCGAGTATATTCCAATAAAAATTTAAAAATTAAATTAAAATTAACAATACCATTTTAATAACCATTTAATAATAGTATAATAATTCCTTAATATCATTAACTATTTAATCAGTGTTCAAATTGCCTATATTGTCTCATTTTTTATAATTTGCTTACTTAGATCAAGATTCCAAAAGATTTATGCATTGGAAATAGTTATGTTTAAGATTTTTAAAATTTCTTTGATTTATAGATTCTATCACCATCACCTTTTATTTTTTCATTGCAAATTATTTTTGGAATAATTCAAATTTTTGGTCCTGAGACTTTTCCAGGCTGGATGTTGTGGACTGTATTCCCATGGCAACATTTAACACACTTCTCTGTCCCCTTGATTTCCTGTAAATTGATCATTAGTTTTACAGATTTCAGCAGATTCAGGTTCAACTTTCAGAAAGACTAGTATTTGAGGATATATTTATTTTAAAGAAATACCTAAAGGTTTTTCAGAGTCCAATGTAATGAGAAAGATGGGGTGTTCACGTAAATGATACCATTTTAAGGGTGTATCTTAGAAGAAATGTGATTCAAAGATAAAAAGATTTATTTATTCATTTTACTCAAAATGGCTCTACATGCAATTCCAAGAATGGTTGCAAAGACTTTTTTTTTAAAGCAACAGCAATGACATTGAAATAAATAGAAAATTGTCCAAGGTGATGTTAACTTTTTGTGAAGTATGAAGTGCCTGTACGTTTGAAAAATTGGCTCTTGTTGCTATTGCTTTAATATGTTTTATGACTATGACTCTCAAGAACTTAGAGCCTTTTTGGGAACACACAGTAAATACAATTAAACAATTAAAGAATACAAACTAATGCATGAGAAGTTACTATGAAACGTGTTTCAAAGACAGAATTCTCACCAAAAAGAAGAGAGCATTTTCTATATTTGGGAAATACAACATACTATAAAAAGCTTGATAATTAAGCCAAGTTGGAAAAGGTATAGTCAATGGCAGGAAGAGATGCTTAAGGATAGAGTCATTGGATAACAGAAAAAGAATGGTAGAAAGAAAAAAAAACATTAAAACTATGTGATTTTCATAAAAGCAAAAATAAACAAATGGGACCTAGTCAAACTTATAAGCTTTTGCACAGCTAAGGAAACCATAAGCAAGACGAAAAGACAACCTATGGACTGGGAGAAAATATTTGCAAATGATAAAACTGACAAGGGATTAATTTCCAAAATATACAAACAGCTCATACAACTCAATAACAAAAAAAAATCCAATCCAAAAATGGTCAGAAGACCTAAATAGACATTTCTCCAAAGAAGACATACAGATGTCCAAGAGGCACATGAAAAGATGCTCAACCTCGCTAATTATTAGAGAAATGCAAATCAAAACTACAGTAAGATACCACCTCAGGATGGCCGTCATTAAAAAGTCAGCAAATAACAAATGCTGAAGAGGGTGTGGAGAAAAGGGAACCCTCCTACACTTTTGGTAGGAATGTAAATTGGTGCAGCCACTATGAAAAACAGTATGGAGGGTCCTTAAAAAAACAGTTGCCATATGATCCAGCAATCCAACTCCTGGGCATATATCCACAGAAAACTCTAATTCGAAAAGATACATGCACCCCAATGTTCATAGCAGTACTATTTACAATAGCTAAGAAACAGAAGCAACCTAAATGTCCATCGACAGATGAATGGATAAAGAAAATGTGGTATATATACACAATGAAATACTACTCAGACATAAAAGAGAATGAAATAATGCTATTTGCAGCAACATGGATGGACCTAGAGATTATCACACTAAGTGAAGTAAGTCAGAAAGAGAAAGATAAATTCCATATAACATCACTTATATATGGAATCTAAAATGTGACACAAATGAACTTATTTACCAAACAGGAACAGACTCACAGACACAGAAAACAAACTTATGGTTACCAAGGGGATAAATTAGAAGTTTGGGGTTAGCAGATACAAACTAGTATACATAAAATAGATAAACAACAAGGTCCTACTTTAGCACAGGGAACTAAATCCAATATCCTGTGATAAACCATAATGGGAAAGAATATGAAAAAAATATATATATATATATATATCTGAATCATTTTGCTGTACACCAGAAACTAATAAAACATTGCAAATCAACTATACTTCAGTAACTAAAAGAAGAAAAAAACTATTTGATTTCCCCAAATTCGATGAATATACAAATGTTTAGACAAGTTACACCTGTGCTTCATTTTAGATTGCTATAAGACAGACTTCAGACAGGTGCAATCCTGTTTTGTTGAATGCAGCAAAATTAGTAGTAAATATGATTGTATTGTCTATGAATAAACAAATTCGTTGTGATTTTAATAACCTGTGAGGATAAGTGAGGAAGTAGTAGGTTAGAAAACATCACTGTATGTTGATAGAGTCACTTACATTAACAGAATCAGAGTGTGCAAATGTGTTCAGAGGAAGTTATCAGTAGATTAAGCTTATCAAAAAAAAATTCAACAGAACTTCTCATCCAAGGACATTTCTCTATTGAGATTTTTATTTAGGAATTCTCACATAACACCTTCTGAGAATAACAAATATGCCTTAATGAGACACGCTGATCAGTGGAATCCAAAATATACTGTATGGCAAAATATCATGCGATTCTAGAGTGAGACTCAATGTGGTGAGATGTGATCCAGCCATAGTATAATGTAACTTGAAAGTTGCCTAATCACAGTTTTGCGTGGGCAAAATACAAAGCATGTTTGTGCCACCCCATCTCCTTTGCTCATCATGGATCTTATGAGAAAAACCTGGATTTTGCCCACAGGACATCACCTTACAATGCATTGTGGAGAAAGAAGAGCTCCCAGTATCAACCTACCGTAATCATAGCATTTAAAAAAATATGTGCCTGGGGCTTCCCTGGTGGCGCAGTGGTTGAGAGTCCGCCTGCCAATGCAGGGGACACGGGTTCGTGCCCGGTCCGGGAAGATCCCACATGCCGCGGAGCGGCTGGGCCCGTGAGCCATGGCCGCTGAGCCTGCGCGTCCGGAGCCTGTGCTCCGCAACGGGAGAGGCCACAACAGTGAGAGGCCCGCGTACAGCAAAAAAAAAAAAAAAAAAAAAAAAGTGCCTGTACTTGTGTGTGTATGCTTGTATATTTATTTGAGATGAAACTGTGACTAATAAATTTTGTGCCCCTTGGGAATTTACCTAAATGTTCTCTCTGGTGTTTCACACGGCAAAAGATAGCAGATGTTTCATTTATCCTCCTGACATTTGTTCAAACATATTTCCAGGGATCAAGACAATGTATTCTAACTAATGCATCTTACTTGATCTATCAGCAGCATTTGACACATAATCATTCCCCATTTATTGAAATTCTTCTCTCCTGGCTCCCACCATCCTTCTCATTTCCCTTCTACCTCCCCGGTTGCTCCTTTTGCATTCTCCTTTTCCTGGTTTCTCATCCTTCTGGTCTCAAAATATCAGTGTATCTTTTCTTTATCTACACTCAGACCCTTGGTGATCTTATTCAGTCTAGTAACTTTAAATACCATTCCTACGGCCAAAGACTCTCAAATTTAGTCTTCCAGCATAGACTTTCCCTCAAACTGCAGTCTCATGTTTCCAACTGCCTCTTCAGCACCTGTGCTTGGCTATCAAATGGGCATCTCAAACGCAACATGTCACAAACTGTATTCCTGGTTTCCAGCCTCCTCCTGTTTCCCCTGTAGTCACCTCCAGTCACCTTTCCAAATCAGTGGTGCTCTTGGAGCACTGTCTTACCTCTTGTAATTCTCCTATGCCACCTTTATCCTTTCCTATCTACTTTCATCTGTAAAGGCTCTTGAACTCCTGAAAAGAATATATGCTTCATTTTCTATCAGTATAGTTTTAACAAGATGAGATCAGGTTAAATAAAAAGGGCAGCCACTAAGGGATCCAAAATTTACAAATTGTACTGAGGGGATTTGTACTTATGAGACTCATACATAGGTTTATGCTATTGAATTAGTATGGCATAATTTTAATACCTCAGTTAGCATTTTTGAAGCTTCCTTTGTTTCTCTCTCCTCTAGCTGGTAGATCCTTTCTCTATTGCATATATTTAAGTCAGCATGGTTTAATCTCAGCTAAGTCCAGCAGAAATATATTGAACACCCACTGTATGCCACAGCTACATGATAAGCATACATCATCTTTGTCTCAGCAATATTTAATGTTTAGCAAGACAAAATATTATATACAAGGGAGACTTCAAGGCAAATTCAAAAACTATGACGTTTCATCAGCAAGAGAGAGCATCTTCTTATAGATTTGACAAACTAAGATGCTATTGGATTAACTCCCTGCCAAAAACAACCACGAAACATGGACATAATGCAAAAAACTTTCTGAGAGTACTGGAGACCAACAGAAACAGATTCTCTCAGAAGCGCATAATAATTTGAGAAAGAAACACAGGAGCTACACTGGTAAGTAAGTCTACAAGGCTTTTAACCTTGAACTAAATTCAGTCCACACTGTTTACACAGTGGCAACAAAGACATATGTGTTAAGATCCACAGTCTTTCTAACCTGGGGAAAATACTGAAGCCAGAAAACAATAAATGCTGAAGAGAGCGGGGGGATCTCAAAGGAGAAAGGGTCAACTCAGCTAAAGACAAAAGATCAGGACTGAGATCAGAGATGCTGCCCAAGAGTCAGCGCTTACAGCTCAATTCCAGCCCAAAGAAATTGACATTATAGGACAAAGGAAACACTCACTGGAGAAAATAGCACAATCCAGAATCTCTACAACTTAACATTCATAATGCCCAAAATACCACCCAAAATTAACTGAAATAAGGAGAACCAAGAAAAAGGAACCCTTTCTCAAGAGGAAAGAAAATCTACTGAGTCTGACTGCTAAATAAACCAGATATTGGAACAAATGGGCATGGATTGTAAAGCAGATATTGTTGAGTTGTTCTCAATGAACTAAAACAAAACATGTTTCCAATGAATAAAAATATAAGCAAAATCATAGAAAGCACCTGCCAAGAAACAGAAACAATGAAAAATAACCAAATGGAAATTCTAATATAAAATTCTGAAATAAAAATTTGATGATGAACTTGAGACAACAACCACCAAAAAAGACAAGCTCTCCACCCAAGACAGCAGAGAAAAGATTGTTAGATAGATGATAGATAGATAGATAGATAGACAATGTTATATTATTCAACCACAAAAATGAAGAAAATCTTGACATTTGCAACAACATGGATGGACCTCGAGGACATTATGCTATGTGAAATAAGCCAAACAGAGGAAGATTAATACTATACAATCTCACTCATATGTGCAATCTCAAAAGCCAAACTCATAGAAACAGAGAGTATACCAGTGATTGTCAGGGGCTGGGCAGATGGGGGTGGGGGAAAATAATGAGGAGCTGTTGTTCAAAGGGTACAAATTTTCCATTATAAGATCAATAAATCCCGGGAATCTAATGTAAAACATGGTGACTATAGTTAATAATATGGCACTGTATACTTGAAATTTGCTAAGAGAGTAAATCCTAAGTGTTCTCATCCCACCAAAACAAACAAAAAAATTAACTGTGTGAGGTGACGGATATGTGAATGAACTTGATTGTGGTAACCATTTCAAGTGAAGTGTATATGTCTATCTAACCATCACATCGTACACTTTAAACATATACATTTTTTATTTGTCAATTATACCTCAGTAAGCTGGGGAAAAAAAGGAGAAAAGGGAAAATAAAGGCATTTGCAGGGAATCAACAGATGCAAACCTGCACTACAAGAAGAACTAAAGGAAATTCTTCAGTCTAAAGGAACATGATACCAGATAAAAACTAAGATTCCCAGAAAAGAATGAACAAGTGGTAAAGAGCTATATAAATGGTAAATATGGAAATGGTAAATGTCTGGATAACTGCAAGTTATTTTTCATGTTGCCTTTTACAAATTTGTTTCTTTATAAATCATGCAATGTTTAATACAAAATTTAAAACATTTCCTTTTAGGATTTTAAAATGTATTTATGTAACATAAGTAACATTTTTTATTACACAAGTTTCATATATATATATCAAATAAAACAAAAAGGAAGAGAAAATGGATCTACTGTATACGTTTGCAAGATTTTTATAATTTATTTCAAGTAATATATATTAACTGTAAGTGGACTGTGAAAAGTTAATGATGTATGCTGCTGTTATTCTATAAGGCAACCATTTAAAATGTAGACATATAACCCAAAATTTCACAGGAAATTGTAAGTAGAATTCTAAAAAAATATATCCAAATAATAATTTTTTTAAAAATCAGGAAAAGAGGAACAGAGAAACGAAACTAAAAGAGACAAGTAAAAGAAGAGTAAAATAGCAGACTCAAATTTAAAAGATAGCAATTATTACACTAAAAGTTAATTAACTAAATACTTTAATTAAAAGGTAGAGATTGTCCAAATGTTTTTTTAAAACTCATAGTCTACCTCCAAGAGACACACTTTAAAGCATAAAGCTAGATTGGCTAGAGGTAAATAAATGGAAGAGATATACCATACATATACTAAGCATAAGGAAACTATAGTAGAATATATAATATATATATCTATCAGAGAAAGTAGATATTAAGACAAAAAGAGGGGCACTTGATAATAAAGTGTCAATTCATCAGGAAAACATAAAAATCATAAATATGCAAGTACCTAATAACAGAAGTTTAAAATACATGAAGCAAAACTTAACAGAATTGAAAGGAGAATTATAAAATTCCACAATTTTACATGACGATTTTAACACACGTTTTCTAAGCAATTTATTAAATAACCAGGCAAAAATCAACAGACATGGAAACTCTGAACAGCACTATCAAATATCTTGACTTAATTAACATTTATAAAACTCTACATCCCAAGGTAGCAGAATGAACATCCTTTTCAAATGCACTGGTATGTTTACCAGGATAACCATATTTTGAGTAATTAAAAAAAAGCATCAATAAATTTTTAAAAGTTTGAAAGCATACAGAATATATTCTCTAACCCCAATATAATTAAATTAAAACCCAATAATAATAGGATTGCCAGAAAAATTCCAGATGTTTGGAAATTAAACAACATATTTCTAAATAAATATTGGGTTGAATAAAAAATTAAAGATCAATTATAAGAAAATATATCACAATTTGTGGGCTGCAGCTAGAGCAATGCTTAGAGGGAAATGTTTAGCACTAAAAGCCTATATTAGAAAAAAAGAGGAGTCTGAAATGAATGACCTAAGCTTCTACTCTAAGAAACTAAAAAGAGAATTAAATTAAATTAAGCCCAAGTCATGCAGAAATTGGGAAATAAATCTGAGAGCAGAAATCAATGAAATAGAAAACAGAAAACAACAGATAAAAATCAATGAAATTAAAATATTTTGGGGGGGAATCAATAAAATGGATAAATGTTTAGCCAGAGAGAGAGAGAGAAAGAAGGAAGGAAAGAAGGGAGGGAAGGATAGAAGGAGGAAGGAATGAAAGAGATGACATCATTACAGAGCCTTCAGACTTTAACAGCATAATAAGGGAATAGAGTGAACAACTTTTTGGCCATAAATATGGCAACCTGTATGAAATGGACACATTTCTTAAAGACATAAACTACCAAAACTCATCAGAGAAAAATTGAGCTGCCTATATAAATTTTTAAAATTGAATTCATAATTAACACTCTCCCCTACCTCCAACACACACACATGCACAATCCCTTAAGCTCAGATTGTTCCACTGAAAATTTTTTTCCAAACATTTACAAAGGTTATAATTCCAATCCTTCACTTTCAGAAAAAAGGAAAGGGAATGATTCCCAACTCATTTTGTGAGGTTAATGTTACCTTGACTTCAAAAATACATAAAGACATCACAGGAAAAGAGAACCACAGACTAATATTCCTCATGAACATAGACATAAAAATTTCTTAAGGAAACATTAGCAAATAAAATCCAACAAAAGTACAAAAAGAATAATACATTATGACTATGTGGAAGTCAATCCTGGGAATTCAAAGTTGGTTTAATACTTGAGAAACCAATCAATACGATTCACAATAATAATCAAATAAAGGGTAAACCATATGGTCACTTCAGTGGATGCAGGAAATTGATAATCTATTTTAAAATTTATATTGAAATGCAAAAGACCAAGAAGAACCAAAATAATTTTGGAAAATAAGCACAAAGTTGAAGCACTTACACTGTCTAATTTTAAGACTTACCCTAAAGATACAGTACTCAAGACAATATGATCTTGGTATAAGGGTAGACCAATTGATCAATGGAACAGATTAGAGAGTCGAGGAATAGACCCATATGTATACAATAAATTGATTTTTGACAAAGGTGCAAAGTTAATTAATTGAGAAAAAAATATATCCTTTTCAACAAAAGATGCAAGAACTGGATATCTTCTTCTCTTGGTTGTTTTATAATTTTGTATTTACTTGTTGAGATTTCGTAATTTGAAAGTGTCTTTCTCTTTGCTTTGAAAGAATATTTAAAATTGGTGAGCTAGATTTATTTGTTGTTTTCTGTTGCAATTAACTTTCCTTATGTGTTATCGCTGTGTTTTTTTTTCTTTCCAGTTTTGTTGAGATATAATTGACATACAGCACTATATAATGATGTGACTTACATGCATCATGAAATGATTACCACAATGCTGGATATGTGTATGGAAAAGAAAACTTTGACCCTCACTTCTCAGCATATGCAGAAATTAAGTCAAATAGGTAATAAACTAAAACTATGAAACTGCAAAAGAAAACACAGAAGAAAATCTCTGTGACATCAGGTTGGGCAATGAATTTTTAAACAGGACCCAAAAAGCATAAATTTTTTAAAAGAAAAAATTTAAAACTCTTTCTTTCTGAAATCCATCATTACCAGAACCAAAAGGCAAGTGACAAAATGTGATAAAGTTTTTGCAAAAATATATCCAACAAACAGCTTATCCCCAGAATATATAAAGAACACTTACAAGTCAATTATAAGACAATAAATACATAGATGAAATAAATGAAAAGATACTTCACAAAAGCACATACACAAATGCCCAGTAAGCACACAGAGTGTTGCTCGTCATCACAACTATCAGAGAAATTAAAACCACAAGGAGATACCACTACACATGCATTAGAATGGCTAGAGTTAAAAAGACTGACCACATCAAGTGTTGGTGAGGATACGGAACAAATAGAACTCTCTCAAACATTGCTGGTGGGAATGCAAAATGTTACAGCCACTTTTGAAACCAATATGCAGTATCTTATATAATTAAACATATATTTATTCTAATTCTAGGTATCGACCTAAGAGAAATGAGAACACATGTTCACACAAAGACATGTACATGTATGGTCACAGCAATAATAACCAAAAATTAGGAACAAACCAAATGTTCATCAACTGGGCAACTGATGAACAAGTCGTGCTATATCCATACTATAGAATATTGCTCAGCAACACAAACAAAATAGTAATAGAGCCAACAACATGAATGCATCTCAGAAACATTTTGCTAAGTGAAAGAAGTCACACAGTGTACTTTATGGTATTGATTATATGATATTCTAGGAAAGACAAACTTATAGTAACACCAGGTGGATCAGTGGTTACCTGGGGAGGAAATCAACAGCAAAGTGGCATGAGAATACTTCTAAGATAAAGGGAGCTGTATATATTTTTATTAAAATGGTGCTTACACAATTTTATACAATTACCAAAATTCATCCAGCTATAGCCTTAAAATGGCTTTATTGTACATAAATAATATATTTTAAAAGAGCAAGAAAGACCTGCTCAGAGGGTCACAAGAGCTTTTATTAAGAGCTCAGTCCTTGCTCAGAGGGTCACAAGAGCTTTTATTAACAGTTTCTTGTGGAAGCTGGGGCTTGAATTATAAATGAAATGCCCTGATAGGTAAGAAAACGCCAGTCGTGGGGACCTCATTGCTTGGCACAGAACCTAGTAGATATAAGAACACTAGAAATGCTTATGGAGGAAAGAAGGGGAAAAGAAAAGAAGAATAGAAAGAGATCAGCCATGGTCAAAAGAGAAGAGAAAGTCCAGGATGGCCAATTTTCTCAAATTCCTTGATTGCTGAAGAAGAGTCCTTGATTTGGTAAAGCATTTGGATTTTACTTAGACTGTGATATAAATCCACTGGAGAGTTTGGAAAAATGGAAAGACATTTTCTCATTTATGTTTTAAGAAGATTTTTCTGGCTGCTGGGTGAATTGTATATAAAAAGGAAGACAAAAGTGGACACAGGAAGATCGGATAGAAGGCTATTATCACAGTCCACGTAAGAGGTGATGTTTGGAATAGAGTGGTGGTCCTGAAAACAGAAAAGTGAATGGATATATTTTGGAAACAGATCTACAAGACTTGCTAGAGTGGTGTGCAGGAACATGAAGACTCAAGGATGATTACCTATACAGATGGTTTGAGTAACTAAGTAAGTAGTGATGCCATCTCCTTAGATGGACAAGATTTTGTCTAAAAGCGGAGGTGATATTGTGAAATTTTAGTATTTTAAAACTCTTCTCTTTAATATGTATCACTTGAATTTTCAACATTCAATTTTTATGAACAGAATATGTATGAAAGTAGGGAAGACTCTATATTTAAAGCCGGTTTGCTATATCACACTTCACAACTGGGTGCTGACCTCTAATATTCTAAGCAGTAATTTTCTTAAATGTGAGACTTTTGATATCAAAATATAAGACTGCATGGGAAAGATATAATTTCATTAAGCATTAGGATATAAGGTATAAGATAAATATATCAGATGGAATGACTAAGGGTTTTACAATGCTGCTTAAACAATCATTGGCCGGCTCTGACCCCATTTTCCTAATTTCTCCGGAATCCTGACAAAATACAATCTGAGACAAAAAGAAATCATTTTTCACATGGTTCCCTGGTGATATCTTGTCTGTCATAAATTACTTCATTAAAATTAAACCACTCATTGTTATGAGGATTAAGATGACTTGAAATTAAAATGAACCTCCATGGAAAAAGAATCTCCTGTTACTTATATTTATGAGCACTAGAAATCCTGGGAGTTTGCAAGTCCACACAATACTGCAGAATTTAAACTAACAAACATATCTCTGAAGAGATGACTCAGATTTAAAGTTCCAAAGCTGACAGAAACTTTAATAGAATTAGTTTTTTGTAATTTATTAAAGTCCAGGAATAAGGACCCAGAGCCTATTCTCTGCCCCCAACATACCTGGCTCTGTAACTCTGAAGCTTCCCCTTCAGAAAGAAGACATACAGATGGCCAAAAGGCACATGAAAAGATGCTCAACATCACTAATTATTAGAGAAATGCAGATCAAAACTACAATCAAAACTCACCTCACACCAGTCAGAATGGCCATCATCAAAAAATCTACAATTAATAAATGCTGGAGAGGGTGTGGAGAAAATGAACGCTCCTACCCTGTTGGTGGAAATGTAAATTGGTACAGCCACTAAGAAGAACAGTATAGTAGTACCTTAAAAAACTAAAAATAGAGCTACCACATAATTCTTCAATACCACTCCTGGGCATACATTCAGAGAAAACCGTACTTCAAAAAGATAGGTACATGCACCCAAATGTGCAGCACTATTTACAGTATCCAAGACATGGAAGCAACTTAAATGGCCATGGACAGATGATTGGATAAAGAAGATGTGGTATACATATACAATGGAATATTACTCAGCCATAAAAAAGAATGAAACAATGCCATTTGCAGAAACATGGATGGACCTAGAGATTGCCATACTAAGTGAAGTAAGCCAGACAGAGAAAGACAAATACCATATGATATCTCTTATATGTGATATATTTTAAAAAATACAAATGAACTTATATACAAAACAGAAATAGATCCACAGACATAGAAAACAAACTTATGGTTACCAAAGGGGGAGAGGGGGGAGGGATAAATTAGGAGTTTGAAATTAACATATACACACTACTATATATAAAATAGATAAGCAACAAGTACCTGAATCACTTTGCTGTATACCTGTAACTAACACAACATTGTAAATCAACTGTACTTCAATAAAAATAAATAATAAATAAATAAAAATTAAAATAAATTAAAAAGGCAATTGTTTCCCCGTCCACCAAAAAATGAAGGAAATCTGTAGGGAACATGCCAGAACTAGATGGTGGTTTTACAGAGCATGATGGAAGCACTGTGAGTCAAGTACCCGTGTTTTAAGATTAAAATTTGGTGTTCAGGAACTTCTTAGTATATGAATGATCTCCTTCAGGCAAGGAAAGGTAGGGGTATAGACGGGAGCAAGACACTTCAAATAGTGCTGAGTAGACACACAGCAGGCATTCAGTAAATTTCTGCCTACTGATATATTAATTGCAAAAAAGCATTCGAAGGGGAATGGAAAAGATACAATTCCACATCTTGAAAATACCTCATTTTACCATAATATTTACAAATAATACCATGAGTGGTATATGTGATTCGGAAGCAGATTAGAAAGTTTGCAAAATAAACCTTTTGTTAATTCTTTGTATAACTCTTCAGGGCTTTAAAAATTTTTTTTGCATTTACATTTACACGAGGCCATTCCTGTTCACTACAGATTATAGAACATTTTAGATAGAGAGAGTTACAGGGTTTAATTTTAAAAGAAAAAAACTCCACGTTATTTCAAATACTAATCAAATACAATTTGAAATAACTTTTGAAATAATTTGGTTTAAAGGTAAACTATTGTTTTCGCTGGTGCCCTCCATAAACGTTTGCAAAATAAATTAATTTTTTTAAATAAGGAGGCCTCTCCTCCACTCCTTGGCACCATTGCTATCACAGCTGTACTGAGGAATATAATTTTCAATGCATTTGCAAGCGCACTTACCTGAATTGATGTACTCAATCCTTCCATACACAGTACTGAACACCTGCTCTGTACCAGGCATCATATTAGGCTTTGAGAAATATGACGTTCATAATAAACCATTTTAATTATTCATTAAAATATATGCCCCAATCCTTTCTAGGCAACACTTTGCTAGCCTATATTAAAACAGTAATTTTGCCAATAATAAATCTGAATTTATTTTGTAATAGTTTAAAAGTCTTATAGGCCTTGCTCCTATCAGGCTGAAATGACAAATGCATCTGACACCTCATGCCCTTCTCAGGGTCAGGTCTTCTCAGCATCCCCCTCCAACTGCAGTCCTTTCTGGCAACACCTTTGACAAAGCCTAACATGATAGCATCAACCCTCAGCTCTACCATGACTTTCTCACATCTATTCTTGGGCTTTCTGACAGAGCAGCAAGCACTCACATAAATGCAATGGAAAAACTGAGGGAGTTAATACCCCCATGGAGCAGTTGTGAATAAATGCTCCCTTCTTCCGTCCCTTGGGTAATCATTTTGTGGGATAGCTCCTCAGAAGCACCCTATACAGGGCCTGCTTAGTATTGAAGCTGCATTGGCTTTACCTCCTTCCCTATTTCCCTTCTCCTTGTCCCTCACTCCTGATTCCTGGGGTAACTTCTCAACATAAACAATTTCCATGCAAGCCCTTCTCTCAGCCTCTGCTTTTATAGGGGAACAAAGCTAGGATAGGGAGGTTTCACTAGTCACAAAATCCTCAGTGAGGCACATAGCTGCAAATCCATACACCACTGAAGTCATTCTCCTCCCCTCAAGAAAGACTTCATTAATATATTCTTCTAGTCACAGCTTATTTAACAAAACCTAAATTTCTTGCCTAATGCTAAAGGTTCTGAATAATCTTCACCTCCACCTCAGCCACCTCCACTCTCAATATCCAGGCTTACTCCCTCCTTTTTGCTCAGCCAGAACCTCCCTCTAGATGTCCTCTCACTACTAGTCAAGCATAACCGGCCTTGACCTGTGCTCTGAACTCCCATGGCTTTCAGAGCCTGTACGACCAAGTTCAAAACAACAGTATTGTCTCAAAGTCTGATTATTTTTTTTTACCCTCTCCAATTACACTTTTAGGATCGAGGCACTAGTTATATTGTATTTTTGCATTTCACAGCACTTAGCAAAATGTGGACACACGGTAGGTCCTTAATAAATGTATATTGTTGATAGATTTTCCTTCCAGCATACTTCACAGGACACTGCAAGCTATTCCAACATTAGCTGGGCAAGAAAGAGAACCTAGGTTTTCCCCAAGGTCAGACTTGTTACTCTCTGTTTTTGAGAAAAATGAAGGATATGACCAAATCTGACAGAAATTAGCATGCATAAATGCATGTACTCACCCCCCAAAAATAACTACTACGCTTCTGCTTCAGGTTAAAATGTCTTTTTTTTTTTTTTTTTTTTTCCAAAAGAAGTGTTTAATCAGTGTCAGTGACTCAAATTGTTAGGGAAATGTAACTCTTCAACTTTTGGGGGAAGTTCAGGGTACAGAGAAAAAGCTATCTGTGAGGAATCACTACCAGTAGGTTACTTCCAGACTCCAGTTATAGCCTGTTATTGAACCCCCTTCCTACAGTCGATAGAACTTAGCAGTGTATAGAGCAGTTTGGGGGATGACCATTTCTAAAGTGCTGAACGTTCCTGGCAAGCTCTAACAACAACAGCAAGATGTGTTTGTTTGCTGTCATCTATAGTCACTGCCTTGCCTTAGTTCAAGCCCGTATTATTCCTTTTCTGGATGAGTATAAAATTTCCCAGGGACTATCCACTGGATAAAAGTCAATCTTTTTACTATGACCTCCGAGGTCCTTCCTGGTTTGATCTCTGAATACTTCTTCAGTGGGACCTCTCACACACTTCTACCCCTCCCAAACCTAAATTCTAATCATTCAAAATTAATTGCAGTTTTCTTTCAACTCTGCCTTTGAACATTTTGTTTCCTCTTTTTGAAATGCAACACCCTTTCTTTGCTTGATTAACTCATTTTTGATGTTCAACACTCACCTCAGTCACCATTTCCTCCAGAGAGAAACCCCTGATGCTTCTACCTCAGTTAAGGATTTATTGGTATGTGTCCATCATTATAATTCTATGTATTACACTGAATTTTATTTAGCTGATTTTCTGTACCTGAGTTCCATTAGGGCATTAACCAGTTTATATTTGTATTGGTTTCCTCAACATATAATAAGCCATCAATAAATTTTTAAAGAATAAATAAATTAATACTAGAGGATATTGAAATAAAAGCTAGTATGTTATTGCTGTTAGAAAGTAAATGGTAAAGCAAAGGTCTTAATTATAAAGAGATATTTGGAAAAAACAGGACTAAAATGAAGCGAGAAAAGTATAGAGGAACAATGTGGAACAGAGGTGGTCACACGAATCTATCACTGGTGATCCCCAAGATCCCAGGATGGCCTAGGGAGGGACAAAAGAGCTCAGATCAGAGAGACTTAGGTAAAGAGCTATGTACATGTAGCTTGCTGTATAAGATTTACAGACTGAAATTTCTGACACTGGTAAGCACCTCGTACACACTAACTGACTAAATGATGACTGAATTTGGGTTTTTGAGCTACTCTGATGGGTACAGATCCTGGATCCACCCTTTACCTGCTGTATGTGCTTAACCTCTCTGAACCTGTTTCTTCACCTACAACATAGGGCCACCTGAGTATTGGGGTTGTAGCGAGGATTAACACTGATGTGTGCAGAGAATGTAATACAGATGCTCAGAGAGTATTTATTTAATAAATGGCAGCTATATTAGTCAGAGTTGTCCAGAGAAACAGAATATAAGGATATGAAAAAATATATATATTCATAAATATACATATATTCCAAGCCGGAGACGCAGGAACGCCGGCAGTGTAGTCTGAAGGCCTGAGAATCAGGAGCACAAAGGGCAGGAGAAGATCAATTTCCCAACTCAAAGAGTTAATCAGGGAGAAAATTCAATCTTTCTTTGCCTTCTTGTTCTATTCAGACCTTCAATGGATTGGATGTTGCCCACCCACATTGGGGAGGGCCATCTACTTTACTCAGTCCCTCAATTCAACTCTAATCTCTTTCAGAAACACCCTTACAGACACACCCAGAAATAATGTTTAACTACCTATGTGGGCATCCCTTGGCCCTGTCAATTTGACATGTAAAATTAACCACCACATTGGCTGTTGCTCTAGTAGCAGTAGTACCAGTAGTGGTTGTTGTTTTCATTTTAGTAGTAATAATAATCATCTTATCTAAAGAAGAGATACCCTTGATTCTTTGGGTGTCAGTAGCAGAACTCGCCAAAGGTAAAGGTGGGACCTCCTCTACTAAGAGTCCACTTTTATCATTGGCTCTGGACCATTTCCTCCTTTCTCAAATTTGCTGCCCTCAACAGTCTGGGCCATCTCAAGCATACCAAACTGTGCTAGTACAGATTAAGTGAGAGAGAGCATCATGGCTACTCTGAGTTCTTCATTACCATATTTAACTAAGAAAATGCTTGAGTAATCCTTCTCTCCATTAGGAGCATTCCAGTAACTGAGCATCTTCTCACCCCTTCATTTCATGACCATTTTAAGACCAACAGAAAAAAGTCACAATATTGAATAGATTGGATGTAGAACTATTTTTCATTATTCTTCTACCGTGTTTGAAATTATCTCTCAGCCCGCCTGCTAGCAGCTCCAGACACCTCTAAATCCCTGAGGCTAGGCAAATGTATTCTCTAAAATGCCTGAATAGCAAATTATTTTTAACAGCACCCCATCTCTCTTTCCAAGCAGAGCATATGACTCAGAAACCACCCTTTCTCCTGCTGACTGCCATCCCTCTTTCATCTCAGGATGAACAGACCACTTTAGTGTTGATAACCAGTCCATTTATGTTGAGACTGCCAAATTAAAGGGACCCACACTTGATGTTTGTGGGGATCCAATTATCGATAGCTATTACTAACAAACATGAGATTTGTGGGTTGTTTTTTTTTTTAGTTTTGATGTGCTGCAACCAGGATCTTCCTTGCAACTCACCTTTAATTCAAGCTTGAAGCAAAATATAATAATGAGACACAGGTCTACTGAACAATATTCAAATATCTGTCTGATGGCAAAACTCATTAAAAGCCACGGGCCTCTTATGATGAGCCAGTACTTTCTGCTTGACACCAAAACAATATGTGCATGAACTTCTCAAAGAACCAGCTGGAAGTATACCTTATCAAAAAGCAGGGTCAAAATTATGCATCAGCCCATGAAGTTTACACAAAACTTACTAGCATACTGGAAGAGTCAAGAAACAACAAACCAACTGCCTGCAGTAGTATCCATTTAATGATTAAAAAGAAAATATTGCATTTCTGTGATAATCTATCTTCGCAGCGTTTACAGACACCTAGTCCTCACATCTAGCAAATTTCAGAAATATAAAATGAATAAATTTTAGCTTCAAATGTATGTAGGATATCTTTTCCATTTCACCATATTACTTTAGTAAACAACAGAAATATTTAAAAATAAATACAAAAAGCAATAGTTTTGCAATGATGCATTTGAATGTAGTATGTATAATCACACAGAGAGGAAACTTTATGGAATTACACTCACTGCTATACAAATTAAAGCACAAAATAGGACAACATATTATCAAAGACCTATACTTATTACTCTATCTAATTCGTAACATAGCAGCTTTCAGGAAAATTACATGTTTCTATAAAAAGCCAACCCACAGTCTTTGGTTGATATTATTCCTTTGAAGCTGTATGCTCCTAAAACTAGGAATTTGGAGTTTTAGAATGTCATACCTGTACAATCAGATACTGTTCTTCATGCTATTGTCCAACCAATTCTTATCCCAAAGTCCACTTATAGCAATAACAGCAACATATTTTTTTCTGTCATTAAGTATAATCATGATTATAATAACAATGGCAAAAATATATATAGTTTTTTCTCAGAAGGGCATGGAGACATTTACAGATGTGTATATTTACAGATGCATTGTCTTTGTGAAATAGGTTGAAGTAGATTATACACACTTTTCACCTAGAAAAATGGGAGCAGAATAATTTTCCTAAGGTTGGCCTTGGTATGACTATATCATGGGTTTTTATTTATCGACTAGTTAAACACTTATTTCACTCTCTGTTCCCCACTCTGTAATGTTAAACATCCAATCAGAAATAATTTTTTATTCATGTAATATCTATACTTCTATGATTCTTACCAGTAGTTCCTAAATATACCCTCAAATTAAAATGAGCTTTTCTCACATGTCTACTAGTGTTTTTCCTAACCACTTTATAACACCCACTACTTTTACTTATCACATTTTTTTTTCTAGCCATAGTAGTTCAGTGAGAAGCTCTCTGAGATATCTTTGATATGGAAGAGAGCCACTGAAAAAGGAAGCTTAGAAAAAACCAGGAAATTCTATTTCTAAACACTGAAGTATAGAAATAAACACAGTCACGCACTGGTGAAGATAACATACTGTTGCTATCATAATGAGGTATGGTATTTGGATTAAGTTGAAAGGAAAGCATATCTAATTATACAGCTAAATGGCAGATGACAATTTGAACTGCTTGATATAGTTTATAGATTAAAAAGTTCACAGAGCCTTTATCTAATTTTTTCTCCCCATCCTTTGATAACCTCTTAAATGGAATGTTGAGAATAGCAACCTTCAAGTGACTGAGCACATAGGAGGCTTAACTTTTCCTAATGACCTTTTAATGCAAAGCAAAAGGTCAACAGTTAGTGCTACTCACATTGAGGCTGACAAAGAATGCGGACTAAGTCTAAATGACAAAAGCTTGTTGTTGGAGGTCACTTCTCAATTGACTTTCTTGACATTAATGCTTGTTATAACCCAGGCAACTAGTTCTCAAGTTGCTGTTCTCTCTTCAAAGGCTTGCTTATTATAGATAAGATATTTGTCAAAGACATAGTTAGCTTACTCAGTTACTTGAATAGTCTGTAGAAATAAACCTTCAAATGTTGCTCATTCTTTCACAAGAAACATATTTTAGTACATTTTCTTTAAACTAGGTTGAAATTTTAAGCTCCGTCTCTAGAACATACATGTAATGAGCTTTAGGTCTTTGGCATTCCTTGATGTGTCAGTGGTGTTAATACTGTGGGTATATTCTCAGGGTCTTCTTGGTTTATGTGCATTTTCAGAAGGTGTGGTTCAGTAGAATGTGTACTGGATTCACTCAGCTGAGCAGAGTCGCAGTGCCCACTCTGATATTCACCAGTTTTTAAATTAGCATTGTTTGAGAAGCTGCTCTTAAACTCAGGGGCTGCCTAAACGTTTATATGAGAGTCTAGTGGACAAGAGTCCTGTTTGGGTCTCAGTTTTCTAATTTATACATTTGGGATTTGTATAAATGATCTGTAATTTTACCTACACTGATATTGTATTTCACACGTTTGTCCTCTGTCACCTTTAGCTGAATCACAACATCTTGAACATTCAATAGCCCCATCTGTTCATACTAGATTGAACACTCTGCTCTCTCCCACTCCTTCAGTTTTGGCAAACATGTTTTTACAGTAATTTGGACGATCTGAGGCATGTTCCTCAGCCTTTTCCAACTAGGATATATTTCTTTCTCATATGGGGCACAGAAGAAAGAACTGTGCCATAACTTCAAATTCAAAGAATCATATAATTTTAGGCTAGAAGAAAGCTTCAACAAATACTTCAACTGTGTTACTCATTGATCATTCAAATTGGTTGTCCCCCTGCCAAAAGGTCTACTAGACCTGCACCGTCCAATAAGGAGTCACTAGCCATATGTTTATGCATAAATTTAAATTAATGAAAAATTTTAAGTAAATATCCAGTTCTTCAATTGTGTTAGCCACATTTCATGTGCTCATAAGCTGACACATGGGGCTAGTGGCTTCCCTATTGAACAGCAGAGGTACAGATCATTTCCACCACCATGGAAAATTCTATTAGGTATTGCCAATGTAAACTAAGCTTTAACACTATCATTAGAGAAAACTCACTACCTCCCAAGAGTATCTATGATGCTTTTATAATGCAATTTTGGGGGGAATGTTTTCCATATATGTAATCAAATTTCTACCCATTTGTACTAGTTCCATTCCCTAAGATGAGCCTACAAATTACATGTTCTTCTACATGATACCCTTTCAAATATTCAAGAAATTTGTCATGGGCCTCCTCTTCTTTTTGTGTCATTTTACATGACTATCTCCTGTATTTTAGGTACATAATAGAATTTGATGACTTTGCCTTAAAAATTCTGAAGTGTGAGTTTTATTCTGAGTCACAAATTTACAAACCTAGGGCACAAATATATAAATGCATAAACATTTTACATAAAAAGAAACAGTTAACACTCCCAAATTCCTTCTACGAGGCCACCATCACCTTGATACCAAAACCAGACAATGATGTCACAAAGAAAGAAAACTACAGGCCAATATCACTGATGAACATAGATGCAAAAATCCTCAACAAAATACTAGCAAACAGAACCCAACAGCACATTAAAAGGATCATACACCATGATCAAGTGGGGTTTATTCCAGCAATGCAAGGATTCTTCAATATATGCAAATCTATCAATGTGATAAACCATATTAACAAATTGAAGGAGAAAAACCATATGATCATCTCAATAGATGCAGAGAAAGCTTTCGACAAAATTCAACACCCATTTGTGATAAAAACCCTCCAGAAAGTAGGCATAGAGGGAACTTTCCTCAACATAATAAAGGCCATATATGACAAGCTCACAGCCAACATCATCCTCAATGGTGAAAAACTGAAAGCATTTCCACTAAGATCAGGAAAAAGACAAGGTTGCCCACTCTCACCACTCTTATTCAACATAGTTTTGGAAGTTTTAGCTACAGCAATCAGAGAAGAAAAGGAAATCAAAGGAATCCAAATCGGAAAAGAAGAAGTAAAGCTGTCACTGTTTGCAGATGACATGATACTATACATAGAGAATCCTAAAGATGCTACCAGAAAACTACTAGAGCTAATCAATGAATTTGGTAAAGTAGCAGGATACAAAATTAATGCACAGACATCTCTGGCATTCCTATACACTAATGATGAAAAATCTGAAAGTGAAATCAAGAAAACACTCCCATTTACCATTGCAACAAAAAGAATAAAATATCTAGGAATAAACCTACCTAAGGAGACAAAAGACCTGTATGCAGAAAATTATAAGACACTGATGAAAGAAATTAAAGATGATACAAATAGATGGAGAGATTTACCATGTTCTTGGATTGGAAGAATCAACATTGTGAAAATGATTCTACTACCCAAAGCAATCTATAGATTCAATCCAATCCCTATCAAACTACCACTGGCATTTTTCACAGAACTAGAACAAAAAATTTCACAATTTGTATGGAAACACAAAAGACCCCGAATAGCCAAAGCAATCTTGAGAACGAAAAAAGGAGCTGGAGGAATCAGGCTCCCTGACTTCAGACTATACTACAAAGCTACAGTAATCAAGACAGTACGGTACTGGCACAAAAACAGAAAGATAGATCAATGGAACAGGATAGAAAGCCCAGAGATAAACCCACGCACACATGGTCACCTTATCTTTGATAAAGGTGGCAGGAATGTTCAGTGGAGAAAGGACAGCCTCTTCAATAAGTGGTGCTGGGAAAACTGGACAGGTACATGTAAAAGTATGAGATTAGATCACTCCCTAACACCGTACACAAAAATAAGCTCAAAATGGATTAAAGACCTAAATGTAAGGCCAGACACTATCAAACTCTTAGAGGAAAACATAGGCAGAACACTCTATGACATATATCACAGCAAGATCCTTTCTGACCCACCTCCTAGAGAAACGGAAATAAAAACAAAAATAAACAAATGGGACCTAATGAAACTTCAAAGCTTTTGCACAGCAAAGGAAACCATAAACAAGACCAAAAGACAACCCTCAGAATGGGAGAAAATATCTGCAAATGAAGCAACTGACCAAGGGTGAAACTCCAAAATTTATAAGTAGCTCTTGCAGCTCAATAACAAAAAAACAAACAACCCAATCCAAAAATGGGCAGAAGACCTAAATAGACATTTCTCCAAAGAAGATATACAGACTGTCAACAAACACATGAAAGAATGCTCAACATCATTAATAATTAGAGAAATACAAATCAAAACTACAATGAGATATCACCTCACACCAGTCAGAATGGCCATCATCAAAAAATCTAGAAACAATAAATGCCGGAGAGGGTGCGGAGAAAAGGGAACACTCCTGCACTGCTGGTGGGAATGTGAATTGGTTCAGCCACCATGGAGAACAGTATGGAGGTTCCTTAAAAAACTACAAATAGAACTACCATATGACCCAGCAATCCCACTACTGGGCATATACCCTGAGAAAACCATAATTCAAAAAGAGTCATGTACCAAAACGTTCATTGCAGCTCTATTTACAATAGCCCGGAGATGGAAACAACCTAAGTGCCCATCATCGGATGAATGGATAAAGAAGATGTGGCACATTTATACAATGGAATATTACTCAGCCATAAAAAGAAACAAAATTGAGCTATTTGTAATGAGGTGGATAGACCTAGAGTCTGTCATACAGAGTGAAGTAAGTCAGAAAGAAAAAGACAAATACCGTATGCTAACACATATATATGGAATTTAAGAAGAGAAAAAAATGTCATGAAGAACCTGGGGGTAAGACAGGAATAAAGACACAGACCTACTGGAGAATGGACTTGAGGATATGGGAAGGGGGAAGGGTGAGCTGTGACATGGCGAGAGAGAGTCATGGACATATACACACTACCAAACGTAAGGTAGATAGCTAGTGGGAAGCAGCCGCATGGCACAGGGACATCGGCCCGGTGCTTTGTGACCGCCTGGAGGGGTGGGATAGGGAGGGTGGGAGGGAGGAAGACACAAGAGGGAAGAGATATGGGAACATATGTATATGTATAACAGATTCACTTTGTTATAAAGCAGAAACTAACACACCATTGTAAAGCAATTATACCCCAATAAAGATGTTAAAAAAAAAAAAAGAAACAGTTATGTATCCTCCAAATTCTCCCTTCCCAACCTGACTGCCATGCATAGAATAGGCAATCAATAAATATTGGTTGAATTAATAAATGAATAAATTTAACCAGGACATGTTGCTCTTAATATATCAATAGCTTGCTCTTGATGTGTAATCTTCTCCATGTAGTAAATTTAAAACGCTTCTGATTATAAAATAATAATATTCATCATAGATAACCTTGAATATGCACAAGGAAAAGTAACCAAGATGCTACCACTTAGAGATAATACTATTAATCTTTTTGTTGCCGTGGTTTTTTTGTGAACAAATTTGGAGTATATGTTCATATTTTAGAAACACTTTTTTCATCTAATACATCATGAGTTTTGTTTTGTGTCACTGAGGAAATTTCTAACGGCTTCTATTTCTTTATTAGCTATATTGTATTAAATTATTTTATATTACTTCATTTTGGATTAGTAAATATTTAATTTATGGACCGAATTGTTTCCCTTCCCAATACATGTGTTGAATCCCTAACCACCAGTATCTCAGAAGGTGACTGTATTTGGAGATAGGGTCTTTAAAAAGGTAACTAAATGGGATCCTTAGTGTGGACCCTAATTCAATATGACTTCGTAATCTTATAAAAAGTAGAAATTAGGACACAGACAACAGAGACAGTGGGGTGACCATGTGAGGACATAGCCAGAAGGCAGCATCTGCAAATCTGCAAGTCAGTGAGAGAGAGAGGCCTCAGAAGAAACCAAACCGGATGACACCTTGATCTTGGACTTCTAGCTTCTGGAATTGTGAGAATATACATTTCTGTTTTATAAGCCACTCAGTCTGTGATCTTTTCTTATGGCAGCCCTAGTAAACTAATATGCTTTATTTCCAATTTTTAATTTTCGTAAATAATGCTATTGTTTCAAAAAAATCTTTGTGCACATCTCTGATTATTTTCTCACATAAAAGTTTTACAAAAAATTGTTTTAAAATTTTTATGGAAAAGCCTTTAATATACATTTTCAAATGGTCTCATTAAAAGTTATATTTTGAACCATGCAAAAATTTTACCAACTCAATAAACAAAGAAAAAAACATATCACCCTGTGTTTAATTTTGCATTTTTTCAAATTCAAGTGAAGTAGAACTTATTTCAAATGGTCATTGGCCATTGTTTTTGTGGTATTGTGATGTGCAAACTTTATAGTCTTAATGCACATGTAAGTACACAGTGATTAGTTTTGCATGTATTCGAACATATATATTTACATATGATATGTGTTCTCTGCCCTTGCTTTTATCAGTCAACATTACTTCGATATTTATTTGCATGGTACAGTTAGTTGCATGGTATAACATTATTCTGTATGACTACATCTCAACTATTTACCTATTCTCTTATCAATGGATTTTTCGATTATTTGTTTTTTTATTACCAACATAATTGCTATGAGCATATTTGTATTTTGCACCTTGGACAAAATTTTGCTATGATATGTGTCAATAAATGAAGTTACTGCCTTTACTAGTTGGAAGGAACAGTGTAATATAATGGTTAAGAGGATGAACTCTGAAGCCAGACTGCCTAGATTCAATGCTGTTTGTACCAGTAATGGGGTTTTGATGTTGGCCAAGCTACCCAAACTCTCTATGTCAATTCCCTCATATATAAAGTGATAAAAATTACAGTATGTACCTCACAGCTAGAAGGATAAAATGAAATAGTATTTGTAAATTTAGGAAAATAACTGGAACATAGTAAGCACTCCACAATGTTCACTGTATTTCCAACAATATAAGATAATAATAAATTATTTTCCAAAGTGGTCATATGAATTGATACTTCCACTAGTGGCACATATGAGTTCATGCACTTGATGTTGTGGGCTTTAGTCCAAGATAAATGGAAATAGCTATAATTTTCACTGTCACTGTTATACATTTTTCAAGTGTATTCATTTATCTCAGTTTAGTCATTCTCCTTTCAAAAAACTTTTAGGGCTTCCCTGGTGGCACAGTGGTTGAGAATCTGCCTGCTAATGCAGGGGACACGGGTTCGAGCCCTGGTCTGGGAGGATCCCACATGCCGTGGAGCAACTAGGCCTGTGAGCCACAACTACTGAGCCTGCGCGTCTGGAGCTTGTACTCCGCAACAAGAGAGGCCGCGATAGTGAGAGGCCCGCGCACCGCGATGAAGAGTGGCCCCCGCTTGCCACAACTAGAGAAAGCCCTCGCATAGAAACGAAGACCCAACACAGCCAAAATAAACAAATAAGAAAAAAAACCTTTTAGATTGTTCTCAATCTAATCTTGCTATTACAAACATCACTGCTTTGAATATTTTTGTATGTGACTCTTGGTGTCTGTTGGCAAACGTTTCCCCCTGGTTCATGCAAAATGTAGGTTATCTCAAAGATAAGAATGTACACAATATTTGAGAGTGAATCAATTAAAGAGCCCTAGATGATGTATCTATGTCTAAGGTTTAGATTCTAATGTCCAATTCTCAAAGATTTCTAGAATTTTTTTCTCCCAAGCAGTCCTAATATGTAGTCTATTCCCAAGATATAAAAGCTGATTAGTTTTCTCTACTTGGAATGGATTCAGTTGTGGCTGTATTTCTGGAAAGGAATGGAGAGTTTAAGAGAACTTCAGAAATGGAGTAATAAGTGCCGTAGCATACCCAGAGAATATATATCATATATAAATAAATATATTTAATACCCTCAGGATTTCAGAGCTGTATCTGCCCTCCACCAGCCATAGTTTCTCACCATTGGACAGCAGCAGGAATCATCATGGAATAAAGGAAACATTCCAAGGTTATTCCAGAATGTGCAGGTGAGGCACATGCAGCCTCTGAGACTAAGAAAAAAAGTGTCTTCTGCCTTCCCTTTTTGCTGAGATGACATCAATCATCCTCAATTTCTTGCCCTCTTATTTAGTCACTTCGTTAGTATTCATCTCTACTAACGTGTCACCACAGCCTGTCATTACAATCAAAGGATAAAATCAAACATAAAGTGTGAATAGAGGCTACATTAAAAAATTATCTGTTTGCTCGTCACAGAACCACTGGCAGCTGCCTTAATTCACAGTTGGCTCCATCATCTTATTTGCCCTTCCTCAGGCTGGGGCTCTCATCCTTCCTTCTGCAATGGCCAGAGTCATTGGTTTCATCCACCTTGTCAGCTGCAAGGTGGGAAAAAACATTAATGGGTACAAATGACCTTTTAAATAATCACTAACCCCAGAAAAACAAGATGGTAGGAGTCTCCACTGGATTAGATTATAGTATGTCTTTCAAATTAATTCAGATCTAGAGTCCTAGGTCTTGAAATAAAGACAGAATGAAAGTGTCAAACATTGTGTTTTTACAAATATGATGAAAATTACACACAAAGTTAGTGCTGGTTTACAAACTACTTGAGCTCAGGGCTTCAAATTCCTTGTAGTTATAGTGCTAAAAGTTGTTTTAAAGAAGCACAATGGTTCATGTTAACATGGCTAAAACAAGATGGAAAAGTGAAACGAACACTGGAAATGAAGTCAAGAGGCATCACTGGTCTTTTACAGGCTGTGTTACTTTGTGCAAGCCACTAAATTCTCTGACTTTATATTCTTACTTTGGTAAGAATAAACATGGAATTCAATAATTATTTTCACTCAATAACTTGAATAGTTGTCTCCTTGATCCATGTAGGAAGGCAAATGGGCAGAAGTCTGGGATGTTCCTCTCCATGTTAACCAGAGTTACTTTGATCTGTTTCATATACTGGATTAGACAATCTCTGAGGTGCTTTGCATGGTCTCTGAATCAACTTAGAAAACTACAACTGTTGTTCTCAACCCTGGCTGCAATTAGAATCTTCTTGGGAACTATAACAATCCCAGTACCTGGAACACATCCTCAGAGACTGACTTAATTGGCCATGGTAGGGCCATGCCAGCAATAATATTTAAAAGCTCTCCAGGAGATTCTCTGCAACTAGGGTCAAGAAATCCTGCTCTCAGGGTTTATGAATACATGACTGGATTGGGACTCCTGCTTTGTCCATTTACATTAGTCCACATGCCAAACACCCAAAACCTTTCAGTCGGCAAGAAATTAGGCAGCAGACTTGAAAGAAATTGAATAAATATTTCCTCTTTTTATTAATCTCTCTGGCTAGACTTTTCATGGAGATGGATTGTTATGAGTCTGAGCAGCAACTGGTGTGTTCCTAGGCCACTGAGATGATGAGCAGGGGAGAGTCTGGGAAAAGCTAGACTAGGATGAATAGATTCAGTGAACCTCAGTGCATTTATAGGAAACTTGGTAAGCCTTTCAGAAAGCCAGCAGACTTCCTAAATCAATATCCTAGGGCAGGGTTTCAGCAATAACCATGCCAATCTTTCCTACTGTGTATGGGTGAAGCAGCAAGAATCCATGAATTAGTGACAGTTCCATTCTCATTCAATATACACCTAATCTGTCCCTGGTTCAACAGTTGTGGCTACTCAGCTGACTCCTGTTGACTCTTTTCAGCTCCAAACTTTGTGGCCTAGAAAATCTGTCCTTCCTACATACATAGCAACTCAGTACCCGATTCATTAGCTCTACTAACATTCTTCCCAAGACAGGGGATCATTCTACATTTCATGTTTTACAGAGATGCTTTTGTAAAATTTGCATCAGAGAGCTGTATTAATTCCATTTC
The DNA here is from genome assembly GCF_964270905.1 of Leucopleurus acutus. Classification (NCBI taxonomy): domain Eukaryota; kingdom Metazoa; phylum Chordata; class Mammalia; order Artiodactyla; family Delphinidae; genus Leucopleurus; species Leucopleurus acutus. Next base: position 57,475,556 of record NC_139147.1, read on the forward strand.
TATTGCCAAAAATGCAAAAATTTATTAATCTATTTTAAACACAAGTGAGAAAAACTATTAAACTTTCTTTGTAATATGAATGTACCTATTATGAACATAAGCTTGATTAAATGAAAAGTTGACTTTTATTACAATACGGCAGCATACTGATAAGTGATAAATGGGGATAATAGTTTATTATTAATATGTATGACAATGCAGTAATTATTCATAACCTTAGGTATACAGTCTGAAAAATAGCTTAATAAAAGTAGACAGATGATAGCTAGAGATAGATACTCATAAATCAGGGAGAGTATGAAAATGGCCTATGAAATCATTAAAAATGAATAGTCTAGGAATGGCAAAGAACAGAGTTATACCAGACACCAGTGCATCCATCCTTATTTTAATTCAGAAGCTACCTTAGGCAAGGGGATGATTGGTCCTGGTTCAAGGCTGCTAAGTACAATGTCAAGTTTTAAATACTTAACATGCAAATGCTCAGATTTTAGGGTAAATGGTTGAGAGTAGAGGAAAAGATGGTCTCTCCCCTTTGTTTGAGAAAATAAGTGATAAAAAAGAAACCATTAAGATGTAATAACTAAATACAGTAATAATAGGGGCTATCATTTAAAATCACTATGTGCCAGGCACTAATAGATATAATAGATGTTTTATATATTTGATCTCATTGAATCATGCAAGATGTATATTATTACCTTGTGTTACAGGTGAAGAAACTGCCTCTTAAATATTAAATAACTAGCCCAATCCATATAACTCCTAAATAACAGAGGTAAATTCAAACCCAGGTCTCTCTGTTTTAGTTCTCTGTGAGTGTCAGTGGATATAATTATTAGGATGCATAGCAACTGACATATGAAGCCAGGAACTACTTTGACTAAAGCATTGGTAAAACATCTTGAGGAAAATAAGCCATTTATTAGCTATTTTCTGTGTCAGTCCCTATTTCCTCATTTCCAAAATGAATAACCTCACCTTCCTGGAAGCAAGTTCATGCTCATTTAATGAGATTCCCATAGCCCCCATTCCATGAATAGCACCTTTATTCACCCAGCTAGATACCTGAAAGTCAAACTGACCTCACACCCATGTGTGATTTGGCCAAGTCTAATTGTTTCCAATTCTAAATAGCTCTCATATCCCTCTCTTAATTTCTATCTCACTTACATACATTAGTTCAAAGACATATCAGTTCTCACCTGGATTATTCTCACTATTCTTTAATCCATTATTTTCACTGCTATGAAAAAGATCTGTCTAAAAGGCTAATTTGATCACTTTTCCATGGTTCTGCAATCAGGCATATACTATAGTTCAACAACTTCATCCCTATGGATATACCCAACAGAAATGCATACATGTTCACCAAATGGCATATACTAGAATGTTCATAACAATTCTATACAAAATAGTAAAAATTAGAGACCACCTAACTGCCTGCCTTTGGAATGGGTAAAAACATTGTGGCATATTTACACAATGAAATATCATATAGCAATGAGGACAAAAAAAAACTGAACTACATACAAGTAAAACGTTTGTATGTACAAACATTTTAAAAAGTCAAAAACGTGCAAAACTAAGCTATGCTTTTAGAAGTAGGACCAAGTTTACTCATGGAGCTGGGGATAGCATCTGGAAGGGAGTGCTGGTAATGTCCCATTTTTCTGTCTAGGTCTTGGTTACATGTGTGTGTTCATATGAATATTTATAAAGAGTATTAACACTTATGATATGTTCACTTTTCTTTTATGTGTGTTATATGTCAATAAAAAGTAAAACAAAAAAGAAAAGAACAAAAAACCTTCAATCATTCTCCAATGCCTTTCAACTCTTGCTTCTCTCCTACATATATCTGTATTAGTCAGGATTCTCCAGAGAAACAGAACCATTCAAGTCCAAAGGTGGGTTAAGGAAGAGTTCCCTCTTCTTCAAGGGAGGTCAGTCTTTTTCTATTAAGGCCTTCAGTTGATTGGATGAGGCTCACCCACATAATTAAAGGGAATCTGTTTTACTCAGTTTGCTGATTTAAATGTTAATCTCATTTTAAAAATACCTTCACAGACACATCTAGAATAACACTTGATCAAGAATCTGGTTACTGTGGCCTAGTCAAATTGACACATAAAATTATCCATCACAGTACTCTCTTATAAGCCATATTGAATTACTTAGCGTTCCTCAAATGTACCCATGTCTGTAATATCTTTTTACTAGCACATCTTTATCCGCCTTCCTCCTCAAACCTTTGCTTTATCACTTTCCCACTCTCCTTTTCTGCATCATTTACTCCCATTCATTCTTCAAGCCACAGTTCAGGCATTACTTCCTTTGAAAATCCTTCCTGAACCTCCACCTTTTTAGTCTTACCTCTGCCATAAAACTTAACCACCGCACCCCAGTATCATATTGATTGGTCTAGTTCTCTCCCTATCTCTCTAAAGCACTGAGTTTTACTGAGACCAAGTCAGCACATATTTAAAATCAGAGCCATCTGGGGTGGTTACCTTGGGGTCCAATGTGCTATGCAGACACTGAAGATGATGAGATCTGGCTAAATGAAGGAATGAGTGAGGGAATGTACAAATAGGATTCACATCTTCTAATACAGATTTCCTAGACACTATTGTTGCTATACCGAGCTTTGGCCCCACTGCCTCCCCTTCCTCACTCTAGCCATTTTTGTCTCACAGCAAATGTCTGAGGTCATCTCCATACAATACCAAAACCATCACTTGGTTCAGTTGTCAGTAAAATCAAACAAAAATAGTCTGATCACTTGCTTTTAAGATGACCATATTGATTGTTACTGAGTTAACAGCCTAGGGTACTCAAAATAATTGATTACACCACTGAAGCCTCAATGTAAACTTCTAATTACTCTAACACATACCATCCAGTTAAATTGGGAAGTAACTGGTATAAGTTCACATTAGTGGAGTTTTTTATGTACAAGATGGGATTATGTCACAGGTAAAGAATAGGTAGATCAATCACCTTCTCAGGGATTCTTTTTTTCAGAAGCAGTGGTAACTATTGGTTTGTACTCTGTTCCTCACTATTTCTGAGCAATATTAAACTGGTTTAGGTCTTCTTGTCCCTCTCCCAGCACCTCATTAGTAAATCTTTTTTTGTATTTAATACAAAATGTAGCCCATAGGCATTAATGAGGACTCATTCAAAAAGTCACAAGGTCATATTTAATAAGAAAATTCTTTTATAGATCATTGCTTCATGCCAAGTTATGCTCTGTTCTGAAAATGCCCAAACTGAAGAAAATAGTCATTTGCTTACTGAATAAAGTTAATATTTCACTGCTTAAAAATGTAGCTTGTTAACAATTTTTGAATCCATTTCCTTTTATAAATTAATTTAAACTTTCCCAAAGTCCAAGAAAGTGTTTACCCAAAAAGGGAAATCCATACTCAAACATCTTTAATGAATGTTGCGTGCTATGATGTATCAACTTGACTAGATTCACAACAAATATGTCTTCTTAAAACCTTTGAAAAGTCTTGCTGTAAGAAAATCTGATCAACCCAGCATTTTCTAAACCTATGTGACACAGAATTTCCCAATTTTTAAACCAAATAAACCACTGCATTCATTTATTCTCTTTTAAAATTCTATCACTATTATCACTAATTTTCAGTAACTTTTATTAATTGTTATTATGGGCTTACTCCATGCAGAGCACTATCTAGGCATGGAAAATGTGGAGTGGGATAAGACATGACTCCTGAACAGAAGGTGCAATAAATTATAGAAGAAAGAGAGAAGATACTTAATATTACTAATAAACTGTAAGTTCAAACAGACTTGAGTTTAAACTTAGCTCAGCCACCTAAGAATTTTGCAACCTTGGACATAATATTTAAACTATTTTTATATCAATGTCTTCATTTGTAAAATGAAGATAAATAATAGTGTGTACTTCAAGTCATTATTTTAGGAATTAGATATTGTGTATAAAATATTTAATACAGTATATGAATCATAGTAAGTGCCCAATAAATGGCACCGATAATGATAGTAAGAAATGAGGAAGAGGACAGGAGCAGAAGGAGGACAATTTGATGGAGGCAAAAAGATAACATAAGAGATTTTGTTAAAGGTCAAATTAATTATGCAATTATTCTGATCAATGGTGGAAAAGATCAACTAAGGTGGACGAAATAAATCAATCAAAAAGAACCAACTTAGAAGTTATGTAGAGATTTGTGGTTTGTATTCATACTTTGCCATATATATCTTTTCTTATTTAAATGCAATGTTAATGTTAATAATTTTCATTTTCTTTTTTATACTTATCATTATATAATTTATTATATTGTGTGAGCCTTGAAACAGGCAGATGCTGTGATTTTATTTCTATATTAGAGATGAAACTCCACAGAAGAAAACTGCCAGTTAGAAACAAAGACTCCAGATAAATAGAATCTTCTAGTTCCTGACAAGTTATCATCCATTAGACTTCATTAATTCCAGGATCTAGTCCTAGCCCCAGAATACAAATATGTTACTTTTCTCCTATCTGATTCTCCTATCTGTGAACAAAATGGCATGGCTTTCAAATCACATGCTGACAAAATTTGCTTTAAAGCATCACAACTAATTAGCTTTGTAAATAGTAAGAATATTTACAGGGGTGTGCAAACGTCTTCTACAAAGAGCTAGATAGTAAATATTTTAAGCTTTGCAGGCCATATGGTCTCTGTCACAAATACCCAACTCTGCCATTTTAGCACAAGAGCAGACATAGATACACACACACACACACACACACACACACACACACACAGGGGCACACCACAAGCCATTATTATTAATATCATTTTAAGCTTTAAAAACTGGTTTAACTGTACATTCCCTTTAATTCTTTTGAGGAATATGTTATTGGTATATTGTTGCTCTTTTGAAGTTAATGAGTATTCACTACCTCTATGAATTATTTTCCTTGTTTTAGTTTCACTCACTCTATTTTAATACATATGGGTGTGCTTTTATTATATTCCATTCTTTCTTCAAAAATTTCTTCTTTCCACTCTCTCTCTCTATTCTGCACCTAGGATTCTACTCACATATATGTTGGATCCTTTTACACATTCTAGAGTTGCTGCTTACCTTTTCTTCTGTATTTTCCACCTTTTAATTCCTCTTTGATATTAATACTTTCTCTGGTCCTGTACTCTCTTCTTTTATATCAAGTATGCAGTTAAATCACTTTTTTAAATCAGTGCCTAATAAGTCTCAGAGATATGTTAACCAAACAAAAAATAAACTAAATTAATCATGTACTAGCTTGTTGGCATTAGTAGTTGAGGCTACTTTGGGAGAATTGAATATTCAAAGCTTGCAGTTTTCTCATACGTAAGACAAATACACTCCACCAGGAAGACAAAAACTCTCAGGAAGAAAGTCAGACAGATTTTCAACATGTAGAAGTGAGTGCACTGAGATAACTGCTGTAGCACTAAACATGGATGCTATGAATTCTCTCTGGGATCTTGGATCCTCAAGTTCTTTCTTCCTTGGAACCTGACTTCCTTCATGGATCTTCAAGAACTTAGTATTTTCCTGTGTCTTATAATATTTATTTCAGCTTTAATAATTTTTCTTGGTGGGAAAGAAAATTTTCAGCCAAAATGACCAGAAGCAGAAGTCAACTAATTCTTCTATTTTTTTAATTTAAAATATGAACAGTGAGATACAAGCTCCAGAACACTAGAGATGAGTCCATGATGACTTCTAGTAACTAGTCCTACAAAATACTAGGTTTGAAGCTCAACAAAAATGAACACTTGGGGGAAATTCTCAAATATTTGGAAACCAAATAGCACACTACTACATAAGCCATGAGTTAAGGAAGAAATCAAAAGAGACACTAGAAAGTGTTTTGGGTTAAATGAGAATGAAAATAAATTAAAATTTGTGGAATGTTAACAATGTTAACAATGTTAAAGCATTGTTTAGAGGGATAATATAGCACTAAATGACTATATTAGAAAAGAAGAAAGATCTCCAGCCAGTTCTTAGCTTCTACTTTAAAAATTAGAAAAGAAAATTTAAATTTTTTAAAAAGCAGAAGAAACACCAGAAAATAAATCAATGAAATAGAAAGCAGAAAAACAATAAAGAATACCAATAAAATGAAAAAACTAGTTCTTTAAGAAGATCAATAAAATTGATAAATCCTCAGTCAGACTAATTGAAAAGAAAAAAAGATATATATGTCCAATATCAGGAATGAGAGAAGTGACATCGCTAGATTCTATATATATTAAAAACAAAGTCAGAAAATAACATAAACAAGTTTATGCTCATAAATTTGGCAACTTATAAACAGAAAAATTCTTTGAAATACACAAATCCAAAAATAAACCAAATAAGAGATTACTACAAGCAACTATAATGCCAATAAAATGGACAACCTGGAAGAAATGGACAAATTCGTAAAAATGCACAACCTTCCGAGACTGAACCAGGAAGAAATAGAAAATATGAACAGACCAATCACAAGCACTGAAATTGAAACTGTGATTAAAAAACTTCCAACAAACAAAAGCCCAGGACCAGACGGCTTCACAGGTGAATTCTATCAAACATGCTTCTCAAACTCTTCCAAAATATAGCAGAGGGAGGAACACTCCCAAACTCATTCTATGGGGCCACGATCACCCTGATACCAAAACCAGACAAACATATTACAAAAAAAGAAAATTAGAGACCACTGGCACTGATGAACATAGATGCAAAAATCCTCAACAAAAAACTGGCAATCCGAATCCAACCATACACTAAAAGGATCATACCATGATCAAGTGGGACTTATCCCAGGGATGCAAGGATTCTTCAATATATGCAAATCAATGTGACACACCATATTAATAAGTTGACGAATAAAAACCACATGATCATCTCAATAGATGCACAAAAAGCTTTTGACAAAATTCAACACCGATTTATGATAAAAACCCTCCAGAAAGTAGGCATAGAGGGAACTTACCTCAACATAATACAGGCCATATATGACAAACCCACAGCCAACATCGTCTTCAATGGTGAAAAACTGAAACCATTTCCACTAAGATCAGGAACAAGACAAGGTTGTCCACTCTCACCACTATTATTCAACATAGTTTTGGAAGTTTTAGCCACAGCAATCTGAAAAGAAAAAGAAATAAAAGGAATCCAAATCGGAAAAGAAGTTGTCACTGTTTGCAAATGACATGATACTATACATAGAGAATCCTAAAGATGCTACCAGAAAACTACTAGAGCTAATCAATAAATTTGGTAAAGTAGCAGGATACAAAATTAATGCACAGAAATCTCTTGCATTCCTATACACTAATGATGAAAAACCTGAAAGTGAAGTTAAGAAAACATCCCATTTACCATTGCAAGAAAAAGAATAAAATATCTAGGAATAAACCTACCTAAGGAGACAAATGACCTGTATGCAGAAAACTATAGGACACTGATGAAAGAAATTAAGATGATACAAATAGATGGAGAGATTTACCATGTTCTTGGATTGGAAGAATCAACATTGTGAAAATGACTCTACTACCCCAAGCAATCTACAGATTCAATGCAACCCCTATCAAACTACCACTGGCATTTGTCCCAGAAGTAAGACAAAAAATTTCAGTTTGTATGGAAACACAAAAGACCCCGAATAGCCACAGCAATCTTGAGAAAGAAAAATGGAGCTGGAGGAATCAGGCTCCCTGACTTCAGACTATACTACAAAGCTACAGTGATCAAGACAGTATGGTACTGGCACAAAAACAGAAATACAGATGAATGGAACAGGATAGAAAGCCCAGAGATAAACCCACACACATATGGTCACCTTGTCTTTGATAAAGGAGGCAAGAATATACAGTGGAGAAAAGACAGCCTCTTCAATAAGTGGTGCTGGGAAAACTGGACAGCTACATGTAAAAGAATGAAATTAGAACACTCCCTAACACCATACACAAAAAGAAACTCAAAATGGATTAAAGACCTAAATGTAAGCCCAGACACTATCAAACTCTTAGAGGAAAACATAGGCAGAATACTCTATGACATAAATCACAGCAAGATCCTTTTTGACCCACCTGCTACAGAAATGGAAATAAAAACAAAAATAAACAAATGGGACCTAATGAAAGTTAAAAGCTTTTGCACAGCAAAGGAAACCATAAACAAGATGAAAAGACAGCCCTCAGAATGGGAGAATGTATTTGCAAATGAAGTAACTGGCAAAGGATTAATCTCCAAAATTTATAAGCAGTTCATGCAGCTCAATAACAAAAAAAAATAAACAACCCAGTCCAAAAATGGGCAGAAGACCTAAATAGACATTTCTCCAAAGAAGATATACAGATTGCCAACAAACACATGAAAGAACGCTCAACATCATTAATCATTAGAGAAATGCAAAACAAAACTATAATGAGATATCATCTCACACCAGTCAGAATGGTCATCATCAAAAAATCTACAAAAATAAATGCTGGAGAGGGTGTGGAGAAAAGGGAACCCTCTTGTACTGTTGGTGGGAATGTAAGTTGGTATAGCCACTATGGAGAACAGTAAGGAGCTTCCTTAAAAAACTAAAAATAGAACTACCATATGACCCAGCAATCCCACTCCTGGGCATATACCCTGAGAAAACCATAATTCAAAAAGAGTCATGTACCACAATGTTCACTGCAGCTCTATTTACAATAGCCAGGTCATGGAAGCAACCTAAGTGTCCATCAACAGATGAATGGACAAAGAACATTTGGCACATATATACAAAGGAATATTACTCAGCCATAAAATGAAACGAAATTGAGTTATTTGTAGTGAGGTGGATGTCATACAGAGTGAAGTAAGTCAGAAAGAGAAAAACAAATACCGTATGCTAACACATATATATGGAATCTAAAAAACAAAACTAAAATGGTCATGAAGAACCTAGGGGTAAGACAGAAATAAAGACGCAGACCTTCTAGAGGATGGACTTGAGGATATGGGGAGGGGGAAGGGTAAGCTGGGACAAAGTGAGAGAGTGGCATGGACATATATACACTACCAAATGTAAAATAGATAGCTAGTGGGAAGCAGCCTCAAAGCACAGGGAGATCAGCTCAGTGCTTTTTGACCACCTAGAGGGGTGGGAAAGGGAGGGTGGGAGGGAGGGAGATGCAAGAGGGAAGAGATATGGGGATATATGTATATGTATAACTGATTTACTTTGTTATAAAGCAGAAACTAACATACCATTGTAAAGCAATTATATTCTAATAAAGATGTCAAAAAAATAAAAATTAAAAAAATAAACCAAATAGCCTTCTATTAAATAGATTTATTTTACAGCAAAAAAAGTGTCCATAAAGTAAATTCTAGGCCCAGATGACTTTATTAATGAATGCTATCAAATAGTTAGGAAGAAAATAAGAGAAATCCTACAATGGAAAACAGCATTACCCTGAAACCAAAACCAGACAAAGATGTTAGGAGAAAGAAAACTACAGACCAATATTCTTCATGAGTATAACACAGATACTTAAATTTTTGTTTTTTAATTTAAGAAATCAAATCCTATGATATACAAATCATGTCCAATTGGGGTTTATACCGAGAATGCAAAATATTTAAAAATCAGTCAATATAATTCACCATATTTTCAAACTAACAAAAGAAAAACCATGTGATATTCTTAAGAAATGCAGAAGAAAGCATTTGACAAAATCCAACATATACTCCTGATGAAAATTCTTAGCACAAAGGGAATGGAAAGAAGCCTCCCTATCTTGATATAGTGCATCTACAAAAAACATACGGCTAATAAATAAAATTATCTATGTAGAAAATTCTATGGAACATAGAAAAACACTACTTCAACTAATAAGTGAGTTTGCAAAATAAAAGACTGTCATATAAAAATCAATTGTTTTTCTATGTATAGTATTAGCAAAAAATTGGAAATTTCAATTTAAAAATGTCATTTACAATATCATCAAAAAACTATAAAATACTTAAGGGTAAATCTAACAAAATGTGTTCAAGACCTGTACACTGAAAACTACAATATATTGCTGAGAGAAATTAAAGATCTCTAAAAACACAGAAAGTGACATATACAAAGCTCATGTGTCATAAATCTCAGTATTTTTAAATACCAATTCTCCACAAATTGGTTTATATATTTTACACAATACTATACAAAATCTCAACAGTATTTTTGAAGATATTAAAAAGCTAATTTTAAAATTCATATGGAAATGCAAATGGCAGAGAATAGTTAAAACAGCTTTGAAAGGACTTTAAGAATTCTTCAAGTTATAGTAATCAAGAGGGGTTGAATTGGCATAAAAATAGGCAAATAGATCAATGCAACAAAACAGAGTTCAGAAATAAACATACACGTGTATAGAGAACTGACTTTTGACAAGGGAAAGATCAATTTAGTGGAGGAAAAAATAGCCCCTCACTAAATGGTACTTCAACAACTGGATACGGTTATGTCAAAATAAAAGCAAATAAGCAAAACAAAATAAAATACAGCAGAAAAACTTTATACCTATACATTTAAAAAAATTGAAAATGGATCTTAAAACTAATTGTAAAACCTAAAACTATAAAATTCTAGAAGAAAATCTTTATAAATTTGGATTAGGTTGATTTCTTAGAAGTAATATCAAAAGTATCATCCATACAAGAAAAGAAAACATAAATTAGACTTTAACAAAATAAAAACCTTCTGTTTTCTGGCACAATTAACAGAACAAAAACATAAGCCACAGACTGGGAGAAAATATTTGGAAATGATACATTTGCTAAAGGACTTGTATCCAGAATATAATTTTTAAAGCTCCAAATTCAATAATAATAAAACAAACAACTCAGTAAAAAAATGGACCAAAGATTTCAACAGTTACTTCACCAAAATGGCAAATAAGCACATAAAAAGATGATCATCTTTTCTTTTTCTCACCTTAATTAGTCATTAAGGAAAGGCAAATTAAAACCACAATGAGATACAACTGTTCACCTGCTAGAATGGCTAAAAGACTGACATACCAAGTACTGGCAAGAATGTGGAGGCATTGGAACTATTATATATAACTGGTAGGAATGTAAAATGGTTCAAGCACTTACTTTGACAGTTTCTTTAAAAGTTAAACATGGGCTTCCCTGGTGGCGCAGTGGTTGGGAGTCCGCCTGCCGATGCAGGAGACGCGGGTTTGTGCCCCGGTCCGGGAGGATCCCGCATGCCGTGGAGCGGCTGGGCCCGTGAGCCATGGCCGTTGAGCCTGCGCGTCTGGAGCCTGTGCTCCGCAACGGGAGAGGCCACAGCAGTGAGAGGCCCGCATACTGCAAAAAAAAAAAAAGTTAGACATACATTTAGCATATTATCTTGCCATTCCATTCTTAGGTACCTGTTAACCCAAGAGAAATAAAAGAATATCCACACAAAGACTTAAACACAAATGTATTTGTAATGTATTTGTAATTGTAGTTGTAATACTCATGTATTTATAACTTATAAAAACTAGAAACAACCCAAAAATCTATCACAGGTAAATGGATAAACAAACTGTTGTATATTGGTACTATGGAATACTAATCAATGATGAAAAGAATGAACTGTTTATACATACAATAACATAGATGCATCTCAAGTTAATTATACTGAGTGACAGAAGCAGTTCTAAAAAATGCAAGCAGACAGCAGATCAGTTGTTGCCTGAAGACAAGGGAATGGGAAGACTAGAAGGGGAGACTACAAAGGGGCATGAGGGAACTTTTGCAGGTGATGGATATGTCCACTATCTTGATGGTAGCGGTGGTTTCATGAGTGCATTCATACATCTAAATTGATAAAATTGAACATTTTAAATGTGAAATGTGTTCAACATCTTACATCAGTGAAACTGTTTCAGTTTTGTAAGATGAAGAAGTTCTGGAGATTGGTTGCACAACAATGTGAATATATTTAATACTACTGAACTATACACTTAGAAATGGTTAAGATGGTAAATTTTACATTATGTGGTATTTTGTACCACAGTCTTTTAAAAATCTGCTTTCAAAAAAGTTCAAAGCATTCAGGACATCCATTTATTTATTGTTGGGGACAGACAGGATATTCTACCTGCCACACCCAAACGTGGGTCTGAGATGACTACCTTCACTTGTAGAGGAATGATGGGAAGTGGAAAAAATTCACTCATAACTCTGGAACACCATTTGAGGCAGTTGCAGTAGATAGACTTGTTTTAGTCTTTAGTAAAAGCATTAACAAATCTATGAAGAATAATTTCTGTGAAAGAAAGCTCTCACAAAAAATGTTGACAGAATTACTCATTATAATATTTTATTTTTAAGGAAGGGCCTACAAAGCCTCATGCAATCCACTTCATTGTCACAAGTATTAATTCTGTTTTTCCCAAGAAAGAGAAAAAGTTATTAGTTTCATGGTGAAAGTCAAGAAGGGGACCTTTAGACTCAAAAAGGGGAATTTTACCCAAGATTGTACTAGATTGTACCAAGAACCAAGGTGTATCGTGAACTGGGTCTTAAATGCCAAAATTTGACAAGGGAGAGGATGTTTTAGGTATAGGAAACAGAATGGTCAAATCACAGTTTTGAAATAAGATTAATGAAAAATGTAGAGTTTTTTTTCAAATATCAATTTTATTGCTTTCCCCACTTTTCAGTTATCTGCTGAAATGCCACCTCATCAGACAGGGCTCCCAATACCACATTGCATAATGTTAACCCTCAACCTTCTTGCTCTGTCACCTTACTCAAATTTATTTTTTTCTTCAGAGAATTGTTAGTACCTGATATTACATTATGTAGTAATGGAATACTTATTTGTTTACTCTCTTGCCTACAATAAAATAATATCCATGAATGCAGAGACACCGTCCACATGTCATTCACACTATGTCCTCAGAGCCTAAAATATTGCCTGGTGCACAGAAGGCACTGATTAAATATTTGAATGAATGGAGTTAAAATACCCGTTGGATTTGTGTATCTCCCTTGTAACTACTGTGCCATGAGGGGATTAGGAGTCAATCAATGAACTAGATTCTATCCTGCCATTTCTCACCCCAAACTCAAAGCGTTTGTGGGTCACAAACACGTTCTAACATAATCATTTGGAGTCAAAGCCCATACTTCATTTTAGTTCTTTTTTTATGTGTTCTATACCCCAGTCAGGTGTAAAATTCCCTTACAACTCACATTCTAGAAAGTCTCCTCATTATAGGCTCCCTGGATATCCTTGTAAATAACAAAGGAAATCAGCAAAAAAGAGTTAAATCTGCATCTCTGGACTGGCAGATTTATTTTATTTTCTGTCATAAATGTAGCTCTTGGAAAAAAAATTCACTAAGATTTATGCAGGTCATTACCAAGAAACTTCACACTGTAAAACTCTTAGAATAAAATAAAAAGAATCCTCATTAGTATAGCCAGATATCCCTGGGTGCTGACAAGGTTCTATAAACATAGAGACGGGCATCTGCTTGGCGGGTTTCATGAACCACTATAAAAACAGGTACCAGGCACCCTCTCTTTAGCTCTCCTGGGTCCCATCCCTGGAGATCATAACCTCCTCCACTTTAGAGATGCAGGGTCAATTGTCCCAGCATCAGGACTTCCAGATGGGTCTGAAGGTAAAAAATTACATGGGTTGCTATGACAACTGTCTGACAGTGATATCTTGATCCCACATAATTTTAATAATGTCTATGGTCAGTTCTATAAGCTGTAGGAGAGAGAAGTTCTGGAATAAGTTCTCCTAACGATAACCTGGTGTAAAGCAATTAGAACTAAAATATGCTTGAACCACTTCACAGCCACACCTCAAAATGCCACTTACCTGTAATTAACCACAGCTCCCAAGGCTCAATCATCCCCTACTATTACAGGTGCCCCCAAATTAAAATTACTTAAGAGATGACAACAGAAAGGAGGAGTGATAAAAATCAAATTATGCTGCAAAATACATTTCCCCGTCTAGGTGTCAAGAGCTGGAAGGACTCTAATTAATGAGATGCGTAGATCCTGGTCCAACTGACATAAAGAAGGGGAGGTTCAGGAGGTTAAACAAAGGAGGCACTGTAGGAGGAGACAGAGCTAGAAGAAACCTGGGTCCCCCAACCACCATTTCAGTGCTTCTTCTACGAATACCTATAACATTCTAGAGTTGTGGTGTCTCAACATTTTTTCTTTTGTGGAAGAACCCCTCTCTCAAATTCCAGCTCAAAGCCTGATGTTACCAACAGGTAAAAGAGAGGTGATCTTATGGTAGAATTGGGGAGATATTCCCTAACACAAAATGGCAGGGCCCCAGCTTTGGTTTTCCTATCCATAGTTGAAGATTGGAAGAAACAATTGAAAAGTTGTTGCAATCTGTCATTAGTGCTCATAGAACTGCTGCTCTACTACCCTCTTCTCTCTTTGGTAACCTGGCCTGTCCCTACTCCTGATGCATATAGCCCTTCTGTGTGCTAACCCTCTCTTATTTAAAGCTGAAAGCAGTCACTGATACATTGATTTGAAACTATTCACACTAATACTTACACAATCACAGTCCAATTTGCTTTATAAGGCTTTCTTTTCTCTTTAATTGTGAGATATAAGCTCCTCTCCCATTGAACATTTCACACCATTAGGACCAGTTTGGGGTAATCATTTAGATGAAAGAGCTCTAGTGCGCTCCATGATTTCCAATGACAGTGCTCACCATGTAGTGAAAAGAATGGAATAGGCACTTGAAACCTAGTAAAGAGCAATTTTTTAAAAAATGATATCTTTCTAATAACATAAATAATGCTGACATATATTAATGTTCTAAAAGAAAAGAAGGCTACAACAAAGACTTCAAAGTTTCCAGTCAGGACGCTTAGAGAAACAGCAATATCATTTACAGCAATAGTTAAGGTAGAACAAGCTGGAAGGATGATTAATTGAGTATGAGATAATAGTAAATATCCCAATTGAAATGCCAGAAAGATGGAAAATTTCAAATCTGTAAAACCTTCAAACTGGATTATTTGCCAAAAGATAACATTAAACTTAATTATTGGTGCATCACATTCTTGCCCAGCTAATTAGTTTGTCAAATGCTGTAGATGGAAGAAAAGAAAATTCACATTAAAAGGTCCACTAAGAATTGTTTCTAATGCAACAATGAGAGGAAAGCCCAATATTTTGATTTGTTCATATAATTGACAGTAATGAATACTGGTTTTGCTCAGATAAGGTGAAGAAATTCAGGATTTTCAAAGCAGTAGCCAAGTATGATTTATTGGCTTCATCCATAATCTTCTTCTACATGAGAGTCTCTTTCTGAAGAAATTTACACTTCTTCTTCCTAAGGCCTTTATAAAGGAGTGGAGTGCATTTCACTTTGGCAGATTTAATTTAATTATTTTATTTTTTAATTTATTTACTTATTTTTTTAACATCTTTATTGAAGTATAATTGCTCTACAATGGTGTGTTACTTTCTGCTTTATAACAAAGTGAATCAGCCATACATATACATATATCCCCATATCTCCTCCCTCTTGCGTCTCCCTCCCACCCCTCTAGGCGGTCACAAAGCACTGAGCTGATCTCCCTGTGCTGTGCCGCTGCTTCCCACTAGATATTGATTTTACATTTGGTAGTGTATATATGTCCATGCCACTCTCTCACTTCATCCCAGCTTACCCTTCCCCCTCCCCGTGTCCTCAAGTCCATTCTCTATAATTTTATTTTATAATTAACAGTAACTAGTTTGGGAGTTACACTGTGGTGTCTCTTGGTTTTGAATTTTCATTGAGTTTTTTAAATGAAAAACTTACGAACTCATGAAAGGGACTGCTGTAGTTTGTTGCCATGGATAATCGTCTCTAAATAAACTCAAGGGTAGTTAAGTGGATATGAACAGATGGAAATAAATGGATGGAAGTTGACTATTGAGTCTCTTGGCTCCTATTTATTTGTCACCAGCAGTGTATTTTTTTGTCTTGTCATGCCTGGCATTTTATGCACTTGAACTTTAACAATGTCAGCTGGATTCCCCCTCAGAGCCTGTGTAAAACTGAACTCCAGGATAGAGCTCTCTGCAAACCTGGCCAGAGCCACAGTAGAGACCAATGGCCTAATCACAGTACTGTAAGCCCTACAGAAAGGAAGGTCACACTTATTGGTACAGCTGTCTAACCACGTCCATGTTTACCTAACCTCAGTTGGAATTGCAGGCAGGCTCTGTTAAGCACCACCATTTCTCTCCCCTTATTTAACACATAAGGAAAATAAAGCCAGGGGAGAGGAAATGACTCCGCCTAGTGTTTAGTCATTCATTGAGTTAATTCCACAATTAGTTATTAGGTGCCAACCATAGACTAGACACTATTCTGGACACTGGGAATACAATAGTGACAAGGCACAGTCTCTGCCCTGGTCGAGCTCACAACCCAGTAGGGGAAAGGGACAGGTCACCAGAAAATTAAAATGTGGCACGGTAAGCATATCTCAGAGTGGTATGGGAGCTATAAGAGGGGCACTTAATGCAGTTTTGATTAGTGGAGAAATAGCTTCTTAAAGAAGGGACACCTTAGTTGTGACTTGAAAGATGAGTACTAAATGGTTGATTGGGAAAATAACTCACTGCCAAACTTACTGCCCATCTAACCAAACCCCTACATATTTCAGTTTAAACCAGTAAATGCTTAGGGGGAACCTGTATGTTTCTAACATTCTCATAGAAATTTCAAGAGGATCCCAGAAAGATATAATACCAAGATGCCTGCCCTCAAAAGATTGCAATTTTGTTGGAGAAAACAGAATCAAAACACTTGAATCAATTAGGGTACAGTACAAAAGAATATTTTATTATAAATTAAGATATATAATGTAAATAATATTGTCGCATGAGAGATCCTCAGAGTAGTTCAATAGCCTTCAGTTAAAAGGTAGAACTAAGCTGAGGCTTGAAAGGTGGGTGAACAGAAAGGCTGAGAATTTGTGTCTTCTCCTTCTGATTTCATTAATCTCATCAAGTTCTTATTAGATTCTATGCCCAATATTAATTCTGAATATACTTTTTAGCCTGATTCTTTTGGAAACTACTTCTTTTTATCAAACCAATTCTCATGGGTTGTATTGTGTTACCCAAAAATATAGGTTGAAGTCATAACCCTTGGAGCTTGTGAATATGACCTTATATATAAATAGGGTCTATGCAGATGTAATCAGGGTAAAATGAGGTCCTACTAGATTAAATTCTAATCCAATATACTAATCCTACTATAAGAAGAAAAGGGACACAGAGAAGGAAGATGATGTGGAAGCACACAGAGAGAATGTCACATGACAAGTGATAGCATATTTAAGATCATTTAAAAATCAAAATGGAGTAACTCTGGTTCAGGCATCCGAAATGGAGCCTGGTAGCCATCATGGATGTAATTTCAGACACATTTATGCATCAGTGAGAACTTGAATTTTCTCAGAACTGTATCAAACTCAAGGGCACTACTAGCCATTTTCAAAACAGCATCTAATAGAAGCTGCTAGCTGCAACTCTGTCATTTCAAAGTGCCACCACCCACTCTTCACAACCCTGTAATCATTTCAAACCCCCGCCCATCCTTGCTAAACAGGCACCTTTAAGCTCCAACACTAATTCTTGACAAACAATTTATATAATCTTGCTTTTCTTTTGCCTTTATAAGCTTC
The DNA here is from genome assembly GCF_964270905.1 of Leucopleurus acutus. NCBI lineage: Eukaryota > Metazoa > Chordata > Mammalia > Artiodactyla > Delphinidae > Leucopleurus > Leucopleurus acutus. The sequence goes on from NC_139147.1 coordinate 57,493,291, forward strand.
CCCCATTTAGTAGTCCAGCAGAACACAATTTAAGTGATTCTTGAATCTGTGTCTCCCGGCTGCAGTCCGAACAAACTCCAAATAAACACCTCTTTATTTCAATTAGGTCTCTGTTTCTGAAGTTTTGGTTAACACAACCGAGGCAGAGATTAGAATGATGTGTCTACCAGCCAAGGAATGCCAAGGATTGCTAGCAACTCAGAAGCCAAGAAAAAAGCATGGAACAGACTCAACCATAAAGCCTTCAGAAAGAACATGGCCCTGTGGTACCTTGATTTTGGATTTCTAGCTTTCAAAATTGCGAAAGAATTTCTGTTGTTTTAAGCCACCAGGTTTGGGATACTTGGTTATAGCAGCCCCAGCCCACTAATACACCAGCTAAGCACGTGGTCCCTGAAAGGAATTTGGCATCTATGAATACCCTATATGAATAATATCTTTAAGATCGCTTGAAATACTAAATGATGTAAAAGACAAAGAATTCAGCAGCAGGACGCATCTGAAGATTACTCAGAGTGGTTACTGCAGATGGCAAGCTGCTCAACACAGGCATCAGGCCTTCCACAGCACCAGGCTCAGACATAACGACACAAGGAGCCAAAGAATATCAGCTGTCACAGCTGGTGCTGGGTTCTTTGGACCTCTGACTCTTCCCCCCCAGGAATATCATTTTAGAATGAAAGATCATAATATTTAAGATGTTAATAGTCTGCTCAGTGGGTACCAAAATTGAAATAGTATTTTGTGCAGTTCTGATTAGCTGATCAGTTTTATATCACACCGTTATTTTACAGTGTATTTTGAAAAAGAAAAACAAAAGCTGGAGTGGACAGATACCATATGATGTATAATATTTGTAAATACTATAAGTAAAATATGTTTTATTAGTTTAAATATGTAAAGATTTTCTGATATTTATTAGAATGCCTATAAAACTTCAAATAACTAAGTAAGCAAAGTAAGATGAAAGAGACTATCAATACAGGCAATATCAATAAATATGCAGGGCAATGTTCACACTTGTTAGTTCATGGAATTAAAAGTAAACTTTAGAATGATTTTATAATATTCAAAAATTGTTTATATATGTGTGTGTATGTGTGTGTGTGTGTGTGTGTGTGTGTGTGTGTATGTGTGTTTCAAATATTAGGAAGCACACATTTATATTGATGGTGGCATTGTAAACATCCTGCCAGCTCTACCTTGAAAATATATATGGAATCTGACTACTCTCCATAAACATCCCAGCTACCACCATGGTCCAAGGCACCTCCTAACAGATCTCCCTGCCTTTCCTATTACCCCGTAAGAGTCAACACAGTTGCAAGAGTAATTCTGTTAACAAGTCGATGCATATCATTTCTCTGCTTAAAACTCTTCAATAGCTCCCTTTCTCACCTAGAGTGAAAGACAGTCAGAGCCCTTACAGAATTCCTCAAGACTATGTAAGATCTGGACTGCATTACTTATCTGACCTCCTCTTCCACTGCTCCAGTCACATGAACTCCTTGCTCTTCCTAGGACCAGAATCATGCTGGACACGTTCCTGCCCCAAGCCAGATATTCCGTGACTTATTCCTCACTTCTTTTAAGTCTGCTCAAGTGTCAGCTTCTCAACAGGTCTCTCAGACCATCCTATTAAATGACATCTTCTACCCTCTACATTCTCCAGCCCCTTCCCTCTTTATTTTTCTCCAATGCACTTATCATCTTCAGGTATACCACATAATTTGCTCATTTAATTTATTTCCTATGTTCTTTCCCAGTGGTTATAAGGTCCATGAGGGGAGGAATTTTCATCTCTCGACTCATATATTTTATTGCCTAGAATGGTACATGGGACATAGTAGGCACTCAATAAGTATTTATTCAATGATGGGATAAGCTATTTACCTTAGCATTATTTAAAATAGCAAAATACTGGAAACAACTGGTATGTGTAACTAAGGAATGGCTAAATGATTATGGATGCTTTTCAATAGAATATTATATACCTATTAAATTATTGATTACATTAGCTACATCCTCTGTATGAAAGTTTACAATGAAATAACTTTAAAAGTAGAACTCACTCAGGGCAAGTACATCAAATTACCTATGAATACGGAATAAAGAAAAGTTTTTAAATGCTTTGTTAATATGACAGGGTTATGGTACATTTTTTGGTTTTTAAATGATGTTTAACGCCTTTGTTACCATAAATTTTTTTAAAGTGAAGTTGAGCTATATTGGAATACTAAAAACAGAACCAGAGTTATATTTTGAGCTAGTTGGATATATTGTCACTTGGTGGAATTAAAAAACAAACAAAAAAAACTAACTTTTTTCTGATGACTGAAACTAATGGCTTCATTCTTTGAGAGCAGATAACTTCATTGATTTGTTCAAAATACATTGATGAAATAAAACTTCTCTGTCCTGTGATGCTTAGTTAAACTATTACAAAGTTTTAATTTTACTCTGAAAATTATGAACATAAAGTTTCCCCGTTGATGCAAAAGTATAGAGGTATCATTATGTTGACAATACAGTCCTTGGGTTTAGATTGGCTTAGAGAAATTTAGGATTTTCAAATATCTCGAAGTAGAACCATATGTAATAAAACCTGAATATCAACAGGGGAGCCCAGGGCTTTAGAAGAAACACTGTTTATGAGAAAAAAGGTCCCAGTGATGGAGAAAGGCTGATACATTTCCAGGAAAATTTATGTCTAACACTTAGGTGAAGTTATTTTCTGGCTTTACTGTAATCACTGCCATATCGTCAACCTTTTCTAAAAGCCCGTGACACCCAACAGTCTTGCATTAATGGTGCTCTGCAGAACCTGGTGCATTCTTAGAACTGTACAGGGCCGAGAGCAGAAAACAGTCACAGGAGTTTGGAGGAAAACTGGAGCTGGTGCTGGGCAGACCACTGCACACTTGAGGAGGAGTGGAAGGGGAAGAAGTAGGGGGACGCTGGACCCTGCTCCTTCGTGGGTGGAGACCATGCAAGTGGGGACCACTTAGGTCATACCCGGTTCCTTTCCTATCCTCAAGGTTATATCTTATGTTTTATGAAAATTAATGGAACACACATGGCAGTTCATTTTTACACACACACAAAATAAGTAAAAATAAATAATAATATAAATAAATGAGTGAAAGAATTAATGAGAAGGAAGAAAAGGAAAGGGAAGAGAAAGGAGTGAAAAGAAAGAAATACCATCTTGAATATGAAAATCAGGAAAAAGGAAAGCAAAATAAATCACTATAAAATATTGAAATGAAATAGTTAGATAAAAAAGAATCAGGAAAAGGGAAGAAATTGAACTAAGATAGGAATCTGGGAAAGGAAGCAGAAGGGGACAAAAGAAAGAAAAAAAAAGCATGTCTAAGCTTCCTCAAAATTCTGTAGGAGTCACACATGCAGAGGGAAGCATGACTTTGTCTTGGAGTAGACTGGAGAGATGCCAATGGAAAGATACATATAAAACACTGGTTTTAAGGTACCTAGTCATATTTGCTCTTTTATCACTTCATGTATTTGCAATCAATCATGCTGAAAGAGTATTTCACTAACATTATGTTTATAATTACCTTGTGACAAAACACTGCATATTCCAAAATGCACATTACATCCTGAGGCAGATATCAAAGAATTCATCAACCCTTTTATGAAGGACATTAGTATTATTGCATTGAAAGGCTAATTAATATTTAAAATGACTCATTTTAAAGATGTTACGTCTCTGATGAAAGTTAAAAAGTCCTAAAAGAAAAGTTCTAGGGATTGGTTGCACAACACTGTAAATGCACTTAACGCTACTGAACTGTACACTTTAAAATGTCTAAGATGGTAAATTCTATGTTGCGTATCATATTTTACCACAACTTTTTAAAATCTAAAAGCAAAAGGCTTGCCTTAGATCATACAGCAAGATCACAATGGCTGGGGAGCAGCATGGTTAGATTATAGGAAGTCTGACATAAATTTAAATTGCAAAATCTAAACACCTATCCTGAAGCAACTTTTTTTTTTTTTTTTTTTTTTTTACAATTTGTAAAGACCTTAAAATTAGGCAATGTGGGAAATTATGAGTGTAATAAGACAGTCGCCTAGGAGATCAAACTCTGTAAAATAAAACAGAGTCTGCATCTAGAAGCCATTAACTTCTAGCAGCTTGATAAATAAATGTCCACAAGACTCCAAATCTTAAAAATTCTTTATTTTTGCTGTTTATTTCTCAGTCCCAAATGCTAGAAATTATATGCATGCATATTTTATATTCCACTATCTGGCCGTCTCCAGATCTTTTTATTCCCTCTTTGCTAACCTATACATATTCCCTACTTCTCTTATCGAGGGCCCAGGAGAGTGCCTATAGCTCTTTGCTTTTTTTCTACCTTCACCATCAATAGCTGAGTTTCAGTTTAACTTCTCTGTTGCTTAAGAAAACGTCACCATTCAAACACTTACTTTGGCAAAATGCCTCAGAAGCTTGCCTGTGGAGAAAAAAATTACATGCTGAACTTCAGAGCAAATCAGTGTATTATATGTGGTGAAAAAAATATGAAAATTCTCTTTTATAGAGATCCTGCGGAAAAATTGAGGTCTCAATGCTACCCATGCATTAGAGCATGAAACAGTTCAGTACCAGTGAGGCAGAATTTCACGTAATAAGGGTGGATGTTTGACAGATTTAGATAGAAAACAGCCAAATGTCAACCTTGGCCCTCTCCCTTTCGAGGATACTTGCCCTAAATAGGTCAGGGAATGCTAATAGGTGTGCCCGCCCAGACTGAGAGTGACACCTAACAGCTCCACTACCACAGAGATTTTTAAGGGGCAGACACTTGCACTTCATTTTTATGTGATGGGAGGGAACATTTAAATTATAAGTACTTATGCTCACCCATTCAGACACCCCTCTCGCAGCATTTTAAGGAATATAGGCCCATGAATGTATCATTTACATTTAGCTGTATAAGGTGAATGCAAGTAAAGGAAGCAAAGTCCAGCCCGGCCCACTTTACTACAAAGGTTGCCAATTTCAATGTCCAAGAAGTGGCCAAGTGGAAGCTGCTAACTGCCGTGAAGCATAGAGTAAAAAGTACCGTAAGGGAAGAAAGCACAGGGTCACCAGATCTGGTTTGCCAAGGGAAGCAGATATCTGGATTTTAACATGAACTATTCTGACTTTCAAAGGTTGGCAACTAACTCAAATTTTTTAACACTCTGTAAAGGCCAAACTCCAAATACCCATGGGCTATATTCAGACTGCAGGTCATCCAGCGGTGACCTCAGCTTTACATACCAAAGACTGAGCCTGAGCCACCTGAGGGGGTACTGGGAGGGAAAGATAAGAAAGACAGAGCTTTAGGTAGCTCTTCTGTGGAGGAAATTTGGAAGGAGATTCTTAAGGGAAAATTTCAGAGATGTTTTCAATATGATGAGTGGTGTAACTGAATCTGTAAACCAAAACACGTTCAGTCCTTTTAAAATTGGATTTGTGTCTTTTTCTTTTGGATGTGTTAATACGCTAATGCTGTCCTTAAAATAAGAGGGGAACAAGCCTGGCTATATGTGCTTACATTTATAAATGATAAATATTGTGTAGCCACATTTTTATAAAAAGATCATATTGGATTTCATGTCAGAGTTTATGATAAAAACTTAGGTCTCAGGGATTTAGCAAGGCCTTCAAAGCCATTCAAATACAGCATCACAGTGTAATGCATCGCCAGGTTATCACTATTTCCAACCAACAGATCCACTCAATACAGAGGATCAGTGCTAAAAGATGGACTGAATGATTCTAAGACACCTGCCTGTTTTCTGATCTCCATCAGATACACATGCACACACACATGTGCTTAGTTGTCCAGTAGATACTCCGTATTTGCAATGTATCATTGAAAAAGCATTTGTAAAATATTCTTCCACTGAGTCTTCCCTGATACAACCTCAGAAATTGCCATCATCCATTCAACCGATTAGAATAAATTTTAAAATCAGTCCTTAAATAGGGTGTCATCATGGAAGACCACATTTAACACTGTTAGCTATTTTGCTCATTTAAATGCAGTTTTTAAATTTAGTTCTTGCAGTCTCCATAACACTATAAATATTACTTGTAAAATCTGCAATCCACATTATGTTAAATGAAAGAATGTAGTTTTATTTAAAGAAGACAGGCTTTGAAGTTAGCAAGACCAAAGTTAGATGGTGACTCTATCCCATGCTGTGTGGTATTAGCTACCTTATTTAACTTATCTGAGACTGAGATTTCAGCTTTCTAAAATGGGGATATTATTCCCTACCTGGTAGGATTTTTTTAAATGTTAAAATGAGATCTGTAAAGCATCTAACCCTATGGAAACCACGAAATTTATTTTACCTTTTCCTCTTAAAAATGAAGCTATGGCTTAAATCCAACTACAGTGATTTTTAGAATTGTCCTTTGTTAGTTGTAAGGGGCCAAGTTTTCCCTTGAAGCAACTGCCAATTCAGGGAGAGGTAGCTGAAAAGTCTAAGAACCTGATCAGAACTAATGAGACCAAGGGGAAAAAAATAAAAGTGAAAGGTTGGACTCTAGGGCCTGCCAGAGTCAAGATCTCTTAAAAATGCAAGTTTCAGGTTGAAACCATGAAGGACTACAGACTAGGAGTAAGACTGAACCAGAGGTAGATCAGCCCTTGGTGTAACTAAAGCCCAGTATTGAGGAACTCAAACTCTGAAAATAGATGAAGGAAATTTTAGTTTTCTATTGTCCCAGATTGCCAGAAAAAAATATATATCCACTCTGAGGTAGATATTATCATTCTAGGTTGTAAATTATTTCTAAAAATTTTCACATACATTATCCAGCATTCAATCAAAAATAATAATGCCTGTGAAGAATCAAAACAATATGAAAGAAATACAAAAGCAGACAAGAGCAACAGATCTATAAAGGCTTGAGAGACAAAGTTAAGTTACACAGAAAAAGTTTGATCTTTTCTGATCTAGCTTTTAAGCAGGGCTGCTTCTTGGGCATGTGACCTGGTCGGTCACACAGGGACCAGTGCTTAGAGAGGTTCTAAGCTTGGTTTAGTACTTTACTCTTGACAGTTTGAAAGTCTTAACGATTGAGAAAGAGGGGCCTGGCGTTTCCATTTTGCACTGGGTCCCACAAATTACGTACTTGGTCTTGCTTTTAAGATTTGTTAGGTGGAACCAGAGCAATGTACTCCATCCCAGTGCCCTTTCTGAAGGGGATCAGATTTTCTAGTCTGAAGGTATTCGGGCACTATTTCCATCTTGTGTGAGTACCAAGTGTTATTCCCTCTAAGATGGTTCTTTCCCTCCACCTCAGGTAGTTTCCTTGCTTGTATGTGCTGATTAGTTTTCTCCTGAGTACTCAAGGGGAACCTTCAAGATTCCCAGAGTTCTCTCTGTGCTGCTGTCTCCACTCTTACACTCCCCCTTACAAACTCAAGGAGTCTACTTGGAATCCCCCTCCTGCACCATGGACTGGAAACTCTCCAGACAGTAATCTGGGATAATCACAGGGCGACTTCATGCATTTCCATCTCATGGGGATCACTGTCCTTCATTGTCTGATGACCAACCTCTTGAAAACAGTTGTCCAGTTTTGTTGTTATTTCAGATGAAATGATGTATCCCATCCTGTTATTCCACCTTGGTTGGTAGCAGCAGTCGACAGCATTTTTTTGTAATAGCCCCAAAACCTAAACATCCCCAATGTTCATCAGCATAAAATACATAAATAAATTGTGGTATGTTCATAAATTGAAATAGTATTACAGAAATAAAAATAAATGAAATATAACCATATTCAGTGCAAAGATGAGTCTCACAAACAATTGAACAAAAGAAATCAGATATAAACTAAGGTATGATGTGTGACTCCAAAAACAGGCAAAACTAAACTATTCTATTGGAAGTCAGGATAGTGGTTACCTTTGAAAAGAAAGGAGGGAGTGTCATGATCTACAGGCGATCCACAGGAGGCTTCTGTGCCTCCTTCCTGGGTGGTAGTTGTGCAAATCATTGTGTTAATTACCGAGCTGTACAATGTATGTTTGGTGCAGTCTTCTGTATTCATGATGAAGTATAACACAAATAATATAAAAATAATAACAGATAGTAAAAGGAAACATATATAATACACAACAATAGTACATATCATTTTCACAAAACTCAGAATTGCAATGAGCACATTTGGAAAACATTTTTGTCAGGAGGTGTGTAACATCTTTGCTGGGAATATGCTAAAATTACTGAGATGCAAGCTGTAAGATGGCTTATGAAGCAGTGTGGTTTTCTGACATTGATATACATTGTTATGAAGTATGTTATGTGTCAAAAAATCTTTCTGCTAAAACAAGCCACATTTCACTAAATTGCTTCCTTGTTTATGGAGTTTTTAACTGTATTTATCAGTAATCATTTCCATTAAAATGTTTAGTAAATGACTATTACCTTATTTCTAGATTACTGATCGGTGGCTTGACACTCCCTTTGAAGTTCACAGGTACTGCTAAGAATGCAATTCTGTAGCCAGTTCAGCTCAAATGTCCAGATTCATCCACATCTGCAGCTTATGTGGCAGAGCTAGAGGCTAATAGAAAACATCAGCTCTGGCTTTGCTTTGTTATCAAATCAGATGTGATAATGTCACGACCAGTAAGTTTTGTTTTCAGATATGTGTTTGTACTGACTTGACAGTGAACCTAAAAAGTGAAATAGATATGAACGAACAAGAGAAATTCTAAATTCTCACCCTTCAGGAGTTTTGATACTATCAACTGCCCGTGTTATGTTAAAAAAAAAAAAAAATCATACAAAAATATGTCTCTCGGGGCTTCCCTGGTGGCGCAGTGGTTGAGAGTCCGCCTGCCGATGCAGGGGACACGGGTTCGTGCCCGGGTCTGGGAACATCCCACATGCCGCGGAGCGGCTGGGCCCGTGAGCCATGGCCGCTGAGCCTGCGCGTCCAGAGCCTGTGCTCCGCAACGGGAGAGGCCACAGCGGTGAGAGGCCCGCGTGTACCGCAAAAAAAAAAAAAAAAAAAAAAAAAAAAAAAAGTCTCTTCTTTCATTACCATTACCCTCAAGGTAAAGAAGATCAGGACAAGTACTATAGTAGCAAATTAATGACAATACTAAGCCAAGTTATTTTGAACTTGATAAAATATTTTGATTTGTATTATTTGGGATCTTTTCAAAAAGATAATTGTAATCCACATTGTCTTCCCACTGCAAATAGCAAAGCACTTTGAGGTGACAGAGAAGGGAGAGTATCTGAAGGTGGAAGCTCAGAATTGAACTCTCCACCCTACCACTTACGAGCTGTGCTACCTTAATTAAATCACCAAATGTGTTTAATTTGATTACCATTTTTCCTATCAATGAAATGATGAAAATATTAATGTGTCTCACTGGGCAGTTATGGATATAAATGGAGGTGAGGAAAAGATATTCTATGTCCTAAAACTGTATGAATAGCACCTATACAACAAGCCCCTCCTTTTACAGAGGTGTAAACTGAGACTCAGAGAAGTTAGGCAACCTGCTGACCAAGGTCACAACTGACAAAATCCCTTGCATTTGATGTTCCCTTTTATTGAGTAAACCGACTCCCTCCTTCACATTCCCATGTTGTGCTGTCCTCACCAGTGCTGTGAGGACCTCGGCCAACAAGCTCAGTCCCCTCAGATGTTCTGAGGGCTGTGAATGGAGGAGTCTTTCTGACGAGAAAGTGAGTGTCCCTGCAGCACAGTTTTCATTAAATAATGGGGTTGTTTCAATGCCAGTGGACATTTTAATTTTTCATCACAGCCTTTAGTCATAATTGACTTAACAAGAGCAAAATCTTTTCAACTAGATTCTATCACACAATTTACTCATATGTGGTTGATGTGATTCTCAGCAATATCACGTAACATGTTTTTCTGTGCCAATTCTTTTTTAAAATGAAAAAAAAATTTTTTTTACTTATACATGTATCTATTCTTTTTCAAATTCTTTTCCCATTTATTACAGAATATTAAGCAGAGTTCCCTGTGCTATACAGTAGGTCCTTGCTGGTTATCTCGTTTCAATATAGCAGTATGTATATGTCAATCCCAAACTCCCAATCCATCCCTGCCCACGCACTCTTTCCCCCAACTCTGAACCCGTAAGTTCAGGTAACAACATATTTTTTAAAAATTGATGGTAGAACTTTGTCAGATTCTGAATCCCCACTGGGGTTCAGATCTACCAAAAGCTCCACTCCAGCTTTTCATCCTGTGATTCTCCCTTTATTCACAATAAACCTCCCTCACATAGGCTTCTGCCAGCAAGCTTCCCCTCATTTCATATTTGGAAAATACTTCTAGGTAATGAAGCCCACTTATTTTATTTAATCAATCAGTGTCGATTAAAAATATACATGAATGCTCTTTACAAGTTTTAAAGTGCTGCATAAATTTAAGCAGCTATTGAAATGGGGAAGGAAATCTACAGATTAGGATTGTAAAAGATTTTGTTGAACATCTTAGTTCTATACTACAGGCAGTGAGAGGTTACAAAAATTAAAATAACATAAAAGAGAGTCTCTACCTTCATAGAACTCATGATCTCATTATGGAGGCAATATGGATATCCGTAAAATGTCAAATAACAATACTAGGCATTTTATGATTAAAGGTAGAATTAATTAGAATAAGAACTTAAGGAATTATGGCCTGGAAGAAATGTTACTTGATCTGGGTTTTGAATAATAAGAAGTATTTCCACAGTGGGAAGGAGAGAAGAAACAGCAGGAGCAAAAGTGAGGAAGCAAAAACAAATTCCACATGCCTGCAGAGGCTGTGTCAGGAAGCTGTGGAGAAGATATAAAAAACCTTAAATTCTTCTCACTGAACAATCAGACAAGCTCTAGATAATGGAAAACCACTGAAAGCTGTACCATCCTCTGGTAGTCAGCGACCTAAGGTCCGTGTATACTCTGTCCCAGAGTTGCACTCTCAGACACTGCCATAAGTAAAATAACTTCCTTCCTAGTCTGATTCTGATGCAAACTGAAAACGTACTGAAGATACTGATAGATACACATTCTTTTTAACACTAGATTAGATATTTGAGACAGGGGACCAATGACTGATCGCCCTGTTCCCACACTTATTAAGCATCACACATGCTCTCTGCAAGCACAGATGATGATAACGATGAAGCCTGGTCAGTGTTTACCCCCTCAAACACCTGAAGCGATACCTTACGAATGGTTTAGATCATGTCCCATACTAGGCGAAGGAGAGGCATTTCCTGGTACCTACCCAAATGAGTCAGCAATAATCCCAATTGTTCTGCATAGTAAATGATGGAGAAAGGGTAGTTCTTCCAGGAACTCTTGAGTGCTCTCAGAGTTTATTAGTGTAGTAATTTAGGAACAAGATTCTGATGACTGCAAACTGTATTTGCCTCAAAATATCAACCAATACCCAATATCTTGGGGCAACCAAGAAATTTCTTGGAATTATAATTTTTTTTTTATTTTCATTCAATCTAAAGGCTATGTTATGTGATTACAGAAAAGGGGGTAAAATTTTCTCTCTCTTTTAACAAAATACACTGAATGGAAATTACTGCCTATGGCACAGTAATAGAAAGTATATCAGAACCAGAAAATACAGCTTAAATGCAGTTATCGACAGCCCTCAGAAGCATTTGAAATTTTCAAAACAAGTGAAAAACTTTATTATCATTAACATCACCATCATCTTTATCTTCAATGAGCTATTTGTAATTTAATAAGCAGCTTTCAGTAGTGGTGTTTTGATTTGAAGCATTTCTTAAAATACATTTTTTAAAAAATTCACCCAAGACAAAGATTATAAGACCATTCAGTTAATCACTTAAGCATGTATATTCATTGGGGGAAAAAAGAGAGAAAAAAAGAAAAAGAGAATATTTTTTTAAAAAGGAAGCACTTATCTGACTGGTTAACTAACATACGGATCCAGGTAAGCCCTAGATTTCCTAAGTCTCAACTTTAGGCCACTAGCTGCATTTTCCTTCTGTCCATCTGATATTCCCAAACTGTAGAGCAATTGATGTTGTTTGAGGAGCAAAATAAACATTTAATAAAATATTTTTGATAATTATTTAGAAAAACTTCAGCACTGCAATAAAAAGTTATATTCCAGGTACTGCCTACATCCTTAACAGCATAGTTTGAAACACTTTGATTCCTCAAAGACCACAACCTCTAAAGTCTGCCAAAACCAGAGCAATTCACACTTTCCTGAAAGCAATCACTGGCCCAATGCAAGAGCCTAAGAAGTGGGGATGACTCCATAATTGGTTGGGGGCCAAGACCCTGGTTGACATACTGCAGTTGGTTTTAACGGACTTTGAAAACCATCATTTTCTCTAGGACACCTCAGACAGAGCCATGAAACGAAATAATAGTGACAGCTGGAAGCAAATTTTTGAAATTTCAAGGCACAGGTGAGAGAAAAATTAAAGACAAAAAATTCATGTGAAGGAAGCTTAGAAATTACTTCTCATGCAACATTTCCAAGTGAAAATGTAAAAAGTAACTTTATGTAGCATAATACTAATTGGAATTTGCAAACAAAAATAAAGCTTATCCCAAATATATCAATCTAAATACACCTCTGAATAATTTGTTGATATATATGTATGTATATGTATATATGTTTGTACATGTGTATATATGAATATCCACCCTATTGTTATTATATATTATATATGTTTTTAGGGTACATAGACATGGTATGCAGAATTTTAAGATAGGCCCCCAAGATTTCCACACCCTAGAGTACCTATCTTTATATAATACTTTCCCAATAAGTATAAGTACCATCTGTGATTATAATGGATGTCACTCCTGTGATTAAGTTGTATGGAAAAGATGAAGAGGTTTTGCAGCCATAATTAAGGTCCCAAATCAGTGCGAGTTAATCAAAAGGGTGATTGTTTTAGGTGGGCCTGACCTAACTAGGTGAGCCATTTAAAAGAGTTATCCAAGCCTTCTCTAAAAGGGAAATTCACAGTGAAAGTCTCCTGCTGGCTTTGAAGAAACAAACTGCCATGCTTTGGATAGGGCCACATGGCAGGAGGCCTATATTCCCTGAAAATGCCATCTGGCTAATAGCCGGCAAGAAATGAGAGACCTCAGTCCTACAACCACAAGGAATGGAACTCTACAAACCACTGCAGACATACCTCATTTTATTGTGCCCCACAGTTATTGCATTTATTAGAAATTTAAGGTTTGTGGCAACCCTGCCTGAAGCAACTCTATTGGCACCATTTTTTCAACAGCATTCTCTCACTTCATGTCTCTGTGTTACATTTCGGTAATTCCGGCAATATTTCAAACTTTTCATTATTAGTAGTAGTATATCATTATTATTATTATTGTATTTGTTATGGTGATCGGTGATCGGTGTTCTTTGATGTTACTATTGAAGTTGTTTTGGGGCACCATTAACCCATGCCCATATAAGATGGTGACCTTAATCAATAAATGTGTGTGTTCCAAATGCTCCACTGACTGGCCTTTCCCCCTTCGCTCTCCCTCTCCTCAGGCCTCTCTAATCCCTGAGACACAACAATACTGAAATTAGGTCAATTCATAACCCTACAGTGACCTCTAAGTGTTCAATTAAAAGGAAGAGTCACAGGTCTCTTACTTTAAATCAAAAGCTAGAAATGATTAGGCTTAGTGAGGAAGGCATGTTGAAAGCTGAGACAGGCCAAAAGCTAGGCCTCTTGCACCAAACAGTTAGCCAAATTGTAAATGCAAAGGAAAAGTTCTTGAAGGAAATTAAAAGTGCTATTCCAGTGAGCATATGAATGATTAGAAAGAGAACCAGCCTTATTACCGATATAGTGGAAGTTCTGATATAGAGAAAGTTAGTGGTCTGGATAGAAGATCAAACCAGCCACTACATTTCCTTAAGCCAAAGCCTAATCCAGAGCAAGGTCATAACTCTCTTCCATTCTATGAAGGCTGACAGAGGTGAGGAAGTTGCAGAAGAAAAGTCTGAAGCTAGGAAAGGTTAGCTCGTGAGGTTTAAGGAAAGAAGCCATCTCCATAACATCAAAGTTCAAGGTGAAGCAGCAAGTGCTGATGTAGAAGCTACAACAAGTTATCTTGACGATCTAGCTAAGGTAATTCATGAAGGTGTCTACCCTAAACAACAGATTTTCAAAGTAGATGAAACAGCCTTCTGTTGGAAGAAGATGCCATCTAGGATTTTCATAGCTAGGGAGGAGAAGTCAATGCTTCGCTTCAAAGCTTCAAAGGACAGGCTGACTCGGACAGGCTGACTCTCTAGTTAGGGGCTAATGCAGCTAGTGATTTTAAGTTGAAGCCACTGCTTATTTACCATTTCAGAAATCCTAGGGCCCTTAAGAATTATACTAACTTGACCCTACCTGTGTTCTGTAAACAGAACAACAAAGCCTGGATGACAGCACATCTGTTTACGACATGGTTTACTGAATATTTAAAGCCCATTATTGAGGTATACTGCCCAGAAAAAAGATTCCTTTCAAAATATTACTGCTCATTGGCAATGCCCCTAGTCTCCCAAAACTCTGATGGAGATGTACAACAGGATTCATGTTGCTTTCATGCCTACTAACACATCCATTCTGCAGCCCATGATTCAGGGATTAATTTCAACTTTCAGGATCATTTAAGAAATACATTTAGTGAGGCTACAGTTGCCACAGATAGTGATTCCTCTGATGGCTTGGGGAATATAAACTGAAAACCTTCTGGAAAGAAGTCACCATTCTAGATGTCATTAAGAATATTCATTATTCTGGTAAGAGGTCAAAATATCAACATAAATAGAGTTTGAAAGAAGTTGATTCCAACCCTCATGGATGATTTTGATCAAGACTTCCATGGAAGAAGTAACTGCAGATGTGGAAAAGTAAGAGAACTAGAATTAGAAGTGGAACCTAAAGATGTGACTGAATTCCTGCAATCTCATGATAAACCTTTAAGGGATGAATAATCAATCGCTTCTTAAGGATGAGCAAAGAAAGTGGTTTCTTGAGATGGAATCTCGCCCTGGTAAAGATGCTATGAAGACTGTTGAAATGACAGCAAAAGACTTAGAATATTACATAAACTTAGTTGATAAAGCAGTGGCCAGATTTGAGAGAACTGACTCCAATTTTGAAAGAAATTCTACTGTGGGTAAAATCCTTCAAATAGCATTGCACGCTACAGTGGTTTTTCATGAAAGGAAGAGTCAACTGATGCACCAAACTTCGTTGTCTTCTTGTAAGAAACGTCCACAGCCACCCCAGCCTTCAGCAAACACCACCCTGATCAGTCGGCAGCCATCAACAGCGAGGCAAGACCCTCCACCAGCAAAAAGATGATGACACACTGAAGGCTCAGATGATGGTTAGCATTTTTTAGCAACAGAGTATCTTTTAATCAAGGCATGTACATTGTTTTTTTTTTTTTTTAGACACAACCTTATTGCACACTTAACAGACTACTGCAGAGTATAAAGCTAACTTTCATATGCACGGGGAAACCAAAAAATTTGTGACTCGCTTTATTTCAGTATCCACCTTATCGCAGTGGTCTGGAACTGAACCTGCAATATCTCCTGTGGGTGGTTTTGTCAGAAGATTCTGAGCTCCAGATTAGCAGGCAGCCATAGCTGACACCCTGATTTCAGACTTGTGAGCCCCTGAACAGGGAACCCTGCTATGCCTCATTCAGACTTCTGACAGAAGCTGTGAGAGCATCATTAATGGGTGTATTTTAAGCTGCTGAGTCTGTGGCAATTTGTTATTCAGCGTAGAAATCTAAAACTGGAGATTCGTATTGGATGACTATAATTTTTGCCCCTTCCCTATCTCCCTACCTACCCATTACTTTCTGCCCTTGCTCTGGAAGTAAATCTCATTTCCTTTGGCAAACTAGTCCTCCCAAACTCCAACCACATGGCTGTTGCTGGAGAGGTTGCTAATCACAGTATCATTTACCTTGGACTTAAGAAAAGGGCCCGTGACTATCCAAACCAGGTGTAGAATCCAGTCGTGGTGACCTGGCATGCTGAGTGGTCCAAGCATAAGTAAATGGCATAAACCAGGCCAAGAGCATCCCTCTACAGGATGGTTCACAGAATAAGGAGCCAATAGAAAAAGTTCTTTTTAGTCACTAAACTGGAATTTTGCATGTGGTTCTGTTCTCTGAGTCATGGAGAGAGTCCGATTGCAATAAGAGACTGTTAAGACCAATAACTAAAGGAAAGCAAAGAGGAAAGATGGCAAGAAAGAGAGCCCTGACAGCAATGAAGTCCCCAGTTCTAATCCTTGGTGCTGCCCTTGTCCCTACCCTGTTTTTCCCATTACTTATGCTCCCTTAAGGGTTTTTTGTTGGATTTTAGTAACCAAAAGATTGCTGAGTTGGGTTTTGGTAACCAAGAGTGACGCTCTTTACTTTTCACTTTCTCACTCCAAAATTTCTAACGTGACATCCACCATTTTTTCTCTTGCTACAAAAAACTAACCTAGAGGAGGTCAAATCTTTGCTCTTTTTTCTGTGCCAAAAGCAAACACATGCTCTTTTTTCTTGTTAAGTAGGAGGAGAGTAGAAACAACAGTCAATTCTTAAAAAAAAAAAAAATGAAAGGCAGAATCAAGACACAGTTATGTGTTCATTAAAGCTTTCTTTCTTTTTCATTCTCCACGAAGTTAGTCTTGTCAGGAAAACCACTGCTTTTATAAGTAAGAATTTTAAATTTCTCAAATTGATGATGTTATCACACCCAAAAATGAAAACACCAGTCCCTCCAGGTTGCCTGCTGGGAACGGAGGTCAATACAGGCAGAGGATGCCCAAGGTAATTACTCAGTTTAGACAACTCCCAATGAAAAAAGTTATGAAATCATTTCAGGAGTGTGTACCAAAGTCCTTATTACAACCTGCACATGAGGATTCTGTAACACTCTGGAGTTTGATACTTCAAAGTTTAGCTAGCTCATCTGTAAGACATCTCAATGATCTCAGCCCTAAATCCTCATTGGTAATAGCACTGGGATCTTCAGTTCTTGATTGTCTTAATAGGGTGCTGTAAAGGCCCAAGACCTTTTGAAGCAGAAGTGTTCTTTATGCAAGAACTAAGGTAAATAGAATTAAAAAATAAAATAGAGCTAAGAGGCCCTGCCTTTCTTTTAGACCAGCTTCTACCTTTGGTATCCTGCTCAGTGATACAATTACTACACTTCAATATCTGCCCCCTACTCACCACACTAAAATTTGAAAAGGAAATTCATGTTTTTCTCATGTGGAATTGGAAGGACGCATTATATAAATTAAGAAATATAAATGACTTCCCCCTATTAAGAGTAAAGTAAGAGAGTGAACAGTGATTACTTCTTCCAGTCCTTCTTATACAAGGCCCATCTGTGAGAGTACCGCCCTGCACTCTGTGCTGATCCCCAGCAACGGCATCCAGTGGAGATTTTCTCTATTTAAGTGGCAAACATGCTTATCAAAGTGGAGGGGAAATTTTTATGACTAAATATAATAATTTAATTTTATAATTGTTGAATGAAAATTATTAGCTGAGTGATGTCAGGACTTGAAAAAGTATGAAACATGGTTTCTACCCTCAAACCTAATATAATTGGAAAAAAGAAAAAAGCCAAACACGTAAAACTTCTAAGGAAGAATAAAAAATTGTGCATAATTAGCTTTTAGAAGAGCTTAATACATAATTGTGAATGAATGTTAGCAAAATACCTTTTATAATTTTTAACTTCTCGAGGTGCCAGTGTCTTCATCAATAAGATGTAAGAAAAAAACCTGCACAAAGTGAGGATTAAATGGGATAAGGTGTAAAGTGATGATGATGTACTGATATACAGCAGATCCTCAATATGTGGGACTACTGTTATTACTCTTGACTTTTTTTTTATAGGCTATACTGTTACCCCTTTTCTTATAGGCCAAGCAATGAAATGTGAGAGATCTAAGCCTATTAAAGTGAGAAGATTGCTAAATAGAGGAAAAGATTATCAAACCAGGTAATTTATGTCGATATAAATAAGATATAAACTCAGGTGCTTAAATATAGTCAAAAGAAATTTCTGCTGGAAGAAACAGAAAAGAGAAAGAGTTTGGAAGTTGATCTATATTTCAGGGTTTAAATAACAACGACCAAAAAAATGTCATGTAACTATCAGAAGCAGATTAACTAAAAATGACTTAAAAAAATCTTGTGCTCAATGCATATTTGCTGTGAAAGAAAAAAGAATGAGAACAGAGATCTCTATGCATGTGAAACCTAGGATTTTGAAAGGGCTTGAATTTTAGTCCAGGCAAACGGCAAACCAGTAGCTGTAGCCTCTCACCGGTAGCAATCCCCTCTCACCTGGGGATTACCCCAGGATTCCTCCAAAGAACACAGGAACTAAGAAAAGAGAAGGTGCTTGCTCAGCAAACATGGCTTCAGAACAATAATCTAGTCCACCTTCTAAACAGGTTGACAAACCTAAGACACTTCTATCTAAAAATTCTAGCCCCACCACTGTCTGAGTGCAGGGTCCACAGAGGCCAGGCAGAAGGGACAGTGCTTGCCTCAGTCACTGTCTTAGATTGGGTGTATGAAGATACATATGAGAGAAGAAACTGAAAATGAAATGAGAGGTGACAGTTCAAGTCTGATCATTATTTTAAGCTCAGTGAAGCAGAATTGAATAACAAGACTGGTATTTGTCATTTTAGAGGTTTCTCTTTGCAAGATTTTGTTAGATTTGCAACAATGAGTGATTCTTACCAGTTGAGCACTGATCTGAACTATAGATAAAAGGTACAGATCTAAACCATGAATTTCCCTCTCATTATCCTTGTTAAATGAATTAGAAAATCTGATTGAAATTGATGGAAAGATACATGAACTAGTATTACTAGACATTATGTTTAGATGAAATAAGATTTCTAAAATATGAATCTGGTATTGTTATATCATGTAATCACCAATTCAGGAGAATTGGACCTTACTTGTTTACTTATTTTTTTACTTTGCCTGTTTTAAGTAAGTAACCAAAAGAAAAAGGAGAAAAAAAAAAGTGAGAAAAATAATTTAAATAGTGCAGATAATTCTGCTGACCACTACATCCAGCAAGTACACACCATACCTAGAATGAGTGTGCGATGGGAGATGTGCATCTTCTGTTGTTATTTTAATCTTTTTCATTTCCCTTATGCCTCTCTGTGCGTGATCATTTTATTGTATTGAATGTGATTCAAATATTTAAAGATTACTATATATATATAGACACACACACACACATATATGATTGCACGTGCACATCTATATTTTTTCCTCACCATAGCTTTTAAACACAAGCCAACCACTCGTTCCTGCTAAAAAGGAACATCATTGTGTACATTGCATATTTATAGATGCATAATACTGTACACGGTTGCAAGTTTTAAAAAGCATCTATTCTGTACTCTGTGGACATTTCAGAGGTTCTTTTCAAGCTTAATTTGGACTCTATGCAGTTTTAACCTTATGCACAGATAGCACTACCTAACTTCTACCAAGGCTGCCTCTATGCCTATTAATTTATGTGAGGAATAAGTTTTCTGGGACACTAGAAAACTGAAGGCAGAAATACAGCTCAGCATTAACCCTCTTTGTAATCATAGATGATGAAATGTCTCAAGAATCTGGGGGGCCCCCCGGAGGGGGCAGAAATAACCACACAAATATCAGTTTTAGGTAAAATAATGTTTAGAAAAAAGTGAAAAGTGTGATGAGAAGCCTTCAGAGAATGCTCACATAGTGATCAAAATCAAATAAATATGAGGAGGGAAAAAGAAGTTTTTAAAAGATTGACAGATCAGAAAGAAGTAGATATAAAAAGTTGTGGGGCCTGCCTTAGAGAAACTTAAAATAGAGAATTAAGAAAAGTTCGATAAGGAGTAGGGCAGTGAAAATGGCGGTGTGAAAAACTGAAGGAAAGGAAGGGAGGGGGAAACAAATCAGAGGATCTGAACGGGGTCAGGGTACCCCCAAATGAGAAACTATTCACGGAAATGTCTGTGAATGGAAACTGAGCACAATTGCTCAGGGGATCGGGAAGCTGCTTTACCACAGAGGACCTCAAGGATTTATTGGGAAGTAGAGGGAAACTGGGCCCGGAACTTCTCTTTCTCTTTGGGTGGAGGCCAGAAGAGATACTAGGAAGTGATGATAGGAAGTGTAGGAAAAATAAAATAATATGCTTACTGGTCGGGGGGGGGGGGGGGTGGTACTTTCAGTTCTAGAATGAACTAAAACCACGAGCCGACTGCAGAGATTGAGACTGCGGGCAAAGGGAATGAGCTGCTTAATCTAGGTATGAGGCTGAAAGTAGGAATGTGTAAATATCCAATTCATGCAGAAACCAAACCAAAACAAAATGAGAACTACAAAATATGTGCTTGCTAATCCCATTTATTCAATCTGTAGTCCAAGGTCCCCGGGTTGGTGAGGTGCTTAGGGCGAAGAGATGGAATGACAAGCAATGGGATCAAGCTAAAATCAGGCCAGGAAAGAGAGCCCTGTAGGTAGCTCTGCACACTGAAGATAGACCTTTGATGCCCGCCCTGCCCCTGCCCTAGGTAAGGTCAGAGCTTGTTTCTGAAAGGGGTATCTCAGACATCCTGCTCTTGATTTTCTCTGCACTAAAGTTTCAGGTAATCTCAGCTACTCCAAACTGTTAAGTGGCAACAATGTTGCCATTGAGAAGAGGCACAAAGTCTTACAGAATTAGTATATTTTTTCTTTCAAAAAAATTTTTTTAGTTTTATATTGGAGTATAGTTGATTAACAGTGTTGTGTTAGTTTCAGGTGTACAGCAAAGTGAGTCAGTTTTACATATACGTGTATCTATTCTTTTTCAAATTCTTTTCCCATTTAGGTTATTACAGAATACTGAGCAGAGTTCCCTGCTGCAAAAATATTTTTAATGAAATAACTGATAAATGCCAAAGAAGTTACTAAATTTCTTTTATCTGGTTAAATGTCTAGAACATCAATTAACCTAACAGATAGAAATCTCAAGTTTTAGGATCAAACAAACACAGATTTTAATCCCAGTTTTTCCACCTAGCAGATATGAGATATTTGCAAATTCTGCAAAGTTAATGAACTTCAGTTTCCTCAGCTTTTAATCATTGATAAAAATAGCTAGCTTGAAGAATTGTTGAGAGTACAAAATGAGATAATATATGTAAATACTTAGGACTCTACCAAAAAATAAGTACTTAATAGAGGTAACTATAATTATTACTTATACATCTCTTAAAATACATATTTTTAAACTTTGTCTCTAGATCCCATCTGAGGCTAGTACAGCTCATGACAAAGACACAAACCTCCATATCCAGTTTCAGTGACCATGGAACTCGTTAGGTACTTGAATACCTACCATGGTACAGCACCTTCACTTACTAGAGCCTTACATTTTAAAAGTACTAAGTTAACACGGATAAAACAACAATGACTTCTAACTACTGTAATCACACCCCTGAGCTCTATGTAAACATAAGCAAACATGTAAATGCTGTTTTATTATCCTGAAGGGAAAAATGAGAAGTGATAAATTGAATTTTTTTAAAGACTTGTTTATTTTCAAATAACAAAAGATTCAAGTTATTCAATATTTAAATAACTAAGAAAATCTAATCATTTGATCATTGCATATCACATTGGATACCATTAGACAAAATCCACGGACATATTTTCAAGTCATAAGTATTAATAAGCCCAGTTTGACTTCAAATTTTAATGTGGTTGAATCAGCCAGATGTTCTTCCATTTATTTCTGTTATTTTGGTTTCTGCCCAGGTATTCATTCTACCATAAAAATGCCTTCAAAGATTATGAAAATATCACTAGAAATTCAAAGATAAAAATAAATGGAATATTGTGTGCTTCCTGAATCTCTTATTGGCTCATACCTACTATGGCTGTACTAATAATCCCATCCAGACATCAACATTTAATTTGAGAAGGTATATGAAACAGTAGGTCAAATAAAGGGCCAGCTGAAGGATTAAATGATATTCAGTGTCTGGTTCTGCACTGTCTTGTCTCTCTTCAGCAAGCATAGAAAATCAGCAGCTCTTGGCTAAACGGTGTACCTTCCACACACATCCACACACATTGAAGGGAAAGAATGTCATTATAATATTTGTTAAAAGCAACATGACTCTCAAAACTTTGCATTAAAAGATGTGGTAATCACCTATGAACCATGTCTCCTGTGTCTTTCCTCTGCTTCATTTACGTGCAGGGACTCTACCCTTCTAAGTTCTTGGTTGGGACTCATATAACAAAAGAGAGATTAACAAGAGAAAAACACACAGAAGTACAGTAACATGTATATCCCATATATACATTAGACATACCCAGGGAAATGAGTAACTCAAAGAGGTGGCTTAGAATTCAGGTTTAAATATCATCTTCAGCTAAATCAAAGAAGGGAAGGTGTGGGCGGATGCCAGTTATGGGAAGGTGACCAGGAAAAAGTATGACAGACAAGAGTAAAGTTTTTTGTTTTTTTTTTTTCTTTTTTGCTGTACGCGGGCCTCTCACTGTTGTGGCCTCTCCCGTTGCGGAGCACAGGCTCCGGACGCGCAGGCTCGGCGGCCATGGCTCACGGGCCCAGCCGCTCCGCGGCATGTGGGATCTTCCCGGACCGGGGCACGAACCTGTATCCCCTGCATCGGCAGGCGGACTCTCAACCACTGCGCCACCAGGGAAGCCCAGTAAAGTTTTTTTTAATGCAGATTTAGATTAGTGCCTTCTCCACTGACAGGATTCTCTTATGATTTAGAATCATCCTCTTTCTGGTACAGAGAGGGAAATATCCTTACAAATGTTTATCTTTACAAATGGGAGATAGTCTTACGAAAAGATAACTTCTACTTTGCAGAGGTTCTCCTGTGTCTGCTATTTCTCAAAATAATCCTCATGTCAAAGAGGTATGTTTTGAGCAGCGTACTATAGTCTCCTACAGTCATAGTCTGGGGTGGCATATTCTGGTCTCCTGCAGTACCATGAGATGGGAAGCAACGACATGACAAATGGAAAAAAGCAGTGACCATAAGAAAAAGTATTGATTAAGGAGTCAGATAAGAACCAGAAACAAATGGTTACAGCAGAAGCCAGTAAACATTACAATGACTCAGTATATATTTATAGAACGGATATTTCATTTAACCCCACAAGTAACCCAGTAAAATATGCATTTTTATTCCCCATTAATAAATAAGAAAACTGATGGTGAAATGGATTGGGTAAATTGTCCCACAGCAAAAAAGTAGCAAATCGGAATGAAAACTAACACAAGTTAGGAAGCAAAGCACACATTCTTGCCATTATACCATTCTTGCCTTCCCACTGGTCTCTGTCTATATATGTAAAGCTCTCTCTATATCTCTCTTCATTTTCATATTGTTTCCTCCTATCTCCTTTGTCTCTTTCTTCCTTAAAATAACCATACCATCATGCAGAACTTTAGAATATTTTCTGTGATTACTGGGTAACATTTTACATTCTCTGGTTCTTATTTTAAAAAGGGGTTGGAAGCATGAAGGAAAATGTTGAATTTCTTTCATGAAAGAAAGAGAGTAAGGTCAAGATCCTGTAATTTTTCTTCTCCCCTGTGGACCAGGTTAATGATAAAAAAAAAAATGAATTTTCTCTCCCTCCCTATAACCTAAAACAGAATCTTATGTTTTACTGCTATCAGGCAAGTAAGCCAAAATCAAAGCACCTCATATGTTTGAATGTTTATACTTGAATAACTTACAATATAAAAGGAAATACAACAGATGTAGGAACAGAAAAGATAAAGCCATTTTTAGTTAATTACACTTTTTGAAGGGACATTTATTTTTAATCCCATCCTGCTGCATTTACCACGGTCACCCTGAAGTCAAGTGAAACAGGAAGAAAAAAGGCAGTGGGTGAGATCAGAAAAAGAGAGATAGCAGATAAAAGATGTTAGGGCAGGCAAGGACTGGGAGAAGAGGGAACAAGAACAAATCTGGGAAGATAATGTTTCATATAAGGAGGTTTAAGATATATTTTTTTTTTTTTTCAAAAAGTCGCAAGGGGAGAAAAGAGAGCTTCCAAAGCAGCATAAACCCCTTGGCACCCCAGGGAATCCATTTCTGTTGACAAAGCTTCCCCCTTACATGTACCCCTGGTAACTAAAGTTTAAACATCTGAGCGTCATGTCAGGTGTACTCTTCTGCTTCCTTTACTTCCCACAGACAGGCGATACATAAAAGAATGAAATAATCAAACAGGCAGTTCAGCTCACCTTTAAATGCCAGTTTGTAAAGCTTCCTATCACTTCTTTCAAGACTGAATTAGGACTTTCCAGAAGTTGTCCCTGATGAGACACACTCCATCCTAATCTCTCCTTCTCCACTTCCGCTCTTCCATTCATTCAGGTATTCTATTTGTACTAGATAATTTTAAATATTTTAATGTAGAATCAAAACGCCAGAAAAGAATTCATTAGAGTAGAATTTAAATTCCCTTCTGGTAATCTTTCTTGTTCTAATCAAGATAAGGACTAGAGAGGTTAGGCAGCTTGTCAAAAGTCACATAGCCAATTAAAGGCACCCAAATCCCATTCCAGGGCTCCTTCTACTAGATCACATTGTTTGATTCATTTATTCCTTCTAAAATGATTAATGGCTGTGTGTTTTGAAGATTTGAAAAGAATGCTTTAGTCATTATTAACCTGCTTACATTTAAATAACCCCACAAATCCAGTAGGTATAAAATTTCGTATACAGGAAGCCATAAGCAATTTGAAGTCACTGAAATATAGTATGTAATGTGAAGAGCAGTGGGAAAGAGTTATGAGAAACAGAGATGGGCAGGTTCATAGGGGGCCTTTCCTCTGTGTAAGAGTTTTACCTGGAATTGATATGAAATAGTATGATCTGCAGTCATCTCCTGATTACCTTTCAATTATTGTAAAGTAGATTTGTTTATATTTTCCCAGCCTTCCATTACCACTACCACCTTTCATAAAAAATTAAAGTGAACACATATGAGACTAATAATCTTTAGTATTCTTTCAAAGACAGCTGTGGGTAAGATGAATGCATTAAATGTTTTTAAAATGGAGACTTACTGAAAACTATGAAAATATAAGTGAATATTCCTGATAGCTGAGATTATTCATATGCCTCTGACATAGAGAAATAAACTTAGTAAACAAAATGGCAAATTCTTTTTATTTTTGTCCCTCACAAATGGATAGTAGCAAAGCCTTGTTTTTCAGTTGCTTTTTTAAAAAGAAATCACAGACGAAGCTTTTGAAGAGTATGGAGATCCCAGAAAATTGTGAGGCAGCCATGCAGCACTGGAGCCCTCTGTTCCTGATCCCCTTCCAGGCCTAATGACTATTTTCAGACATTGTAAAATGTGGGTAAATCAACAAAATCCAAATCAAGCTGCTCCGCAGCGAGCACCTGACCTTGAGTCACCTACAGTTTCTTTTCACTCAGACAGGATGTCGCCTTTCAAATTCTCTTCTCCATTTAACACATGCAATCTCAAGCTACATCATGTGTTCACTTTCTTGGTTCTCCTGAGAAACTTGCCCTGCTCTTGGCATGCTGGGCTAACTAAATAAATTTCCCTTCCAAAGGCCAAATTCTCCTAAGCTCATGGATTTATTCCAGTCAGCATCCATCAACTTTTGAGTATCTGTGTGCGTTCAGAGCTGTGCTAGGCACAGCGGGAGACACCAATAAAAGACCAAATCCCAGCACTTGCTCACACTGAGTTTATGATCGAGTCCGGGGAGGCAAGATGAACATACATGCAACAACTGGGAAACAATTTGAGACAGTATATAATTAAGTGCTGAATGTAATACTGACTGTAAGTGCACAATTCTTCACTAATTACCAGTTGCTTGAAGGAATTAATACTTAACTTTGGGGATTTCAATCACAATTTCTCTATAAGCGTTAATTCTTGTAACCAGCAGTTCATTTCCAAGAGTTACAAACATACCCTAGTTTTAGCAAATTATCAGCGTTGTTCTCATAAATGCTTTTTTCCATTAAGCAATTAATTTAAATCCTGATTGTTCTGACCTCCAGGGCATTTGGAGGGGTGCTGGCACCTCAGACATAATTTAATTTTTCAAATGAATTTTTTGGCTGGTGCAGGATTCAGAGCCCGGAGGGGAAGGAACCTGCTTTCTCCCCAGGAGCAGGGGAACAGGAGACCTCTGGGTCCAGAGCAGTCTCACTCTCCCCTCTGACACGGGTAGATAAACTCCAGTACTGGGCTCCTTTCTTTACCTTGTCTTCCATACTTTTTTTTACTCCAACTCCTTTCCCTCCTCCTGTCTCCCCTGCTTTGGTTCTCTTCTTTTCCCTCTTCTCCTACCTTTGTTTCAGTCTGACCAATAGCATCTGCAGAGAAAGTTTCCCTAGCTAGTAACCCTCAGGATGGAGGAGGATGCTAACCCAGCCTCCCCTGTCAGCAGGGTCTAGCAGGGATCATGGCCCTAGAGAACAAGCTCAGTCCACCTTCTGGAGCTTTAGTCATTTTCTCATCAGCCAGCAGATGTGCTAGGAGAATTGCAAACTATTTTCGAATGTCCTTCCACAGACCTCACTGTCTTCTCACACCTGCCCTGACCCCTCCTGAGCACCTTCGTGACCTTGCTCCACCTGGAACAGCATGCAGGGCTCTGGCAGACAACCACAGGTGGGCATAACCACAACCAAACCTGCTTTTTGTTTACCTTTAACCAAGACATAATTGGCCACTAATATGTGTGAGATGACACACTCTTACCTGAGCGTGGTAGAGGGTAGAAGGCAAGTTCAAGCTACTTCGCTCCCCTAAGCTTCTGTTTGCCCAGTATGAGAAAGTGGTATCCACCCAGTGGGCTGCTGTGGGGATTATATGGTGGTGAAGAGCCAGGTTTCCTGGCTTCAAGTCTCAATTCTGCCTCTTCCTAGCTGGGTAACCACAGCAAGTTGTGTCACTTTTCTCTGTTTCAAGTCGCTCATCTGTAAAACAGGAAGAATAAGAGAATCTACTTCAGAGACTTTATATCCCAGGATAAAATAAGTTGAATTATGTAATACACACACAAAACACTCTATAAATATCAGCTTTTATTAGATAAAGTAACTTGCATACCATGGATGCTCTATAACACCAGCTCTTTCCATTCATTTGTACCAAGTTAGTGGAGGGTAAAATGCCCAGGAGAGCGACTGCTCCACAGCTGTCAACTAGGAAATGTCCCTTCCTTTGGCCAGAACTAGATAGCTTCAGCCCTGTTCCCCCACTCAAAAGCACCATATTTACCATCAGTAGAAGTAATATGTTCTATGATCTCATAAACTTCAGAAATAGGCACTGAAGTCTTCCTGAACAGAACACAAAAACATTAAAGACTGGTCCAAAAACAGGTGTCACCATTAAAAACATTTTTGCAGTGGAACATGTCCCATGAGATCTTATATAAACTGTGCAATTAGGGGATTTTGATTTGATGAAAATAAAGATTCCGAGAATACTTTAATAACCTAGAAGATGGACGTGGAGCCAAGTGGACTTGGGAAAGTTCTGTCATTATTCTACTTCCTACAAGTCAATGGAAAATAAAATTGGGGGAATAGATGAATAAACATAGCTTTTCTCTTAACATACTGCCCTACCACAGTTAATAGCATTTCTCTCCTTCTACCTAGGAGGAGGGTTCAAGAGTTGTTTTTTTTGTTTTGTTTTGTTTTCGGTATGCGGGCCTCTCACTGCTGCGGCCTCTCCCGTTGCGGAGCACAGGCTCCGGATGCGCAGGCTCAGTGGCCATGGCTCACGGGTCTAGCTGCTCCGCGGCATGTGGGATCTTCCCAGACCAGGGCACGAACCTGCGTCCCCTGCATCGGCAGGAGGACTCTCAACCACTGCGCCACCAGGGAAGCCCCAAGAGTTGTTCTGACTACGAGCACATTTCTAGAGTGACCAGACTGATGGCAGGAACCTAAAAGCACAATTTCCAGTAAGTCTCCCACCCTCCAACTACTAAAGTTTGGAGGAACAATTTATTTTCAGAATTAAACTCATCAGGAGCCAAATGACTTCGATGACAATGATGATGATGATGATGGTGATGGCTGATATTTACTGAGTGCTTGCTGTACATCAGGCACCATCCAAAACATTTGACATGTATTATCTCACCTAATCCACTTATATGATCTCATTCAATCCTATCACAACCTAAGAGGCAGAAACTATGCTTATTTCCATTTTACTAATGAGGAAATTGGTTCAGAGAGTTAAAGATCAAGCAGCCAAAAAAGGATGATTTTTTTTCTAGTAAGAAGGCGAACAAGGCAACTCCAAAAGCACTTTGCAGTGAAATTTTAAAGCAACTGAATTAGGTCAGGCTTTGTCAACAGCAGGAGTATCATAATACAAAAATCTGAACACTCGTTAATTTTTATGGTAGCAATATTGACTTTAAATACCAACTACCTCCTTATTTGTAAAGTCATATAATTCTGCTCTTAGGAGCCAAAGACTAAGAAAACTCACAAGCTACCACCAACATCCAGTCTTATTTGTACTGCACCAAATCCTTCCAATCCAGTTTATAAGCCGGGAACCCTTTCATAATAGATAAGATCAGAATACAATTTAATCATTCTTTTCCTTTCACAAAAGAACAACTGACAAGGCTGCTGGCCAGTTTATACGACAGGTACTATGGGCTTCAAATTTCTCACTGTCTTCTGGTTATCAAGAAAGTTAATTATTATCAAATCCCCAGCTCTCAAAAGGAAGGCAAAAGTCACCTTGCTCCAAAGCACTTGCCAGGTAAATAATGTAGGTTAAAAAATGGTAGTTTTATTGTGAACCGAATTCTTGATGCTTTAGAATAACACAGATAACTTTAGGAAACCCGATAAAATTTTTTAGAAAAGTTGCTATATGGGACTGGGAGTAGGGGGTTAGGGGTGTGAGAGAGTGAATTACTTAAGAATAACAAAGATAGATAGTTCTGAATAGATGATCAACTATTTCTAAGGCCATATGATAGAGCTTGAGTAATGTATGTTAAAGCATTGCTTAATGAAGAACTAATCTAATAAGGTCAACTGCTCTTTTAATGTGCCTAGAATCTTAAAAGCTATCCAGGCAGTGTCTGGAGAAGAAATGCCCATAAGAGATCTGAATGCTTTGGAATTCATGCTCTGCAGAATCCCTTCCATGCTCATAACCAGTCTGAAGCATAGAATAAGGGCACAGTCCACATATCTCCATATGCAGAGAGTGTAGGGGGAGAGAAAGTAGAGAGGGAAAGAGAGGAAAAGAGATGACAAAGAATGAATTTCAAAGAAAAGCCCACAGTCAGAATATTTTTTAGTTTACAGAGTCATTTAAAGAGTTCAAATTCTTGTTTGTATGGGGATTTTGGAAAAATGGATTTTTTCCCTAAAGCCAAATAATGAGTGAATTGTATTTTCACACAGATCAAAGTAAAAGTAATCATGGTAGCCTTTAACATTCTCACAAGTGACTCTCTTGGCTTTGAACATATGGAGTGATGTGGATTTAACAGATTGTAAGAGAATTCTAATTTATAAACCCAATTTGTTCAGATGCATTAGGAAAAATAATAATAATCTATGCAGGAATATTTTTTAACGTAGTTGAGCCAAAGAAGAAACAACTTTGTAGTGAAGTTGATAGTGTATATGAAAAGTTGATTAGGAAGTACTGATTCTATAAGCCATTCTAAAAAAAAAAAAACTTTAATTCATGAACTAACCATCATATCATATTATATCATGATACAGAAATAGTACAGCATCACATATAATTTATAATTCTAGAAGCATGATTCTTGAATGATTGTATTCTGGCAAAAAGAACCAGTGTCAACTGGGTTTGCAACAAGTCAATTGTCCGAATGACATGGAAAGTGTATGTATCACATTCTACACTTCCAGAGAAAAAGGCAATGCCTCTCTCTTTCAAATGGACAACTTTACAGTTATCTTCTTTCGCAACAGTGATTACATTTGGGTTTTACATTATGGGTGCAATGAAGCTGGAATTTACTGCCTGAATAATAGATCAAAGCAAATCAGAAAGTAATTAGTTGATAGAGCAAAGGGCTGCTTATCTGAATGACTTGGTTTATAGAACATAAAGGAACAGGAAACCCTTGACTTAAAGCTTTTGAAATAAAGAAGAGGAAAAACTATATCCAGGCGCAGTTTATCAGTACGGAGGATATCAACTACATCTATTCTTTTCTCTTGCAAATTAGGTCCCTTTCTTACTTGGTACTAAATTTCCTAATCTGAGAATCCATTTCCCTTCATTGCATATGTTTCTCTGGAGGTTGCATATTCATTTTCTGGATATTAGATACCCTATTTTCCACAGCCTGTAGCCTGGAGACACTTGCTGTGCAGGGTTTTCCCCCTCCCCTCTCAACACAGAATTTTACAGTAAAAATGACTGATAAAGGAAGTGAGTGACAGACCCCTGTTGGGCAGCCAGTGATCACTACACATTTCGATTTTATATTATTATTATTTAGCATATTAAGTGCCCACTCTCTCATCATCGTAGGTGACTTCTCAGGGGGTAACAGAGCACTCAGCTTTAGGAGGACAGGGTTTAATATTAGGTTGAAAATGGTTAACAGGCCGAAAGCCTAATGAAAACACATTTAGAAAGTCAACCAGAGGGATTTTTATTTTAATGAAAAAGAATAATGAAAAGCTCTCTGTAGGGAGAGCAAATTTGACAAGGTTATTTAAATATATATGTAGGCTTTAATGTTTCAAAAGAGTTGTTTTTTTTTTTTCAAATAATGGGATTTAATCTAATTTGTGGGTTTGGGCCTGAGTCGCAGGGTGATTGCAAGATAGTCTTAGAAAGCAAGACTCCCTTGCCAAGTAAGAGTTTAGAATAGATTTTAGGATGTTTGAGTTGGATGAGGACTTAGAGATGATCTAATGTGACCTTCTCACTCATTGGACAAGATACAGAAGCCCAAAAATATGAAATGAGTTCCCCGAGGCCACGCCGTTAGTAACAGAGCTGTACTGAGGGTGACATATGGAGAGCACTTATGCAGGCCACGATGGTTAGTAACCTTCCTCACAACAGTCCGTGAGCAAGTATTATTAGTGCCAGTCTGTAGACAAAGAAATAGAAACTCAGAGGAATTACGTAATTTACCAAAGGTCACACAGCTAGAAAAAGGTGAAACACACATTTAACCTGTATGATCCTAAAGGTGCCTTAACCGCTCACCCCAACAGGAGGCAGAGCTCTCTGTTGTTTTCCACAGGCCTTCAGCCTCCGGGACACTGGGGTTCTGCAGATCCAGCCAGGCTCTGTCTACTAAACCTAACACTTGTCCTATTTCTTAGTTACTAATGCTGTAATTCCAACATCCCCGACTTGGTATCTTGAACCCGCCCTAGTTTCCACTTCAGCCCTAACTCCTCCAGATGTTAGATTCTATTCCCTTTGAACCCTGCCTGGGATCATTCCCACTCCTCCCCGCCTCCAAGTCCAGCTCCTGAGACCCCAGCTCAAGCCAATGTCCCTGGTCTAGAATCAGCTGAGAGGCAGGTCAGATGGAAAGAAAAATCTACCCAATTCCAAATACAGGTGTAATGGAAAGTGAGGTAGAGGCCTAAGCTACTATCAGCGGCTGGTCAGAGCTCCAGCTGAGACACACCTGATAAGTAATTGAAGAACTAAATAAAAGGGCCAAGGCTAGTTTTTCACACAGTTACCAAGGAAAAGAGAGAAAAGGAAGACATACATATCCAAGGAAGAAAGTCAGGAGAAGGAATGGATCTGGGACAAATCTGGTAGCCCAGTGACTCAGCTACCAACTGTGCCACCAGATTCTAGGTTCAGTGATAGAACATAACCCTACAGCCTGTCTCAGTCTGGGGCAGCAGCTCCTGCCTGGAGGAGAACGGCTTCAGAACACAGTCAGAGCTAGTGGCAGCAGGAACCACGCATAGCCCCAGAAGCGAGGAAATGGGGAGGAACAAAGCAGGGGACCCGAGGCAGGGCCTGGGATGTTGCCCCCTCTCCCCCTCGTGATGGCATGGAGAGACAGGAATTGATCAGTACCTCCCTTTATATGTCACAGTTGTCCCTGTAATTGACTAGAGGCTTAATCTTTGGTCTGAATAAAGTTCATCTCTTTCGTTACCAGCTACCTTCTCATTTCTTTTTTTTCAATTGGGGAATACTTGCTTTACAATGTTCTGTTAGTTTCTGCTGTGCAAGGAAGTGAATCAGCTATATGTATACATAATGTATACGTATATCCCCACCCTCTTGGACCTCCTTCCCAGCCCCTCCCCTATCCCACCCATCTAGGTCATCACAGAAGACAGATGTGAGCTCCCTGCACTATACAGCAGGTTCCCGCTAGCCACCTATTTTACATATGGCAGTGCGCATACATCGATCCCAATCACCCAGCTCTTCCCACCTTCCTCTCCCCACCCCCATGTCCACACATCCATTCTCTAAGTTTGCAGCTCTATTCCTGCCCTGCAAATAGGTTCAGCTGTACCATTTTTCTACATTCTACATATGTGTTAATATACGATATTTGTCTTTCTCCTTCTGACTTACTTCACTCTGTATGACAGACTCTAGGTCCATCCATGTCTCTACAAATGACCCAGTTTCATTCCTTTTTATGGCTGAGTAATACTCCATTGTATATATGTACCACATCTTCTTTATCCATTCATCTGTCGATGGACACTTAGTTTGCTTCCATGTCCTGGCTATTGTAAATAGTGCTGCAATGAACATTGTGGTACATGTCTCTTTTTGAATTATGGTTTTCTCAGGGTGTATGCCCAGGAGCGGGATTGCTGGGTCATATGGTAGTTCTATTTTTAGTTTTTTAAGACTGTTCTCCACAGTGGCTGTATTAATTTACATTCCCACCAACAGTGTATGAGAGTTCCCTTTTCTCCACACCCTCTCCAGCATTTATTGTTTGTAGATTTTTTGATGATGGCCATTCTGACCAGTGTGAGGTAATACCTCATTGTAGTTTTGATCACTATAGAACTCTTAGAGGAAAACATAGGAAGAATACTGTTTGACATAAATTGCAGCAAGATCTTTTTTGACCCACCTCCTAGAGTAATGAAAAGAAAAAGAAAAATTAACAAATGGGACCTAATTAAACTTAAAGGCTTTTGCACAGCAAAGAAAACCATAAGTGAGACGAAAACACAACCCTCAGAATGGGAGAAAATATTTGCAAATGAAGCAACTGACAAGGGATTAATCTCCAAAATATACAAACAGCTCATGCAGCTCAATATCAAAAAAACAAGCAACCCAATCAAAAAGAACAGACAACCCAATCAAAAAATGGGTGGAAGACCTAAATAGACATTTCTCCAAAGAAGACATACAGATGGCCAAGAGGCACATGAAGAGATGCTCAACATCACTAATTATTAGAGAAATGCAGATCAAAACTACTTTCTCATTTCTTGAAGACACTGAACAAGTCACAGCAGAGTTACCATGGCCTCTGGGCCTCTTTCCTGATCAACTTGGTTGCATCCATCATGGGCCAGATAAGTTTGGTCATCGTACTTAGCTACATAAAGGCCTGTAACTCCTGTGGTTCTGTAGATAAAGCTCTCCAAAGTCCCTACTTAAGTTCTTCTCTCTTATTGCAATATTGGGTTTAGTATCATCTATCTCATTACTTGAAAAGGCACTGGGACATCAGGTAGCATGTCAGGTATAGACTACCTGATCCAGTTCAGATTCAAACTGATCTGGCCCATGGTGGATCCATCACTGTGCCATCCCAGTTCCCCTGGAGAGCTGCCATGACTGCCTCACCTGTCTTCAGGAGAGACCTGTTGCAGACAGTCAGCACTGATAGGACCAACCAGCCTACTTTATCCCATAGGCATGCCACCTTGGTGGGAGAATCATGGTTTTTGAATTTTCCTCCATTATATCCTGAGCCCACCCTTTACTATCACGGCTTGCAAGAGCCTTTTAACCTCTTTCAGCCTCAGTTTTGTTGTCTCTTAAACTGTTGTCTCTTAAACTCTCAAAGTTTTATATGAAGAATGGATGGGAATTTCATTACAGCTTGTGGCTCCAACTCTGAGGTTCCCTACTGGTAGTGCATTAGGGTTCTACAGAGAAACAGGCCAATAGGATGTGTGTGTATTTGAGTGTGGTTGGGCAGATAGATAGATAGACAAAGAGATAGATATACTTGTCATAAGGAACTGGCTCACGCAATTATGGAGGCAAGCAAGCTCCAGGATCTGCAGAGTGAGTCAGCAAGGTGCAGACTCAGGAGAGCCAATGATACAGTTCCAGTCTGAAGGCCAGCAGGCTCGAGACCCAGGAAGAGAGGATGTTTCAGTTAAAGTCTGAAGGTAGGAAAAAAACTGATGCTCCAGTTTGAACGCAGTCAGCCAGAAAGAATTGTCTCTTAGGATGGTCAGCCTTTTTATTTTATTCAAATTTTCAACTGATTGGATAAAGCTCACCTACATTAGAGAGGGCAATCTGCTTTACTCAGTCTATCTAGTTAAATGTGAATCTCATCCAAAGACACACTCACAGAAACACCCAGAATGATGTTTGACCCAATATCTGGGCACCCTGTGGCCCAGACAAACTGACATGTAAAATTAACCTTCACACCTAGCAAACTTAAACATGCTAAACATGAGCCAACTTAGGCCAGCAGATAAATGGGGAAAAATTCACAGATATACTTCTAGTTTTATGATGAATTTTTATGTCAGGTAAATCGTATTTTGTTATTCAAACTCACAATCAATGTGCCTGAAAACCACGACTAATATGGCATATATCATAAAAATATGGGAGCTTCCAAAGGAAATTTAAGAAACCACATCCTAATAAAACTGATTTTCTTTCTTGGGTAAGTTCATTGAGAATTTAATTAAGGGCAAACCAGTATGCTTATAGTATAAAGTTTACAGAGTCAAAGAAACAACCCTCAAAAAAAAAAAAAAAGAGGTGCGTCTCTAATTTATTAAACCCCCCCCCCCGTTTTAAATAAGATCTACTTAAATCATACTATATAAGTAACCCAATAAGTATAATTTGCTCAGCTTTTTCGAAAAGCTTTCTAAGTTTCCTTCTAACAGATTACTAAGGGAAAGAAGTCACTAGAGGATAGAGGGCAGAATACTGCCAAGAGTTGCTGTGAAAAGCCATAGAAGCAGTCGTAGTGAACAGCTGTGCCAGAGAGTGAAGTTAATAATTAGACACCCAGGGGTCTAGCACTGGTTCTGGCATTGTTCAATAGCATATTTAATGAGGAGGAGGAGATACTGGGAGAAGAGTTGGTAGGCATATAGGGTCTGACTGCCAAATCTACAGTGATTCTGCTTTAGGTAAGCAGAGACATCAGTCAAGAATGATGAAAGTGACTACATGGATTCTGTGCTTTGGGATTTCAGCAAAAATGAAAGCACTTAAAATGCAACTTGTATCGGGCTTCCCTGGTGGCGCAGTGGTTGAGAGTCCACGTGCCGATGCAGGGGACATGGGTTCGTGCCCCAGTCCGGGAAGATCCCACATGCCGCGGAGCGGCTGGGCCCGTGAGCCATGGCCGCTGAGCCTGCGCGTCCAGAGCCTGTGCTCCGCAACGGGAGAGGCCACAACAGTGAGAGGCCCGCGTACCGCAAAAAAAAAAAAAAAAGCAACTTGTATCAATTGTGATTCCAGCAGAAATTAAGTCAAATCTCTCTGAAATCACTTCTTAGACATTAAACTGTTTAAAGGATGATCTAACATCTACCCAAGTAAACAAGAGACAAGACAGGATGCAGTTATAACAAATAATGCAGTTACACAAATGCCGTTGTACAAATAAGGAATTTAACAGGTTATCTATAGTAAAATCATGGTAGCAAAGACAACTGCTCATTGATTTTAAAAGGATTCAATACTCTTTGGTTTCAATTTGAAGGAGTCAATTTGAAGTTGGATTCAGGAAGAAAGAAAATAATTCTGTGATATTCAGAAACAAAGTCATTGGTGTAAAACCATGCAGGATTAAAGCTACTCTTAGTGATTGTTGGATATTCCCATTAGCCTGCATTGCTCTAGGACTTACCAGCCTGTGGCACAAACGAATTCACATTAGCATTGATATACACATTTCCGTGCCTAATAGCCTTCACTTGCAAAACTGCCTCAAAAACTTCAGGGTTTCCTGGAGAGCTGCATAAAGCACTAGCATCATTCCTTTCCTGTTTCCTTATCTGGATCTCCTGTGCTATCTTCTGCCAAAGAGCCAGGAAAAGGGCACACTGCACCACTAGAACTGATGCTTAAACACTGTATGAGAAACCTGCATCTCTAACGTCTCCTCAGCACTTCTGAAACTGCTTAAGTGTGATGAACTTCTGCAACCACATGAGTCTTTATGGAAGGATGGTATTTTCCGAAATTGGCCACAGCATTACTTTTGGTCCCGCCTGCTCTTCCAGGATTTTGCCACTCCCTCATCAAGAAGTAGATTCTCTTTATCCTCCCCTTGAACCTGGGAAGCTAATGGCTGTTGAGTGCAATAGAGTAAAGCAGAGGTGATGTGTGACTTCCAAGACTAGATCACAGAAAGGATACAGCTTCCTCCTGACTCTCCCCTTTAGAATCCTGGCACTTATAACCCAGCCACCATATTGTGAGGAAACACAAGCCACATGGAGAGGCCATGTGTTTCCCCCAGCAGCCCTAGCTAAGGTTTCAGCCCACAACCCGCATAAATTGCTAGATGTGTAAAAAGAGAGACCTTCAGATCATTCCAGGCCCCAGCTTTAGAAAGGCCCCAGCTGACACCTCGTTGAGCAGCATTGAGTTATTCCTGCCAAACCCCGCACAAAATGCAGAAAAGTGAGCAAAAGAAAGCTGTTATTGCTTTAAGTTGCTATTTTTAGGTGGTTTGTTATGCAGCGCTGCAATAGCTAAAACAGTCCTTCATCAGACCTCACATAATTCAACACAGAACTGAGGAGGATTCCAACATCCCCAGTTCTATGTGGACTTTTGAATGTAAATTCCAAGCATACGCCTACCCAAATACTAAAGATGCCGTCATGATAGCAAGCCTCTAAGCTTCTGCTTTAGACACTAAATAAGCAGCCGAAGCTCCTTGGCCAGGCACCATGCTGTCATCTTCATCTCACTATTTCCCCCCAAGGAACATTAACCCTAAATTTCCTCTTGGCAGATTCCTCTCCTGAGTGCATTTTGACTCGTGTAAATAGATGCCTAGGGGTTGGGGGTAGGTGTGAGGAACATCACTCCTGATGGAATAACCAGGCTGACTGAAAACCCCATTTCAGGCCCATACCTACTCCCACTATTTTTTATAAAACATTTCTGAGAAAGAAACCTTCTAAGTGGCTGTGATTTCATTTTCTGTCATGGTAATGTCATTTTTCATGGAGTAAAGCGGCCGGGAAATACAAATAAGAACAAAAGAGATTTTGGAGAGAGAAATGTTCTTGTCAGAAATGTACTTTATGAAGGTTATGGGGCTGCAATAGAAGAAACTTCAGGTATTTTGTAGCTCTTAGAAAGCTCCCATGCTACCAATTTAACATCTAGTGAGGTGAGATGGGAGGGCTATAGAAAAATCTCTTCATGCTTTATACAACTAAGAAAAAGCATCAGCTGAAGGGCCCTACGCGAGACAACTAGAGAAGAGCTGAAAGAATATTTCAAATAAGAGATGAGCAAGGGAACAAATGTCTTACTAAGAAATGAATGGGATCTAAAATCAAATAAAAAACTCTGTAACCCTCACCCCACCCTGTAAGATTGTGTATGCTCTTTATGGCAGAGGACTTTCCTACACAAACATTGCATTTCAAGGTAGCCAACTGAGATATTCAGAATTTAAAGTAGGTACAGTAATTTTATATTTTCCTTTTTGTTAACCTAATCCTACTCACCAATACAATTTGGAGAGTTGTAAATTTATATTCAAAATAAATACAAATTTGAAGAACATACTTAAATATAATGGTCTACAATATCTCATAAGTCCATTTTAATAGTTTTATTTGGGGCTATGTTTGGCTTTATAATTTCTAAAAAATTATGGGTTTTTAATTTTAATATCTAATTACAGCTAATAATAACTGTAGCTGTAAGCTGTTCAGAACTCTACGGAGCCAGTTGCTGTACTAATTGCTAACAGTATTTCCCTTCATACTCACAACAACCCTTTGTTGTTGATATTACAACAAGGTAGATATTATTATTATTATTTATTATCTCTAGACTCAAAGAACTTAAATAATGTGCCCAGTATCCCACAGCTGGTAGACGAGTCATCTAAGGTAGGTCTGTCCTATCCCAAAACCTATGTTCTGGATTCCTGCAGTAAAATCCTCCCGCACACAGTCACGTGGACTGCAACAACAAAACTTCTGTGTTTAAAAACGTCCTGCACACCTCAGTTTACGGTTAGTAAAACACTACAAGCTGAGTCCATTTCTGATTGTTCTTCTCTCACTGCCTCCCTCCCAGAAAAGAAGCCAGTTTTCTTCTCTCTCCCCTGTAACAACCACTACAGCATTCTGCCTCAGTGATCTTGATTTCCCTTTATATTGCAAGAGTAAGATCCAGGACCCAGAATTTAAGGTGTATCAGGAATAGGAATTTAGTTCTTAAAGAAAAGATTACTTCCATGCCAACTCTCATCACAACCACACACCTCAAAACTCTGTCAACCTCCGAACTTCTCTTTTGCTTTTGCTTTTTAATTTTCTTAAGAAAATATTCAAAATTCGTTCAAGCCAATACAATGACACTTTCTTCTAATTTAAAAGGTCAGACAATTTGGCTTTTAGAAAAGGAAGTAATGGTAGGCAAATTCCAAATATTGAAACTTCTAACTAGTTTGAGCAGAAAGGACATTCCAGTCTGTCAATCACTAAGCTACGAAATCACTGATAGTCAGCCTTACGTGATCAGCAGTGTCAGAGACTTAATGCAAATGTACATTTTGCACTTTACTAAAGGGTGACCACTGAGTCAATCTTGTCTCTTAGCCAGAACAATCTGTCCTTAAGATACCACATATTTTAACGATTGATACTTATGTTATTTAATGTACTCTCAGACAACATTTGTAGGAGGGCTGACTTAATTATTATGATATAACTAACAATAGAGACTCACAAATAAAAGAAAGTTATCAAACAACCATCATAGATGTTCCAGGGGATGTGTCTGAGGTTGATTGTGGAAAGTGACAATAATCTTTCCCATGAACCTTTGCAATGCAACCTTGCAGCTCTTCCCATCAAGAGGAAGCATCCATTTCCTCTGTCCTTACATCTATACTGGACTTATAGCTTCTTTGACAAATAAAATGTGGCAGAAGTAAGGCTGTGTCAATTCCAAGCCTATACAACAAAAGGCTGGCAGCTTCCACTTTAACTCTTGAGACCAAGCCCAGCCACCATAAAAACTAGCTCAGGCTGGGGTACAGAATAATGAGAGACTCTATGGAAAGAAAGGTCCCAGCCTTCAGCCATCACAGACATATAGATGAAGACACATAAGACCCTCTAACTCCAACTCAGAAGACCCCTCAGAAAAGCATGAGTGATGTCAAGTAAGAGCAGCAGAAGCATTCCACAGCCAGACCACAGAACTGTGAGACATAGTAAAACACTGTTTTAAGCCACTAAGTTTTGGGATGGTTTATTATCCAGCAAGGGACAGTCAACACAGTGAATTAACTTAATGCAAAAATAAGTTTGGCTCTTGTTTGGCTCTTGTCCTCAAATACCATTAATTAAAAGTGCTTCTCAAAATTTAATCATGTCAAGGATAGTTAGTCCCCAAAATTAATATACATGTTTACGCTGACAGATTAATCGGCATTCTTGTTCAATGTCAGCTATAGACCAGATATTATACCTTACTCTTATCAATAGCTGATAAAGAAATAACATTGTTACCTTAACATATCGATTACCTTGCCTGAAAGAACTGGTCTATTGCTTAACCCCTTGTTTTAGCTTTGATGAAAATGATTTTTTTTCTCTGAAGCACCAATGTCAGAGTTCCCACATCTCTCCAATGGATGAAGGGGAAACCCCTTATCCTTCTAAATCCCATTCCAAGCTTAAAAGTTTTGACTCAAACTCTGGGGGTGGGGAGGTTCAAAATTTAAAACTTTTAAAATAATGTCATGTTTCATGAGAAGGACAATAAATACTAAGGGGAAAAAAATGTGTGCACTGAATCTAATTTACAATCCACTCACACTTGAGCTGCCAGTGTCACTTAGTTCAGAACTAAACACAACCTTGAGGGGTCACTGATTCAGTGTTTTTTAAATGCTGTTTTTAATCCATAGATGTTTTCTTTCCTTCCCTCATGCCTTACTTTTCCCCAAAACAAAAAAGTTAAAGAATTCCCCAGCTTAATAATGATTTGGTTAAGAAATATTTTATTCAAATATTCAAAATTATAAGTGGAAGGTAATTTTTTTTTCTTTCAGGTAATCTTTTGCAGTGGTGTGTGGTAAATGTTTAACAAGCAGTTCTCAGGGAAAAATGTATGCATATAAACACGTACGTAATTTTCTACAAGTTTATTAAAAGATGTGTGGCACACAATTTATAAAAAGTAACATATGAAATACTATCTATTATAAATTACATGCAGCCAATTGACTGTCACAGAACGCTTCCATTAATTTTTGCCTGTCTTTTCTCCATAGCCAACCTATGGTGCAAATTCACTTATTATGTGACAAACAGAATTGCATCTCAATCCAGTAATTCTTTTCCCAATAAATTTATTGTCATTAAATATGATATGTGATGTGCAATTAAACTAATTCTCACTTTTGTATAAATTCTAAGCATAAAACTGAACCCCCTTTCAGCTTCAGCACTGGACATGACACACTTTCAAGTTTAATTTTCATTATTAACATTTTCTTCCTCTAGGTACTTTCTTAAGTCTAGACAATCAACAAAACAATAAATCAAACCTTTATCCCAGTGCCTGCTGATTTCCATGGTGTAAATACTCTCACCATGGCTGGCTTCAAGCTATCAACACCACTGAACTCAGCATCACTGAATTCAGAGTTGGAAGGATGGGTGCAGTAACATGCCATTAAATTGGCATTTCCACATTCAAAGACATAAGAAACCTCAAGAAGTCAGTAAAATCATTAGAAAGGGATGAGGTTTGAGAATTTATTACCTTTGTTTTTAGTATAATTTATTTAATTTTAACTCTATATAATTTAATTTTAAATGGCGATTATGATTAATAGTAGGTTTGTAAAATCTTGTGAGCCTGTATCAACTGGATCCAGTATATACTGTTTAAGTGCAGTCAGGTGAAGGTTATGACTTTCGTTTCAGTTTCTAAAGAAAGAATTTCTCATCAAGGCTACCTCTATAGTAAAGTTAGACCTAAGCAGAAAGGAACAGGACAAGAAAACTAAATTTAGAGAAGGAAAATGCACAGCCTTATATGTGGTTATGAAATTCTTTTTTACATTAATCTCTTATATTCCTATTTCCTTATTCTGTTCTTTGTGGATATGAAAAATAAATGGGTTTTGACGTATATACAAATCTGTTCCATCATAAGCTTAATGTCTATTTGGCTATGACGACTATCGTTCTTAAAATATGATTTTATTTCTCATTATCCAATGTCAAAACTCCTAAAATAAGGAGATAAAGATAAGCAATTTGAATTTAGGAAGAAGAGTGATATATAAAAAGAAATCAGGGAAAATGTTTAAAATCATATATATCAACATTAAAGCATCCTCATTTCAATCTAATCACAGTGTAGATCCAGGCAGTGGTCATGCCTCACAGACAAGCAGCCTCCAGTCTGACAAACCCACAAGGCCAGAAACCCTTGAACTCTTCTCGCTCACCTGATCAGATAAAAACCTTCCTGATTCTTAATGCCAGGCTCCAGGACAGAGGTGGTTGAGATGAATGCCTTTTAAGCTCTAGTACTGCAGCTATGCTCAGGAGGACTTCTAAAGAACTCATTAACGCATCAGGTTAATATCCCATTTGTCTGCTAACGTACCCAGAGAATGCTCTTCTGCATTTACCAGTCAGGTGCTCAGAACCTCCACTAAGATAGTACACATTCAAGATTGAATTTTCACACTTAACTCTGGCCAAGTTTCTGAATGATAAGCTAAGCACTAATTGTAGGTAAATTCCTTTATTTCCTTGGCTTTTTTTTTTTGACTGTAGGCAAATGGTTTCTCTGGGACCTTCTTTGAAAGTAAAACGCAGTTTCTGCTTTAGAGTCATTTATGGCCTTTACCTTCATTTTCTGTGTTTTGGTCTTTGTGTATCTTTCCAATCCTCCTTCCTAGACTGTAATCTCTTTGAGAGAAGGGAAGGTGTCTTATTCTTCCTCATGTCCTCTAAAGGTCTTAGCAAAATGTATTGCACAAATCATAATCGATGTTCTGTAAGGTATCTTACAGAATCTATGTAAGGCAAGGCCTGAGCTCTTTGTCTTATTTTACAGGTGCACAAGACTGAAGAATGCCAAACTCATTAGTCCCTTATATGTCTAGGTAGAACAAGTACATCAATCAAGCAAATAAATGTTGTATTTATTTAAAGGATTTTTCCTATGTGAATAGTGTTTTTTATTTGACAAGAAGGTGAAGCACAGTATCTGGAAACAGAAATTTTGAGCAGGTCAGTTACAAGTGTCAAAAATGAAGTTCAGAAAAAGCATAAACCAACTTTAGTGATAAATTAATTTAGAAGAATGAATTTTGGTGACTTCCCTGTGGCACAGTGGCTGGGAATCCGCCTGCCAATGCAGGTGACACAGGTTCGAGCCCTGGTCTGGGAAGATCCCACATGCCGCGGAGCAGCTAAGCCCATGTGCCACAACTACTGAGCCTGCGGTCTGGAGCCAGCTAGCCACAACCACTAAGCCCATGTGCCACAACTACTGAAGCCCGTGTGCCTAGAGCCCATGCTCCGCAACAGGAGAAGACACTGCATTGAGAAGCCTGCGCACCGCAATGAACAGTGGCCCCCAGTCGCCACAACTAGAGAAAGCCCGCGCAAAGCAACAAAGACCCAACGTGGCCAAAAAATTAAAAAAAAAAAAAAAGAATAAATTTTTTATAATCTTAGATGGTAAATATTGCAATTGATGAATTCAAGGTATGTTAGAGATTTTTGCCTCTTTCCCTTCAGCTTGTAGAGTGCTTTCTCTATATGCTTGTCTCTTATATGAAACACTGAGGACACAAAGATTAGTAAAATATTGGCCCTATGTTTACGAAGCCACAGTCAAAAAAGAGCTTCTTTCCTGACTGGGGAGAAACTGCCAATATTTCTGTGTCCAGCCAGGGGAAAAGCATGGAAAATATATTGAACATTTACTCTGTGCTAGACACTGGCTAGGTACTTTGTACATAGGCTCTCATTTGCTGTTGTGCTGTTGTGTGCTACATCATTACTGTGCTAGCTTATACGGCTGTGGGTCTTGTCTTCCCAGTGGGCATATAAACTCCTGTGTTTAAATTCTTTATGCTGCCATGGTACTTTAGCAAAGTAAATAAAATCTGAACGAAACATTTTCCAAACTGAATTTTATTTCCTAGTGTTCAAAGAACTGCTTCTTTTACCTGCTTTAGAATTTTTTCTTTAGTTGTCCTTTTCTATAGTTTCCATTTCAATTCCATGCCAATTCTCCTTTCAAAGTTCCTAATATCCCACCCACCTCCTATATGCTCCTAATACTTGTATATGGATATGCACATTCATGTTTTGTCCATCATCACTCCTATAATAGTAGGTATGTATTTATTGATTATATCTACATATCTTTCCTCTGTATATTCTTATATTTTAAATTCAAGCAATACTAAATGACAAAATATTTAAGTGGAGATTTAATGCTTGTGTGAGCCTACTACATCAGAAGTATTATGTAATAAATTAGCCATCTTTTGTTACTATAATAATCTTGCATCCCAAACTACCCCAAACTCAGTGACTTATGAGTATTTACTTTCCTTGCCAATGGGTCTGTGAATTGTCTGGGTCATCTTTGCTTCAGGTTGAAGTCTGGATTTTCAGGATTTCCCCACATATATTCATTACAGATCATTCTAGG
This sequence comes from Leucopleurus acutus, assembly GCF_964270905.1. Taxonomy (NCBI): domain Eukaryota; kingdom Metazoa; phylum Chordata; class Mammalia; order Artiodactyla; family Delphinidae; genus Leucopleurus; species Leucopleurus acutus. The sequence goes on from NC_139147.1 coordinate 57,537,583, forward strand.
CTGAAGGGACAATGACTTCTCAGGGCATGTTCTTTTTATGAGAGATCATGAGAGTGAAAGAGTAAGCTCTAAGGTTTCTTAAGGCCTTAGCTTGAAACTGGCACACTATCACATCTGCCCTCATTCAATCCACCAAAATGAGCTGCATGATGAAGGCCAGATCAATGCGTAGGAAGTATACATCACTCATTCTTGTGCACTGCAAGACCACATGGTGGAAGAGAATAAAGACTGGGGAACAATCCAGTCCACAACACATGGTTTATCTCATTTATTCTCCATATAGGGAGGTGTTAATACCTCCATTGTAAACATGAGTAAACTGACGCTCTGAAAAATTAAATAAAAAGCCCAAAGTCACAAAGCAAATGACAGCATAAGTAGTAATTTGAATAAGGTATAGTTTTGACTTTATAAACCACGTATTATTTTCATGCAACAGTCATCTCTTTTACAACACTCATATTCCTGGTTTAAAAAGAATAGGAAAGTTGAGATTTTGTAGGTGGTAAAGCTCTTTTTGCTATAAAATGGATTAAGATACAAAAACAAATGGAGGTACTTATAGTCGATAGCATCAATCACTCCTTTGTTCTTAGCCCTAGAAAAGAAATGGAGTTGGCCTCAGAGTGACTCTCTTTCCATTGTTACATGAATTATCTATTGTGGCTGCAACCACTGGAGTCCACACAGCATATGCTGTTAATTAGCTATGTGTGGTGGCTTAAAATAAAGCCTTTCCTGAGGCTTGTACAGTTAATTGAACTTTCTCTTTCTAGGTGAAGAAGTACTGTAAAGGGTGACTATAGTAACAATGAGAGTAATTTTAATGCAGTTCTTCAAAAACAAAGATGAGAACCAACAGAAGGTAAATTTTCATTAATGTTCCATGAATTGGGGGGTAAACTTATTATGACTGAAAGTTTATGTTCAATGACCAATTACAGTGAGAGGGTCACCTTGGGCCAACACATCCACCCAAAGCACCTTCTCTGCAGAGATGGGGCTTATGCCCATGGCTTTGGCTCCTAAGCAACATTGTCTAATGCACTGTTTTCCAAATTTGTCAGATCTTAAAATTCACCTTGGTTTGCTTGTTAAAATTACAGATTACCAGGTTACTTAGCTGGAGAATCTGATTTGGTAGATAGAGTATACTCCCGAAAGCTGAATTTTTACATATTGCTCCTAATGATTTTCATGATCAAGCAAATATAGGGGTTAATGCATCAAAAAACTGAGTAGTTTTAAGGAAGACATACCTATTCTCTAAAATCTCTTTCAGAGGATAGAAGCAGAGAAAATACTTCCTAACTCATTCTATGAGGCTAGTCTTACCCTAACACCAAGACCAGACAAAGACATTACAAGAAAAGAAAACTACCAATTAATATCTCTCATGAACAAAAATGGAAAAATCCTCAACAAAATATTAGCAAATCAAATCTAACAATGTATAAAAAGAATAATACAGCACAACCAAGAGGGATTTATCTCAGGCATACAAGGCTGACTCAACTTCTGAAAATCAGTTAATGTAATCCATTACATAAAGAGACAAAAAAAAAAAAAAAGGAAAAACGACATGATCATGTCAATAGATGCAGGAAAAACATTTGACAAAACCCAATACCTATGCATGATAAAAAGTCTCAGTAAACTATGAATAGAAGGAAAATTTCTCAACTTCATATACACTATCTACAAAAACCCTACAGCTAGCATTATACTTAATGATGAGAAACTCAAAGCTTCCTCACTAAGATCACGTACAAGGCAAGGATGTCCCCTCTCACCACTCCTTTTTCAACATTGTGCTGAAAGTCCTTGCTAATTCAATAAGGCAAGAAAAGGAAATAAAATATACACAGATTGGGATGGAACATAAAACTGTCTTTGTTCATAGATGACATGATTGTCTATGTAGAAAGCCCAAAAGAATTGACAAAAAAAAAAAAAAAAACCTTCTGGAACCAATAAGTGATTACAGCAAGGTTTCAGGTTACAAAGTTAATATGCAAAAGTCAGTTGCTTTTCCTATACCAAAAATGAACAAGTGGAATTTGAAATTGAAAATCCAATACCATTTACATTAGTACACCCCAAAATATTTAAGTATAATTCTAACAAAATACATACAAGGTCTATACGAGGAAAACAACAAAACTCTGATGTAAGAAATCAAAGAACTAATAAATGGAGAGACAGTCCCTATTCACACACAGAAAGACTCAATATTGTCAAGATGTCAGTTCTTCCCAATTTGATCTATAGATTCAATGTAGTCCTGCTCAAAATCCTAGCAAATTGTATTATGGACATTGACAAACTGATTCTAAAGTTTCTATGGAATGGCAAAAGACCCAGAGTAGCCAACACAACATTAAAGAAGAAGAACAAAATCGGAGAACTGATACTACTTGACTTTAAGGCTTACTATAAAGCTATGGTAATCAAGACAGTATGGTAAAAAAAAAAAAAAAAGGCACTATGGTATTGCAAAAGCATAAACACATTGATCAGTGGAAAAGAATGGTGAGCCCAGAAATAGACTCACATAAATACACTCAACTGACCTTTGAAAAAAGGAACAAAGACAATACAATGGGGCAAAGGTAGTCTCTTACAAATGGTACTGGAAAAATTGGACAAAAAATGAATATGGACACAGACCATATAACCTTTACAAAAAAATTAACTCAAAATGGATCACTGACCTACATTTTAAATGGAAAACTATAAAACTCCTAGAAGATAACATAGGTAAAAACTTAGAATACCTTGGGTATGGTGATGACTTTTTGATACAACATCAAAGACAATTCATGAAAGAAATAATTCACTAAAATTAAAAACTTCTGCACAGAAAGACAATGTGAAGAGAATGAGAAGACAAGTCACAGACTGAAAGAATATATTTGCAAAAGACAAAATTATGAAAGACTCTTATCCAAAGTTTTTAACACTCAACAAAATAACAAAACAATTTAAAATGGGCAAAAGACTTAACAGACACCTCACCAAAGAAGATATAGAGATGAGAAAAAGTAATTAAAAAGATGCTCCACATCATATGTCATCAGGGAAATGCAAATTAAAATAAGGATGGGATCCCGCTGCACACCTATCAGAATGGCCAAAATCCAGAACACTGACAACACCAAATGCTGTGGAGGATGTAGAGCAACAAGAACCTTATTCATTGCTGGTAGGAGCATAAAATGATACAACCACTTTGGAAAACAATTTCCTAGTTTCTTATACAACTAAAAATACTCTTAAAATACGATCCAGCAATGATGCTACTTGGTATTTACACAAAGGAGTTGATGCTACTTGGTATTTACACAAATGAACTTATGTTCATGCAAAAAACCTGCACACCAATGTTTATAGCAGCTTTATGTATAATTGCCAAAGCCTGGAAGCAACCAAGATGTCCTTTAGCAGGTGAACGGATAAATAAACTGTAGTACCTACAGACAGTGGAATATTAGTCAGTACTAAAAAGAAATGAGCTAGCAAGTCATAAAAAGACATGGAGGAAACATAAGTGCATATTATTAAATGAAAGAAGCCAATTTGAAAAGGCTACATACTATATTATTCCAACTATATGACATTCTGGAAAAGGCAAAACTATGGAGACAGTAAAAAGATCAGTGGTTGCCAGGGGTAGGGGCAGGAGGAGAGATGAATAGGCAAAGGATTTTTAAGGCAGTGAAAATACTCTGTATGATATTATAATAATGAATGTATGACATTGTCCATTTGTCCAAACCCAGAGTCCACAAGACCAAGAGTGAACTCTAAGGTAAACAATGGACTTTGAGTGATTATGATCTATCAATGTAGGTTCATTGTTGATAAAAACATACCATTCTGGTAAGTTATGCTGATAATGGGGGAGGCTATGTATGTGTGCAGGTAGGGGGCATATGGGAAATTTCTGTACCTTCCTTTCAATTTTACTGTAAACCTAAAACAGCTCTAAGAAAATTATCTTTTTTAAAAACTAAAAAAACCAAAAAACCAAAAACCTAAAAATGAAAACTGATCAGTCATGATTCATGTTGGATGGTTGTTCCTCACAGCACTTGGAATTTAGATGAAAGCTGATGCTTTAAGAGTCTGTCTCACATTATTCTTAAGCACTTTCTATTTTCTAACTTCAAAATTATAATGTATATGCATTTTGAACTGTAATTACATTCTTGTAAATCTGTTCGGGGAAGTCATGAAATTTTTTTAAATCTTGAAATTTTTTTCTTTATATCCAGTTGTTTAAACTTTCTCAGACTTCTTCCTATTTTCCATTCTTCTTTGTGTTTCTTTTCCATTGCTTGATCCTTTGCATCTTGGCCCACATTCTCCTACAGCATACTTCTGACTCCTCTCCAAACTACATGGATGCAAGTAACCTCACTTGGTTACTATCTGCCCTGTGCGCTGCATCCCTCCTTCAGATAACAGCAGCTGCATTTCTCTGCACTCCCTCTCAATAGATTGGGGCATGGGCTTCATATATTCTTTTTTTTTTTTAATTTAATTTTATTTATTTTTTATACAGCAGTTCTTATTAGTTAAACATTTTATACTTATTAGTGTATACATGTCAATCCCAGTCTCCCAATTTATCACACCACCACCACCCCCTCTCCACTTTCCCCCCTTGGTGTCCATATATTTGTTCTCTATATTCTTCAAAATTAATGGAGAAACAGGGAAATCTGATGGGATGACAAATAGTTCTATATCTGCAAAAGGAATATCAGAAAATGTTATTATGTTGGGATTGTTATTGAGATTAAATCTAAGGTAGGGCTCAGATTGGATTTATTTTTAAACCAAATCTCTTTTTGTGGTCATTTGTGGACTGTGTGCGTGGTCCACTGAACACCAGTTTGAAATGAGATTACACATCTTTCATTAGCAGCAATTGTGTAGTGTGCTTGAATTTGGCTTGTTTTACAAAATGCCTGTCAAAATGATCCTTTTAGGTACGCGTCCAGCTACAACTTGATCATACCTTAGTATGTGTCATCATGAGCATATTCTGGGGAATGGCAAATTACCCTGCATGACAGAAAGCTGAAATCTATTTTCTGTCTGGGCTACTGATTGGCTGCCGCCGTGGTCAAGTCTTTCAACTTTTTCTGTCTCAAATTTGGGGCTGCAACATAAACGAGCTGATGTAAAACACGTTCCCTATGAAACAGCTGTCTTCAAAATTCTAAGCATAATCATTTGTGATTGTTATCTAGGCAGTTCAGAAGCAAATGAAAAAGTTAGTCTTTTGCAGAAGCAACACAGATTAGCAATGATATGTCCAAGAAGGGATCTCGATGGTATATCTTTTCTTTTCACTCTTCTTTTTACAATCCAAAAGATTTTTCTTTCTTTTCATTATACAAGAATTCATGGGATAAGATATCTGCATGAAAGAGATTGCTAAATCTTTGAAACCCCTCAAAGGGCATAACCCTGTATCACTGTAGTCATGGGTACATTGTGTGACAACCAGCAATGTCTACATCACTACTATGAAGTTTCTTTTTGGTTTTTCTTCTCATACTGAGTGAAAACCTGCAGGTTTCATTCATTGGTTATTTATGTATTTGTTTATTTAATGCTCTGTATCATTATTAGAAAAATGTTCACAATTAAATAGGACAAAATAAATTTAAATTAAACAAATGAGGAAATTAGAGAAAATAAAAGGAAAAATAAGGTAATACCAGGAACTAAATGATTACATAAAAGACTTTCCTTGATCTTGTACATTTGCTAAAAATGGGACATTAATTTCCATCCAAGATTTCTAACAGCTACCCATTGGCGTGACTTTTGCTCCCTGAGGAGCTCCACAAGCTACCCATTGGCGTGACTTTTGCTCCCTTGAGGGACTCCACAAGGAAGTCCCTCAGATATCCAAAAAAGGTTCTGAGTCCTTTAGGCTAAATCGGAATGAATAATCTTACCCATTGCCCAGAAAACATTATGAATTTACTTCACCTTTGGAAGAAAATTCTAGTCTGTTCTATTGCTTCTATGCAACAGGACTCTAGGGCATTCAATTGCCTAACTTCATTCCATTTGACTTTTAAAAATAGAACACATTTTTACATGGAATTGAGCCATTTGCAGAGGAACAGTAGAACTGACAATAGCAAGTCCTTGATGGTACCAAAGTCAACCTTTCAAACTTTCTATCCCATCCTAGGTGAAGTCAGAACCCATTCTGGCATTCCTTCCTACTGACCCACAATAGCCTGCATAGACTGAGAGTCATTTTAATACTAGGGACTTGAGTAGTTAATGGTTTTCCTTCCTGGCTTGATAAAATTACATTAAAACCATTTAGACCTTCTATTTTTAAAAATCTCTGGCTAAGGGGGTTATGTTCAGGCATTGGATATTAGCATGATTTAGCTAATGTCAGCATTGTAGTTCAATCTATTTAACTGTTAGGTGTGCTAAGCCTTTCTCTCACTCTCTCTCCTGCGTATGTTTCTTCTTCACCAAAGCCTGGCATTTGGTGAAGAAGAAGACATTGTCAGACAAGGTCTCTCCTCAGAAAAAGCACAGAAGTGTCTGAATGCCCGTGTTCCAACTCCAGTGAACATCTCTGAGCAAAAGAAACTAAAAAGTCTTTTCATCTATGGTCAGTAGAATCAGATTCTGCCTCAGCTTTTTAAATCGTGAAAAGTTTTAAAATATATTCAAGCACATCCACATCACCACCCACCCACTGCCACTGTAGGCAGGAAACAACCAGTATCTCTGTCTGCAATGATCCCACAGCATATCAGTCTGAACCACATACCATCTGGCAGCTTTAATATGTTTAAATATCCCTCAAATTCAAGCGGCAATTACGCATCAGCCAGCTGTGATCTTCATCTAATTTATCACCACATTCTTCTCAGAGATCATTCGATTCGGCAATCTGGAAAGACTCAAGATGAACAAAGACCTCAGAGATGAGAGGTAAATATGTTCCCCATGGTTGTGTCCAGAGTAATTAGAGTTCAAAATTCCCCAAAGACAAAAATATTGCTTCAGCTACATCATGAACCAACAATAAGCCTGCTAAGCATCTTGTTATTATTATAATCGCTGTAGAACCAAAGATTTCACAGCGGTGTCTCCTGGAATTTTCACCTTCAACCTCTCAGAAATAAGTGGCTCAAAGTTATAAAGCCATTTTTGATAGGCAGAGTGGTGATGGTACCCACGGCAAGTAAGGCAGTGTTCAGTTGTCTTGGCAACAAGATTCAAGAGGAGTCCAGAATTCAAACACTGCTCTTGTATATTGTTTTTGAACCTGGCCCCTTGGCCTTCTTCAGCATTCAGTTACCAGAGCAATAAAACAACATTTTTTTTCATATCGTCATACAGACATATGATTTGAGAGATAGCCACCGTACCTCTGCCCAAGAGGATATCAGACTTTTAATAGTCATCCAAGATACTTTGAAAAATCCTACAACTGCAAAAACTGAAAAAAAAAAAATAACACAATCAGAACTCCAGGAAAAGAAATATAACTGTGCAAGAAAGGCACGGTGCAAATGAAAGGCAAACTACAACACAGCAGCATGAGTTTGAATGACTGGTGAAATATATATCAAAAAAATAAACTTGAAATTTATACCAAGGCTAGAATATTTTGTGAGTCACAGGGACTGTGACCCTGGAACTGTAGAAAAGGATATGTTATCATTGTAAATTACTTGGGTATATAGTGAACAAAAATACTTCCCATAATGATATAAGCACATTTTTTAAACTTTTAAGACCAATCTACGGACAAATCACAGAAGTCATCAAACTTGACTGTGCACAGTTCATTCTAAGTTTCCAGATAGATGTGATAAGAATAGACAGAGGAAATACATCCCCTTCTTCCAAGGTGGAGAAGAAAGTATTCTATATGATTTATGGAATAAGAAATAAATATTTAAATTATATGAATAGAAGTTGAAGTGAAAAAATGTAGAGTAGCAAAAAATATATATTAGCAATAAGTTGGAGACAGAGATGGGTGAATGAGAAATTTTGCATCTCTATAGTAGGAGGAAATTTTAAACAATTTCTAAAGTCAATATTTTGAGCAGTAGTTATAGTAGCATGGTTAATAGGATTATAGAGGCATCACCAGATGAACTAAGTAGAGAAATGGGAATAAGTAGTTGTTTCTGAGGAGTGGAGCTGGGAATGGAAAGGATAGAGTAGGGAGGGGGTTTTTACTTTTCCATTACAAGAAGTTCTGTATTATTTGTATTTAAATAGCCATGTAACTAAATTTTTTTTCAAAGCTATCCTTGCCTATTTCCTCTGTACATTCAACAGAAATCCAGATAGACATCTACCACTGAAGTAGAAACTGAGGGAGGGCCTAGAACTTTCCTGAGAGCCCAAGGACATGTCATAAAATTTACCTAAAGTGCATGGTTATGTGGATAGAGATCACAAGAATGAAGAGAAGAAAAAAAACTTAGATTTCTGTTTTTGATAGAAACAGAGTTAACTTCAGTCTGAAGTTATAAGTGCCACTACATTTAGTAAAAAACTTTCAAGATCTACAGATCAGTTTGTGCTTCTAATCACTCCCACACAGCCTCTCTGCAATGAAATGTGACTCTGCTGTGCAGGAACCCTAAGGAAGAAATGTGTTTAAGAACATAAAGCTATGGTACTTATATACAATGGAATATTACCCAGCCAGAAAAAAAGAGTGAAATAATGCCATTTGCAGCAACATGGATGGACCTAGAGATCGTCATAGTGAATGAAATAAGTCTGACAAACACCATATGATATCACTTATACGTGGAATCTAAAAAAGTTGGTACAAATTAATTTCTCTACAAAACAGAAATAGAGTCACAGATGTAGAAAATAAACGTATGGTTACCCGGGGGTAAGGAGGGGTATAAATTGGGAGATTGGGTTTGACACATACACACTACTATATATAAAATAGATAACTAATAAGGACCTGCTGTATAGCACAGGGAACTCTAGCCAGTACTCTGTAATGACCTATATGAGAAAAGAATCTAAAAAAGTGTGGATATATGTATATGTATAATCGAGTCACTGTGCTGTACACCTGAAACTAACACAACATTGTAAATGAACTCTACTCCAATAAAAAAATTTTAAAAAAAGAACATAAAGATAGGGATGATATAATGATTTCTTTGTTTGTATAGCACATGAACTCCTAAAGGCTCAGATCTTTTTGCTGTTGATATTAATTTATCTAAATTTTAAGTGGGGGAGGTTGGAAACAGTGAAGTTATTTCTCTCAAAATTAAGTCACTTCTTATAAGGTCACCTGGTCAATGGAGAATGTAGGCCTCAAATACAAGTGATCTGACTCAAATTCAGTGTTCGATTTACTAGGCCCAGACTCACAATAATAGCCACCCTTTATTGAACACTAACTATGTGCTAGTCTCTGCATATGGCTCATTTATTCCTCACAAGGTACTATTATCATACCCATTTACCAGTAATAAAACTGAGGAATGGAGAAACAAATTTACCTTAGCAGGCTTGGGGCAAGTAATAAATCTAGGATTTGATCCCAGAGATCACTTGCATAACATAGGCTTAGATTGGAAGAGACGTGTGAAGTCATTTTAGCCTAACTTCTTCATTTTATAATGGAGAAAAGCCTGGATCATAGAAGAAAATTAACTTGTCCAAAATTACACAGCTGGTCAGTAACAGAGCCAAGACTAGAACCCACATATTCTGGCTTCCAGTCCAATTCTTTTCAACCACAGAAGGTCAGAAAATGTTAAACTCTTTGAGACTCTGCAGCCCATCTGGGTTTTTGAAGTGCCAGTACTGTAAGTCTCAAGGTTAAGTTAACTTACAATCTGAAGATGTTGAATACTACCACAACGTTCACATCTGGCAGAGCCATGAGATGTCATGGAAAATCACTGCACCAAATGGTACTACAACGTTCCATATTCAATAGCACCACACAAAAAAATCAGTTTTTCCAACTTGGAAGGCACACCTCAAAAAAAATCAGATGCCTTCGGTTTTGAAGAAACATTTCTTGGAATTTACTAATGGTTGAAAACAAAAGTGAAATTTGTATATAGGGAAATTCATGTATAAGAAAATTAAAATACAATGTCAAGAATTTAATCCAGGGCATTTTCCACTGATGCTCTTAAACCGATGGTTAATTCAACAACACAGCTCACACTTGTGGCTTTATTTACTAAAGTATGATGTTACCATGTCAATAAAATACTGTGTGGTAAAGGTATCCATATTATACAGAAGAATTGGAAACATCAAAGGATGAAAAGGAGAAAAATGGAGAATGCAGTGGAATTAAAAGAGATGTCATGCAATTACCTCTCTATTCTGGGAAAGTGACAAATGGATTAGGGGTTGGGGGAATAGCTGGGGAAGTACATAAAGAATACCTGAGACAAGTACTTGTAGTAAAAGCGCTTCCCTTTGAAAATATGTGCTAGGCTTTGGATTATGCACTAAACATTTACGTCTCTCAGATGTCCAAGTACCTGCTGTAGATTTCTCGAAGGAAAGAAAGAAAAAGAAACTGACAAGGTTGGATATGCCTCCAAGAATGCAAAGCAAATGTACTTCCAGACCTGATTCTAAAGCAGCCTCATGGAACGTGAACTACTGGGTGGTGCCAAGTCGCCGTCTTAAAAAGTCCAGGTACGCCTAATACTTCCAAATACTTCCCAAAACACCAGTCTTTAAAATAATGTTTTATCTTCTTTACTATAGTATCTTACACTCTTATCTTGTCTAATCAAAATCATCTCTGAGATGTCTGACTATGGAGAAGACTCAATAAATTACCTTAAGTTGGCTTAGTCAGTAAATCAACAAAAGGAGTCATTTACAGCTTCCTACTCTAGCCTCCAATATTGTGAATATTGACTTTTACATAGTAGGATGCCCTGTGAAGTTGTCCCTTCAGCTCAGAAAAAAAAAATCTATTGCTATCATAACTGTATTCATCCAAAATAAAGTAATAATCATTAAAAGCAGGCATGTAGTGTAAGTAGGAATGTAAGTTGGTACAGCCGCTGTAGAGAACAGTATGGAGGTTCCTCAGAAGACTAAAAATAGAATTCCCATATGATCCAGCAATCCTACTCCAGGGCATATATCTGGACAAAACTATAATTCAAAAAGATACATGCATGCCTATGTTCATAGCAGCAATAGTCACAATAGCCAAAGCATGGAAACAACCTTAATGTCCATCAACAGATGAATGGATAAAAAAGATGTGGTACTTATGTACAAAGGAATACTACTAAGCCATAAAAATGAATGAAATAATGCCATTTGCAGCAACATGAATGCAACTAGAGATTATCATACTTAGTGAAGTAAGTCAGAAAGAGAAAGAAAAATACCATATGATATCACTTATATGTGGAATCTGAAATATGATAAATGAACCTATCTATGAAATGGAAACAGAATCACGGATATAGACAACAGACTGGTGGCTGTCAAGGGGGCAGGGGGTTAGGGGAGGAATGGAGTGGGAGCTTAGAGTCAGCAGATGTAAGCTTGTATATATAGAATGGACAAACAACAAGATCCTATTGTATAGCACAGGGAACTATATTCAATATCCTATGATAAACCATAATGGAAAAGAATATTTTTAAAAAACTGTATATATTTGTATAACTGAATCACTTTGCTGTATAGCAGTAATTAACACAACATTGTAAATCAACTATACTTCAATTTAAAAACAAAAAAGCAGGCAGTGGGAACTGATTGGTTCACCAGCTGAATGAGGTTCATAGAAAAATATTTTATTGGGTGTACTGTCTCCACTTCACCACTGGTCTCACCAAGTCCAATCCACACTTTTATGCTACCTATCAGTACTTATAGACTTTCTAATTGGTGATTTCTGCTACAGCAATTACAGACTTCCTTCCTCCAGTGCTAGATTTTAAAGCTCTTAGATAACTGTAGTTACTAAACTAAAGGTTTTTAAACTTGGGGAAAATGGTCAAGGAGAGAAAACCTTAAGCCTTTAAGTTTATGTTCCTTTTAGGTGTATTTCCCTTTCTGTCTTCATCTACCTTCTTTATGTCCCCAAATATCCAGATCCAAGGGTCCTTGATTTTGGCCTTCATAGGAAGCCTTTCTTAACTCTTAAATTCCATATAAAACTTAAGGAGCCACTGTCTTAATCTCTAAGCAAACTAAACACCCAGTTTCCCAAATCTATTCAAGTTGATAAATTAATAAACAAGATGTTAATATAGTGATGCGTTCTTCATTCAGATAACTTAACTGAAGTAGAACAGGGAACTTTTAAAAACACACATCATTATCCCAAAGGACTATCAGAATTTCAGAAACTATGGGAGACAGAAGGAAATATTTTGTCATAGGCAGCAAGTCTACCATTGGCCAATCCTGCTTATGTGAAATGCAGGGAGAACATTTCCCAACAATCACTTTCTGCTAATGATGAGAGACCAGGCTAAATGGTTTGTTCATAATGAACAAAGCAGAGACTTTCTCAGAATAATTTCATAAAAAAACTTTCTCCTAGTATAACAGCTACCAGTGACTTTTTTCTAGGCTATATTTGGTGATAAGATCTCATGTATTTGCAACAAATGAAAGCTCCCTGCAATGGTTCCAATGGTATCTGTATTTTTCATAAGAGAGAAAGGGAAACATGCAGACAAGCGACTTGAAAGACATAGTTCCTTAACACCAACAGAGAAAAAACATATATATACACACACATATATATATGTTTATATATATATTCTTACATATAAAATATATTACATATAAAATATATAAAAATATTAAAAAATATATATCTATACATATATCCCAGATAGATCTTATTAGAAATGCCATGCATTTCTTTGAATAAACTATTGACCAATGAAGGAAGTGTTCACTCACAGGAGAAGGATCAAGTCTTTGTAACAAGTTTCGATTTGTTTAGTACTTTTCAAATATTCCATGTTCAACAAGACAATCTGAATCTCTACTAGGTATGTGACTATATTGTGCTAGATGCTGGGGATATGTCCTTTTCCTGGGGGAGCCTACGGTCTCCCTGGGGGAACAAGATTATATTTGAAAACAGATAACTCTGTGAGCAAGTACTTATTTAGCACAGCTAGGTTCTGCTGAGGTTCAAAGAAAAGATAAATTAATGTGGCCTGGAACATTCATCTATACTAAAAGTTGAGAACTGGCTCGATATAGGTATAGAGGGTGCTCAGCAACTAAAAGAAACCTTGAATCCACAACTCATGACTCACTTTTACCCAGATCCCTACCTCTACCCTAGTGACTTCCACCCGAACCAGAGGTTCTGGATTCTATTTCTCCTGGTCTCCCCTTCTCCAATTCCCATTTTCATCCTTGACACAGGCTCCAGACCTCGATGTTCACTATTTGCTGCAAACTTTAGTAAAACTAAAAGGAAGTAACTTTTATATCTAGTCACTGTACATGTATTGCAATATAATCATCCTTCACTGTATCCAATTTTACAGTTGTTGAAATATAAATAAATAAAATAACTAACTCAAGGTAATACATATAGCTAGAAAGAGACTGACCTCAGATTTGAATCCACATCTCTTGATTACAAAAGATACATTCTTTCTACTCTGTCACGATGTCATCCTGTCATTATGGAAGACATTATTTCATTGCTTCTCCAAATTCTTACCCTAAAGTGCCCTTAATGTAGGAGAGAGTAAGCATAATCCAGAGAGGACTAGGACTAAAGAAGTGATGTCAAGTTTTATCTTAAAAATTCACATGAATTTTGCTTCCTATTGCTTCCTATTCGTTTCCTATTCTTATTACAGGATGCATTCCATAATATATTCATATTTGTTTTATTATACAATAAATTTATGTTTTTATTTAAATGGATGTCCTAGAGCATGTGATGTGTTCATGCTGTGGCTTTGCATAACTCCTAGAGCTCCCCTTAGGGATTCAGAGACCCCCAATTTAAGAATTATGATCACTGGTGGTATGTGGAAATGGGAAAAAACTATAACTCAAGGTGAAAAGAGAGCAATTTTTCAGTACGACTTTTCATAAGCTAGAAACAACAAGCTTACACAAACTCTTCTGATGTTTGCAAAAGTAGAAACAATTCCTAGCTCTTTAATAGGTAAGCATAACCTCGATTTTAAAATCTGCCAAAAACGTTAAAGAAAAACCTAAATAAGCTAACTGAGTAAGCAAACTCCAGGAGCCCAAGGATAGCTCTCTGAAGAGAGTTAGTCTCAAGTACAACCATTAGAAGGAAACATACCCAGAAGCTGGGGAAGAAATGCAGGACCCAGGGGTTTCTGGACAGAGGACCAACAGTGTTCATATAGGCATTCCACCAAAGTAAATATCCAAATGGCCATCATGCATATGAAAAATTTCTCAGCCTCATTAGGGAAATACAAATTAAAACCCAGTAGGATATCACTTCACACCAACCAGAATGACTAAAATTAAATAGATTAATAATACTAAGGGTCACCCAGAATGATACGGACTGTGGCGAACACACACACTGATGCTGAGAGTATAAATTGGAGAAACATGCCACTCTGCGGCATGTGGGATCTTCCCAGACCGGGGCACGAACCCGTGTCCCCTGTATCGGCAGGTGGACTCTCAACCACTGCACCACCAGGGAAGTGTAAACTGGGGAAACTGGTGATACCTATGAATGCTGAACCTAGACATCCTCTTTGATCTTATCACTGCACTCCACAGCAATTCATAAATATGTTTACCAAAAGCATGCACCTGAATGTTCCTATCAGTGCTATTCATAGTAATACCAAACTGTACATTATAAATTTCCGCCAAAAGTAGAATAGATGAACAAATGGTGGCATAGCTACATAAGGAATACTACACAATAATAAAAATAAATGAAAGAGCTTCCGGGAAGATGGCGGAAGAGTAAGATGCGGAGATCACCTTCCTCCCCACAGATACACCAGAAATACATCTACACGTGGAACAACTCCCACAGAACACCTACTGAACGCTGGCAGAAGACCTCAGACCTACCAAAAGGCAAGAAACCCGCTGGCAGGGACGGGATCTGCACCAGTGGGAGGGAGCTGTGAAGGAGGAAAGTTTTCCACACACTAGGAAGCCCCTTCGCGGGCGGAGACTGCAGGTGGCGGAGGGGGAAGCTTCGGAGCCGCGGAGGAGAGCACAGCAACAGGGGTGCGGAGGGCAAAGCAGAGAGATTCCCGCACAGAGGATCAGGGCCGACTGGCACTCACCAGCTCGAGAGGCTTGGCTGGTCACCCGTCGGGCGGGCGGGGCTGGGAGTTGAGGCTTGGGCTTCGGTCGGAGCGCCTGGAAAGGACTGGGGTTGGCGGCGTGAACACAGCATGCAGGGGGTTAGTGCACCACGGCTAGCCGGGAGAGAGTCCGGGGAAAAGTCTGGACCTGCTGAAGAGGCAAGAGACTTTTTCTTCCCTCTTTGTTTCCTGGTGCGCGAGGAGAGGAGATTAAGAGCGCTGCTTAAAGGAGCTCCAGAGATGGGCGCGAGCCGCGGCTAAAAGCGCGGACCCCAGAGACGGGCAGGAGACGCTAAGGCTGCTGCTGCCGCCACCAGGAGGCCTGTGTGTGAGCGCCGGTTACTGTCCACACCCCCGTTCCGGGGAGCCTGTGTGGCCTGCCACTGCCGAGGTCCCGAGATCCAGGGACAGCTCTCCCGGGAGAGCGCACGGCGCGCCTCAGGCTGCTGCTGCGTCACGCAGGCTTCCGCCGCCAAGGCTCGCCCCGTGCTCCATGCCCCTCCCTCCCACCCGCCCCCACCGGCCTGAGTGAGCCAGGGCCCGCTAATCAGCGGCTCCTTTAACCCTGTCCTGTCTGAGCGCAGAACAAACGCCCTCCACCGACCTACACGCAGAGGCGGGGCCAAATCAAAAGCTGAGCCCCTGGGAGCTGTGAGAATAAAGAAGATAAAGGGAAATCTCTCCCAGCAGCCTCAGAAGCAGCGAATTAAAGCTCCACAATCAACTTGATGTACCCTGCATCTGTGGAATACATGAATAGACAACGAATCATCCCAAATTGAGTAGGTGGACTTTCAGAGCAAGGTTTATGATTTTTCTCCATTTTCCTCTTTTTGTGAGTGTGTATGTGTATGCTTCTGTGCGAGATTTTTGTCTGTATAGCTTCGCTTCCACCATTTGTCCTAGGGTTCTATCCGTCCGTTTTTATTTTTTTTTCTTAACAATTATTTTTTTATTTTAATAACTTTATTATATTTTATCTTACTTTACTTTACCTTCTTTCTTTCTTTTTTTCCTTCCTTCCCTCCTTCCTTCCTTCCTTCCTTCCTCCCTCCCTCCCTCCCTCCCTCCCTCCCTCCTTTCTTTCTTTCTTTCTTTCTTTCTTTCTTTCTACTTCTACTGATTCTTTCTTTCTACTTTTGCTCCCTTTTATTCTGAGCCGTGTGGATGAAAGGCTCTTGGTGCTCCAGCCAGGAGTCAGTGCTGTGCCTCTGAGATGGGAGAGCCAACTTCAGGACACTGGTCCACAAGAGACCTCCCAGCTCCATGTAATATCAAATGGCGAAAATCTCCCAGAGATCTCCATCTCAACACCAGCACCCAGCTTCACTCAACGACGAGCAAGCTACACTGCTGGACACCCTATGCCAAACAACTAGCAAGACAGGAACACAACCCCACCCATTAGCAGAGAGGCTGCCTAAAATCATATTAAGTCCACAAACACCCCAAAACACACCACCAGACGTGGACCTGCCCACCAGAAAGACAAGATCCAGCCTCATCCACCAGAACACAGACACTAGTCCCCTCCACCAGGAAGCCTACACAACCCACTGAACCAACCTCAGCCACTGGGGACAGACACCAAAAACAACGGGAACTACGAACCTGCAGCCTGCAAAAAGGAGACCCCAAACACAGTAAGATAAGCAAAATGAGAAGACAGAAAAACACACAGCAGATGAAGGAGCAAGATAAAAACGCACCAGACCTAACAAATGAAGAGGAAATAGGCAGTCTACCTGTAAAAGAATTCAGAATAATGATAGTAAAGATGATCCAAAATCTTGGAAATAGAATGGACAAAATGCAAGAAACATTTAACAAGGACCTAGAAGAAATAAAGATGAAACAAGCAACGATGAACAACACAATAAATGAAATTAAAAGTACTCTAGATGGGATGAATACCAGAATAACTGAGGCAGAAGAACAAATAAGTGACCTGGAAGATAAAATAGTGGAAATAACTACTGCAGAGCAGAATAAAGAAAAACGAATGAAAAGAACTGAGGACAGTCTCAGAGACCTCTGGGACAACATTAAACGCACCAACATTCGAATTATAGGGGTTCCAGAAGAAGAAGACAAAAAGAAAGGGACTGAGAAAATATTTGAAGACATTCCCTAGTATGGGAAAGGAAATAGTTAATCAACTCCAGGAAGGACAGAGAGTCCCATACAGAATAAATCCAAGGAGAAACATGCCAAGACACATATTAATCAAACTGTCAAAAATTAAATACAAAGAAAACATATTAAAAGCAGCAAGGGAAAAACAACAAATAACACACAGGGGAATCCCCACAAGGTTAATAGCTGATCTTTCAGCAGAAACTCTACAAGCCAGAAGGTACTGGCAGGACATATTTAAAGTGATGGAGAAAAACCTGCAACCAAGATTACTCTACCCAGCAAGGATCTCATTCAGATTCGATGGAGAAATTAAAACCTTTACACACAAGCAAAAGCTGAGAGAGTTCAGCACCACCAAACCAGCTTTACAACAAATCCTAAAGGAACTTCTCTAGGAAAGAAGCACAAGACAAGGAAAACAGCTACAATAACGAACCCAAAACAATTAAGAAAATGGGAATAGGAACATACATATCGATAATTACCTTAAATGTATATGGACTAAATGCTCCCATCAAAAGACACAGATTGGCTGAATGGATACAAAAACAAGACCCATATAGTTGCTGTCTACAAGAGACCCACTCCAGACCTAGAGACACATACAGAATGAAAGTAAGGGGATGGAAAAAGATACTCCATGCAAATGGAAATCAAAAGAAGGCTGGAGTAGCAATTCTCGTATCAGACAAAATAGACATTAAAATAAAGACTATTAGAAGAGACAAAGAAGGACACTACATAATGATCAAGGGATCGATCCAAGAAGAAGATATAACAATTGTAAATATTTATGCACCCACCATAGGAGCACCTCAATACATAAGGCAAATACTAACAGCCATAAAAGGGGAAATTGACAGTAACACATTCATAGTAGGGGACTTTAACACCCCATTTTCACCAATGGACAGATCATCCAAAATGAAAATAAGTAAGGAAACACAAGCTTTAAATGATACATTAAACAAGATAGACTTAATTGATATTTATACGACATTCCATCAAAAAACAACACAATACACATTTTTCTCAAGTGCCCATGGAAGATTCTCCAGGATAGATCATATCTTGGATCACAAGTCAAGCCGTGGTAAATTTAAGAAAATTGAAATTGTATCAAGTATCTTTTCCGACCACAACGCTATAAGACTAGATATCAATTACAGGAAAAGATCTGTAAAAAATACAAACACATGGAGGCTAAACAATACACTACTTAATAACGAAGTGATCACTGAAGAAATCAAAGAGGAAATCAAAAAACACCTAGAGACAAATGACAATGGAGACACAATGATCCAAAATCTATGGGATGCAGCAAAAGCAGTTCTAAGAGGGAAGTTTACAGCAATACAATCCTACCTTAAGAAACAGGAAACATCTCGAATAAACAACCTAACTTTGCACCTAAAGCAATTAGAGAAAGAAGAACAAAAAAACCCCAAAGTTAGCAGGAGGAAAGAAATCATAAAAATCAGATCAGAAATAAATGAAAAAGAAATGAAGGAAACAATAGCAAAGATCAATAAAACTAAAAGCTGGTTCTTTGAGAAGATAAACAAAATTGATAAACCATTAGCCAGACTCATCAAGAAAAAAAGGGAGAAGACTCAAATCAATAGAATTAGAAATGAAAAAGGAGAAGTAACAACTGACACTGCAGAAATACAAAAGATCATGAGAGAATACTACAAGCAACTCTGTGCCAATAAAATGGACAACCTGGAAGAAATGGACAAATTCTTAGAAAGGCACAACCTGCCAAGACTGAATCAGGAAGAAATAGAAAATATGAACAGACCAATCACAAGCACTGAAATTGAAACTGTGATTAAAAATCTTCCAACAGGGCTTCCCTGGTGGCGCAGTGGTTGAGAGTCTGCCTGCCGATGCAGGGGACGTGGGTTCGTGCTCCGGTCCAGGAAGATTCCACATGCCACGGAGCGGCTGGGCCCGTGAGCCACGGCTGCTGAGCCTGCGTGTCAGGAGCCTGTGCTCCACAACGGGAGAGGCCACAACAGTGAGAGGCCCGCATACCAAAAAAAAAAAAAAGAAATCTTCTGACAAACAAAAGCCCAGGACCAGATGGCTCCACAGGCGAATTATATCAAACATTTAGAGAAGAGCTAAAACCTATCCTTCTCAAACTCTTCCAAAATATAGCAGAGGGAGGAACACTCCCAAACTCATTCTACGAGGCCACCATCACCTTGATACCAAAACGAGACAAGGAAGTCACAAAGAATGAAAACTACAGGGAAATACCACTGATGAACATAGATGCAAAACTCCTCAACAAAATACTAGCAAACAGAATCCAACAGCACATTAAAAGGATCATACACCATGATCAAGTGGGGTTTATTCCAGGAATGCAAGGATTCTTCAATATATGCAAAACAATCAGTGTGATAAACCATATTAACAAATTGAAGGAGAAAAACCATATGATCATCTCAATAGATGCAGAGAAAGCTTTCAATAAAATTCAACACCCATTTATGATAAAAACACTGCAGAAAGTAGGCAGAGAGGGAACTTTCCTCAACATAATGAAGGCCATATATGACAAACCCACAGCCAACATCGTCCTCAATGGTGAAAAACTGGAAGTATTTCCACTAAGATTAGGAACAAGACAAGGTTGCCCACTCTCACCACTCTTATTCTACATCGTTTTGGTAGTTTTAGCCACAGCAATCAGAGAATAAAAGGAAATCAAAGGAATCCAAATCGGAAAAGAAGAAGTAAAGCTGTCACTGTTTGCAGATGACATGATACTATACATAGAGAATCCTAAAGATGCTACCAGAAAACTAGTAGAGCTAATCAATGAATTAGGTAAAGTAGCAGGATACAAAATTAATGCACAGAAATCTCTGGCATTCCTATACACTAATGATTAAAAATCTGAAAGTGAAATCAAGAAAACACTCCCATTTACCACTGCAACACAAAGAATAAAAAATCTAGGAATAAATCTACCTAAGGAGACAAAAGACCTGTATGCAGAAAATTACAAGACACTGATAAAAGAAATTAAAGATGATACAAATAGATGGAGAGATATACCATGTTCTTGGATTGGAAGAATCAACATTGTGAAAATGACTCTACTACCCAAAGCAATCTACAGACTCAATGCAATCCCTATCAAACTACCACTGGCATTTTTCACAGAACTAGAACAAAAAATTTCACAATTTGTATGGAAACACAAAAGACCCCGAATAGCCAAAGCAATCTTGAGAATGAAAAAAGGAGCTGGAGGAATCAGGCTCCCTGACTTCAGACTGTACTACAAAGCTACAGTAATCAAGCCAGTATGGTAGCACAAAAACAGAAAGATAGATCAATGGAACAGGACAGAAATCCCAGAGATAAACCCACGCACATATGGTCACCTTATCTTTGATAAAGGAGGCAGGAATGTACAGTAGAGAAAGGACAGCCTCTTCAATAAGTGGTGCTGGGAAACTGGACAGATACATGTAAAAGTATGAGATTAGATCACTCCCTAACACCATACACAAAAATACGCTCAAAATGGATTAAAGACCTAAATGTAAGGCCAGAAACTATCAAACTCTTAGAGGAAAACTCTATGACATAAATCACAGCAAGATCCTTTCGACCCACCTCCCAGAGAAATGGAAATAAAAACAAAAATAAACAAATGGGACCTAATGAAACTTCAAAGCTTTTGCACAGCAAAGGAAACCATAAACAAGACCAAAAGACAACCCTCAGAATGGGAGAAAATATCTGCAAATGAAGCAACTGAGAAAGGATTAATCTCCAAAATTTATAAGCAGCTCATGCAGCTCAATAACAAAAAAACAAACAACCCAATCCAAAAATGGGCAGAAGACCTAAATAGACATTTCTCCAAAGAAGATACACAGACTGCCAACAAACACATGAAAGAATGCTCAACTTCATTAATCATTAGAGAAATGCAAATCAAAACTACAATGAGGTATCATCTCACACCAGTCAGAATGGCCATCATCAAAAAATCTAGAAACAATAAATGCTGGAGAGGGTGTGGAGAAAAGGGAACCCTCTTGCACTGTTGATGGGAATGTAAATTGATGCAGCCACTGTGGAGAACAGTATGGAGGTTCCTTAAAAAACTACAAATAGAACTACCATATGACCCAGCAATCCCACTACTGGGCATATACCCTGAGAAAACCATAATTCAAAAAGAGTCATGTACCAAAATGTTCATTGCAGCTCTATTTACAATAGCCCAGAGATGGAAACAACCTAAGTGTCCATCATCGGATGAATGGCTAAAGAAGATGTGGCACATTTATACAATGCAATATTACTCATCCATAAAAAGAAACGAAATTGAGCTATTTGTAATGAGGTGGATAGACCTAGAGTCTGTCATACAGAGTGAAGTAAGTCAGAAAGAGAAAGACAAATACTGTATGCTAACACATGTATATGGAATTTAAGAAAAAAAAATGTCATGAAGAACCTAGGGGTAAGACAGGAATAAAGACACAGACCTACTAGAGAATGGACTTGAGGATATGGGGAGGGAGAAGGGTAAGCTGTGACAAAGCGAGAGAGAGGCATGGACATATGTACACTACCAAACGTAAGGTAGATAGCTAGTGGGAAGCAGCCGCATAGCACAGGGAGATCAGCTTGGTGCTTTGTGACCGCCTGGAGGGGTGGCATAGGGAGGGTGGGAGGGAGGGAGACGTAAGAGGGAAGAGATATGGGAACATATGTATATGTATAACTGATTCACTTTGTAATAAAGCAGAAACTAACACACCATTGTAAAGCAATTATACTCCAATAAAGATGTAAAAAAATAAAAATAAATAAATGAACTGTTGCTATGCACAACCACATGGATGAACCAAACACACACAAAATTGATCAAAATAAGACAGTCAAAAATGAGTACATATGGTATGAATCTATTTATACCATGTTCAAAAACATGCAAACCTAATTATGGGATTAGAATTAGTGAAAACTTTTGAGAGATTTCCTTTGGAGAGTGGTGAGTAGTGACTGGGTAGGCGATCAAGAGGAATTTCTACTATGATAGCAATGCTGTATTTCCTAATGAAAGTAGTGGTTTAATTGATATGCTCTTTTTGTGTATATTAAGATATATACTTATGATTCGTGCACTTTTCTGTATGTATGTTATCCTTTAATTAAATTTACTTAAAACTAGTAACTTTGCAGAAAACTTTAACAGGAAACAAAGCATCGCATGTTCTAACATTCATGTAATTGACTCATGAAAACTTTAAATTATTAATTTACCAATTAAATTGTTGATTGATTAAAAATATATAGCATAAGTGGGAAGAAAAGTTTTGGGACAAAAAAATGTGAAACCTGATATTACTGAACACTAAACTTGTCTCTGTCATGACTGCCAAGAGAGAAACGGAAGGATGATGGTTTATATAGCCACATTTTAAAAAAAATGTTCACAAAGCATACGAATTCACCAGAAAAACATGATGGCATTAATTTTGGAACAAATTTATCATATTTATTAATATATCTTGAACATGGGGTCCCAAGCTTCAAGAGTGAGATCCATTACTTTCTCACAATTAGAAATTTTCAACATTACTGATATCATATGAGACAAAGGATTCAGGAATATTCTTATCAAAATGAGCTTGAACTTGGTAACTATCAATATTCAGAAAGCAATCAATATTTCTTGAGTATCACCATATTCCAAACATACTATCAAAAATCATGGAAATGCAGATAAATGTAAGTTATTACCTTTGTCTTTCTTGAGCATTTAATTTAATTGGGCACAATAGGAATACATTTTATAATAAAAATAGATCTTACCTGTGTTATGGTCATATTAATGCTTTTAGAAAACAACCACTAAACCTCAGCAGCATAGAGGGCACACATTTATTTAACTCACAAGTCTGCAAGTTAAATGGACATTGGACGATCTGAGATGACTTCCTGGGGATTTCTGCTAAATAGAACTCAAAGATGCCCCCCCCCCCCATGAATTCCAGCTCCTGACACTCTCACCCTTGTAAAAAACCCTCCTCTTGCATCTGGAATGAGTCTAAAATTCTTTTTTTTTTTTAATTTTTATAAAAGCTTCTAGATTCATGAGAGGTTGCATAAAAATGTGCAGGGAAATCTCATGCATCCCTCTCCAGCCTACCCCAATATTAATATCCTACACAATTATATTATCAAAACCAATAAATAGTCCACTTATGAGTCCAGTCCACTGGTGAGCTTATTTTCACCAGTTGCACATGCACTGTGTATGTGTGCGTATGTGTTTATATGTGTATATAGCTCTATATAATTTTATCACATATGTGGCCTTACACAACCACCACCATAATCAAGATAATCAACTGCAGCATTACAAGACTCCTTCAGGTTACCTCAGGTTACTATGGGTACAGACCTACCCACCGCCTTTTCCCCCAGTTCCCAACCACTGTAAACCACAAGTATGTTCGCCATCTCTGTAACTGTGCTACTTCACAAATAATACATCGATGGAGTCAAAAAGTATTTATCCTTTTAAAATCAGCTTTTTCACTCAGCAGAATTTTCTTGAGGTCTGTCCAAGTTATTGTGTGTATGAAAAATTTATTCCTTTTTATTACTGAATCATATCCCATGATATGGATATACTAGTTTCTTTAACCACTGACCCGTTAAAGGACATTTGGGTACTTTTCAGTTTGGGTTACTATGAATTAGTGGCTAGGAACATTTGTGTACAAGTTTCTGTGTGAAAATAAGTCTTCATTTCTCTTGGATAAATGTCAACAAATACAACTGCTAGGTCTAATGATAAGTCCACTTTTAGGTTTGAAAGGAACTGCCAAACTATTTTCTAGAGAGACCGTACCATTCTACCTACTATATATCCTTTTCAGCAAAGTGTCTGTGCATGGTTTTTTTTCCCATTTTGAACTGAAATTTTTTTCTGCATTCTACTCCCCTCAACTCTTTCCCAAAGGTAACTCTCATCCTGAATTCCTTTAACAATCACTCCTTTAACAATCACAATGATTCTGATACACAGTAACATTTAAAAATTAGAGCCCAAGGAAAGGAAATTGATGGAGAGCCTGAAGAGACAGTCAATGGTCTGCTCTGATAATTTAGAGAACGCCACCACCAAGGGATGGGGGAAAGGAAGATGAGAAGATGGGAAAGGGTCTCAAGAGAGAAGTGAAAAACCCCAAAGATAAATATGATTTCCTTTGCATTATATTTCACCCAACTGTGCTGCTACTGGAAATCACCCTTCAGAGACTGCTCCCCCAGAGTGTGCTCTTGGGGGACCCTGCAAAGTGGGACCATAACTTTGCTGAAGGCAGAAACCTGGGCCAAGTAGTCTTTCCAGGTCTTTTCCATCTCTGTGGCAATAACAGCTGTGGGAAAGTGGAGTAGAGGGTGTACTGAGCCAGAGCTGACGGTGAGAACAGATAGCTGACAAAACTGGCACATTAACCTTAAAGCCACTTCACACTTTGTTGCTCTTTCAGCTGAAAACAGTAATGTTCCCAACTGTGAAAGCATCTAAGAGAAAGGAAGGGGCAAAACTCTGAGGTTTCCTCCAAGTATCACAGGGAACTGAGTGGAACTTTGGACTGCAGGAAGCTGAGTGAGCAAACTGTGACTCTAGTCTTGAACAATTATTAACAGAGAGTTCAATGCACACTTGACCTCTGCATGGCTGACTTTGTTTTTATGAAGTAGTAATAAATTGGGCAGATTCCTAGACCACTTTAGCAAAGTTTACAAGAGTCAATCTGGAGAGTCTGCTGGTGGTGTTTAAAATAGTTGATGTGGACTTCATCTAAGGATGATGCTAACCTTCAGAGTTTAGGTTTCCTGCTTCCTTTATCAACTCCCTTTCTGTTCCTCTTGGAGTCTGGCAGAGTTTTATGTCCCATAGCAGATGGCACTCACCCGGGCAGGCTTGGGAGGGTCCCAGCAACTCACAGACAGTTAAATGTTTTTCTGGAACATTTCAGTCCGGAAAGAAAAAGTGGTCTTTTAGGAGGCTAACTCTCCTAAAAATATTGTAGACCAAATGCCCCCTTTACATAGTAATCCTCAGTTGAATCAAACACACTTCAGAAGCTGTTTCAGCAGAGATTTCTAATAGAACAAATCCCCAAGCCTGATGGAATAGCATATCAAAGTTTAATGAGAAGTTAAGGCATCTTTTTTTTATTAAATTTATGGTTGAAAATCTTTTAATGAGTCAAGTTTTTTGTTATTTTTTTTTTTAACAGCCTCCTGGCTTCATCCAACCAGCCATCACATTGACCAAGTTCAACAGAATTGCCACGAGAGGAAAAATGTCTCCAGCCATCAGCAGTATTAATTAGCTCTGACTATAAATTTTCAAGCAAAAGTTGACATCATCATGTAGGGCAACAAGCTCTATGGTTTCTCCGTAAGGACAAGATCGGGCAGTGACTGAAGGAAACCAAAACTGAATACTCTGCTAAAGGCTTAATATCACAGGAAATATGAATCTAATCCATTGATGTAAACATTGTTTAGTGTCAGAGAGTAGTAAAAGGGAAAGGAAAGGAAAGAGAAAGAGTGCAGAAAGAAGGCAAGGGGAAAAGGAAAAGCAAAGACAAGAGATCAATTTGAACACTGGAGGTTTGTGCTAAACAGATTATAAGCTTCTAGGAGCCGGGCAGATCTGCATGTATTTAATAGATCTGTGTTATGTATCAGTAAAAAGCATGCCCGTATGATGTCAGGTATTCATTAGAATATTTGTTATTTATATTCTGCCTCCCTAGAAAAAAAAATGCAATAGTTTACCACAAACACATTAAACGCATGGATATAATTGGGGAAGGAGAGAGAGCGTTGCTTGACTGAATGGACATATTATCTATTGAACAGAATCCAAAAAGCAATTCTCCCTCCAAGTTAAAATAGGCTGCTAGAATGATGAGAGACAATAAACATAAGAGGTGAGGACCTCTCAACACAGTGACGTCAGGGATGGTAGTTGTACCATAAGATTCTCTGTTCAGTAGGAACAGCTACTCGACATCATGGCTTCCTGAAGACAAAATGCCAAGAGATCTGGCTCAAGAAGGCAGGATCTAGGCTGTAAGCCCTAAGAGAGCAGGGGCAATGGCCTTCTGCCTTCACTACTGAATTCCTGGCACATAGAACAGGGCCTGGCATGTAATAAACACACAGTGGGAAAGAGTGAGACTGGTTTGACCCAGACAAAGCTGAGAAATAATTCCTCTAAAAGTCAGCCCATACCCATGAGTCCTGGGAAACTTGAAAGAATGGAAGATGTAAAGAAAAGAATTCCAAGCTCTTCAGGAAAAGGAATAAAGAGTTACTAATTATGAAGTGATAATTTGAATAGATTTTGCAGACTGAAAACCTGTGTAATCATTAATGTCTATATGCAGTTGGTATATTTCAGGTAATATATATATATAATATATATTAAATTGTATAAGTAATATTAGAGTATTTGTTTACTCATAAAGTATTAGATTAGATTATTTTTGTTAATTAAACTTCTTAATATTACTGTGTGAAATGACTGCTTGCCCTGTTTCAAATTTATCCAGAGTTTGGGTAAAGTTGATTCTGTCACCCTGAAATACCCCATGGAACAAACTGTCTAAAGAAATTGATACAAAATTACATACATGAATATGATAATACAAAATTTAAAAACTTGGAGCCAAGGAAAATTAGAGTTGAAAGTGAAGACTGAGGTTAATACACAGAATTCCTAGGCCATGACCAGCAAATGCCCACATTCCTGCCACCTCCCTTACAGTCCTGCTGGTGGGACAGTAAGAGGAAGATCACAGCACCCTTCCCTTTAAGTTTTCATGCTGCCATGTAACTTTCCAACCAGTGTTCCAGTTATCCAAAAGGAATTGATTGCTCTGCAGGATGAAACTTCTTCACAATCCCTGACTTTGGCCATAAGATGTTATTAACTGCTTAAAAAAAAGCAACCCAAATTTACATTCCTAATAGCCTACGCAAAAATGGAGTGAGTTATACAGGTTTAATTGGTAAAATCAAAGCAGTTCTTAGAGGAAGCAACACATTTTTTAGTACTTCTTCCTATAAAAGACACTTCTCATAAAGCCTTTTTATAGGGACACTATATTCTCAAAATATTTGTATAGGAAATGTAACAGGTTTCCTTATTTTCCTGGATCATTGCTCAGTGAAACCAAGTTACATAAGAACAATAAAGCATTATTTGGTGAAGGCAAAAACTATTTGGTGAAGGCAATAGTCCAAAAGGACAGCATTCTGTCCTCTGGATCTGGAGACTGTCCAAGGAGAGAGCAGAGAAAAATTAGAGAAATGACTGGCCTATGTGTCCTTCAAACACCACCTTTCTCAGCATAATTTTGATAGCAGTTTGAGCTTGCAAGAGCTGGAAAATGAAGCTTTCTGTGTTTTTATTCTCATTAGATATCAGGTTGCTATTCTTTTGTAGAAAATAAAGGGCACAATCAAAATCACTCAAAGGATTCTTCCCTTGGAGGAAGGTGGGTGATGAAAACATTTATTGATTTTAAAACAACGATTGAATACCTACATTGTGGCAACCACTGTGGTAGTCACCACAAGAACAAAAATAAAACAAAAGTTCAGGATTTTAGTGAGCTGAAGAGTGAATGGAAATGAGGAAATGGAGACCCAGTGAAACACAGACTATTCTTGCAAGACGCTGGCTCTCAAAGAAAAGGAGTGATACAGCTAACAATGAATGCAAGTCAGGCTCACTTAAATCTTATTATGGAAATGCCTGAAATATAAGACAACCAGTCTGCCCCAAATCTGTGATGTCCAAGCTTCCACCATTACAATTTCTTGGTATTAAACCATAACACTGACAATTATTTTAAAGACAATATTTTTAAATAAGATATCCATTGATCAGAAACTAGCTATATACAGTTGTTTATATTGTAATACTCTCAAAAGTAGCATGAGAGATTGGAACTAGAGATTATCAAAATATATTATTTAAAGAACAAAACTACAGTTGGACTTTGCATTTAAAAATATATCTGAATAAGTCATAAGGGTTATTTGATCCAATCTCTTCATTTTAAATATAATTCTTACAAAACTATTCTTCTGCTCTATCACTTTCTGCCTTCCTTTATATTCTTTTATTCATTAAATGTTGACGTTTCAAGGAACCTTAAGAGATAAGGTCCAAATGAACCATCCTCAGAGGAGAGAAAGAAGAATGGAGGCTAGTCCTTCAAGACTAAGAAACAGCCTGGGAAGAATTATACAAAAAGCCCTGGGATACTATGTAAAAATACAAAGTCTTATTTTACTGATTTCCCATTGTTGTTATAATAAATCACCACAAATTTAGTGGTTTAGAGAACATAAAATTATTCTCTTACAGTTCTGTAGGGACGGAAATCTGAAATCAGTTTCACTTGGCTAAAGTCAAGATGCGGGCGGGGACGTGGTCCCTCTGGAGGCTTTAGGGGAGAATCTGTTTCCTTGCTTTTATCCAGCTTCTAGAGCTGCATTTCTTGGCTCACGGCCCCTTACTCAATCTTTAAATCCAGCAGCATAGCATCTCCAAATCTCTCTCTGCTTCCATCATGTCACCTTCTCCTCTGTAGGAAAACCTCCCTCTTTCTGTCTCTCATAAGGACACTTGTGATTACATTTAGGTCCCATTCAGAAAGCACAGAATACTTGCCTTATCTCAAGATCTTTAACTTAAACATATCTGCAAAGTCCTTTTTGCTACATAAAGTAACACTCACACATTCCAGAGATTAGGACCTAGGTACCTTCGTGGCCAACTACGATACCATGCTTATACAGGGAAACACATCTTTCCAAAAGGCCATTGAGGTTGTCCTAAAGGTGCTTATACAGAACATACTCCTCTGTTCTGGTCAATAAATATATATATATATATATATATATATATATATATATATATATATACACACACACATATACCAATATACACTCGCTTGGAAAAAAAAAGTACAAACTTACAAGTAACTATTTTTTCCACTCAAAGATATAATAAACATTTTCTCCTGTCTTCTTCCACAACATAATTTTTAATAGCTACATTAATATTCCACACTGTGGATGCATTTTTGTTCTTATACACTGTTGAAATAGCATTCATGTATATGCCTGGTTAGTTCCTTAGGATATTTATCCTAAGTATCCAAGAAGTAGAATTGCTGATTCACAGGATGCGAACAATTTTAAGGTTTTTAATGCACATTCTTATCCATTCTTCACTCACATCACACATCATGGCCTCTGTCATGGCTTTCTTGATGACCCTCTACCCCAACCCAGAGGAAGCATTATTTTCTGTTCTCTTATACTATGTACTTTACAGCTGCCTCTATACACTATACATATAATACAGTATTGTATAATCATTTCTTAATATGTCTGTCTCTCCTGTAAGCTCCTTTAGTAAGTAACAACCATTCCTTATTTTTCTCTTCATCACCAGCACAATATCTGAAACAATAAGAGCATTTAATAAATACTTCTTGGAAGGAGTGAATACATGAATAAACAAACAAAATAATAAAGGACAGAATTAATTAAAAAAAACTATGTGTCCTTTTCAATCATTGAATTTAGGTTTTCTATTATCCCTATATGGAAAATTCTTATCCCCCATTTTGTGAAGGAAAAGACAATAATTTTCCTCTCCTTTCCTCAAATTGCCCCAATTCACCTGCTCTTCTAGCTTTCTGAGTGACAGAGGTTTTCGTCTCAAAGCCCAAACACTTTTCAATGCATGGGAATAGACTCAGTCCACAGCCATTGTCAGTGAAGGATCTGAGCAGACACAGGCAAGTAAATAGAGATGGTGACCTCTTGCAGTATTATATTATAGAATTTTCTCTGACCGTCACGGTCATCTTTGGGGGAAAAGCAGTGAGACTGCCTTGTACTAGTCATAATCTTTTATTCACTTTCCTTAGTTGGAAAGGCACATCTTAAAAATAGATATGAAATTTAATTATTCATTAAGAAGGTATGTACCCCACTTTCACATGCATAATCTCATATAATAATTTAATCAAAACCAAGAAAATAACAAACCAAGTGGAAATTGCTCTTCCCATTTGGAAGACAAGAAATAAAAGGACATCGGCTACTCAGAGCCCAAACCCATCCCCTAACACACAGATTCTTCTCCTTATCATGCCAGAAGCTGTAGAAAAACAGAAACATTGGTTTTGTTCTCTGAGATCAAAAAGACAAATATATATCTCTCTGTGATCTCCGCTGTCTGACAGAGACATCCCTGCTTCACCTCGAGATAACGAGAGGGATGATATGGTTGGCCTCTTAATCTCTCTCCACTTTTTTTGCATCACTAGCAGATCTCCTTGCACACTCCTGTCTCTTTTTATATGCACTGAACATGCATTAGCATCAGAATCACACAAGGAAACTTGCCATGGTCAGCAGAAGCATAAAATCAGTCCCTATGCTAAGTGGTTGTCATAGATTTCCACTTCTGTGCTGTCAAATCTCCAAAGAACTGCAGTTCTGGACAGCTTATTTGCTGAACCTGGGGGTAAAAAGGGGCAGAAGTGTGAAAGCAGAAGAGGCAAATAGATAAGTAAAGTACCTCAAACCCCAGGAAGGATTAGGACTGCTGTTCCACCCCTTTATCCCTATAGTGGAATTTCAAGCATTTGGGAGATCTCACAGACTTTCCATTTCAAGGATGACTAGAACAAATGTACTTAGAGAAACGTCTAACCTTTTTAAACATCTGATTCTTCATATGAGGAAAACACTAACAATCATTGTATTTAAATTTTGTTTATTTTGGCAAAAACTGAATATTTCTCCTAACCTTAGTATTCCAGAATACAGCTACTGCAAACAGATATTTTTGATGTGATAAGTGGAAAGGGAGCAGAAGCCCAGATTAAGCATTCTTTGGAAACTGCTTTGAATCAGTACAGGAAATGCTTGGCAAAGCATATTACACCATAGTGAACCTGCTGGAAATCATTTTTACTTGCTTTACAAGGCCCATGTGCAACATGTTTATTCTTCTTAGAACTACCTGTAAAGAGCAGTTTATCAGTCTCCATTTCAGTGAGTGTTATAACTTCTGGGGTTTATGTGTAAGTTGTTCCTGTGATACTGGGAGTGGCTCACTAGTAATGGTTTCATTTTGTTTCTTCTCCCAAAGTTAAGATGAGCAATACTATTATATGAGTATCATCTAAGTCCTAAAATGATGCTTAAAGAAATGACGTCTGGTTTCATCTGAATTTAGAGTATACTTTAGATGCCTTTCTCAAAAGTATTCAAACTTGACCCTAAAGAAATAGGACAGAGAACATTCACTCTTTTTTTTTTTTATATAGAGATATTTAGTACTCTTGGAACCTTACTACTTCTACTTCCTGAATTAAAGATTAGCTACTCAAAGCCATTTGTCTATGTTTTAATTTCTCGACATAGCAGGGATATTTGTATCTCATTTGTCCCACTTTTCATATACCAGAATGGTTTAGGATCTTCTAGAACTTATTGCTACTCAGAGTGCAATCCACACATCAGCAGCATCTTGTGGACAAGGGAGGTGCCTTGTTAGGGATGCAGAAACTCAGGCCCTGCCCCCAATGATCTATTGCATCAGAATCTGCATTTTAACAAGACCACAGGGTGATTCGTATGCATACTCAAATTTGAGAAGCATGCTGCAGAATAAAACTAGGTGTCTTAATCAGTTCAGGCTGCTGTAACAGAATACAATGGACTGGGTGGCTTAAAAAACATTCCTCACACTTCTGGAAGCTGGGAAGTCCAAGATTAAGGCATCAGCAGATCCAGTGTCTGGTGAGGTCCTGCTTCCTGGTTTGCAGATGGCCATCTTCTGGCTGTATCCTCACATGACATGACTCTTTGCAGAGAGAGAGCACAAGCTCCTCTGTCTCTTTTAGAAGGGCACTAAATCCCATTCATGAAGGCTCCACCCTCATGACCTAATTACCTCCAAGGCGCCATGTACTAACACTATCATATTGGGGGTTAGGATTTCAAAATATGAATTTGGAAGGGGACACAGGCATTTAGTCTATTGCAATAGGCAAGTAAATTCCACTGTCTTTTTGGTCCGGCTTCAATGAGATAAAAGCAAATATATGTAAGTCTATAAGGACAAATAAGAACTGACTTCATAGGAATGTGAAGTAGAAAGCAGACTATATGGTATAATTTAATACTCTCCAAAAGGAATTAAGCAACAGTGCTTCCGCTGGGACAAACCTATATTAGCAGCTCTCACTTATATTTGCCATTTCACAAACCTACTATGCCATTGTGGCAGAAAACAACCAAATATGCTGTCTAAAACTTTTCACGCCCCTTTCACATGGAAAGGGGCGTGAAGTCTTTCCATGTACCCGGCTCTGTGGTAATGTTTTATATGCATTATCTCTTTTAATCTCATTCAAATAATTATTCTATGGTGCTCCAGTTTCATATCCCTATTGCTTCTCAGGAGGACAAAATGTCCTAGGCCTCAGGTTCCATGTTGGCAGTTACTGTCAATAGAGATGTTACAAGTTTCTGGTACATGACTCAGAGGGGCCCAAGGTTGTAGAAAGATCAAACACCAATAGATCAAATGTAAAAGACCTCCAATACCAATGGAATGTAGTGAAGATAGTGTCAATCACAGTGCCAGAAAAAGCAAGACCAAAGGAATAAGCTAGAAGAGGGACACAAATTATTTGGGAATAGCATCAGAGGCCATCTGGAAACAGGTAGAAATCCAGATCAGAAGTTTCCAGAGCACAATCTAGAAACCAAGCTGGGCAGTCCTTGCTTTGGCCTCAGCTCCCTGTTTATAACGGCCTCCATTCTGCCTTTTTGCCATAACTTAAAGATCACCACGTACAAATGCCACCATGTGATAAAAAGTGGACTCTGGGAAAACTCTATTTGCACTGTTACTCATCCTGTGTAACTTAGTTTTTTTTTTTTTTTTTTTTTTTTTTTTTTTTTGGTACGCGGGCCTCTCACCGTTGTGGCCTCTCCCGTTGCGGAGCACAGGCTCCGGACGCGCAGGCCCAGCGGCCATGGCTCACGGGCCCAGCCGCTCCATGGCATGTGGGATCTTCCCGGACCGGGGCACGAACCCGTGTCCCCTGCATCGGCAGGCGGACTCTCAACCACTGCGCCACCAGGGAAGCCCGTAACTTAGTTTTAATCCATATAAACCTTAGTTACATGTGGCTTCAGAAGTCTGAGTTTTGAACTACAGTTTATGCCAAACAACATCAGAGGGCTCAAATACATATAGGTATACACAGATTTTTTTTTTTTTTTTTTTTTTTTTTTTTTTGTGATACGCGGGCCTCTCACTGTTGTGGCCTCTCCTGTTGCGGAGCACAGGCTCCGTACACGCAGGCTCTGCGGCCATGGCTCACGGGCCCAGCCGCTCCGCAGCATGTGGGATCTTCCCGGACCAGGGCACGAACCCGCGTCCCCCGCATCGGCAGGCGGACTCTCAACCACTGCGCCACTAGGGAAGCCCTATACACACATTTTAACATATATAATTAATTATATTTATGTAATTATAATTTTCCTCACTTCCAGGTGCTCTCAGGAAAGTAAATGCCCAGATGATATGATAAGTATTAATGACAGCCAGGCTGGCTGACATCACTTCTCTACATGTTGCCTTCTGCTAATGCTGCTTCTCTGGGCACAAATACCATTTTTTAAAGAACTGAGGGTAAGGATTCTGGGGAAAATGTTTGTATTTTTACATGTCCTTATGGTTTTAGGTATTCGTCGTTAATAAGAAAAAGCCTTTTTATTTCTAGCAGCTATGTTTCTAAAGAGAAAATATTGAAGGCTTTTTTTCCTGTCTTAACTGGATTTGGTCTGTATTTGCTGTGCATGAAAAGAGTTTTTCTTACTATTAATGTCCTATGAACCATGAAAGTAAATATAGGAGAAAATTAATATGTTTACCTGCAAAGAAGCATCAATTAATATTGAGGGTTTTTTTGGGGGTGGTGGGGGTGGCGGGATTGTTGCCTTGGATTAGCTCCACAGGGTAGTACGTAGATGCCAAGAAGAATCCTATTTAAAGCTCAGAATTGCAGTTTAAGTTCTATATACATTTTGACTTATCAGCTCTCATATCCATGTAGCAATATATTCTATAATAATAATAATAACAGCTCTGACAAATAATTTCTATAGAATGTTTACATGACTTTTGCTAGTTGGTTTATGTAAATTATCTCATTTAATGCTTACAGTAACCCTAGGAGGAGAAACAAATGCCCTTATTTGGTGGTCCAAGATGTTGAATCACAGGCAGGATATTTCCCAGCATGACACAGGTAAGAATGATGGAGACTGAATTCACATCCAGGCAGGCTGACTCCTGAGCCCAAGCTCTTAGCCATCATGCTAGCTTGACCAAAAAGGAAGAAAGGGGTTTCCCAAAATCCAGTCCAGGACTTCAACTAGATGGGTAGTAGAGGAAGATTCTAGCAGGCTCACGAGAAGAAGGCAGAGGGTGGGGAGTTCTCTCCAATTCCATATCCCACTAGATGCTCAGCCACTCGAAAGGGAGACCCAGGACCCAAACTACTTTTAATTTGTTGTGGGTTCAATGCAGAACAAGGGAAACAACGACAATTAACGTTCCTAAACATGGACACTGCTGTGCTAAGAATGGCCCACTCTGCAGCTCTCTGTTTCCCAGAGAGCTGAAAGAAGAAAAAGAAAAAAAAAAAAAACTTAGACCAGAATAATAGAGAAAATAATTCATTAAAAGCAGCCTTTCTGGCATCAGGAACTCAAAATGAACTGTCTAAGAAATGGAAGATGCTCTTAAATCCTGCTGTTAACAGCTAAAACACCAGGATAGTGATTTTTTGAAAAGTGAAGCAAGACCTGAAAGTTACCCTGAGTTAAGGTTTGGGGACGACTGACATCTTTATGTTACACTTGTTTTATTTTACAACCTATACACCTCCTATCTCTCTAGCTAGTTATCAGCTCCCCAAGGTCAGGGAAACGGTTATATGCATTTTGATCTCTCTCTTATGATGCCAACACATTAAAGAAAAGCACAGGAGGCAGTCTCTTCTCTCCCACCCTCCTCCCCACATTATTGTACTCATTGTTGGTAGCATATTCTGAGAAATAAAATTCATTAAACAGCACTTACGCATGAGAGCAACGTACATGGTTTTTACCATTCCAAATATCAAACGCTACTCCTAAAACTGCAGTTCTACCCCTAAAACTGGGGAGTTACTGGCTCCATGGCCTTGGCAAAATAGATTACACTTATTGTAACATGTGTTCATTTTCAGAAGTCCAGATTATTCCATGTTTGCCCTAGTCTCTGTATTACATTTACTAAGATTACTAAACTAATCTTAACTTTTGCAGTTTCCAGAAGCAGAGTCGTTAAGTATCTTCTATGGAACATGCTGTTTTCCTCCAATAATCTTAGAAAATGCTGGCTGATGACTTGCTTTCCTTGGTAGCTCACTTGAATAACAAAGTGAATAAGAACACAGCCTCAGACTTGCAGGCTACAAATGTCAATACTGTGTGACTGTGGAGAAGTTATTTAACTCCTCTCAGCCTGTGCCCTTATCTGAAGAAATCATATGAAAATAGTTACCTCAGAGGGTCAGTACAAAGATAAAATGACATATCAAGCACCTAATATAATATCTGGTATACAGTTAACACTGAATAAGTGTTGGGCATTATTATTATCTTTCTTTTTAATCCCTTAATGCTTGAGTTTCTGTTACCATGTCCTTTTTTGGAACATTATGAACCTTCCTGGATACCATCTTAAAATGTCACCCTGGAGTCAGTTGCTTCACACCTTCCACCAAGGTACTAGAGATTATCATTGGAGACACTGCACTGCAATTTCCCACTAAGTGTCTTTAACATGTAACTTCTCTTCACACAGAACTTTATTCACCTCTCTCCATTCTGAAGTTGACCCCACCTATCTCAATCCATGGGTTTTATTTGTGCTCAGTGCAGCCTGAAGGCAATTTCATCAACAGGTTTTAGTCTTTCTCTAGCAGTATGATTTACTGTATATCTGCAGGGTCTGGGCTAAAACAGTCTAAATGTGATTAGCTATGAGCAAAAGCAATACACAATAAAGAATGACACAGCCACTGTCGTGTCCTTCAGGGTGTTAAGAGTGATCACATTTTCCTACTTTATTGGGGAAAACCTTGTTCTGCTGAAGGCATTAGGGCAAGGTGATTAAATGTTACTGTGTATAATTTGATATTAGGTATTACCTTTATAATACCTATGTCTTCCTGCCACTGAAGCTAAACCATCTGCAAACATTAATGTGGTGCAATTGAGTACAAACCATTTTCCTTTGTGTCTCCTTGGCTGTGGTGGAGTTAAAATGATAATAATAATCATAAACTGTTTTTTGTTTGCAAGGCAAATGATTAGCAATAAAGATGAATAAATTTTTATTAAAAATTAGAGTAAATAACAGATGGCTGAACCCTTGGATACCCCAATAGAAAAAAATCCGTGGTGTTCTAGCTTGAGCACTTTGGGAAATGTGTATGGTACTTACTTTCTGATGAGTAACAGCATGCAGCATTGTTAAGCTTGATTAAACAAATTTCATTAGCGTTAGTCAATACATTTTTGTAAGTGGATAAAATATATTCCAGTTTAGGCATGACTGTTAATCTTTAATTTATAAGATAAAAGTTAAAATGCAACCATAAAATATTAAAATTGCAATAAACTGCACTTAAAGGAACTGATTTTGTTAGATTTTCTCAATTATTTTTTAATTCTACAATTAAAAGGAAATTGCCTTAGTGTTTCCCTGTTTCTTCAGTTTTGTTATTATATATCAGTTAGCAGAGGTAAAAATGGTAACATGAGCCCTGCATTCCCAACTGAGGATATCTAATTTCTAAATGAACTAGGACTGCATTACTCTAAAACCAGGCTTTATAACATTCTTCAAACCTGGGCTTTTTGTTGTATAGGACTTAACTTATTTAGGGTTCTGGAGACTAAAGACAGGAGGAAAATCTAAATCAAAATCTCATCTTAGAAAATAAAATGACCTTAGTAAAAAAAAAACAAATTAATTAATTTAAATATTCAGAAATCATTCAAACAAGATATTCTCAAGATTTCAGGAAATCACATCCCAAACTAACTTGAGACGTTTCAAGTCTCAATTAATACTTTTAACGCTAGTCACTGATAATTAAGCAGACCCTGGCAGAGTGCAGGACCTTTTGCTCCACACAATTAGCCTTCCTGAAAAATACTGCAGCCTGATCAAGCACAGGCACAAGATTTTATGGAGTTTTCTAGAACTTGTATGTCATAGGCAACCATGATAGAAGAAAGATTTATAAAAAAAACATTATTTTAGAAATGTGTTTAAAATTATTATCTCTCTCTGACTCTTCTTTTCTCAGACTCTCTTTTTCTGCCTTTCTCTCTCTCTTCCAGATCAGCTGCTCTAAAGTTTAAAAAGCTGGTCAGAATAAAGCGTGTGTGTGTGTGTGTGTGTGTGTGTGTGTGTGTGTGTGTGTGTGTGTGTGTGTGTGTGTGTGTTCGTGTACATATATGGAGGCAGGTGGAGAGAGCATTTGAGCTTAGCCACTTTACAGGAAAATGGGAGCGTCGGCCTGATCAATCTGATCCCCAAAGTTATCAAATCCCAAATCCCAGCAGGAGCTCTAAAAATGGTAGCCACATACATTGCTCCCAAGAGCATGCCTGGCCACATAGGGAGACCCCTCCCCACTGGTGTAGGAGCATTGAGACTGCAGACCTCAGAAGTACGTGTTTTTTGACTATGGATATAGGGGGGAAGGGATTGTGAGAAACGGGAAAAGCTGTACAGATTCATGGTGAGGATGTGGTTACAAGGTCAGAACGGGAGACGTATCCTCATTCAGAACACTCATTTCATGTATCCATTCAGTCAATGTGCCAGGCACTATGATAACTGCTAGGGTTACAACACTGAGCAAGACTGACACAGTTATTATATTTCATGGAAAATTTACATGAAAAAGCTTACCAGAGGAAAGAGACAGGAAAATTCTACAAAGTCCTTCATTATCTAGCTCCTGTCCGTTTCTCTCATCTATTTCCCCTCACTCCTGACTTACCACCTTGGTCCTATCCAAACAAAACTAATTGAAGCTTCACCAAAATGCATGAGCATACTTCCTTGACTTTTCACCTCCTCTGAGAAGCTCTTTGATTCCTCTCTTCTGGTTTGGTGCACACCATATGATCTAATCCTCTCCCATGGTAAATAAAAAAGATTATGTGTATACGTATATTTTTTCTTGTCTTCCCTTAATTTCTTTAAAAGTCATATGATAGTTAAAAGCAAAAATTATTATTCTGTATTTTTGGTATACAACTATATTGATGTTTTATAGAATATCAATATAGAATTCTATAGCCTAATTTTATATATATATATTTATTTTACTGCAACTAATTCAATATCAACCTTTAGTATTCTGTTTTAATTTGTCTACTGTGATTTTGACTATATATCTTTATATCTTTTTTAGTGGTTGTTCTAGTAATTATAAAATACATACTTGACTGTTCACACTCTATTTAGAATCATATTTTGCCATTTCAGTTGTAATGTAGAAATCATATTGTTATACAGGTGCTATTATTTTTCCTTCTTTATGTTATAGTTGTCATATATATTACAACTATAAACATTTAAATTCCCATCAGAAAATATTATCCTTTTTGCTTTCAAATGCCCAGTATATTTTAAAGAATTCAACAGAAGATTTCTCTACTGTATTTAGTAATTTTATTTCTCTTCCTTTATTCCTGATGTTCTAAGTTTTTTCCGGTTTTTATATTTTTCAGTTCAAAATTTTCATTTCTTTATGTTATGTATTTCCTTGTTAATCTTTCAGTTTTAACTTTTATGATAGCTGCTTTTAAAATCTTTGTCAGGTAATTCTTATCTTGCCATTGGCATCTGTTAATCATCTTTTCCCATGAAGGTTGATATTTTTCCCTTATTCTTTGTATGCAGAATAATTTCCATTGAATTCTGGGTATTTTGAATATTTCCTTATGAGAATCTATATCTTGTTTAAACCCTATGGAGAATATTGATATTTTTGTTTTAGCAGGCACATGACTTGGCTAGTTTCATCCCACAGGTTCCAATCCATCTTCTGTGGCCTATGGTTCCAAAGTTAGTTCAGTTATCAATGCCTTTGTAGTTAGGGCTACCAGATAAAATACAGGACACCAAATATTGCATGAGATATACATATACTAAAATATTTATATTTTTATCTGAATTTATTTATATATATATATATATATATATATGTGTGTGTGTGTGTGTGTGTATGTATATAGAATTTATCTGAAATTCAAATTCAACTGGCATCCTGTATTTTTATTTGCTAAATCTGGCGGCCCTATTTGCAGATTTTGAATTTGTCCTACATGTTAGCTACCCAGTGGTGGTCTATATCTTATTTCCCAAATTAAAAATATATATATATCTTATATATTGATATGTCTTCATCTTAGTTCTCAAAGCCATTAGTATGCTAATAAAGATCAGACTCCAGTAAGTACAGGTCAAGGATGAGCCCAGGAGTACATTTTTTTTGTGCTTCCCCCTTTCTGAGACTTCTGCAGCAGTTTCTGATCCCCTGTGCCTCCTCTTTTACGTCTCCTGGCCAGAAACTGCCCACTTCTATAATTGTACTACATCCTGGCCCATGTAGAGGGAGACCAGAGAGACAGGAAAGTGAAAACCAACGGGCTTTGGCCACGCCCTCATAGCCACAGCTGCACTAAAAGGAGAGGAAGCTGCTCTTCCTGGCATGCCACTGCCCTCATTGCACAATAACCAGGTCCTGAGGATTTGAGAATAAGGTAAAGGGAGAGGAAAAAAACTGGATGCTATGGGCTGAATGTTTGTGTGCCCCCCAGAATTCATATGTTGAAATCTTAACCTTAAAGGTGATGGTATTAGGAGATGAGGCTTTGGGGAGGTGATTTGGTCATCAGGGCAGAGCCCTCATGAATGTGATTAGTGCCCTTAAAAGAGACCCTAGAGAGAGATCCCTTACCCCCTTCCACCATGTGAGGACAGAGAGAGGAGTCAGCGGTCTGCAGCCTGAAAGACAGCCTTCATCAGACACCACATCTACTGGTGCCTTGATCTTGGACTTCTCAGCCTCCAGAACTGTGAAAAATACATCTCTGTTGTTTATATGTTACCCAGTCTAATACTATTTTTGTTACAGCAGCCCAAAAGGACTGAGACACTGGGGTATTTTCCCAGTGAGCTTTAAAATTTCCCTGTGTTACTCCTCAAGCCAGAACTGGTGGATTTCTCCTGGATATCTTTCTGTATGTCCCACATTGCCCATGTCAGGGTTTCAGATTGCTCTTGAGTTTAGGCTGGGGGATACTGGAAGTAAAAATTGGTAAACTCTCTGTCAGTTCAGTGGTACTTCAGAATCTGGTATTCTTTCCCAATTTTCATGCCAACATTTACTTTTCGGAGTTCTTTTCAGGGAATGCTGTCTATAGTTTCTCAAGTTTTTATAATTGCAATAGGAGAGGAAGGTTGACATG
Organism: Leucopleurus acutus; assembly: GCF_964270905.1. Classification (NCBI taxonomy): domain Eukaryota; kingdom Metazoa; phylum Chordata; class Mammalia; order Artiodactyla; family Delphinidae; genus Leucopleurus; species Leucopleurus acutus. The sequence continues at coordinate 57,578,817 of NC_139147.1, forward strand.
TGTTTATTCCATCTTACCCAGAGCCTGCAACATTAAATCTTAGAAGACTGCAATGAGTTAAAGATACATATTATAATCCTTAGAGAAATCAATAACAAATAATGAAAACATATATAACAACAGATTCAAAAGAGAAACTAAAATATATACTAAAAAGATTTTTAAATATAAAAAGTGCAAGAAAGGAAGAATAGAGGAACCAAAAAGACATGAGACAAATAATAAATAAATAGCAAGATGGCAGACCTAAATACAACCGTATCAATAGTTACATTAAAGAAAAATGGGCTTCTATATACATTATTTTGGAAAGACTAGAGATTAGCAAAGTACATTTTATTAGCAGCCCCTTAAAATTTAATATAGGATAGAGCTGAGAGGCTGGGAGTCAAGAAAAGCCCTAAGTATTCAGGATGGTTGTGTGTGGGAAAGAGAAGGTGAGGAAGAGAAGAAGTCTGGGAAGAGAGCATGCCTACACTGGACCTGGTCATTCTTGGAAAAAATGAAATACTGATGACATTAGTTACTTCTAGATCTCTATGTTTTACCTTCTCCTTCTCAAACAACATTTGGGCAATAGATCCTCCTTTAGATCAGACTCTTCTGAGATGTTCAAAAATCACTGAGACTAGCCAAAACCTTTGGCAATTTTCCCCTAGTTTGAGTCAAATGCTTACACACTATCAGGTGCCACACTTCAGTATATGATAGATAGATAGATAGATAAGATAGATAGATAGATACTCTTTTCATAGTCATCAATCAGCACAGGATACATTATAGTCCATTTTATAGTTAAAGAAGCACATGGTTTAAAAGTGTAAATAATTTGCCCTAGGTAATACAGCCATGAAGCAGTGGGGCTCAGACTTTGAATCCAGGATTGTCTTTAAATCAAATCCATGCTCTTTCCACTATACAATGCTTTCTTCTTGTCAACAGACCTGAACATCTACAACAGATAAAGTGAAGACACTTTATTGGAACAATTATTGGGAGCCTTATGTAGAACTGAAGCAAGACCAATCTAGACTATAACAACCAGAAAATGGATGAAAAAGCATGGAGACTGAAAACCTTTTTGACTTACTACTCAATGTTGTATCATATTGCCAACTCCCCAAGGAAAGGAGAAAATGCTTGACTGATGATTGAAGAGATACACAAGTGAAGCAAATGTCAACATTTCATGAACAACCAATCACTGAGTACATGTCAACAAGCAAAAGGCCACTTATTTGGCAATTATACAATTGAAATGGATCATTCAAAAAAAGGCATTATTAGTGCTACAAGCACAATATTTGACATTTCTAACAAGGGTTAATAGTTAAAAGGCAAGGACCAATTTAAATAAAACTATATTCAAATCAAAATCAAATTAAAATTCTAAAGATGCAGAGCACCTGGAAATTAGCTTTTCCAGACCTTTAAGTTAACAAATAGCATTCTAAATTACTCAAATGTTTTTTACTCTTTTAATAAAAATGCTGCATTTCATATTTTTAAGACATAGCAAAGTATTTTTAATTCAATCAAATTAAGAGTCATTTTCTATATGTGCTGAACATGTAATAAAGCATTCTCCATTCAATTTATTTTGGGGGAACAGAACTTGAAAATATACATTCATTTAAATTAAAAAAAGCAGGAATAATCTGACCTGTGCTCCTACATTATACATAAATGCCAGGGGAGTCCACACTTCAGGGTTAGCATTAATGCATCTTTGGCATTCCTGTACTTATATGCTGTGGTGATTTATGTTGGGGTTAAGCGAGATCATATTTACAGCGATAAAACTCTCTCTTTATTGAAGAGAGTCATCCTTTACTTCTGTTGCAGTTATTCAGTACCGCCCCATGTGTTCACGAATGGGATATTGTTAAAAAGTAACTCAGCAACAGTAGGCAGTGTAAATTCACTCTCAAGAACTGCTGGCACACAAATGAACATGGCCTCTAATGAAGGAATCTTGATGCTCAGCTTCTGAGCACATATGAAACAGTCAATCTGCCTGCTTTTTAAGATTCTTAAGAAGAAGGAGAAAAAAGCACTAATGTTTTATGAAGTACTTACCATGCACCATGGTCCATGAAACAATCTCATTTAAAACTTACAACTAAACCCTTTTTTTTTTTTTACAGATGAGGAAACTGAGAATCCAATCTGTTCAGATAACACAATAAAAGATTTCCATCCGTCTTTTAAGAAAAGAAAACCAAAGGTCACTGATTGTAGTACACTGTGCTTCTATCTGCCTATGAGACTCTAATACTGCCAAAAAAAGAACCTATTCCAAATAAAGCACATTGTATCAGGGTTCTGCAGAGACAAGATTAATAGGATGGATACATAGATAGATAGATACATAGATAGATGTCTCAACTCAAAGGGAGTTGGGCAGGAGTTCCCTCTTACTCAGTCTTTTTGTTCTATTCAGGACTTCAACTGATTGAATGAAGCCCACTCACTTTAGGGAGAGCAATCTGCTTTACTCAGCCTACTGATTCAGATATTAATCACATCCAGGAACACCCTCACAAATATACACAGAATAATGTTTGACCAAATATCTGACCACTCTGTGACGCAGTCAAGTTGATGCATAAAATTAACCATCACACACATGCTAGCACTGCACCTATCCTTTCAGGCACTGTCCCAAACTATTGATTTACTAACAATATTAACAACTGCTTAGAAGTATTATGAGTTACACTGCAACCTGTTTCAACACTAACATAGGGACTGTCTTAAATGTGATAGTTATCATAACCTTCAGTGGTGCCTACCAGCAGTGGTAAATTTGGCACCTAAAGACTTTAAAAATCTATCCTACAGGACTACACAAGGCATAGGTACAGTATATCTGTGGACACCAGCTTTATTTGTAATGTTGGAAACTTAAAGCAAAGTAAATATCCAACAATAATAAAAGAACTAAATAAATTATAGTGCAACCATATCATAGGATACTATTTAGTCATTAAAAATAATTCAATATGTTTTTATTGGCATATAAAATGTTTATGATGCATTTCATGATCATACTTTTATAAAAATATATTTAAACACATGTATATATACATCTATCTATCTATATATGTGTGTGTGTGTGTGTGTGTGTGTGTATGCACAGATCTGAAGTTTACAAGTCACAATGGTTTTCCCTGAGAAGTAAGAGGTCATATGCTTTCATTGTGAGAAGAAACAATTCCTGCCACATGGGTAGGAGTTGAGGGTGACCTCTAGGAAATGAGAATGATCCACTGCTGATAGCCAGCAAGAAAATATAAACATCATTCCTACAACCACAAGGAATTGTATTCAGCCAAGAACTGAACTGATTTGAGAGAGTGCTCTCATCTCTGGATGAAAATGCAGTCAGTTGACACCTTGATTTCTGCCTTGTGTGACCCCAAGCAGAAGACTCAGCTATTCTGTGCCTGGACTTCGGACCTACAGATCTGTGAAGTAATAAATGTCTTTTTGTAGCCACTGTTTGTAATAACTTGTTATATAGCAATAGGAAACTACTATAGTCATTTAGCATAATACAGAAATGCTGTACATTCTCAATAAAAATAATAATATGATAAACGGGAAAAACTGGATTTTCAAAATAATCATTTGATTTACTAAGTTGAATAATGTTATTAAAATTTTTGTAAATTTGTATGGTGACAAATGAAAGCTAGACTTACCTTGTTGATCATTTTGCAATGTATACGAATGTTAAGTCATTATTGTACACCTGAAACTAATATAATGCTGTATGTCAATTACACTTCAGTTAAAAAAAAATTCCTTATCAGAGTTTTAATTTAAATATCAAGCAAAAAAGAAAGTTGTCAAAGCTGCATAGGTTTGAAATTACCTGCATTTTCAGTTTTTAAAATATATACAAATATCTTCAATTAAATGATATGCAGGACCAAGTGATAGATTTTAATTTAATTATGGATAGGTAAATTGCTATGGAATAAACTAAAAACTTTCAACGTTTCAAAAGCCTTCATTCACTTTTATCTCAAGGCAACTGGAAATCTTCAGTGGTATCTCAATACATCAAAATAAATCGTAGACTACAATGTTTTCCACAACTGGATTCTGTTTTGTTTTTTTCCCAACTTGTGACTTAACTCCACCTTATTGACCTCATCATATTGACTGTCTACTACTGTTTTCTTCCCATTTTATGTGTCTTTGCTCAAGACCTTCCCTCAGCCTGCCTCTTAGGTGGAAGTCTTACCAGCTAGGTAAGGAAGACCCAGCTCAATTCCTCTAAGAAGTCTGCCTTCCTCCTTATTCACTACCAGTAGAACCCATCACTCCCTCCCCACATTTCCAAAGAACTTGTTGGGTTTACTATGATAAAATATACTGTCATCGGTTTTGTTTTACATTTATATACGCATGTGATGTCACCATCACTAGACTCTGAGTTCCTAAATGTCAGGGACTGTCCTCTTCCTGGTCTGTAACACCTGGTAGAGTGCTATACATTTCGTTTATGGTCAGAAAAGTGATTACTGAGTTTTTAAAAACTTCCATCTTGCCAATGCACAAGAACAAGACATGAACATAAGTATATAATTTTAACTTAAGAAAGTCGGAGTCCAAATAAAGATCTAATGAGAAGCAGAGAGAGAAATTCAGGTTTTTAAAGATGAGGAGAATGATTTTGCTCAGAGATTAAACAGATCATAATAATTGACAAATAAAATTGGGAGCACAATAAAAGATTCAGAACAGGAGGAAGGTCATATTTAAGAACTAGAAATACAGCACAATATGTATAATATTCATTACACCTCTACAGTTCCTGCTGTAGCATTTTACATTATTCAAATCTTTTTATCACTGCTTATGACAATATTTACCTCCCTTATGAATTCATTTTCAGTACAGTCTGGTACTGTGGTTGAATTTGAAAGATATTCTAATTTAAGTTTATCAGAATTGGACAGAGGACCATATTGACTGAATAATAGGAAGTTTTATGCATATGAAATTCAGAATGCCTCAAACGTAACTAAAATCACTACAAGCCCAAGGGAAATATAAAATACTATGTACTAGTAACTAGTTTACTATCTCTACTTCACATGCAATTATTTACACTTTCTGAAAATAATATTGATGTACTTGTATAAAATACAAATAATATAAAAGGGTGGTTGAGACATCCACTTATTCAGTTGAATATTATTGAGTACACAGCATATGCAAAATTTATTATTATATTCTGTAAATGATACAAATATAAAGATATAAATATAAGGAGAAAGGAGAAGTGGAGGAAAACGGAAAGTTAATTAAACATATTTAGTACTCTATCTATGCCAAGCCCTGCGTTGGAGTATTGATAATAATAGCTAACATTTGCTGACTGTTTACTATATCTAGTTATAATTCTGAGTGTTTATATTGATTGAATCATGTAATATTTAGAACAAATCTATGAGCTTAATAATATTAATTTTCCCATTTTTTTAGATGAGGAAATTGCAGCATAGGGATTAAGAAACTTGCTAAATGTTGCAAAACTAGGAATTTCAAAGGTGAAACTTGAATTTAACAGCAGACACTTTGAACCTAACCTCTACATTATACACTTCCTATTAGGTTTTATTAGCTCCATTTTGCAGAGCAAGAACTTGAGATGCAGAGCAATTAAGTGGGTTTCCCAAGATCATATTCCTGGTCAGTGACAGGGTTAGCATTCAAAATCAAATATGTCTGATTCCAAATCCTTTGCCAATTCCTCTACATCACCTCCAAACTACAGGAAAGAAAATATTAATAAAATGTATTCAAACTATATTTCATCTCTTCTATTATTTAAAACCAACTGCATCTCTTCAAACTGCATCTGGTTGTGTGATATTAGTTGAGGCAAATTACTTAATCCCTGTCTATTTCAGTTTCCTCATTTGTAAAATGAGGATAATATAATTGTTTGGAGGATTAAATATGATAAAGCAGTTGAATAGGAACTAGCACAAACTTATTATCATTGTTATTATCATTATTACTATTATTATTGTTTGTAGATCATTATACTTAATAGAGACAAGGAATATCTATGAATAATACTGCTAATAGGTTAAGTGCTGATCTAAACACTTTTCAGCATTATCTCACTCCAACATTCCAATTATGCAGATACTGTTGTATCATTTTACAGATGATGAAATAGGGGCTTTGGGAAATGAAGGAAGTGACCCAGAATCATACAGCCAGTGAGTGGCAGGACCAGATATCAAACCTGGGTTTACTGACTACAAAGGCCACAGGGTAGTATGATATCAGTGTCAAAAGAAAGGTGCAATCCAAGTTCTGAAGATATTTGGAAAATACAGAACACTTCCTGACTAGAGATTGAGAAGGGTTTGCCTAGGTGGGTTAACATTTGAGCTAATCTCTGAAGGTAAGTAGAGTTCAATAGGTTAGAAGTACATCTTTTTTTTTTAACATCTTTATTGGAGTATAATTGCTTTACAATGGTGTGTTAGTTTCTGCTTTACAACAAAGTGAATCAGCTATACATATACATATATCCCCATATCTCTTCCCTCTTGTGTCTCCCTCCCATCCTCCCTATCCCATCCCTCAAGGTGGTCACAAAGCACTGAGCTGATCTAATATTACTCAACCATAAAAAGAAACAAAATTGAGTTATTTGTAGTGAGGTGGATGGACCTAGAGTCTGTCATGCAGAGTGAAGTAAGTCAGAAAGAGAAAAACAAATACCGTATGCTAACACATATATATGGAATCTAAAAACAAAACAAAACAAAAAAAATTGGTTCTAAAGAACCTATGGGCACGACAGGAATAAAGATGCAGACGTAGAGAATGGACTTGAGGACACGGGGATGGGGAGGGGTAAGCTGGGAAGAAGTACATCTTTTGAAGGACAAAACAAGCTTACCTGGTATAGCATGAATAAAGGTCTCGAGACAGGTTTAATACATCTGCCATTGTAGGGAAGCAGTAGAAGATAGAGCTGGAGATGAGTTAATGTAAACTTCATGAGTGTGGGGCCTATGCTTCTGAAAGTGTGCTATTTAACATGCCGCCATGAGACACACGTAGATTGTGAAACGTGGCTATAGAGACTAAGGAACTGAGTTTCAAATTGTGTTTAATTTCAATTAAATAAAATTTAAATCTAAAAACTGATACTCAACCTACTTACTGAAAATTCTTAAGTATGTTTGGAGCAACGTAGATATGTGGGTCTGCTTTTTCAACTGTACATCTTATGAAATCTAAATACCAATTAAGGATTTTCAATGAAAATTTGCCTTCTGAATTTAGATGTGATGTAAGTGTAAAATATATATTGATACTTGAGATTTCTTAAAAATGAATGTAAAATATATCATTACTAATATTTAATATTCTTTATATTTTGATATTTTATATATTGGATTAAATGAAATATATTATTTAAATTAAGGTTAACTAATTATTTTTACTTTTTTAATATGGCAACTAAAAAATTTAAAATTATATATGTGAGTTGTTATATTTCTATTAGAGATGTCCTATCTTATTCCTGGCACACAGTAGGTACTCAATAAAATATTTGCTCACCAACGGCAGTAAGAACCACATTGTAACTTCAAAGGCAGACTAAGGATTTTGCATTTTCTTCAATAGACAAGAGAGTCACTGAAACCTCTCAGTGGGGAAGTGATATGCTTTCTCAGAGTACTATTTTAGGAGGCTCCATCTGGAAGAGCAACTAAAACAGAGGAGGAGCTGTTCGATTAGAAGAATATTGCAATATTAAAGTAGGACCTGAAACCCCCAAAATTCTTCCAAAGCAGCTCAGCTGAGTAGCAAAACATTGTGTAAAAGTTCAATATTTCTCATAAAAATGCTAAACACTCTCGCATGTAAAAGGCAATTCCTTCTTGAGTCAAGCCTTACCCCTCTGTGCTCCTAATTTCATCACTGTTACTTTTTTTTTTTTTTTTGTGGTATGCGGGCCTCTCACTGTTTTGGCCTCTCCCGTTGCGGAGCACAGGCCCCAGAGGCGCAGGCTCAGCGGCCATGGCTCACGGGCCCAGCCGCTCCGCGGCATGTGGGATCTTCCCGGACCGGGGCATGAACCCGCGTCCCCTGCATTGGCAGGCGGACTCTCAACCACTGCGCCACCAGGGAAGCCCCATTGTTACTTTTAAAGAGAATCAAACCCAGAATCATCGGGGTTATCTCTGAAAAAAAAAGTCATTTGGGCTATAAGTCTCTTCATTATAGCAATCATCTCTCAAATATAGCTCCATAGCATAATTTTGAAATATGCACAAGTGTAGCTACAGGTATGAAAAAGCCTGAATATATCACTCTATTATCCACCCGGTGACCAGAGTTTTGTCTGTTTGTTTCTTCATCACATCTCTCTGATTGTGTCATTCCATGTTGAAAAGCTTTAATGTTATACCGTAGCTTAAAGGATGAAGTCCAAACTCAATTAGCAGCCCTTCCCCAACCAATCCTATTCAGCCTCAACTCTCTCCAAGCCTTCCTATAAACCCTCACACAGGTCTCTCTAAGTAGCAGGTGACAGGAATCCAACCCAAACTAGTCAAGGAATTTGTTGGTCCCACAATAGATAAATGTTAATAAAGAGATCGACACATAAACTGATGGGTGAATGGCTATCTTGATTCTGTTGTTCCCTAGGTGCTGGCCACATTCACCCCTGGTACAGACAGACTTGATCCATGTGGCAGAATAAATGTCTGTCCTCAGTCCCTACCTCACTTTCTTCCAACCACTCGACCAAAAATGCAAAGCACATTTTCCTCCACTCTAAGTAAATAAATGCCACCATGGAGAGTGTGTACCATGTTCCAGGCACTGTTCTCCATGCCATATATATATATATATATATATATATATATATGCCATATCACTTTATATATATATAAAGTTTATATATATATAAAGAACCATATATAAATATATAATCACTTTATATACATATATATATATATATATATATATATGGTTCTCCATGCCATATATATAAAGTGATTTGGTCCTCACAAAAACCCTATCATCAGCCCCATTTTGGAGGTTGAGACACTTAAGCATAGAGGGGCAGAGTAACTTGCCCAAGATCACTGCGGTAAGAAATGTCAGGACCGGAATTTAAAGCCAAACAGGCAGACTCTGCTATCGAAGCATCTCTACAGGACTCACTGTGGTCAGAGGAAAAGGAATTTTGATTGGCTATGCCTAAGTCGTTGATGAGTCCCCATGGGGAGTAGGGGAGTACTGGGAATGACAGCCCCCACCAGAATCACAAGGTACTATGGAGTAGGAGAAAGAGGGATTAATAGGCAGATCAAAACAACAGTCTGAGATAGGTTCTATATTCCAACCATAGTGAACAGTACAGGACAGCCTTTTTCAAATTTTCCATGCACTCTTTTGTCTCTATAATTTGCCCCTCTTTCCATCCCTACTTCCCAACCCTCTTTCTGGAGAACTGCTATTTATCAATCTATGAGGCCAATCTCAAGCAATGAACTATCTTTTCAGCAACATTTCCTCAGTCCTTAGAGGCAGAATAAATCACTCTCTCCTCTGTGTTCCTTTGGTGTCCCATGCAATCCAACATCCATAGAGCAAACAGAAGTTCTGTGTGCAAGCCTTATCACTCCTGCTCCTGTAAAAGGAGTCTGTGGTAGCAAGACTCAGTCTAGTAGGATTAAAATAAACCTCCCGGACATTTTTCCTCCACTTATTCATAATTGTTTCTTTCTTTGGATCACTTCAGGGTCTTGAGAGTAGTACTGTTCCTCTACACTCCCAGGTTCTCTCTGATACCAGGCATTGGTGGTGGCTTCCCTCTCTACTCTCTGCTCTTGCCTCTGACCGGCTTCTGCATTTGACAGTCATTTCTTTAGTATGGATTCCTGGCATGGTTTTAAGGGGCTTGTCTCTGACATACACCTTGGGCATATCCCCATTATGGTGCTCATTTCACTGATTTACAGTTCTTTGTTTTGATGTCTATCTCTCCTGTAAGACTCTGAGCTCCTTTGGGCAGGCATTAAGACCTAAATCACCTTGTTATTCCTAATGTTGAAAGAAGCTCAACATAAAGGGAAGGAAGGAGGAAAGAAGGAAGGAGAAGAAGGGAGAAAGAGACGAAAGTGTGAGATTATTCCAGTATCTACATTTTTTCTTGGGAAAAGGCAAATACAAAATAGTATGCTCAATTCAAACTTAAGTCAAATAATCTTCTAAATTTACGATGGTGAAAAAAATTAAATTAATGAAACAAAGCAGTTTCTCTTGTTGGTTAAGAAAGAAAGTTCTCAGAAACAAACTTTTTCCTTAAGATCTTGAGCACATTTGCCTTTAACTCATATGACAACTTGAACCTATGGTGATAATGCAAGAAAATTGGGTTGATTGAAGTAAATCTATCTCCTTTCAGACCCAGAGAAGTAGTTTAGAATAGAGGACTGCTCATCTGATCATTTTGTCCTAACCTCAATCTAGCCTCCAAACAGAATAGAGTTGGCATTGCCCTGTGTCTGGAATTGACACTGACCTTGGCAATGATTTTGTCACCCAGTTTCTTTCCTTGCTGTGCCCAGGACAGAGTGGTGTGTTTGGAAATGTCTGATGGCTGAATCTGAGCACTAATTCACAAGTGTACTTTGTTTTTTGACATGCTTCAAGAGATCCTATGTCTGACTCTACAGAACAAATATTATGAGAGGTAATTTCCTGAGGAGCAAAATCTGTATCTCTCTACAAAATGAATGAATGAATGAGTGCTAACATTTAATACACAAGAGTGGTTAAAAGCATCAGCTCTGGAGTTGGATGATTTTTAGCTCAATCTTGATCTTTCAGTTTATTGACTGTATGACCTTGGCCAAGCTACTCTAATCAATCTGTGCCTCAGTTTCCCCAACTGTACACAGAGATAACAGCACTTACCCCATACAGTTGTGGGGATTAAACTAGCTATATTTTTAAAGTACTTATATACCACTGTGTCTAGCACACAGAAAGAACTTCTGCTTGTTAAAGAAATAAAATTAATTCAGCATACAATATAAGGTATATAAACACCTTTGAAATATTACCTAAAATACTAAGAATAAAGAGAAATCCAAACAAAATAATAAATACATACATCTTATAATCTGTAGAAATATATTAAGTAATATGGAATAAACCTCAAATTTCTTGAATATTTTAAATAATATGGGCACAAGAGTTTTATCATTTCTTTAGTCATTAGGATATTGCATTAAAATTATTCTATTGGATAAAATTCAAAAAACCTCATGCTTCCTTATATAGCTAGTGTGACTTCTCTGAAATTAAGTTTAATGTTTCCAACAACCCATAAAATATTGCTTAAAACCTTTTAAGTAAACCATTAATTGTATTTAAAGTATTCTAGGAGAGCAGTGCCATATACTGTCACAGAAAAGAAAAATTATAAATTCTATAAATCCCACAGAAGTTTGAAAGTATCCAGAGATCAATAAGCACTATGTCCCCTAAACTCTATCAATTTCTTCTCAGGCTGTGTCTTCATCAGATGTCTGCCTATATCTAGAAACAAAAGATTGCAACACCCAATTTTTAAAGAAAGAATAACCAAAGAGAGAGATTTTGGTGACTGTGCCTAACAGCAATCTTATTGGTTATTTTTTGCGTGTTTGCTATGTTATTTTTTAAAAGTTCACGAGACTCAAATTTCAGAGTAACAATTAATAAAATCAATGGCAAAAAAAAGAGGGTTGGCAAGAGGACATCACACCTACCTGCCTTAACCAAAGTATCATTTTATGTTTCAGCTGTTTACCATGCAAATTAGATATTTGGGGAAGCTCACCAAAGCCCAGAGATTTTTCTCTTCCCTGATATTTTTGGGAATACATTTGAAAAAATCCAAATAGTACTAAAATGAAGAAAAATCACATGATTAGTGAGGCCAAAAACATTATGTTGAAAAAAGCAGGGCTGTGTTATTTCGAAGTGAACAAAAAATATTTTCCATCTGTACTCTCACAAAAGCACAAAAGTAAATAGAGTGAAATGTTCTGTACGCTTCTGCATACAATTTGAAAAAGTCCCAAATGATCACAAAGTGATCATTTCCTAACCCTATTCTGCCATCAGCATCCTTCCTTCCCCCGACAGGAATCAATTTCCCATCTAATTAATATTGTTGTCAGATATGCTATGACTGGATTTAAATGTTTAAGAGGAGAATTGTGCAGCCAAGGGAAGATGAAGCAAACTTTATGAAAGAAAGGATGTTGAATGAAAACCCTAAGCATACCTAAGGCCTAATCTCACTGACTTGGTCACAAAATGAGCTTAAGGGAAAACGGAAATTTATTGGAAGAATACAAGGTTATCTCCTAAAATCCAAGGTCAAAATATGCAGCTGGGCCTTGTGAGAGACTAACACCAAGAAAAGGAAAGTCAGTGGGAGCCAACACAGCTGTTATTTCCAACATTTTTGTTTTCTCAGGGAAGCAAGATCTAACTTTTCTCTTTCTCTCCGCAGACTGGCTTCATTCTTCAGTCTTGACATGGATCGACTTCCTAAATTCTGCTTACAAATGGACCCCTGACTATTAACATCACAAATTCCTTGGGGAAAGAATCTGATTGGAGGAGACAAGCTTCCCAGATTGGTTCTCTTGGTACACTGAGTGTTGGCCATTGGGGTTATGGAAATAATGCATAATAAGGGTCATGGCAGTAGCGTACACAAGAGTTGGTACGTTTTTTTCTGTAAAAGGCCATATAGTCAATATTTTAGGTTTTGGGAATCATATATTCTCTGTCAAAACTACTCAACTCTGCTGTTGTAGCACTCAAGCAGTCACAGGCAATACATATGAATGGGTGTTGTTGTGTTCCAATAAAACTTCATTTACAAAAATAGGTGTTGGGCCAGATTTGTTCCACGGGCTATAATTTGTTGACCCCTGGTCTACAGCTACACTATGAGCAGGAAAGACTTTTTAAGAAAGGGTTGGGGCAGGGTGATCATTAGTAAACACACCCAGCACTGAGCACTGGAAGCAGAGAGCTGCAATGTGTGGGGGAACCTGAAACTTGGTCGCCCTGTTGGCTGCTAAGTCGCAAAGCATCAGCATCACATTCAGAGAAAGCTTTCATTCTATCGATAAAATCCCCACCCCAGCAACATGCCTGTATCCCCTCAGGAGAGACATGGAAGAGAAAGCTCAGAAGGAAAGTGACCATTTCAGCAGACTGGAGTTGGAATAGAGAGAACCGTGCTAGTGGAGGAGGGCCAGGTTTTCAGAAATACATGCCTGACAAACTCTTATCTAGCTACAGCACTGCTGGGAATTGTATATTGTGGGGAAAGTGGTAGGTAAACTCACAAGGTGAAGTTGGAAAACGTGCAGTAGGCAATTTTAAAGTCCTATTTTGAGCTAGGGAGAAGAAGAGGGTATAAATATTGCATGAGGTTGTATTCTGAAACGATATTCCATCCATTTCAGCAAACCAGATACTCAGTGCTTAATGGCAACTGAAGCAAGGTGTGATAAGGATAAAGGGGAGACAGGTGCACCACTGGAGCAGCTGCCCCAGTAGCCTTGGAAGAACTGAAAACAAGAGGTAAAAGGCATGTTTGCTTGATACTTTCCCTAAGCTACTAGTGTGACCCAAGGGGTTCTACAGGAATGGTTATGATTCCTTTAGCACTTGCTGCAGCCCAAATATGGTCAGCAAGACCCAGCTCTGCAGTCACTGGAAGAGGACAATCAATGATGGCTGTCAGTGACCTTCTTAGTAGCAGTTTTCCTTTGTGCCTTCAACGGATTCACTGGTTTGCAGTTAGCTCCTTGGCAGGACTGTTCTTCCCCTCTCTGCCATAGAGATAGGCTGGAAAAGAGAGGGTGGTATCAACTACTGAAGCAGGTGGATATCACAAGTGTTTTAAAAATATTAAATAGGGCTTCCTTGGTGGCGCAGTGGTTGAGAGTCCGCCTGCCGATGCAGGGGACACGGGTTTGTGCCCCGGTCCGGGAAGATCCCACACGCTGCGGAGCGGCTGGGCCCGTGAGCCATGGCCGCTGAGCCTGCGCGTCCGGAGCCTGTGCTCCGCAACGGGTGAGGCCACAGCAGTGAGAGGCCCGCGTACCGCAAATAAAATAAAATAAAATAATATTAAAATTCAAAAACTAAAAAGCAAATGGCTTCCAAATATATTTTCCACTGCCTGGAGGCAATATAACAGAAAGGCTAAAAGCAAGCCCAGATTTTGTGTCTCAGCACGCACCAGCTGTAGAAGTCAGTTACCTATCCTCTCTCAGCCTCATTTTCTCATCTGAAAAATGAGACTGAGCAATTACTACCTCATAGAATTGCTGTACCTCTTAAATGAGATAAAATACACAAAGAGCTAAGGTTAGCACACTTGTGCTTATCTTAAATCCTAGTTATTATTATATTATCATAAACTAGGTAGTTAGAAGTTAAAGAGATATGAAATTATTATTGTGATACATGTGAGACAATTAGAGCTCAGAAATGTTGAAGTACATTTTATTATTCCTTGAGTCAGTGCTCACAAAACTCCAGGCTTGGCTACTTCTGTCAGAAGGAAAATGGTGATAACTAGTTTCATTTTTCGGTGTCTTACGTGCTCTCCTATATATGATGTTTCATTTTATCACGCCACAGGATTCCTTTGGACCTAAAGAACATTGAACCACCCCTTCATTATTTAGCAAGTATGCCTTCTATCAGGGCACCTCATGTTATGCACTTGAGATATAATCATGACAGAAACACTGACCCTGTCCTCCTGGGGGATTACTGTCTGATCCACAGGTATATCCTTTGCAGAGTACCTTGGAGCTCATTTGTTTACTGGGAAAAGATGTTTACTTTTCCCAGGAAAGATGAGTAAGATGTTTACTTGCTCATCTGTTTACTGCAGAGATGTTGTAGTAGGTATGATATTTGAGGCAACAAAAGGAGGTAACTTTATTTTTCTATAAATGAACTTAGTTTCTATCTTGAGACCTCATTCTGTCAGGTAGTAAAAAGGTAATCTTGGGTAGTTTGGAGTGAACTCCCCATCATCTCAGGGTTTCTTCCTTTGCTCTTTCCCATGAAGTTTCATTTCCTTCCCTGGACTACGTAGCCTTAAGCTATCTGGTCAGGAGAATTGTCTTGTCCCCGGTACTTACTGAAAGATTTATTATCACATTGTCACCTCCACCATCACTACGCTCTTAACACCAAAAACTGCAGGGTCATCCACCTTTCCACCTGATATCTAGCTGCACAGTCATCCTTGCCTCAAGACTTCATCAAGTCTATCAGGCCTCCTACCTGTCCTTTACATCCTTCCCAGATTTACAAAAAAAACTGCTGAACCATTCTGAGGCTGTCTCAGGACCTCTCTGTTCAGTACCCCTTGAAACTCTCTTTCGTGGAGATTTGACATAATGATAATACAGGAAAATATCTGTAAAGCTGCCTTGCCCAGGGCTCCCAGAAAACAAGTGAGTACAGGGCTCCTTTACTCTCATATCCTGAATCTGTAAAAGAATTCTATTGATCTCACCAACCTGAGGAGGCAGAGGTAGGGTCTTCTCTCAGAGATCCATACCAGCAACTCCTTCTATGGTTTTTATTCCCTCAGTTTCACTGCTTATATTGTACTCCTCTAGAGCTCTTCCCTTTCCCTCCAAATCACAGAGTTTTCACCTCCACTGATGCAGGAAAAATTTGTATCAGGAAGCATTTATCCAACTCTGTTGCTTTATTCAAGGTCCTTAGCTTCTGAAGCTCAAAAGTCAATAAATAAATGTTTTCTTTATTTTACCTACTTGGTGAGTTCATGTATTATGTCTAGATATCCCAATGAAATAACGATATGGGGCAAAATAAATTTCCAAGGGTGAAACAATGACAAACTCTTATTCTGCTATAATGTTAAGAGGAAGAGTCCTCTTTGAGAAAAGGGAGCATGTGTGATAATACCTGCAGTCAGAGGAGCCAGGTCCATATCTTCATGTCCAGATAATGATGGGATATTTTCTCAACACTAAATCTTAAGTCTGATCTCTATACCGAATGCTAGGGGTTGAATTGTGTCTCCCCAGGAAGATATGTTAAAGTCCTTACCCTGGTACCTCTGGATAAAATCTTATTTGGAAATAGGGTCTTTGCAAATGTAATCAAGTTAAGATGAGTTCATTAGGGTGGGACCTAATCCCAGATGACTGTTGTCCTTATAAGAAGAGGAGAATAGACATGGAAACATAGGCACACAAGGGGAGAACACCATGCGGTAATGGAAACAGAGACTGATGAACTATAGCCGTAAGCCAAGAAACGCCAACAACTGACAGCCACCACCAGAAGCCAGGAAGAGGCAAGGAACGATTCTTCCCTAGAGCCTTTGGGGGGATCATGGCCCTCTTGACACACTGACTTTGGATTTCTGTAAGACAATACGTTTCTGTTCCTTTAAGTCAGCTGTTTGTGATATTTTGTTACGCCAGCCCTAGGAAGCCCATGTACCAACTAAACTCAGCACCTCAGGGTTGCTCATTTGAAAGGATGTAAGTTTCAAAAAAAAAATTGGCTCATATTATTTAAGTTCTCTTGACACTTCACTAATTTCTAGAACACTGAAAAGAGCCCTAGACAAATCCAGCAAACTAATTTTAACCATGTCTCCTCTGGGCTACATTGCTTGAAATCCTGTGCTGAGTCCTAAGGCATCTGAGGAAGACAAGAGGTGAGACAGAGGTGGCTCTAGAATTCAGTTGGAGTTGTTTTGGGTGGCCACAGTTTTGATCCCTGTGAGAAGGTGGGGAGAGTGTGTCTGCATTAGCAAAAAAGGGCCCAAAGTTCTATATAAAAGGAATGGCCAGAATCAAAAATGTACGACACATCACAGACCCTAAAGAGGAAACAGGTTTGGGAGGCAAATGCTCAAAATAAACTTTGAAGCAGCGCTTCCCTGGTGACGCAGTGGTTGAGGGTCCGCCTGACGATGCAGTGGACACGGGTTTGTGTCCCGGTCCGGGAAGATCCCACATGCCGCGGAGCGGCTGGGCCCGTGAGCCATGGCCGCTGAGCCTGCGCGTCCGGAGCCTGTGCTCCGCAACGGGAGAGGCCACAACAGTGAGAGGCCCGCGCACCGCAAAATAAATAAACAACTAAACTTTGAAGCAGATGCCAAGGAAGAAAGAGACTTCACCTGAGCCTGTGAGGTGAAGGCAGCTGTGACGCACACTAAGCTCTGTCAGATACCCTCGCTTGCTGGGTTCTGCCATTCCCTGATGGGTCTTTCACTTCTCTCAGGTCCAAAACCTGGACGTTTGGCTCATAGGAGTACACCATCCTCAGAAAAAGTTCTCATGCTTCCTGAGCCCCAGAGACTAATTTCTACAAAAGTGCCAATTTATTTATTAATTTTCTGTGAGAAATATACTGCTCATTGATGCCTTCTCTTCCCACTGGGAAAAACTACTTGAGAAAACTAAATAAATTTCCAAAGCTATTAGTGAAACAAAACTAAAACACAGGAAATTACATGGCTGTAAGGAATTTTTCATCAGACTGTACATTCTGATGAATCATCTCTCTCCACAGAAGGGATACACCTGTCAAGAGAAAAGCCATGGTTGTGATAGATCCCAAAGGTCCCTTCCCATAAAAGCCCTCCCCTGACTTCTGCCCAGCAATACTGGATACAGAACCTACATCCTTTCAAAGCATGTTTTTCCCTCTTTTGTATATACTTCAGGGATTGGTACAGATATTTTTAATTATATTTATTTTTACTGGCTTATATTTGAAACATACCAAACATGTAAGCATCAATAATGAGGGTACATGTTTCCAGATATAGGTATGTGGTACTTTCATGACTTCATAGGTGCTCTTTAAGACCCACTTGGGACCACAGTTCTCTTTTTCCAAAATGTAACTATCAAATAAGGACAAAGTAAATAAATGCTTCACTCTCAGGAGGAATTTTCGTCTAGCTGCCATAGCCTGATGGGTCACCTCTTCCATTCTACAGATAATTCTATGTACAAACCAAGGCTGGTCATCAGGAATTTGAATGCACTCTCTCCAAGATGGTTCCAGATAGACTTTGGCTAATCTTTATTTTCAGAGTCTGGACTGAGGGAGTAAATTTTTTCAGAAGAATTAACATAACATCTAAATTATTGGAGCACCTCAAGGCTCACTCATGGGGCCCCTTTACTTTACTTTTTAAACTCTCCACCTGGGTAGTATCATAGAGTCCCATCACCTTAAATACTGTATATGTGCTGATGGAGATATTGCTCTATGTCTGACCTCTCCAATAAACTCAGACTTCTATATCCAACTCTCTACTTCACATTTCCACTTGGTTGCTGCCCTGCAATTCAACTTTACATTTCCAAATCAGAAATCATGATCCACAATACTCTCCCTGCCAAAACTGTACCTACTCTGATATTCTCCATCTCGGTAAATTACACCTCCATCCATCCATTTCACCTGTCCTAAAACTCAGGTGTACCCCAGATACCACTGCTAAGCAATTCCAGTCAATTATACTTCCTAATTATATCACCCTCCTAGTTATTCCTCTGTGACACCATCATCTATCACCTAGACTTCCTACAATAACCTCCTTTTACCTTATAGTACATTTTCCACTCATTCACCAGAGTGATTTTTTTAATTTAAAACATCAGGTCATTACTAAAAAATCCTCCAGTTGCTTCCATTTGTCCATAAAATAAAATCATAATCCCATTCTCAACATATGGCATTACATGACCTGGCCTCTACCTATCTCTCTGACAGAAACCCCTTTAATTTAACACTTCTATTCTTGGCTAAAATGAACTTGTTCCTGCCTCAGGGCATTGACACATGCTGTTTCCTTTGTCTAGAATGTCCTTGTTTACTGCTACATTGCTGAGGGTGACACACTAGTGTCAGTTTGTCTGGCAGTTCCCCAGTTTTAGCACACAAAGCCCTGTGTCTTCAGAACTGCTTCAGTCCCAGGCAGACTGGAAAGGCTGTTTACCCTATGACTGAGTGTATGTACTCAATAAATATTTCTCAAATAAATGCATTTAGTGACGATGTCAGTAAAAGTAATTTTTGAATATTGAGGACAGTAATTTCCTGTTATGGAAAAAAACTATTCAACTTAACAAAAGCTCTAGGCTGCTCTAACTATTAATGAAATTTTAAAATAGTTTGCAAAGGTAAAAATTTAAACTGGTTGTCTACAGTTTCACTGAGAAATGGAGAAATTAAAATAAGTTTAGGACAAAATATTCAAAATTAAAATATGGTCCTGGGATTAAGGAAAACTAATGGAAAAAACAAATCAACCCATCAAAAATGTTTATATTGGAAACTATAACTAGACCTGCATTTCCTAAAATGTGGTCTGATGAAATGGTCCTATAATATGCAAGAAGGGAGAAAAAGTTGGGGATGCAGAAGACACAACATCTCCCTCGTGGAAGTTCACAATACATATTAGTGTATTTGAGGGCTCTGAGAAGTCAGAGAGCAGGGACAACTTCTCAACATTGATAAACCCAGAATTTTACATATTGGACTATAGAATTCCTTTTATTTGTAACATTTATTTATACACTACGGCATTTAGGCACACATTTTGAGAAATGCTGCCATAAACCACGGAGTCCCAACCATCAACCAGAATCCACTAAGAAATTTCAAAGCCTAACCCGGTAGATATGCAAGCTCCGTCCCAATCTGTCTCTTCGTGGTTTGCAGAGATTTGCAGCAGGCAAAGAAGTGCTAATGGCAGCACCACTCCTTTAAGATGGCCTTACTAGGACTTCCCTGGAGGTCCAGTGGCTAAGACTCTGTGTTCCCCAATGCAGGGGACCCAGGTTCGATCCCTGGTCAGGGAACTAGATCCCACATGCATGCCACAACTAAGAGCTCGCATGCTGTAACTAAAGATCTCGCATGCCGCAACCAAGATCCAACACAGCCTAAATAAGTAAATATTTTAAAAAAGAAAGAACAACCAACCATTAAAAAAAAACCCAACTGGCTGGACATGGCCTATTCTTTAAGACAGGCTTACTGTCAGCACCTCCAGCCCTGTGATCTGAAGTCTAAAAGAAATTAAGGCAGCTCTTCATGAAAAGTAGGCACAATGGAACCCTCACCATCTGGAAACAAATGATGTGGAAATTATAAGCAATTTGATTGTGAGGAGGCTGATGTTTAGCTAAAGCTCTATCAAAAGAAGTTAAAGGTCAGTTTGAAGATTCAAAAGAAGATTAAACATATATAGTACACTGCTCATAATTAAGTTCAAAACCATAGTAATGTGATGGGTTATTATTATTATTATTTATTAATAAAATTTTCAAGCCATATAACTGAGCATCATCAAAGATTTGTGGAGGGTCACCAAAAAAGACAGAACGACCATTTTGGAAGGACCTAGTATTCAATTAAAAAAAAGGAAGGAATCAAGATGTAATTTGAGGGTGGCATTTAGTAAATTAAGCTTTGATTAATAGAGCACACAATTCAGGGAAATCACTTGGGATAAGGCATATTTTAAAGAATTACACATTGGAATAAAATAACATATATAATGCATAAACATTTTCTATTTCTAAGGGAAGTACAGAAAGTATCAGTAAACTTTTTTGTCTGAAGACTGGAGAATGAAGGATAAAATGGTGGTAAACAAAAAGTGATACATAAAATGGATTCCTATTTCCAGGGAAAGCTAAGTGACTTAAAATTCAGAATGGGTAATAGATTATTGTAAATATTTTAAGGGGGAAGAGAAAGAGTCCACGTAAGCTCCTTAATAAATGAGGACTATTAAATCCATAATGGGTAAAATGCTGAGCCACTGAATTTGTTTTAATTGTCTTTTAGGTAAAAAAATGGAAGGAAGCTTTCAGGAGAGAGAAGATTCAATATGAGAATTATGTGGTTCCTTTGGGAAGATGAGGGGTACATACTAAGAGGAGTAAGGTGATGGTAGGGATGGGGGAGAAGGGGGTGTGTTTAGTACAAACTTCATTTATTTGGCTTCCTCAGAACGCTAACTTTTGACTGTTGAAACTGATTCTCAGTTGCCCAGTTCCCCATAAGCTATGTGGAGGACAGGGTTTGCTAAGCAAATTACTAGTGTAAACACAATTTAAAAACTATTGTTTAAACAAATCTGGCAGGTTCTTTGCTTGGCAACCTTTGGGTAGCCATTAGCCGGAGTTACTTATTAACCTGCTCCATCTGTTCTTTTCTCTTCACAGTCTCTCCCTTGGAGAGTGAGCGCATCTATGCTTGTGACTCTCACTAGCACCTCGCTGCTAATGACTCCCAAAACTTTCCTATCTATCTCTGAATCCTTCCCAAGTGCTAGCCTCACAAGTTCAAAAGCTAAACCAAAATCTGTGTGTATAAAGCCAAATTCATTGTGCTTTTCCCCAACACTGCCACCTGCCCTAATTTCCCTACCTTTGTCAACGGCACCATCCTTCTGCCAAGCAATCAGTCTTAATAACTTGGAGCAACTTAGAATTACTTTTATCCTCATAGCTCACGTGTTGTAAGTTCCCAAAGTCTCCATTCCAATAACCCCACCCTAGGCTATAGACCCTATAGACTCATTACTGAAATGCCACCTGGGGTCTCTGATCTTACTCTTCCCCAACATACACACTTCCCTATGTATAGCTTTAGTTGCGTCAGTCCCCTCATCGAAAACTGTCATTTCCTTCCTACACCATGCTTATGAGATAGTTAGTGTAACAAAGGTAATAAAAGCGTGGATTCTGGGGGCTTCCCTGGTGGCGCAGTGGTTGAGAGTCTGCCTGCCGATGCAGGGGACACGGGTTCATGCCCCGGTCCAGGAAGATCCCACATGCCGCGGAGCGGCTGGGCCCGTGAGCCATGGCCACTGAGCCTGCGCGTCTGGAGCCTGTGCTCCACAACGGGAGAGGCCACAACAGTGAGAGGCCCGCGTACCACAAAAAAAAAAAAAAGCGTGGATTCTGGAGCCAGACTACTTGAATTCAAAGGCCAACTCTGCAACATCTTTGCTGTAAGGCCTTTGGCAAGTGAGTCAAACCTTCTGTGCTTCCGTTTCCTCCTCTGTAAAATGATAATAATAATTATACCATAGTCTTATAACAAGGATTAAATGGGTTAATATATTAAAAGCATTTAGAATAATGCCTGGCACACAGTTAATGTGCAATAAATATTAGCTATCATCATTATAACAAAATGCATCTGTTTCATTTTCAAGTTTCCCTAAATCAAACTTCATCTCAGCCTAATAGTCCTATTTCAGGTGGTTTTACAACATGAGCTCCCATGCATTATGCTGGCCACTTCACTATTAGATAAGAACATGTGATTTCTTGCCTCCATGCCCTCCTTCCAGGGAATATCTTATGTTTCCCAACCCCCCAAAACCCACTGGCTCCCATCGACCCCCACCACAGCACCTCCAGCCTGATGGGTCAGTCCGCTTGCTGAGATTCCCCAAGCATTTATGGGTAACAGTTTGAATTTTAATTACACACTCATTTATAAGAGTTCACTCTTGGTTCCTTTGTACGATTCTTGCTTTTCTTGCTTTACAGCATGGGCGATGTAAAAAGCTCTGGACTGGGGGGCTTCCCTGGTGGCGCAGTGGTTGAGAATCTGCCTGCTAATGCAGGGGACACAGGTTCGAGCCCTGGTCTGGGAGGATCCCACATGTCACGGAGTAACTAGGCCTGTGAGCCACAACTACTGAGCCTGCACGTCTGGAGCTTGTGCTCTGCAGCAAGAGAGGCCGCGATAGTGAGAGGCCCGCGCACCGTGATGAAGAGTGGCCCCCGCTTGCCACAACTAGAGAAAGCCCTCGCACAGAAACGAAGACCCAACACAGCAAAAATAAATTAATTAATTAATAAACTCCTACCCCCAACATAAAAAAAAAAAAAGCCCTGGACTGGAGTCAGACAAACTACCTTTACGACCTCAGCCAGTAATTCAAGCATGTGTTCCTTATTGCTTCTATTCACCACACAGTACCTGGCATATCATGAGCACTTGATAAATATATGATAGGTAAGTGAATGAATGAAGAAAAACAAAAAGGAAGTATCGAGGGGTATATCACCAAAAAGATGCATTTCAACTAACGTTCAAGAGATGCAGTCTGTAGCCTGTCTTTTCTCTTTGCTGTATCTCAGAACAGTGCTGAGAAAGCAAAGGAGGAGCAGCAGGGAAGGAGGGATTGATCAACGACTTCGTGATAGGCAGTTTACTTATATGATCTCATTTAATCCCCTGTGGAGTGGGTGTTAGTAACATCATTTTATAAAGAAAGAGTTTACATTCAGAACTATGAATAAAACTGGAAAAGGGCACTTCACTGGAAAACCCATTTCTTTCAACTACCCCGGACTACTTCTCTCATACATACTTGTCAATAAATAATTCTGTAAGTTCAGTTTACTGTGTATACTTGAAAATAAAGGTCACAAGTATTTTAAAATATGCATATTTTTTCATGCTATCCTATACGCTCTATAATATTTAGGGAATTAATGTTTTCTGGTTCAGAAATTTTAACAACTTATTCATAATTTTCCCCAATATTTTCCAAATTGGTAAATTTTCAGTGAACTTAATAAGCTAAAATGCATGTTGGTTTATGCTCTTTTGTATCCTTATCTGATTTCCTTAAACATCTGCATCTGATTTACTAGGCATCACTAATTAGAGCACCAGCTATCAGTTAAATAAACTTATCTTCAGGTTGCAAACCAATTTAGTGATTATTACTTAAATACAATTTTGAAGAAATTACATAATTCACTCTATAAGCCACCAATAGCTTAAAAATTAGACGAATTAAAGAAACAAATGCCAATAAGTTACAAAAGAGAACTTCAAATAAGCTATACAATATGTTTAAAACAAAAGCAACAGTAGCAATTACCATTAATGTAAGCAGAGATAGCATTGGACATGGAGTCAAAGAAGCCGAGCGTGCAGACTAGCTGAGCCATTCCCTGACTATGTAACATTGGACAAAGCACTTTACCTCTCTCACTAAATCTCAAGTCACTCATTTACAAGATATATTATCTAATTTGCATGTGTGCATATATGTGTGTACTATTTACCCTCTTCATCTATACATAAAATAAAATAATTTACAAATATAAATATATTAATAAGATTACATTTATAATATCCATATGTTTGATTTGTAAAGCATAAAGGGATATTAAATAGCAAACACTAATATAAATATTAATTGAAAGATGAGAATTTCTAGAAGAAAATAATATAAAAGCTTTATATATCAATAAGATTTTTTTAAAACAATGCAATCAAATACAATGAATTTTTTAAAGTCATTATTTAAAGTCATTATCGGAAAGTAATACAACAAGACTTCTTGAAACAAGGCTACCAAATTTTTGCAGGGAAATATTCAGTTTGACATGACTCAATATTACACAGCGTGAAAATCATTTAAAGGACGTTTTCAAATGGTGAGAAACAGAAGTTTTAAGAGGAAGAATTTTATAAAATAATGTGACTCATAGAGCTGGATTCAAGTTGTTTTTGACCTTCAAATAATCTTAAAGAATATTGCCAGGTTCTGTCCTCAAACACAAGGAATACCAATGTAGATAGCAAGAGAAAAATAATAAATGTCTTTTGCATGCAATGTCACAGTCAGGAAGAGCACAGAGGAGTCCCAAACTCTAAGTGCCACTTTAAGTGATGTGAACTTCAATTCAAATAGTAGGGAATTTATCAGAAGTATTTCCCATGATTCATCTTTGTATCATTTCTCAGTATAAGCCACCCTATTTAATCTCATCATCTCTTCAGCCTATTCTTTTGAATATTTCCTCCTTAAAAGTGGGGGAAAAGAAGGAAATTAACATTCATGTCTAGATCTCTTCTCTATTGTCAACCCTTCAAATTACAGTAGTCATTGAGATCCTTTCTTCATTTGCTGAACAGCAAAGACTCGTGAGAACTGAACAATTGTTGGTGGAAAGTTCACGGTCATCCAGAGTTTATAACATTTCTACTTGCTCTGGAAGTCGCACCTATCCATTTAAAAAAGATACTCAAGAAAGTCTGTTTCATAAAGGTTATGGGTATTTTTGTGAGAAAAAGAAAGAGAGGAACATAATTTGCATTCATCAAAATATAGTTTTTATAATGTATCCTTTCAAGTTTTTGTCTCAGATTTTATTCTGAAGGGAAAAAGACTTAGCAGCCAACTCAAGCACAGTTGAGTGCTATAGCTGTGCCCATAAAGGAGGATGTGAATTAAGAAGGAAAAGCACCAAATGGCCAGTCTATGAAAAATAAGGGAAAGGAAGGAACAAGGACCTGAGAAATAGTTGGCAAGAGCAGAGGAGAAAGAATTGACTAAATCTCCTCCCACACATCACCGTTAGCAGCTGATCATGCCCTTTGTTTTCCTTCACAAGGAGAAGGCACATTTTGCTCATTAAATCATCTGCTAGTGGCTTCGTTGTTACTTGAAAAAACAAAAACTTAGTTGTGTTGAAAGTAACAAGATGGATTCATGCATGGCAAATAGCTTACCTGAGACTCTTTCCAAAATGCAGACGGAAAGAAACGTTCTGGCAGAAGTAGGATACATGAGTCAATTCAATAATTCATGATTTAAAGACTTAAACATAAAGTTTTTAGGTAGTGCCACTTGCATAAATGAGCAGGTCAATTCTGGATATCCTTTTGGAAAACAGTGATGTCTTTTTTAACTTGTATACCAGGTTGGTGTATTATAGCATCCTTCCCATCTATAGTTTTCTACCCTGCTTGAACTGTAAGTTGAAATTGTCTAGAATAGCATCCTCCTTGTCTGATCATAAGAACCCCCAGTGATACTTGTTAAAAACACAGCTTCCTCAGCCCCATTCCAAAGCTACTGAATCAGAAACTTTCCCAGAGAATTTTTAATCCCCAGGTAACTTTGATGATCAGTGAATTCTGGCTAACTGCCAGTGAACATTACTGTGATCCTCCCTGACCTTGATTCTGTATCCTCCTGTCCCTTCTCCCCAAATGTACACATCAAGGTAAAGGAGCCAAAATCATATAACTTTAATTCCAATTGGTTGTCTATGCTCTCGGAATAATTTCATCACTATTTTCTTCTCACCATATGTCAAAGAATCTTAATATTAGAGTTATGAATATCTTTTTCTAACAGATAGAACTTATAATACTAGTAAGTATCAAATCATATGTTCTAACTCACATCCTTGAAACCATTCAAGATAAGAGGGCATGGGGAGCAATGCATGAGGAGGAAGCAAACAATTATAGACCAGGCTTTTTTTCTCTGCCTGGCATGAGCCAGAGGTTGGAATGAGAAGCCCATTCCATGTCACAAAGTGAACGTATACAAGGTTGACTGAGGTTAAAGACTTGTAGAAAAAGGTCTGAACAACAACAACTTTAAAGAGAGGATACAGATCCCTGGTACACAAGTAACCATAGATGGCTCAAGAGACTAACTGCTTCAGATGTCAGTCTGTAACCACGAAAGTTTCTAAGTCAAGATAGTAATTATCTTTCCTATGCTTAAAAATTTCCAAAAGCAGGGACTTGCTGGGATTACTGTTCTATCATCTCTATAGCATAACTGTTTCTTATGTATAATGGACAGTAATTTCTCACCAAAGTTCAAATTCACGAGGTTTTTTCACTTGGGCATATTATCATTATAAGATGAATAGTGAGGAATTTCAGGGAGAAAATAGCCACAACCAGCTATCAAATTCAATGGCCATCTGAATTCTCCCTATAAGGTTTCTTCAAAGTAAGCACTTACCTTTGGTTTGAATGTTTCCAGCAAGGTGGCCTGTTCATCTTTTGCCACCCCGATTAGAAAGCCCCTTATTATTCTAAGTTACATAAGTCCATCTCCCCTAACTTTTGCCCATTTCTCCTAGTTCAACTCACTGAAGTCATCTCAAGAAGGTCTGATCCTGGGCTGCCCTGGTGGCGCATTGGTTGAGAGTCCGCCTGCCGATGCAGGGGACACGGGTTTGTGCCCCGGTCTGGGAAGATCCCACATGCCGCGGAGCGGCTGGGCCCGTGAGCCATGGCCGCTGAGCCTGCGCGTCCGGAGTCTGTGCTCCGCAATGGGAGAGGCCACAACTGTGAGAGGCCCGCCTACCGCAAAAAAAAAAAGAAGGTCTGATCCTTCTTCCATTTGACATTTCTTACAAATATTGGCATCAAATCAACTTGAAGCTTCTTATCTCCTGGTTAAAGTTCTCTTATAGCTTTGACTCTTCCATGTAACATACCATGTTGCTTGCTGCTTATCACACTACAGCTTGTCTTTGTCTTACAAATTGTGAAGACCAATAATATACCAAAAGAACTGCTGGAAGAGATCATCAAGGGGATGGGAAGGCCAGCTGACCCATAATAACCTGGACCCAGGCAATCAGAGTCTCCTCACCCCCAATTCTGTCCTTGGAATCTCCTGCCCACTGTTCTTACAGCTAGATCCATTTTCAAGGATGCACCTAGAGAGAGCAATGTGTTGTTGAGACCATCTGGACTGGACATGTGACTGAACACCATTAAGGCCTCTATATAAATGTTCAACATTTTGGCAGATGGGTGCAGAGATCTACTCTCTCCTGGCTTCCCAAGACAAGCCCCCGTATGTACGTTTCCTTGCTTATTAAACTTACTGCCAACTAATCTGGAGTAGGCTGCCTCTTTCTTTTGCCTCTCCTTGTGTACATGTAGTGGAGGAGTAGTTTCAGATACCACCACAGGAACTCCCCAGGTTTTGAACCAACAGGAACACACTGTCACTTTCTTCATCTTTGTACTGTGCATCTAGCAATATATCTAAAATTACAATATTATTGTGTAGCCACGTTACATTGCTGCCTCACATTGCACTTACTGTGATGCAAGATCCCTTCTTTACTCTGCTAAAGAAACATCTCCTACATTAGGTATTGTGAAGCTATCTTCGGGCCCAAAAGCAAGAGCTCAAATTTGTTCATTTTGACAGACTCAGCCTTTATTTCAGCCTGTGAAGATCCTTTTGGTCCTGATTCTCTCATCTAGCATATTCACTATCATTCCCATCTTTGGGTCATCTATAAATCTAATAAAACATCATCTATATTTTAATAGATTAAAAACTCTGACAACACAAGGCTTAAGAAAATTGAGAGAAGCCCCACAGCAGGATAATTTGAAACCACTCTTCATTACCCTTAGTTAGTAATGTAACCAGTTTCAAATCTTCTAATAATACTATCACTCTATTTTTCCATTGCATCCAGGAGGCTACCATGGAATGCCTTTTCCAGAAGGAATACAGATGGAGAAAATTTAGAGAAGCAGTAAAACATTATGGTTAGCTGGGAATATCTAAATTACCTGATATCTTTTCAGGGGGAATTTTTAAAAGCTCAAAAGCTCAAACTTCAATAATCCTATGCTCTATACTCCAAATGAATATTTAGTATTGATGCAACTTCCTTGCACTACTGCAAGTCTTCTGAAGAAAAAAACCTTAATTCAGTGTCATTTGTTCACCAAAGAAATAGACAAATTTATCTAAAAAGAATGTGAAGCCCACACAGACATCAAGCATGCAAAGCAGAAATAGATTTTGATTGATCTTATTGGCAAAGCAAAGACTCCTGAAAGCAATATGGTGTACTTTCCAAACTTATGCCAGAGTTCTGTGTATTAGCAGTTAATTTAAGAAAGCAGGATTCAATTCAAATAGAATTTAGAACCAAATATTTCTCCATTTTCTCATGTGACAATATGACTTGTTCTCAAAACTAAGTGACGCAAACTCCATCTGGCAGTGAGTAGAGAGCCAGGCAGGTAGAGAAGCTAATGGTTCCTTCAGGTGGGTCTCTCCCTGGCATTCAAGTTCAGATATCCCACCTGGCTTTGAAGATTTCCCAAGTCCCTCAGAATCTGGGACTTCAATTCAGAAAGCTGATTCATCCATTATTCATCATTACTTCACACCAAATTTCTAAATTAGTATATGACCTGGAAAAAGAAACAGCTGGCTCCTTTCAATTTGAGGAGTTGTGCAGTAATGTGATGGAAGGTAACACAATGTGACAGATCAAAGGAAGGGCACCAATTGAGATTTTGAAACTCAATTTGAGATTTCTTTTATTCCACACATAAAAAATCGAGTTGCCTACCACTCCTAAACACCCTAATCTTCATCTGTCAAGATAATAACTGTCAAGGGAAAAAATTGCATTAAAAACTGTTGTAAATTCCCACCATGTTTTCTAATACAAAGTTTGACATTCTTTCTGATGACTTCTTACTATGGACAAGAGCTGAGTTCTTATAATTTAGGTTTAAGGAGAAAGTGGTTTTACTAAGAGAAATGAAAAACGAGACCAGACCAAGTTAATCCCATGGTGCAAAGATCCCATTTCTTTCTTTTGGTCCTAAGAAGTATATTTCAAGGAAGTTTAATAGTTATATAACCAATGCCATTGTGTGGTTTTCAGCTGGATTTGTTTCTATAACAGGGTCATGCTCAGCCTGTAGCAGCACAAGTAATGAGTGAAATGCTAATGTTCAAAGTGTTTGCTGTTGCAAGTCAAAGAGAATCTGTTTACCGAGAGGAGAGCTGATCTGTGGAGTTCGGAAGAGAGAGGGCTCCCTGAGCCTGTAGAACCTAAGACGGCTGTTGTCAGTTCAAATAATAGGACCACACACAACTGTGTTAATTGCCAGGAGGCAGGTCTGAGAGGTTCTCTTAATTAGAATGAATGGATTTCTACCCAAATATTTCAGCCTATTGTCAGGGTTTCTATTGTCTTCCCTAAAGCTGCCTCATTTAAGAGCCTGGTTTGAACGTTATGTGCAGTGAATGTGAATGATCCCAAGCTGAGGGACCTCTGCTGACAAACTCAGGTAGTCTTATTACCAATGCTAATAACACTCTACTTGTCAAGTGTTGGGCTGGGTTTTGACATCTCTGCACTGCTGCATGTTGTGTACAGATGTGCTAAGAGTCTTGAGTCACAGGGAGAATATCAACACCAAATCTTACCAGCAGGAAGGAAAGTTATACCACTGTGCAAAAAACGTAGTGTTGTGTGCTGTGAAGACTAGTGGAAATGTCCATTGTACCCTGTCTACCATACTAGGGCCTGCATGAATGAATAAATCACTAGAAGTCAAATGAAGAATCAGCTAAGGGAGGGGTCTACTACATAATAACTGATGGAAATAAAGCAGACCCAATGAAGTCTCTTCAATAGGAGCTTATCATGGTCTTTGAAATGAATGAATAACTATGTGAAATAAACACTGCATTTTCTTTAATAAGCAAAATTATACTGCAAAGAAGAGCTCCTTTTACACCTGATTAGTTTCACAAATTTCACCAGTTTCACCTATCCATCTTACCATTAATGTAATTAATGGTACACTATACTTTATAAGGACACTATATTTCTAGCATAATACTGGGTGGAATGGGTGCTATAAAATATATATTTATGACAGAATCTTTGCCTTTGACGGGCTTAAAAATGTTATTTAGACTACATATATTGACTAAGCTGTCATGGGCAAAGCAATGTCCTGGGTTCTGGAGACAAAGAAAAAGAAAAGTTAGAAAGTAAGAGAAACCCTCTTGCTCCAAGCTCCCTCCCTGGAGGGAAAAGAGACTAATGATTACAGTTCAGTGTGAGAAGTCAGACCTGAGGTCAGGGAAGGAACGTGTCATTTGGGTTGAGGGCTAGGATTTTGTCTTTAAATAAACCAGATTTCAAATTATGACTCTGCTTCTTACTAACCAAGTCCTTTGAACAAGTTGCAGTTGTCTGATGCTTAAAATAGTGATGACAAAACCCAAATCCTAAATTGTTGTGAGGATGAGGGGAAACAATATACGTAAAAACACTTGAAAGAAGGCCTTGCCCCTGTCAATATATAGTACGTTTCCATTATCTCAGAAAAAATAATCTTCACACTCTACTCAACATTCCAGGAAAGGTTTTAAAATGATTGACCTA
Source organism: Leucopleurus acutus (assembly GCF_964270905.1). Taxonomy (NCBI): domain Eukaryota; kingdom Metazoa; phylum Chordata; class Mammalia; order Artiodactyla; family Delphinidae; genus Leucopleurus; species Leucopleurus acutus. The sequence goes on from NC_139147.1 coordinate 57,609,962, forward strand.
AACATCTCTCTGAGAAAAGAATATTGCAGGTCTCCATTGGGAAATATGCTAGCACTAGAAGTCAAGAAACTCTGAGTAGGGACTTGAGCCGTCCCATATACAAACCAGACCAATGCTTCCCAATCAGGAATCCTGAACCTACATTATAAATCTTTTTATAATTGTTTTATTTTGACAAAATATCAAACATACAGAAAAGTTAGAAGAAATTTCTGTGCACCTTTTGCCTAGGTTTACCAATGGTTTACATTTTGTCTCATTTGCTCTATCATTCTGAACCATCTGAGAGTAAGTTGGAGATATAATGTCCCCTTGCCCCTGTATACCTCAGTCTGTATAGCTTTGGACATTCTCTTGCATAGCCGTAGTATAATGATCAAAATCAGGAAATTTAACATTCGTACAATACTATCCTCTAATCCACAGTCCACATTCAACTTTCAACAATTGTTTCAATAATATCTTTAACAACTTTTCTTTTTCTGGTCCAGAATACAGTTCAGGATCATACATTGCATTTGTTTCTCTTTTATCGCCTTTAATCTGCGAAAGTTTTCAAGCTTTCTATTTTGAAAATGAAAAAAATATATATTTTTGTTGAATGTCTCTCAATTTGGTTTGTTTGATGTTTATTCATGATTAGATTCAGGTCAGATATCTTGGGCAGGAATAAAAGAGAAATGTTGTTATGTCTTCCTTAGTGTATCATTTCAGAAGGCATATGAAATATTTTTGTTCCAATATTGAACACACAGTTTTAATCACTTAGTTAAGATGATATCTGCCAACATGCACCCCAATGTTCATAGCAGCACTATTTACAATAACCAAGACATGGAAGCAACCTAAGTGTCCATCAACAGATGAATGGATAAAGAAGATATGGTACATATATACAATGAAATATTACTCAGCCATAAAAAAGAATGAAATAATGCCATTTGCAGCAACATGGATGGACCTAGAGATTATAATACTAAGTGAAGTAAGCCAGACAGAGAAAGATAAATATCATATGATATCACTTATATGTGGAATCTAAAAAAGTGGCACAAATGAATTTATTTACAAAACAGAAATAAAATCACAGACATAGAAAGCAAACTTATGGTTACCAAAGGGGAAAGGGGGGGAAGGGAAGGATAAATTAGGAGTTTGGGATTAACAGGTATACATCATTATATACATAAAATAGATAAAAAACAAGAACCTACCATATAGCACAGGGAACTATATTCAATATCTTGTAATAGTCTATAATGGAAAAGAATCTGAAAAATTATATATATATATATGTATATCTCTGAATCACTTTGCTATACACCTGAAACTAACACAACATTCTAAATCAACTATACTTCAACTTAAAAAAAAAATAGTACATGCCAGATTTCTTTCCCCCAAGTTACTATTTTTCTTTGTAATTAATAATTTGTGGGGAGATAATTATTCTGATCATCATTATTCTGATCAGACTTCCCCTCACTAGTTTTAGTATCCACTGATGATTTCTAACTTCATCATTCCTTCTACATTTATTAAGCGCCATTCAAGAGTCAGAAAGAGCTTTCTCTTCATCCTCTTTTATTTATTCAATTACTTATTTATGTTCATATGAACTTATGCATTCTTATTTTATTTAATGGGCTATAGTCCATTACTATCATTATTGATTTTAATGCTCAAATTTTTCCAAGTTTGGTTAGTGGGTCTCCCTTCAAGAGAAGTTATGTGTTCTTTTAATATACCTCCACAATTCTTTTTATCATTTCCTCACTTTCTGGCACACAGACATTCCAGACTTTTCTTGTACTTTTTGTATCCCAGCCCCAGAATAAGTCATTTCTCCCAGGAGCCCTGGTTCCTGTTAATGGAGAGTTATATGAAGAAACCAGTATTTGACCCTAGTGTGTTCACTGTTACTGGTGTATCATTGTTTCTAGGCTCTCTCAGCAGTGGACAATGCTAGAAAAATAAATATATATATAATCATAAAATATTATAAATATACACATATTTATTCAAAATTATGAATTCATACTAATATCACCAATTCCAATCCAAAGCCATAGGATACATTCAAGTGTTACCTCTTTTAATTTTTGTAAATCTGTTATTAACTGCACAAAATCTGGCTGCCATTATTATTCCCACTGCTTTTACTCATTCGCTTAATCCTAGAATTTACACAAAATGGTTACAGAGTTGTTAAACCACAGCAATGCAAAAATGAAGCCTACTAATTATAATTGTGTATTTGCATAACAGTGTACGAGGTTAGGTAAAATTCATATATGATGAAATTCATAAATCGTAAGTATATAATTTGATGAGTTTTGACAAATGCATATATTCATGTAACCCTATACCCTATCAACAGACAAAACATTTTCATCAACTCAGAAAGATCCCTTGTAATCCCCCATTCCCAGAGCAAGCACTCCTCTGCTTTTATTTACCATAAATTAGTTTTCCTATTCTAGAACTTCACATAAAAGGAATCACACAATATATGTGTGCCAATATATCACATAATATATTTGTTTCCAGCTTGTTTTGTTCAGCATTTCTGTAAGATTCATACATGTGGTAGTTTATATCAGCAGTTTATTCCTGAGTAGTATTCCATCGTATGGTTATACTACAATTGTTATACTACAATTTGTTTATCAATTCTTTTAATAAGTATTTGGATCATTTCCATTTTGGGGCTTTTATGAATAAAGCTGCTATGAATGTTCATGTACAAGCCTTATTTTGGAAATATACTTTAGTTTGTCTTGGAGAAATAGCTTTAAAATAAATTGCTAAGTCATAGAGTAGGTATACATTTAACTTCATAAGAAATTGCCAAACATTTTTGCCAAAATGATGGTAACATTGTACTCTCCCAAATGATAGTTCCATTAGTTCTATCTATTTTCTCACCAAATTCTATCTCATCTAAATTCTCACCAGCATTTTGTATTGTCAGTTATTTTAATTTTAGCCACTAGAGTGTCTGTGTAGAATTATCTCATGTGGGTCCAATCTTCATTTCCCTAAGGGCTAATGATGTTGATCACACTTCAGGTGCTTATGTCCATTCATTTACCTTCCTTTTTGAAGCATCTGTTCAAGTCTTTTGCTTATTGTCTATTGGATTGTCTTATAATTGCATCATAGTAATTTTATTATGTATGCTAGATATAGGTCCTCTTTGAAATATGGGTTTAGAAAATATTTTTCCCAGTGTATGGATTGTTTATTTGTTTAAATGTGTCTTTGGATGAGTATATATTTCTAAATTGGATAAATTCTAATTTATAATTTTTTCTCAAAGTACTGATCAGTGCATGCATGCAAGGAAACTAACATAAAGCTGGAGAAAATTTTCCAAAAGGATAAAACAGAACAATCCTCAGAAGCTGCATAGGAATGACGTAATGCCTCTTCCCACTAACCAGACTGTAAAACCTTCATGGGGACATTAGGTAGAGTAGGCTCTTGCTTCAGTAGTGAGAAATAATTAGCTCTATATTGAATGCTGTCCTGGTCCACTTACAAACTTTAAAAGTAAGAATCAAAAGTATCAACCTGCTTCCAAGTAATTTAACTGCACCCCAGAACAAAGTTCAAGAACATTGAACTTGAAGACAAAAATATGAACTTATGAAGACAAAAATATTCAGCATCCAACAAGTTAAAATTCACAATGTCTAGTATCTCATCAAAAGTTACGTGACATGTATACACTGATGTGTATAAAATAGATGACTAATAAGAACCTGCTGTATAAAAAAATAAATTAAATAAAATGAAAAAAATTTTTTAAAAAGTTACATGACATACAGAGAAACAGAAAAATGTAAGCCATAATGAGAAGAAAGTTCAATCAAAACCAAACCAGAACTGACATTGACATTAGAATTACCAGAGAAGGATATTAAAACAGTTCTTACAACTGTATTCTATTTGTTCAAAAAGCTAGAGGAAAGACTAAGCATGATAAGTAGAAACACAGAAGATATTAAATGACCCAAATCTAACTTCTTGGGGTGAAAACTACAGTGTCTAAAATGAAAATAAACTGGATAGGATTAAAAGCAGATTATATATTATATGAGAAAAATTAATAAACTTGAAGACATAAAAATAGAAGTTATCTAAAAGAAAACACAGTGAAAAATGATTCCAAATATGAAAGAACAGAATATCAGTGAGATGTGGGACAAATTCCAGCAGCCTAGTACAAGTGTAATTTGAGTACCAAAAAGAAAGAAGAGAGAGGAGGGGAGAAAAAATATGTTTAGAAATAGTGGCAAAAATTTTTCCAAATATTGGGTTGGCCAAAAGTTTCATTCCGTTTTTTCCATAAGATGGCTCTAGTAGCACTTAGTTGTCTTTAATTTCATTTGAAACAATTTTGTTAGACTGTATGTGACAGCTGTCATATCAGCGGGCATTTAAAAAAAGACTTACCAAAATTGGTGAATTTTTGTGTAGCCATTTTATTATTGAAGATGGAAGAAAAACAGCAACATTTTCAACATATTATTTCAAAAAAGGTAAAAACTCAACTGAAACGCAAGAAAAAAGATTTGTGCAGTGTATGGAGATGTTGCTGTGACTGACTGTGTCAAAAGTGGTTTGTGAAGTTTCGTGCTGGAGATTTCTCACTGGACAACGCTTCACAGTCGGGTAGACCAGTTAAAGTTCATAGGTATCAAATCGAGACATTAATTGAGAACCATCAACGTTATACCACCTGGGAGATAGCCAGCATACTCAAAATATCCAAATCAAGCATTGAAAATCATTTGCACTAGCTGGGTTATGTTCAGCGCTTTGATGTTGGGGTTCCACATAAGTTAAGTGAAAAAAACCTTCTTGACTGTATTTCCACATGTGATTCTCTACTTAAATGTAATGAAAACATTCCATTTTTAAAACAAATTGTGACAGGCAGTAAAAAGTAGATATTGTACAATAACGTGGAATGGAAGAGATTGTGGGGCAAGCGAAATGAACCACCACCAACCACACCAAAGGCCGATCTTCATCCAAAGAAGGTGATGTTGTGTATATGGTGGGATTGGAAAGGAGTCCTCTTGTATGAGCTCCTTCCGGAAAACCAAACGATTAATTCCAACAAGTACTGCCCCCATTTAGACCAACAGAAAGCAGCACTTGACGAAAAGCAACTGTAATAAGTCAACAGAAAACACATAATCTTCCATCAGGATACCACAAGACCACATGTTTATTTGATGACCAGGCAAAAACTGCTACAGCTTGGCTGGGAAGTTCTGATTCATCTGCCATATTCACCAGACATTGCACCTTTGGATTTCCATTTATTGAGGTTTGTATTAAATCCTCTTAATGGGAAAAATTTCAATTCCCTGAATGACTGTAAAACGCACCTGGAACAGTTCTTTGCTCAAAAAAATACAAAGTTTTGGGAAGATGGAGTTATGAAGTTGCCTGAAAAATGGCAGAAGGTAGTGGAACAAAAGGGTGAATACGTTGTTTAATAAAGTTCTTGGTGAAAATAAAAAATGTGTCTTTCATTTTTACTTAAAAACTGAAGGCACTTTTTGGCCAATCCAATATATAAATTCACCAGCCTAAGAAGCTCAATGAACCTAAAACAAAAGAAACATGAAAATAACTACACTAAGTCACACATTAAACAAATTGCTCAAAAAATGACGAAGAGAAAATATTAAAATCAGCCTGAGAAAAACGACACAATACATAGAGAGGAATAACACTTAAAAAAAATAAAACTGTCAATCTAGAAGTCTATATCCAGTGAAAACACCTTTCAAGCATAGATGCTACAGTCTAACCATGAAATATACACACACACCAAACAAATTCCAATAGACAGGCATTCTACAAAATACCTGACCAGTACCCCTCAACACTATTGAAGTCATCAAAATAATGAAAGTCTGAGTATCACAGCCAAAAGAGTCTAATGAGACATGACAACTAAATGTATTGTGGTATAATGGGTGAGATACTGGAACAAAGGTGAGCATTAGATAAAAATTAAGAAAATCTGAATAAACTTTAGTTAATGAAAATATATCAGTATCGGTTCATCAGTTATAGCAAATGCACCATGCTAAGGTAAAATATTAATAATAGAAAAAATTGGATGTGAGATCCATGGGAACTCTCTATAATATCTTTTAATTTTTCTATTAGTTTAAAACTGTTCTAAAAAGTAAAGTCTATGAAATACGAAGGCAAAATCAAGACTTTCCAGACATACAAACACTGAAAGAATACATCACCAGCAGACCTATAGGACAAAAAATTTTAAAGGAATCTTCCATGAAGAAGGAAAATGATCCAAGATGGAGAAATATGAATCATGCAAAGTAATGGAAAACACTAGAAATGATAACTCTGTGTGTAAACATACATTTCTCTTGTTATTTAAAGACATTTAAAATATAAGTGACTATTTAAAAAGCTAACCGAAGAAAAATAACCATACAACATCAGGATGATAGCATAAAGAGAAATAAAATATATGAGACCAAGCTTATAGACCAAGAGGGGAGAAATGAAAATATATTATTGTAAGATTATTGGGGATCTGTTTTTCTCTTTGCTCTTCAGACTGTATAATTTCTATTGATCTCTTTTTAAGTTCACTGAACATCACTTCTGCCACCTCAATCAGCTTTTCACCCCATCCAGTAAACTTTTCCATTTTAAATATTGCATTCTTAAATTTTAGAATTTCCATTTGATTCTTTTTTAGGCTGAAATTCCTTATCTGATCATTCATTAAGACCATGATTTCCTTTACACCCCTGTCATATTTATAAAAGCTGCTTTTAAAGTCTTAGTCTTCTAATTCCAACATCTGGTTCAGCTCATCTGTTTCTACTAAGTTGGACTGGGGAATATCCTCAGGTGAAAAACCAAATAAAAGTCAAACTGACCCAGTTCAGTATCTGCCACAGTTTCTTTTTCTGTTGTGTTTTTGTTTTGTCTTGTCACTCTCTATTGCCTTTGAATAGTTGTGTATGCATGTGTTTGTTTGCTTTCATTATTTTGTCCAAAGATTATAATTATTATTTGTGAGGATAGTCCAATATAATCTATTCTACCATTACTAAAAGCATAACTTCTTCAAGATGTTTTAAGCTTGAAGAAAGCACACCTTTTCTGCCATCATGTTTCATGAGAGAGCTGGAAGAACTTTCTTTTCCCTTTGAGCTGAAATTTTATGAATTAAGTATGTATAACCCTTAACTATGACCTACTGATCTTATCTGTCTTCCAATATTCATTCAAAAATATTGCCAACTATGTGCCAGTCACTCCCGTAAGAAGTGATATAATTGTGAATGAGATAAAGCCCTTATCTATAAAACTTATATTTAACAACCATTATATTAAATTTTAATCTTAGAAAAACTAAGTGCTATAAGAACAAGTTAGTAGAACGAAGAGTGATCAGGTGATAGGAGGGGCAGAACCATTTACACTGGATAGTTACAGAAAGCCTCATCTGGATAGGTGTTGTGTGAACTACAACCTGAATGCTTTCTAAATGATTATAAAGAATTAGTTATGAGAAAATCTAAGGATGGGTTTCTCAACCTTGTAAATGTTGATATTTGGGGCCAAATAAGAAAGAGAAGAAGGTTGTCCTGTGTACTGCAGGATGTTTAACAGGATCCCCAGTGTCTACCCATCAGATGTCAGCAGCACCCCCTACCTCAGATTTTGATGATGAAAAAATGTCTACAGAGATTGCCAAATGTCCCCTTGGGGGCAAAATCACCCCCAGTTGAGAATAACTAATCTAGATGAAGAATATTTCAGGCATAAGTTATAGCAAGAGCAAAGATTTTGAGGCAGGAACAAGTTCAGCAAGCTCAAAGAAGAGAAAGGACAGTGGAGATGACAGTGAGTGAGTAGAAACGTTGTCAAGATAGGCTCAGAAAAATAGAGGAAAGACTATATAATTGCTTAGTTTGAAAGAAGGAGAAAATGAATTATTATTCTTTTAATGTAGTTTGATTAAAAAATTATATATTAATATTGGTATCCATGAACGTTGGTGTGAATTATAAAGGCCCTCAGTAACAAAATATTTGTGGACTAATTTAGAATGCAAGAAGCTGTGGCCTGGAGGCAAGAAGTTGCAGCATAAAAACCAGAAACCTTCTGGTACATACAAGAATTTGCCTCATTTTCTATACATGACTCTTTCTGCTGTAGAAAATCCCACATGATGACATATTCTCCATAGCCAACCATACAGTGGTCACTTCCTTGGTTAGCATCAGTGTGATACCAAGTAATATAAAGACAGATTTAATAATTTGGATCCAAATAATTTGGATCCAAATTATTATTATTTTTTTTTGCGGTACGCGGGTCTCTCACTGTTGTGGCCTCTCCCGTTGCGGAGCACAGGCTCCGGACGCGCAGGCTCAGCGGCCATGGCTCACGGGCCCAGCCGCTCCACGGCATGTGGGATCTTCCCAGACCAGGGCACGAACCCGTGTCCCCTGCACCGGCAGGCGGACTCTCAACCACTGCGCCACCAGGGAAGCCCCCAAGTTATTTTTAATAGGCATTATATAATAGCATATTTCTGCTTAATAAATTTGAATAAAATAGCATTAAAATGAGAGTTGAAGGAGAAAAGAAAGAATAATCTATAATTAGTATTTCTTAATCTGAAAATAATGTCAACTTCCATTCACTCCTAGAAAATGTTTCCAGTTTGTTCCCCTTTGTTTTATGTCAATAGCAGTCTTCAAGGCCAGGATTCTTTGTTTAAAAAAGAAATTCTACTTTTGGGGAACTACTGACAGATTTCAGGAGATTATTTTTAGGTTAGTCAATTCTATTATAAATTTCATTCCTTGCTTTCCCTCTATAAGATTTCAGGTTCAAGTAGTATAGATATCAGTGCATTTTCTCATCTGTTAAATGAAAAAAATTTGTTTTAGAAAATGGAAATGTTTTTATAGCAATTCTATGGATATGTTCCAGCATGTAGAGTAACAAGATATTCTTCCAAATCCCTTTATCTTATGTAGAAAGGATGACATGGATTTTTCCATGTCTTAGTGGTATTAAGATGTCAGTCAACATGAAATGCTATTTTAAATTTCTAGTATCTATTTTCTGCCTTTAATTCCCTTAATGCTGTTTATTTAGGTTGTATCTAAACATGTTCTAATCTTATAAACTTATGACAGACTGGAAAGAAATACCATACATTTATTTATGTTTTCATCATAGTATTTAGGTCAAAATACAAAATAGAATAAAAAGAATGGTTCGTGATTTGGTGAAGTCATATGCTTTGCACATAAAAGGCATCTAATTATGAATGAATGAATGAGTAGTGTTTTAGAGCTGAAAGGGATCTTAAAGACCATCCAATTCAACCCTCCCAATTTATCAAAGAAAAAACCCTAAGGCCAAAATATTTGATCAAAAGAAATTAATTTTCCCAAAGCTTACCAGATATCTGATAACCCTCTCTGACTACTTTTGCTCACATTAATTATTTTAACATAGTCATATCCAACTAGCCACACATACCCATTCATATAGTAATATATTTATCTATTTATTGATATATTATCAAAATTATTGAGCATTCTCTAAGTACTAGGCATGGTCCTTAGGTAATATGGATACAGTAGGGAATAAGACATAGTCTTTATGCTTCAGGAGCTTATTATCTGGCAGAAAGAAATATATGTAAAAAGGAATTAAAGAGTAAGACATGCTATGACAAAGCATAAGAACAGTTTAATGAGCACCAGAAGAAAGATACATTGGTTCTACCTGAAAAAGCTTGGAACTGCTCCTAAAGAAGGTGAATTGTTATTGAGCCTCAAGGTTGAATAAGAGTATGATAGACTTAAAACATAAAAGCATTCTAGGAAGAGGAATGTGCATGTACAAGCCCCAAGTGTGAAAGCTCAGAACATACTTCAGGAGCATGGTACACACTGAGGAGCACCAGAGTTGAGACTAGAAATGTGCATCTAAGCTAGATTGTCGAGAGTCTGGTAAAGGGCCAGACTTTAGAAAAGTGCAAACTTCAAAGGATATATCAGCAGCACAATACAAACAGATCAGTGTTTCTGAAAGACATCAGTTGGCAGTAAGAAAGATGGATTCAAGATAACAGAGATACAGAGGCAGAGAAAGGAGTTAAGAGGTTAATGCTGGAGTCCAGATGACAGAAGATGAGGGCCGGGACTAAGATAGTGTCAGGGCTGATAGAGAAGGGAAGCTCAGCCCTTGGTAGGTGGTTGGATCAGGCAAGCAGACAAGGAGAAAAAGATGAAGTTAACAGGTCTGAGGGTTTTCTGGGACAACTAGGCGGATTAATTTTCTTTGCTGCCATTCTTAAAAATATTATAAATTGATTGCTATATTCTGTGTAAAAGCCAAAATCCTTACAATGCCCTACCAGGCCTGCATTATGTGGTTCCTATTGCCTATTTGACCTCATCTCCCATGACTACTTAATCCCTCACTACCAGCTCTGCCCTAGCCACAGCGGCCTCCAAGCTTGCCTTCAAGAATGCAAGGTGCACTCAACCACGGGACTTCCCTGACCTAACAGCTTACAACTGTAGCCCTCTACTTTGCTGTTGCTCCCTATCTCTCTCCCCTGCTTTAAGTTTCCCTTTCTATGTGGCACTTATCATTCATCCTCATAATTTTATATCTGTGTGTGTATGTGTATAATGATTGCCTTTCTCTCCCTACCAGGTTGTTAACATAAGGACCAGGGTTATTTTCAGTTTTTATTTACTTCTATCTCCCAGCACACAGAAGACTGTCCAATAGATGTTCAAAAATATTTGTTGAATACAATAATGCATGCATACATGAATGAATGAATAATGGATTAATAGTGCCTTAAGTAGAAATATTAATTAATACTTTAACATGTTTTAGTCATGTTTCTAAATCTGACAATTTATGTCTTTATTCCAGAAAACGACACAGGAAGGGAAAAAATTTGCCACTTACCCTCTTCACTTAATTCTAGACAATGGGTTTGATGAATCTGTTTTAAGTTCAGTTCAGGCTTTCATCCTCTGTTTCCTACATGGTTTTTAGAATATGAAAAAGTTTTAGGAGGCTTATACTATTCATATCAAAGGATTTCATTTTTTATTGTCATGAATTTTATCTTACATCTTTACCCTTCATAGTATTATTTAAATTATACTTCCAGTCTATATATAAATTCATACCCATTTCCACCCCAGGAATTTTTCAGAAACTCATTCTCCCTCCTTTACTTTACTATCCCTATTTCTACTCTCTGGAAATTTAAAATAAGGCATATCCTTTTTTATTCTCCCACAAGTTTCTTTTTCCATCTAGATAGACCCCCATATCTGATCTTATGATTACTCTTACATCCTCAGAATAAAGGAAAGAAGAAAGTACTATATATATAAAACTATTTAATTGTCTCATGATATAATTAGTTTAATTTAAAATTAAATTAAAATAAAGCATATTATTGTAGAGTTAAAATAGAAGGCAGAAAACACAACTATTGAGCTAATATTCTGAAGCTAAGCTACATAAGATGTTTGTACTTTGCACAGATCTGTAAAGATAGGTATAATTGACCCCTGTTTTTGCAGGTGAGGATACTTAGGCTAAGAGAGGTCCAATGACTTGCCCATGGTTGCTACTAAGTGGCAAGGCAAGAATTTGAATGCAATTCTGATGCTAAAATCTATACACTTTTTCCCTAGGGATAGGGAGAAATGTCCTGATAAAAGAATTAGGCTAAATGATCCCTGAGATTGCTTTGAGCAGTAATATTCTATGGGTCTAAAAATCCATGCAGTGATATCAGCCTATGACTATGGTAACTTCAAAACAAAGCAACGTCAAATGAATATTTATTTTCATCTAACAACTACGGGTAAACAAAGATAAGCAAAATCACCTGAAAATATCTAAGAAGGCTACAAAAGTATGATTTGAGATAGAAAAGTAAAAGGTCCAATTCCTAATTACTTTTCCACCACACCCCAAGTCTATTCATAACAAGTGTTTGGAGTTTAAGTGACAAAATTTAGACAAATGGACAAGCCACAGTTTAACTTAATGTCGTATCAAATATCAACAGTATGCCTAGTATAAACTAGGATATTCACAGCATTCCTTGTCATCAGAAAAGCATGCTATTATTACCAAATTAAGACACGCAAGTATTCCTGTGCCCTGCCCTTCAGCTTCAAAGCCGAGTGGCTGAGGATCAAAACACCAACATTATGGTCCTTGGTAATCCCAGTTAACTCGTGCAGCGCAATGATCCATCCATATACGGCAATGGCATGCCCTGTGACTCACAGCCCAGGGGCTCTGCAGAGAAAGCAGGCTCTGGGAGGCCCGCAGGTCACGAACATTGAGCTCTGCATGGGCAAGAGAGCAGATGGCTCATTCTTCTCATTTGCCAAATGTGCTTATCATGAAGTAAGAGATAAAGTTCCCTCAGAGATAATGCCCACCCCATTACCACCTCTAACAGACCCCAAGGTACAGAGAAGCATGGAATGCTTGAGCTTGAAGAGCAGTTGGGCTGACGTAATACAGCCTCCTGGATTCACGTGGTTGTCAGAGAGTAAGTGACCAACACAAAGATGGAGTGAGGTTGAGGCAGAGTCGGGGTCACAGTTGTCTTTCTTTCCAATCCTTTCTGAAGGTGATATTGCAGAGTGGTTGAAAGGTCTGAATCAGACTTTGTCCTGCTTTGAAATTCTGCTTCTGTTTTATGTTAACCCTTTGTGTGAGTCTAGGTCACTTGATTTGAGCCTCATTGGTGAGGTTCAAATAGGACACTGCATGACAGGTATTGCCACCAAGCCTCACACAGGTAGGTGTTTAATAAATGCTAACTAGTTACATAAATTTTGTTATTTATCCTCAGTATCAAATATAGTATGACTTACCGTTCGTAAAATGAAGGGATAAAAATAGGAAGAGTGGGCTATTTTAAGTAGTTTATACCTTTGTTCTTTTGGGGCATCACCTTATTCTATATAATGTGACCCCCCCCCCAGTGTGACTATGAATGCTTGACCCGGCACTTGTCATTAACCAGCAGCTTCAGAGTCCAACCTTCACAAAGGATCCTAACCTTCCTCCAAACCTGCAGAATGTCCAATTGATTTCAATTTCAGTAATTTCTCTTTCAATTAAGTTAAATTCAATTTAAGTTAAAGTAATTGGAAGGATTTAGGTTTGTAGAATGCAGTGATTAGGTTTATCAAACAATCATAACATGTGCAAAACCTCACAGTTAGGACAAGTCCTAGTGAAGTTTGGCAAACCTGCCTCCTCTTTCCTCTTCCAAAACCCTGCTCCCCTCTTCTGAGTCTGCCTCTCAATGTCTCACACTGGCCCAGGTGCCCTTACCTTCCGTGAAAGTTTGCAGCTTCCCTGGACATGTCTTACTGACTTTATACTAACAAAACTGTGGTCTGAAAAGGAGCCAATTAACTCACATTCAGATGTTATAACAGAATGATGTGTGACCCTCTTCAGGGACATTTGTATTCAAAAGGAGTTGAGATTTTAACAAAGAAATTAACCTTCAGTCAAAGAATTTTAAGTAAGTAAAAGAGGAATATATTTTGAGGCACATGGTTTTCCCAGTTCCTCCCAGATAATGTCATTTCAAGATCCACCTACTCTGTTGATGAAAAATATTAGGTAAAAACTTCTTTTAAAATATTTGACCTTAAAGGGAATGTTTAAGCTTAATTTGCTGTTTTAAGATTCAGTCAGCTGAGTGAAACTAAAACTAGCAGGCCCCTTTCTCGAAAACAGTCCAGTGGCCTTCTCCACCACAGCCCCACAGCAAGATGGCTCAAGTACGTGCACTGACTTAACATTAGCCCAATAACGGAACACCTGCTATGTGCAAGACATAGTACTAGACAACATGGGAATAGAAAGATTATTTTTTTAGTCAGATACCAGGGACTCAGTCAGAATTAGTCTTATTTGTGTATTTGTCTCCAAAGTTCTTTATTTATTGCTCAACATTAGTAACTATCACTTGACTTAATTATGTGGTTAATTGTGTTCATGACTGTCTTCATCATTAGATGAGATTCCTCTCCACAGAAGGAAAAATTTTCTGGACACTTCTGGAGGCCTCAACACTTAACACAATACTTTGTCCTTAGGAAGTACCTCTAGACACCAAGTCCTGAACATCTCAACCCTACAGCCATTTTCTAGAGCTGATAAGCAAGTTCTCTCAGTTAGAAGACTCACTTCCAAAGTGAAGAAATTCAGTTACTGAAATCCAGAATGAGAGTAAAAATAGAAAGTTATCACATGTTACTTATTATCTATATGTTTTGTTTCATGACAAAATTTGAGACACATTGTTAAAAAATATTTTCCACATCTAAATTAATATTGAAGATCATATGATAAAATTGTATCAATCACATGACTAAATACTTTTTCCTGAAAAAATAAAATTATATGAAATGCAACACAAAACTCAATAAAATAATCACTTAAATTTAGGTTGCCACTTTAGTTATTTCACTATTAGTAAAATGGATAATATCTTATTAGATTTAGTAAAAATTTTAGTCTGGTGTTTAAAAATTTATATATTGTTTTTTCTCCTAAAAAAATTGGCAGCTCTTTTGTTTCTGATGTCCAAAAGTTATTTTTTAAGGAAAACAACCTTTCTTTCATAGCATCTGTACATAACAATGAGACAATGAACCCACGTAATTTCTTTGCATGTGCTTCAAATCCTAATATTCTTATGCCAAACATCTTTATATCCTCTTAGCCAACTCTGCTCTGTAGAGTCTTTCTACTCACCTTATTCTGCTCACAAACTCTCACTAAAATATAATTTTAGAACGTGTTTATTTAAAAGATTATTTCCTTAACAGTGAGAAAACCCTCCTTGAATTTACAAAATAAAAGTCTCCCTTTTTCTACTTGTAAGTTAATAGAGCCTAAAATAAATCAATTTTTCTTTGTCTGTCTGAGTATATAAAGGCGTATCAAATTCCCAATGCTAGCAGTATATATCTCATTTCTACAATGTGCACAATATCACTTGTGATTACTGGTTATTATTTTAACTGGATATTCCTTTTACCCAGTTGCTGGAAAAGTATACATTTTCTTGACTTTTAAATTCATTTTGACATAAATATGAAATATAATTTCTTTTGAACACATTTCAAAGAATGCTAGCAATGTAGGCAAGTAACTGTCTTCAATTACACTTGGAAATATTTGTCATCCTTATCATCTTGAATCAGTGACTCCGCTTTGCCTTGCTCAGGCAGACACAGCAATTGCCCTGGCATTAACATTAGGGATGTCTTCGAAGAGAGGAAGATTAGTAAAGCACATAAAATCTCCTGCATATGTTTCTGTGAACTTTCCATTTCTCTTCAACCTCTGACTTGAGTCATTCCACTGTTATTGCCAAATTTTGGGAATTCCTGTGGCATTTTGCTGTTTTAAGACACTAGTAAGGTACAGTGTTTAAAATCAGGACTGTCCCAGAAATTTTTGTAATCTGATTTAAGAACAACCCAGATAGATGAGTAAATAATGTTATGTAGGAATGTCTTCACAACAGAAGCTGACAATATATTCCAGGGCTTGTCACTGACTTTAGATTCCTTTCTCAGTAAAAAAGAAGTACCATGGAGGGGCAGAGTCAAGATGGCAGACTAGGAGGACACAGATTTCACATCTCTGCAAAACTAGGGCACCTACCAGGCACTGATGGGGGACCACAGACACCTAAGGGGATGGGAAAACCCCCCAGTGACCGGCTTGTGGGATCCTGGTTCCCAGGCCGGAGGTCAGGCCTGGGCTCCTGTGGTGGGAGTTCCAAGTCCAAACCACTGGAATAACACAGAACCTCAGGCGCCAGGGAATATTAATTGGAGTGAGGCCTCCTGGAGGTCCTCATCTCAGCACCAAGACCCAGACCCAGCTCTATCCAACTGCCTGCAAACTCCAGTGCTGGACACCTAAGCCAAACAACCAGTAAGACAGGAATACAGCCCCACAAATCAAAAAAGAAAAAAAAAAAAAGGAAAGAAACAACAGAAAAATATGTTACAGACGAAGGAGCAAGGTAAAAACCTACAAGACCAAATAAATGAAGACGAAATAGGCAACCTACCTGGAAAAGAATTCAGAGTAATGATAGTAAAGATGATCCAAAATCTTGGAAACAAAATGGAGAGAATACAAGAAACATTTAACAACGATCTAGAAGAACTAAAGAGCAAACAAACAGTGACGAACAACACGATAACTGAAATTAAAAATACTCTGCGCGTCAGGAGCCTGTGCTCCACGGTGGGGGAGGCCGCAGCACTGAGAGGCCGTGTACCGCAAAAAAAAATACTCTAGAAGGAATCAATAACAGAATAACTGAAGCAGACAAACGGGTAAGTGACCTGGAAGATAAAATAGTAGAAATAACTGCTGCAGAGCAGAATAAACAAAAAATATTGAAAAGAATTGAGGACAGTCCCAGAGACATGAACATACGTATCGATAACTACCTTAAATGTATATGGATTAAATACTCCAACCAAAGGACATAGACTGGCTGAATGGATACAAAAACAAGACCCATATATATGCTGTCTACAAGGGACCTACTTCAGACTTAGGGACACATACCAACTGAAAGTGAGGGGATAGAAAAAGATATTCCATGCAAATGAAAATCAAAAGAAAGCTGAAGTAGCAATTCTCATATCAGACAAAACAGACTTTAAAATAAAGACTATTAAAAGAGACTAAGAGGGACACTACATAATGATCTAGGGATCAATCCAAGAAGAAGATATAACAATTGTAAATATTTATGCACCTAACATACGAGCACCTCAATACATAAGGCAAATGCTAACAGCCATAAAAGGGTAAATCAACAGTAACACAATCATAGTAGGGGACTCTAACACCCCACTTTCACCAGTGGACAGATCATCCAAAATGAAAATAAATAAGGAAACACAAGCTTTAAATGACACATTAAACAAGATGGACTTAATTGATATTTATAGGACATTCCATCTAAAAACAACAGAATACACTTTCTTCTCAAGTGCTCATGGAACATTCTCCAGGATAGACCATATCTTGGGTCACAAATCAAGCCTTGGTAAATTTAAGAAAATTGAAATTGTATCAAGTATCTTTTCTGACCACAACGCTATGAGACTAGATATCAATTACAGAAACAAAACTGTAAAAAATACAAACACATGGAGGCTAAACAATATGCTACTAAATAAACAAGAGATCACTGAAGAAACCAAAGACGAAATAAAAACTACCTAGAAACAAATGACAATGAAAACACAACAACCCAAAACCTATGAGATGCAGCAAAAGCAGTTCTAAGAGGGAAGTTTATAGCAATACAATCCTACCTCAAGAAACAGAAAAATCTCAAATAAACAACCTAACCTTATACTTAAAGCAATTAGAGAAAAAAGAACAAAAATTAGGGGAAAAAGAACAAAAAAAACCCCAAAGTTAGCAGAAGGAAAGAAATCATAAAGATCAGATCAGAAATAAATGAAAAAGAAATGAAGAAAACAATAGCAAAGATCAGTAAAACTAAAAGCTGGATTTTTGAGAAGAAAAACAAAATTGATACACCATTAGGTGGACTCATCAAGAAAAAAAGGGAGAAGACTCAAATCAACATAATTAGAAATAAAAAGGTAAAGTAACAACTGACACTGCAGAAATACAAAGGATCATGAGAGATTACTACAAGCAACTATATGCCAATAAAATGGATAACCTGGAAGAAATGGACAAATTCTTACAAAAACACAACCTTCCGAGACTGAAACAGGAAGAAATAAAAAATATAAACAGACCAATCACAAGCACTGAAATTGAAGCTGTGACTAAAAATCTTCCAACAAACAAAAGCCCATGACCTAATGGCTTCACAGGCAAATTCTATCAAACATTTAGAGAAGAGCTAACACCTATTCTTCTCAAACTCTTCCAAAATACAGCCGAGGGAGGAACACTCCCAAACTCATTCTCTGAGGCCATCCTCACCCTGATACCAAACCCAGACAAAGATGTCACAAAGAAAGAAAACTACAGGCCAATATCACTGATGAACATAGATGCAAAAACCCTCCACAAAATACTAGCATACAGAATCCAACAGCACATTAAAAGGATCATACACCATGATCAAGTGGGGTTTATTCCAGGAATGCAAGGATTCTTCAATATATGCAAAGCAATCAATGTGATACATCATACTGACAAACTGAAGGAGGAAAATCATATGATCATCTCAATAGATACAGAAAAAGTTTTCAACAAAATTCAACACCCATTTATGATAAAACTCTCCAGAAAGTAGGCATAGAAGGAAACTACCTCAACATAATAAAGGCAATATATGACAAACCCACAGTCAACATCGTCCTCAATGGTGAAAAAATGAAACCATTTCCTCTAAGATCAGGAATAAGACAAGGTTACCCACTCTCACCACTATTATTCAACACAGTTTTGGAATTTTTAGTCACATTGATAAGAGATGTAAAAGAAATAAAAAGAGTCCAAATCAGAAAAGAAGATGCAAAACTGTCACTGTTTGCAGATGACATGATACTATACATAGAGAATCCTAAAGATGCTACCACAAAACTACTAGAGCTAATCAATGAATTTGGTAAACTAGAAGGATACAAAATTAATGCACAGAAATCTCTTGCATTCCTATACACTAATGATGAAAAATATGAAAGAGTAATTAAGGAACCACTCCCATTTGCCACTGCAACACAAAGAATAAAATACCTAGGAATAAACCTACCTAAGGAGACAAAAGACGTGTGTGAAGAAAGCTATAAGACACTGATGAAAGAAATTAAAGATGATACAAACAGATGGAGAGATATACCATGTTCTTGGATTGGAAGAATCAACATTGTGAAAATGACCTTACTATCCAAAGCAATCTACAGGTCCAATGCAATCCCTATCAAACTACCAATGGCATTTTTCACAGACCTAGAACAAAAAATTTCAAAATTTGTATGGAAACACAAAACACCCCGAAGAGCCAAAGCAATCTTGAGAAAGAAAAACAGAGCTGGAGGAATCAGGCTCCCTGGCTTCAGACTATACTACAAAGCTGCAGTAATCAAGACAGTATGGTACTGGCACAGAAAAAGAAATATAGATCAATGGAACAGGATAGAAAGCCCAGAGATAAACCCATGCACATATGGTCACCTTATCTTTGATAAAGGAGGCAAGAGTATACAATGGAGAAAAGACAGCCTCTTCAATAAGTGGTGCCTGGAAAACTGGACAGCTACATGTAAAAGAATGAAATTAGAACACTTCCTAACACCATACACAAAAAAAACTCAAAATGGATTAAAGACCTAAATGTAAGGTCAGACACTATAAAAATCTTAGAGGAAAACATAGGCAGAACACTCTATGACATAAATCACAGCACAATCCTTTTTGACCCACCTCCTAGAGAAATGGAAATAAAAACAAACGTAAACAAATGGGACCTAATGAAAGTTCAAGGCTTTTGCACAGCAAAGGAAACCAGAAACAAGACAAAGAGACAACCCTCAGAATGGGAGAAAATATTTGCAAACAAAGCAACTGACAAAGGATTAATCTCCAAAATATACAAGCAGCTCATGCAGCTCAATATCAAAAAAACAAAAAACCCAGTCCAGAAATGGGCAGAAGACCTAAATAGACATTTCTGCAAAGAAGACATACCAATTTCCAACAAACACATGAAAGGATGCTCAACATCACTAATCATTAGAGAAATGCAAATCAAAACTACAATGAGGTATCACCTCACAGCAGTCAGAAAGGCCATCATCAAAAAATCTACAAACAAAAAACGCTGGAGAGGGTGTGGAGAAAAGGGAATACTCTTGCACTGTTGGTTGGAATGTAAATTGATACAGCCACTATGGAGAACAGTATGGAGGTTCCTTGAAAAACTAAAAATAGAACTACCATATGACCCAGCAATCCCACTACTGGGCATATACCCTGAGAAAACCATAATTCAAAAAGAGTCATGTACCACAATGTTCATTGCAGCACTATTTACAATAGCCAGGACATGGAAGCAACCTAAGTGTCCATCGACAGATGAATGGATAAAGAAGTTGTGGCCAATATATACAATGGAATATTACTCAGCCATAAAAAGAACCAAAATTGAGTCATTTGTAGTGAGATGGATGGACCTAAGAGTCTGTCATACAGAGTGAAGTTAAGTCAGAAAGAGTAAAACAAATACCGTATGCTAACACATATATATGGAATCTAAAAAAAAAAAAAAAAAGCTTCTGAGGAACCTATGGGCAGGACAGGAATAAAGAGGCAGACGTAGAGAGTGGACGTGAGGACAAAGGGAGGGGGAAGGATAACATGGGACAAAGTTAGAGAGTAGCATTAACATATATACACTACCAAATGTAAAATAGATAGCTAGTGGGAAGCAGCTGCATAGCACTAGGAGATCAGCTCGGTGCTTTGTGACCACCTAGAGGGGCGGGATAGGGAGAGTGGGAGGGAGACGCAAGAGGGAGGGGATATGGGGATATACGTATGCATATAGGTGATTCACTTTGTTATATACCAGAAACTAACACCACATTATAAAGCAATTATACTCCAATAATGATGTTTAAAAAAAAAGAAACAATGAAAAGAAGAAGCACCATGAGTCCTTGAACAGTAATCAGTATCCATAATTAGTGCTTTTTGCCAAACCACTATTGCCTACTGGGTATGTTATTTTGGGGGAAAGCGGGTTATTATTCAAAAGTATGAATTTGACCTTTCCAAAGGAGTATTGTTTGACCGGTTGAATGTTCTTTTTCTCTTTGCTTGTAGCTATGTATCAATGAAATACAATAGAATATAAGGTGGCACATTAAAGAGGAAAATAGTACATGTGTGAACATGAACTAGCTAAATCTTCTAATACCACCTCTTTACCAAAGAGCTACTATTTCCTGATAGCTCTCTGTATCACAAAATTTGAACTGAAATTTGTGTCAAAGTATATCTAAGTCTCAGAAAAATCCAATAGTACATCTTTTATTAGGAGAGTCCAGGATATGCTCAGGAGACATTAGGACCAATATGGAAATTAGGGTTCAGAAATGAAGCAGAATGTAGCCATGTGGTGTGGGGTTGCTCTTAAAAGGAGTGGAACTAACAGCCCACGTCATCTTCCACCAGAGGAGGCTGCTGCTAAATTAGAACTGTCCCAGTTTGGGCATGTAAGATTTAAAAAACCATTGGATCCTCTGCATTCTAAGATTATACAAGCAGAAATGTCATAGAAGCTTGGTTTTAGATGGGGTTCTACCATAAACTAGTTTTAAAACCTTATAAATTAATTTAGTAACTTATTCACCAGTAATTTACAGACCACCAACCTTAAGCTAGACACTCTTTAGTGCTGGAAATACAGGCGAAGGAAAGAGACAGGGCCTCTGCTCTCCTGAAGCTTACAACTGAGCATGGCTGACAAATATTAAATACAATCATACAATGTGCAATAAATACTATAAACAAAAAGTATAGTCAATTAGGAATTCTAACAGGAAGTGAGAGAAGGCTTCTCTGAGAAAGTGACATTTAAGCCAGTAGTTCTAAAGTTTGCACATTAAAATCACCTGGAGGAGCTTTAAAATCAATGAGTGCTTGACCCCATACCAGATCAAAGGAACTGAATCTGAGATTGAGGTCCAGGTAGTATTATTTATTAAAATCTCACCCAAGTGGGCTTCCCTGGTGGCGCAGTGGCTGGGAGTCCGCCTGCCGATGCGGGGGACGCGGGCTCGTGCCCCGGTCCGGGAATATCCCACATGCCGCGGAGCGGCTGGGCCCGTGAGTCATGGCCGCTGAGCCTGCGCGTCCGGAGTGGGAGAGGCCACAACGGTGAGAGGCCGCGTAGTGCAAAAAAAAAAAAAAACTCACCCAAGTGAATGTAATTTGCAGCCAGCATTGAGACCACACATTTCAGCTGATGTCAGATGGTAGGAAGAGGCTGAGGAGAGAGTACACGGGAAAGTTTTCAAGGCAGAAAGAATGATATTTGTCAAAGCACTGGAAAGAGCCTGCCATGTTTAGGAATTAAAAGGAATGCACTGGGAGATGCATTAGGCAGAGACATTGGATCTGGGTCTCTCTGCAAGCGAGCTGAAGGATTTGGGATTTTATCCTAAGTACAATGTAAAGCTATTAAACAGAACTGACATGACCAATTTTTAAAGATTGCTTTTTCTCCTCTTGTTAGAAATCACCGGAATGGTCAAAAGAGGAACAAGGGATGAAGGAGATAAGAGATCATGATGATGGCTTGCACTGGGCTTGTAGCCGTAGAGATGGAGAAAGAATTATTTTGAGCTATTTCAGAAGTAGAACTGACATTTTGATGAATTGAATAAAGGAGGGTGAGGGAAAGGTATGAAAGAAGATTCCCAGGTCTCTAGTTTGAACAGCTGGGCAAAAGCATGCACATTTGCTGATATGTAACACTGGAGAAGATAAAATGCTTGTGCCTGTAAATTTGAGGTACCTGTGACACTCAAGTACAGGTGTCAAGCAACCGGTTGGATATGTGTCTTAGGAAAAAAGTCTAGACATTCCAGTTTGGAAGTCAGCAGCATATAGATAGTACTTGAAGCTGTATGTGATATGAAAGCCTGGAGAGAGCACAGAATAAAAGGGCTGAGGTAGTCTCAGTCACCATTTTGTTTTTGTAAAATGAAAGGATTGGATATGATCAGTGGTTCTCAAACTTCAGTGTGCCTCAGAATCATCCAGAGGACTTGTTAAAACATCAGTTGTTGCGTTCACCTTTGAAAGTCTCTGATTTTGTGGGTCTGGGGTAAGGCCTGTGAACTTGCATCTCCAGCAAGTTTCCTGGGTGATATTAATGCCGGCAGATAGAAGCCATACGTGAAAACTAGATACTCTAAGATCTCCCTTCCTTCTCTAATATTCTACAGTAACATCGCTGTGCTATCTGCAAAAATTCACAGGAAAACATGTGCAAATGTCAGAGATTTTAGTATTGCAAAATGAAAGAATTGTAAAATGAAAAGATAGATGTGAGCACAGGAACGGTTAAGAGTTGTTTCATGCCTTCACAATTTGTTTTTTTAATGTTGGGCAAATTGAGCAGTTGACAAATATTTATTGAGCACCTTCATGGAGAACATTGTATGGAAAAGTAAATCTGCAATTCTCTCAAAGTTAAGTGTATACATTCTCTTCTTGGTGTTGCAGCTGTTTTTGAACAACCTATTGAAATTTAGAGAATTCAGTTCTTTAAGCATCATTCTGTCATTCGCAAAGAAACCTTGAGGAAGAGATAAGCAACACAGACCACAATATAGGCATTTTGCACCTTGCACACACACACGCACAGAGAATCAATTAAGATTGTGAGAATTGGACTCCCCTCGTGGCGCAGTGGTTAAGAATCTGGCTGCCAAGGCAGGGGACACGGGTTCAAGCCCTGGTCCAGGAAGATCCCACGTGCCATGGAGCAACTAAGCCCATGCACCACAGCTACTGAGCCTGCGCTCTAGAGCCTGCAAGCCACAACTACTGAAGCCCGCGCACCTAGAGCCCAAGTTCATCAACAAGAGAAGCCACGGCAATGAGAAGCCCATGCACCGCAATGAAGAGTAGCCCCTGCTCGCAGCAACTAGAGAAAGCCTGCACACAGCAACGAAGACCCAAAGCAGCCAAAAAAGAAAAAACGATTGTACAAATAGTGTTTTATTTTACTCTTATTACTTCATCTCATTCACGCTTCACATTAAGAAGTACATAGCTCATCACTTAAAGGAAGGTTTAAGGTACATTATTATTATTAGTTATTGGCAACCAAAATTTTAAGAAAGCAAACATATTCCCTACCTAGACTTCTCAATTGTCACATCATCAAAGAATTTGGATTACACATTTTTCATAGAATTGTCAAAACAGATACATTATTCAATCTCAACCTGCCTCTTCTGTGGATGGTTCCTGGATGAGTAAAGCTGATGCTTCAAAAAGGACACAGTAAACAAACTTACCAAAACCATTTGAGAGAACTCTACCTACTCTTCCAATTTCTAAAGCAGCATAGTGATATTATTTATGCAGATACAACCACATACTCTTCCTCCAAATCCTAATTTTCTAACAGGTTGTGTTTGTATTCAAGAGCAGTAGTTACAAGGTTGCTGACTGAGCTGAGAGCCTCATTCTGCTGAAAAAATGAAATAGATCAAAGTGTCATAGAACATTGCTAAAGTGAACAGCAACTCCCCTGTCTGGGCTGGGCATTTGCTGTGATTTTTTAATGTCACCAAATAAAAGTTTTAAGCTACCCAGGGACAAAGACCAAAGGATTTTTTTTTATTCATTGGTTTCCTGCCCAAGACATTCCATTTAAATAACACTTGCATTGTTTCCAGCCCTCAACTGAAGGTGATGAGCTTTACTTCAAACATTGTAGGTCCAAGATCCCTAAGTTGATAAGCTTGTTCGGACAAAATGGTGCACCCACAGACAAGCTCCTATGCATGAAGAGCAGGTGCTTCAAAGAGAAGAGGTCACCTGCCCTCTTTTTTTACCTCTCAATGACGGAAGTCATGAACCTTGGGTAATATCCAGCCACAACTCTCACCTCATGTGACGTGAGTTCCATGTGATATCCAAACACAACTTCCTAACCTCAGTTAAGACACTGCAGGACAGCTCCTCTCTATTCTCTGGTAGAAATGTTAAGCTATAAGTAAGCAGAATTTCTGGACAATGAGAATCTTCTCATGGGAGTTTTGCAAGCAACACACATCCTGTTCTCTTGCTGAGTGACAAGGGAAGGGACAAAAAACCTTGGTGTGCTTTAATATTTCTTAATCCATTTATTTCCCATGAGAAAGAAAAAAGTATTACTTTTTTTATGGGTCTTCAGTCTATTAATTTAATTTTTTTTTATTAATTTTAATTATGGATTCTTCAGTTCCACAAAGGGGAATCTGACTGAGGTCTCTTATCACAAAATGGCTGACAAAGGTATTAAAATATAAATAGCAGAACGTTCTAAATCAAAATCATAGACGTAAGCAGAGGCACAAGAACCTAGACATATGTGATATGTGAATAGAAGTAAACAATATTTTTTAAAACAACCAATTAGGTAGCTGTGTTAATTTGAGTCCTCTGAGAAACAGATGTTAAGAGAGGATTAGACCTCTGAAAAAGAATAGTAATGTTCTTTCCAGCAAAACATTTCAGATGAAAAAGAAGAGTATTGATTTAGCTGCATTAATAATAATACAACTGATATTCATTGAGTTTTTTATCAGGTTCCTGGCACTAGTACATATATATTTTACATGTTCTATGTCACTTAATTCTCACAATCAACCTATATGATGTGTGCAGGGGGTCTGTTGTTACTCTCACTTAACAGATGAGGAAATTTATTTAAGCAATTTACCCAAAGTACAGCCAGTAAATGATAGGGCTGAGATTTCAGTCTAGTTAGTCTGATAAAAAAGTCCTTTCCCTTAAACTGATTTGTACCCCCCAAACAAATGAAAATAATCAGTAAATCGATAAACATGCATTTATTGGACATCTACTGTGTTCTCAGTGCTCTGAAGGATACTAAAAAACAGGAATCTTTGGTGTTTATGACTGTACAGCGTAAAGATGCAACAAGAAATACAAATCTTTTATAGATAAATGATATGAGACTATATACAATTAACTACTAAATTATATGGTTCATTCTGGAAGTGCTGTGGGAGTTTAGAGGAAAGATTATTAAATAAGTATTTAAGTGAGACAGAGCAGAATTCCTAAGGAGATGGGATTGGAACTGCTCTTTGGATCATGCATAAAGTTTAAATAGGCAGAGAGTCAAAAGGAAGGACTTACAGCCGAAGAGAATAATAGGAACAAAAACTTAAGGGCGGAAATGAGTGACACATTCCAAGGACCACGACAGGTGGAAGCCACAAGACAGGTAACATATCTATCCAATTACATTGGAAGTTTTGTTTGAGAAAGTCAGGTGCTCCATAAATGTTCATAAGTCAGTGAATCAACGAATAAGTGAATGAGTAAATGATGATCATATGTCCAAAATTATAGAAGGATGATGCTAAATTCTCTCTTTAAATTCAATTTCTTCTCTTTTTTTCTGTGTCTTTAAGTTTAGTGATAAAATGCCATGAAAAGGTTAAAATAGAAAACTAAATCTCTGGGGAATCCTGTATTCACAGGATTCACTTCAAAATTTACCCCTAAAAATCAGACACCTAGAATCCTAATAGAAAATGCTCCTTTAGTTATCTATGTATTTCTATAAAATTTCTCTGATTTCAGCCATACTATGACTTTATTTTTTTTAAAAAATCATTAATAGTATCCCTTACTGAAGCTGAATCTTAAAAAGAGAAATTTTCTCAAGGGATAGACAACATCAGAGAATTATGAAATGCATGAAGTAACAAAATGAATTACATGTTTTTAATGGGAAAATGAAACATGAACACCTAAGTATTTTCTTTAAAATACATTGAGAAATATTTCCCAAATATACATGGGAAGTTAATGGTAACTTGATAAGTCAATTTAAAATTTCTAATGTGAAGAATTTTTCTAGGCTTGAAGGAATTGGGGTCAGAGAATAGAGACTCTTTCTTTATCAAGCAATAGATCATGCAGTGACAACCCGTGTGAACACACAGCACATCTTCAGAATCTCAAGGCTGCAGGAAGGTCAGCATGTGGCACTGTGTTCTTTGTTTCATATCTCCAGTCAAGCTTAGAATGTTTTGTGTGTAACAATGAGAGAAAAAAAACACTTTAAAATGACCTCTGGCATAAGGAGAAAATTCCCTTGGCTTTGTTGAAATAATCATTACCATTCAATTTACACTAATCATTTGACCAATTCTATACCCCCGCACATAAAACATCCAGCAAAAGATTGCTATAGGTGAAAAGAAAATGCAAACCTCACCCTTCCCTACCATATGAAGTCAGCAACAGGGAACGCAATTAGTAAACTAGCAAACTGTGTTAAAAGAACTCCATAACCAATCAAGTTCAGTACTGAGGTACTGCTTTGTCAACAAGGATTCCCTTGACAACGTGAAACAGCAATTCCCAATTAAAACGTTTTAAAAATTTAAAGCCATTCAAGTGCTACACAAATTATGTTTTCTCAACCAGAGAAGCTCCAGTTACTCTTTGGATTGATGGGAAGACTTATACAGGATGATACCTCCCAAAGTGTGTTAAATGAAACCTTAGTTCCAAAGGATGTTCACAGCTGTGACAGGAAGAAATGGTCCTGCGATTAAAGGCTGGAGGAAACAAATGTCTTTACTACTGGGATTCCCAAACTCCTTCATATGATGATGTTCATTATTAATATGAAGGGGGAATAGTATGTGACATTTTCCCAATATGATGGACTATAAAACTCACTTTTAATTGGGCGTAGGGTAACTTTCCAGGAAGTATAATTTAAGCATTTTTTAAAGAGAAGGGGAGGAGAAAAACATGAAAACACTAAAGATGAGGCAACTCATTTTGAACCTGTTCAAACAACGTGGGCTGTTTTGTGTGTGTGTGTGTGTATGTGTGTGTGTGTGAGAGTTGAAAATGAAACTACAAAATTCTTCAAAGCCAAAGTACATTTGAGTTTGGCAAAAATATGATTTTTTTAAGGTACTATGTTGTTCCAGCTTCCTTTTCAATTACCTTAAGCATTCTGCAGGTAGAAAAATGTTTTTTTTTTAAAGTAGAATTTTGTGTGGAAGTTAAAATATTAGAGGATTTACAGTAACATATTTTAAATTAAATTCTTTAGAAGAAAAATGCACAAAATGGAAAAAATGTATCATAAAACATGAATAAATGAGAACTTGAAAAAATCTGGTATTTTGCCACCCTTACACGTCTACTAGCATCCCTATTAAAAGCAATCATTTAAAACATATCAAAATTCTTATAATTATTTTCCATCAATTGCTAGGGAATAGAAATTAAAACTATACTTAACTATAATCTGGCCACAGATGTTTACTATTCTTTGAAAATGTTAATCTCAAAATCTGGAGCATCTTATATTTTCTATAAAATGAGATGAAACTGAATCTTTATAATATCTTTAAAATTTTTAATTACATTAGAAAATTTTCCTGAAGAATTCTTTTGTAATAACATTTTGAATATTTTATAATCATATGCAAACATAGAGAATCAACTGCTATTTAAAATAATAGCAATTTCCAAAATGACTTCAAAGATGAAATAGGGGAGCTGACCTACTTGAAAATAGCTGAAAGAAGAAGGATTTTATAGAAAACCGAATGGAAGAGTAAAAAGAGGAAGGTGCTACTTGAACAAAGTAAAAGAGTCAGAGAAGCATGACATGTGTGGGTCAGGGAAGAGAGTAACCCAGGCCTTAAATGTTCTGAAGCTTATTAGCAGGAGAATTAAATATAAAACTACTCTCTGGTTTAAGATAAGAAGTTACAGACAATGTGTTCCTTGTGTCAATTTCAATCAAATTCAGAATACAAGATATCCCTGATGTCTTTTCCCAGATCTTCATCAGTATACAAGGAATAAGTATTTATTTTGCAAAGCATAGTTATTTTAAAAAGTAAGAAAAGAAAGCACAAAGAATGTTATAGAAGCAAAGCATTTTTCTTGCATAAATAGCCAAGCAAATAAAGAACTCAATAAATGTCCAGATGTTTGGATCTTAAAGTATCTTACAAGAGTTGGATTTGATTTTAGGACTGGTTAATTCAGCTGTTTGGAGCCTGGGTTCTTTCCTCTTCTCAGTCCAGTCACCCTCAACTATCCAACAGGATAGTTGGTTCTACCCTTAGACATAGAATAGTATGGTGACCACAGTTTCAGGAAAATATCCAGACATGACAACATTCAGCGATAGTTTTTCTTCTACGGAATTTTCTTAGAAGTGAGGAAAACTCTTCCCAGATCCTCCTAGAAGAACTGCCCTAATAATTGACTGGCCAAAGTTGGTTCACAAACCCACTCTTCAAAGAATCACTAGGACTATCCTTAATGCAATGAGTCCACTACCAAAGCTGGAATGATGATCAGCTTTTCCAGAGGCACATGGCTGGTTGAGGAAGAGGTAAGTATCTGGAAATGATTTTTTTTTAAAGGATTCACTCAGGAAGAAGAAAGAATGAAAGCTAGGTAGAAACCAACAGTGTCCTTCAAACATGTACACATTGTCTACATTTTTAAAGACAAAAGATACATAATATTTTTGGAGTTTACACAGTAACACTAAAGAAAGCTTAACTTAAATCAAATATATGAATAAACAGCCCATATTTGAATAAGTTTCCTCTTCTGAGAAAGCCAGTAAAGTCCTAAGAGCTCAGTTTCTGGAAACCTCATTTCTTAAACATTTACTCTGGTATCCTGCTTCTTTCCTGCAAACAGCCTACTACATATATCTGTGCAATAACTCATTTAAGAATAATGACAATGCTCTCAGGCAGTTAATCTCATCTGCTTCCCAAGGAAAGACAAATTGTGACATAGTGATGTTCGCGGCTCCCAGAAGTCTGCCACAGCCCTCCTCTCCCTGCATGCTCATGAGAACACCCACAAGTATCAATCCATTCAGTGTCCCATTCTTGTCCTGACGAGTAGCTGTTTACCGTTATTAACAAATCCCTGTTATGATGGTCATAGGTAATTAATGTCCTGGTGGGTAAAATTAGTGCTAAAGTGAGATTTAAAGAATAACTACCTCTATGAGAGTCATATTTAAAAAGACAGAAATGAAATTATCTTTCATTTCCACACAGCATGAAACTAGAGTGGTCACTAAGATTTGATGGGATCAGAAGTGACACCAAATGGCAATGACAAAGTACTATTAGAGCATGAAGAAAATCTCAATCAACCTGCCTCTTCCTGCTTCAGCCTTTTGTCCCCACCCTAGCCTCACCCCTGGTGGGGAGGGGTATTTAAACTCAATAATTCAAAGAAGTTTTTCTATGAAAGCAGATGGTTAATAGCAAGACAAAGTGTTTCTTTATCTGGTATGTTCTCTGTTTTGAGAAATACAAGGATCACCATAAAATAGGGCTTGATGGAGCACAGGGCATTGCAACAGGATTAAGTAGAGAAAGGAGTAGAAAAAGGGAAAGAAAAAGGATAGGGGACTTCTAGTACCTGTGAGAAGTTTGTGCAATATTGAGAAACAAATACTTATGAGGAACAAATACTTGTTTCTCAATAAAGAGTAAGAAAGGATTGCACTCTGCTTTGAATCCTAGTCAGTCATAAATAACATTAGATCTTTCCTGATGATGGGTAAAGTCTATGAATCTCTTCAGTGCATCATAACAAGGGCACACCTATCATAGGGAAACTTCACCCAAGGTTCAAATTCCAGCTACTCTCAAAGTTCAATTCTGGCTCCAGGATTGGGGTTAGCATGGGTCGCTGGCTTCACCTTCTCACTTAGGAAGATATTTAGCTTTTTGCTACCTCCTTCGTCTAACTAGAGAATAATGTTTACTTCAACATCTAAGAGGCAATGAAGCAAACTGCAGCTGGGTATCCCCACAGGCAACACAACAGCTCACCTTGGTTCCAGAACATCGGCCATGTGACAGCATTAGTGCAAAGCAAACCACAGCTCTATCAACTTCATCTTTTTTATAGATTAGGAAAACAGAAGTTTCCAAAGCCTCCTTATTAATAATAACTGATAGGAGGTACATGAAAGTCCAGCTATAGTGCCATGTTATAGGGGAGGACAGTGACCAGTGGGTCTAGCTGCAATTGACTGCTCCAATTAAAATAATATTTAACTTCAAATTTGTACCAAATCAGAGGTAAGGAACATTGGCTGGCATGCCTTTTGTTCATTCAATGATTAGCAAATATATATTAAGTACATATTACTACGTGCCAGTAATTTGTTATAGGTGTTAGAGATACATTGTTAAATGAGACTGACCTTCTCTGCAGCTAAATGTAGCCAAACAAAACCACAGTATTTCTGGAGTTTACATAGAAACACTAAGGAAAGCTTCACATCCACATAAGAAGGATTTTATATCCAAATAACGTTTCTATGTGAATCACTCAGAACATGTTTTAGCAAAGATACCATGTTCAGTTCCGTGATAAACAAGCTATGCAGTGTAAATGTAAACAAATTGTCCAAAGGACAACATAAGTATCAGGCAGCTTTAGTAGCATATAAACAAAACTTGCTGTTAAAAGGCCAGTGGGTGACTTCATGACCATCTCACCACAGCCAGACTCAGGCATTCCCATTTTACAGACGAAGACACAGAGAGGATATACTTACATAAGTTCATTCAGCTACCACATGTTGGGCCAGAATTTTTCCCAAGTCACCTAGTGTGCATTCTCACTTCAGGTCATGTCCCTGTAGCCCTTTACTCCTTTCTTCTGATTATCCCCCAATTTCTTCACCTTTGTCCATAATTGTTCTGAGCACATTTTAGTGTATTTACACAAATCTACATGAATTATTCATACCAACTTAAAACATAAAATAAAGATTGTTAGGATTTCTGAGGTTATTTGCAGTTAAATAGCACTTGAAGTATTCGCTTCATGGCCAGTCTAAGCAGCTGCCCCTCAGAGTTCTAAGTATTTGTCATTTGTTCCCAGAACCACTGCCTAAACCCAGACCCTTGGCCCTTGGTTTTCTTTAAAGAGCTAAAGGGCTGGTCATTCCTCCATGTTTTCTTCAGCCCCCAGTCTCCCCATTCCAGACAGCTATTATCTACCATCAACAAGTCCATGTTTACCTCTTGACTGCATCCTTTTTTAAATCTGAGGAGGTTTTCTGCTAAAACAGCTCAGTCTTGTTTTCACCTTGTAGGTGAGTGGTTCTCATACACTAGCTTGTCTCAGAATCACCATGAGGGCTTGTTAAAATAGATTTCTGGACCCCACCCCCAGGGTTTCTGATTCTGTTGGTCTAGGGTGGGGCTTGAGAATTTGCATTTCTAACAAGTTCCCAGGTGATGCTGATGCTGTAGGTCCAGAGACCGCTCTTTAAGAACCACTGCTCTAGTTCAGTGATGCTCAATACTGACTACCTATATGAGTCCTCTGAAGAGATTCTGTTAAATGGAGATATCCAATTTCTCCAGAGATTTTGATTCAAATGTCAGACTAGGGTAGGGCCCAAGCATCATTTTTTTAAAACTTTCTACATCTGTGAGAACAGGTAAAATTTTAAATTGTGGCAATACAAAATGCTGACCATGATACAGAGAAACTGGATCTCTCATATTTTGCTGATGGGGTTGTAAATGGTGCAGCCATGAGGGAAAATGGTTTGATAGTTTCTTTAAGAACTAAACATACACTTACCATACAATCCAGTCATTGTACTCCCGGGCATTTATTCCAGAGAAATGAACACATGTTCACACAGAAACCTCTACATGATAGTTCATGGCAGTTTCATATGTAATAGCCCCAAAATGGAAACAACCAAAATGTCCTTCAAAAAGTGAATGGTATATCTCCACCCAGTAATACTACGCAGCAATTGAAAGGAATGAACTACTGCTACAGGCAACAACTTGGATACCTCTCAAGGGCATTATGCCAAGTTTAAAAAAACAGATCTCAAAAAGTTACATACTGTATGATTCCATTTATACAACACTTTTGAGATGATTAAATTACAGAGATGGAAGACAAATTAGTGTTGTCAGGAGTTAGGTATTGTTGGAGGGGTGAGAGTGACTATAAAGAGAACACAAAGGAGATCTTTGTGGTGAAGGGATAGTTCCCTATCTTGATTGTGGTGGTGGTTACAGGAATCGACACGTGATAAATGACATAGAGCTATACCCAAGGATTATATCAATGTCAGTTTCCTGGCTTGGATATTGTACTATAATTATGTAAGATGTAACCATTGAGGGGGAACTGGTTGAAGTGTACACTGGTCTTCTCTCTACTTCTTTGCAACTTCCTGTGAATCTATAATTATTTCAAAATTAAAAGTTAAAAAAAAAAGAAAAAAGAACCTTACCCTGAGCAGCCAGGGTTTGGAAACACAAACACGGCTCTGGCTGAGCACAATCCTGATGCCCACCCCTATGCTTCTGTTTCAAGCCTCTGTCTTTCTTGAGGCCTCTGCACTGCTCTGTCCACACCTGGCTCAAATCTGTGTAGATTACTTCTTCTTTTACAATTCCCTATATTGGCTGACTTTTTCATATGCTGCTGTAGAGAATTAACTGATATTACCTATTAGGAGGGGCAACTGGGCAATATCTATCAAGACCCTTAAAAATATTTATACCCTTTCAGCCAGTCTTTCCCATCCTAGCAATCTATCTTAAGGAAAACACCAGAGATGCAGTCAAAAGACTTACTGCAGTTCTAATCACAATAGCAAAAAACTGAATGCAACCTAAGTAGCTAAATAAATGTAGACACATCCACATGCTAAAATGAGGCATGCTTTTAAAATAAAATTATTGATAAATATTTGCTAAATCTTATAAAGAATGATTCCAAAAACTGTATGTGGATTTTGTCTTCAGTTACGTTAATTTGTATTTGCAAAGAAAACATGCTAAAATGTAAATGGAGATAATATTAAGTGATTGGATTATAAGTAATTTTGGATTTTCTTTTTCTAAGTTTTTCTGAATTTTCTAATTTCATATGATGAGCATGAACTTTTATCATTAAAATAATGCTTTCCAAAGCAGATATTGCTTAAAAGTCACCTCTACAGGCTTTCAGAACGCTTAAAAAGAAAACCTTGCCCCTAAACATATATAGAAACACAGTCTACTTCTGTCCACACTTTATTTCAGGCTCTCTTGTAAACCTCTGGATTCTCCCAGCTAACACAAAGTCAGACTCTTTTCCAAATGCATGACAATGGCCGTTCATTCTGGCTCCCATCACCTACCTCACCCAACCTTCAGCTTATGCCCCTACCATTCTGCCATCTGATACCACCACAGTATTGCCTCCCTCCATCCCCTCAGATATGAGAGTACTACAGCTATTAAAAGAGACAAAGGGAGCAGTAATTTCTGTTCACATCTAATTAAAAATCTTCCATAAACACTGAGAAATTGTCCTATAGCTCTTGGCTGCCAATAAAAATTCCTTTAAATGAATACTTTCAATGTTTATGACTTAGAAATACAGTTTGAAGGGCCACAGTATTGTGTTATCAATTTCTTTTTCTGTAATTAAGTTTCTCTCTGGCAGTTTGAACTAGTCCAATGAAGGGCTTTAATAACAAAAATTGTTTGTGTTTTACTTTTCCTGGATTCAAGTTTTATTTTAAAGAAGAACACACAAAAATGAAGTTATCTCTCTTTAATTTAATTATATTCTACCCATCAAAATATTTATATAAATCTCATTAAAATATGAATAAGTATTTTTATGGTGCTTGATTTTACAGCACTCCCTGGGGTTCTTTTAAACGTCTTCTCTTGTATATTTTCTAGATTATAGATCGTCACAGTGCTGTCCTTCACATTGCCTCATTCATCTTAATAATCTAAAGATCTTCCAGTAATTACAGTTCAGAGATATACTTTCTGTTGGAGTTTTCAGCACCGCAAATCTGAATCTCTTATTTTAACCATCTGAGAAACAGATATACCCTAAAAGTGTTACAGAGTAACTACAACCACTGGAGTCCCAAATTCTAGTTCACCTCTCACATTCACTGCATTGACTTGGCAGATCAGTAACCTCAGTGTTCTCAGGTGTAAATTGAAAACACTGGATCAGATGATTTCTAAAAGCTGTCTGATGGATTCCATCTTGTTTTCTGAGCTTAAGATGCTTAGCTCTGTATAGATACAGGAAACTAGACTACTCCCGCTGTCGCAATCCATTTCCTAGCAGCATGGATCTTGGATACGCTTTTTTTAAGAAGTGAGATCAAGTAAGCGATACCTGGGCTTCAGACGCCAAAGCCTGATTCCTATCAACTCTAAAATGCAGAGAAACATGCACTTAAAATATTATAATTTAAGTTCAAATTTCCTCAAATCAGGGGCATAGCTTCTTGGATAGATTTATACTAGTGTAAAGCGTCAGGAGACCAATCTTGAGTTAGTTTTGGACTGATGGACAGTCATTTGACAAGACTCCAGTTAAACTTCAGAGAACGTTGTAAACTCACAGGGCACTTCCATTACAAAGTGCCACAATGACTGGCTAAAGACTTTTCTTTGTTCTTATTTGTTGATGATTGAAAACCAACCATGAGAAATCTCAGAAAGAGGGAGTGCCAAGAGCCTACACCTGATGGACAGGTTAATTTAGATTGCAATCCAGAGCATACATTTTATTTACAGTGAGTGAAACTTCGAGAAATTTTAAAATGAAGAAACAAATCAGAATTAAAATGTGGGGGTTATAATTTATACAGAGCTTCATTTTGGGTTTACCTTTCTAATTATTAACATAATTAGTACTAACGATTAATAATTTTCAGCAAGCATTGATTATCTACATTGTATAGTTCTTTGTGTTAGAGTATATGTAATTGAGAAGATATATATTCACTGTCATTCTTTCCACAAATATTTATTAAATGTGTATAACACGAAAAACCCTATGCTAAAAGAAACATGAATCTTAAGTAAATAACAATAACAACAACAATAATAGCTAACAATTATGGAGTGTCATAGCACTGTTATGGCACTGTCATAAATATATATATATATATATATATATGTATTAACTCATTAATCTTTCCAGCAACCCATGAGATGGGTAATATTATCACTTCCATTTTACAAATAAGAAACTGGAGGCATAGTTGCCTTGCCCAGGATCTGGGTTGCAGATCTATTATTTGGCATGGACTCTTAAGTTCAGAGTCTCAGGATCTTCACTACTATAATGCAAGTATTAGGGGTGAAACATGAAATTGCAGGGGTTTTTTTGGTCAAAATGGTTTAATATCATCAATTTCATATGGTTCAACCAGGTTTGCATGCATAAAATAAAAAGTCAGTTCTCCTAACAACAGGCTGTAGGAATTTAAAGGTGGTAGAAATAACCAAAGAGCTTGTGTGCTCAAACAAGGTTTCATGAAGAAGCTGGAAATTGATCTCAGCTTTAAAGGGCAGAGCTTAGATAAAGGAGAAAACAGTAAGTGTTTTCCAAGTGAGAAGCCAGGGAGGTAAGAATGTATGCATGTCTTCTGTAAACACTGACCTTCACTTGGTCCTTGTTAGAGAGTCTTACCCTTATCTCCTGCCTAATTTCAAGATTCCAGTGACCCCCAGTACCACCACCAACTAACTTTCCCTAAACAGGGGTGTTACGGGTTGAATTGTGTCCCCTCCCACATCCCAAAATCAAATTTTGAAGTCCTAACCCTCAGTACCTCAGAATGTGACCTTGTTTGGAAACACAGTCACTGCAGATATAATTAGTTATGATGAGGTTATTAGGGTGGGCCTTAATCCAATATTACCAGATTCCTTAATAAAAGGGGAAATTTGCCACAGACACACACACACATGGGAGAACACATGTGAGGATGAAGGCAGAGGCTGAAGATGAAGCACAGAAATGCTCTTTACAAACCAAGGAACACCAGAAATTGCCAGCAAACCATCAGAAGCTAGGCAAGAAACATGAAACACACTCTCTTTCACAACCCTCAGAAGTAACCAACCCTGTTGACACCTAGACTTTGGACTTCTGGCGTCCAGAACTGTGAAACAGTAAATTTCAGGTTGTTTAAGTCACCTGGTTATTGGTACTTTATTATGGCAGTCTTGGCAAACTATACGAGGGGAAACACAGGAGACCTTCATCTTCCACTCACTACTTGGGTGTCCTTATCTTTCCTCCCCTCCTCATCATGCACACTGGGAAGAGAGTCTTAGGAATTCCTCTGGCCTCCAAATCCTGAGCCTTGATCAGCACATCAGTCCTTCTCTCTCAATGTTTTATCATTAAAAAACTTGGCCATTAACCCAAACTCTCTTCTTTAAACATCTGACTTTTGCATCTTCCAAATTACATATTTCTGTGGTATAAGAATCTATTAAGATCTATTATCCCATTAGACCTGTGTCTACAGTTGTCTCTTTCTTAGTCTCAGCCTTTTTTTTTTTTTTTTAATAATTCTTTTTTTTTTTTTGCGTTACGCGGGCCTCTCACTGCTGTGGCCTCTCCTGTTGCGGAGCACAGGCTCCGGACACGCGGGCTCAGCGGCCATGGTTCACGGGCCCAGCCGCTCTGCGGCATGTGGGATCTTCCCGGACCGGGGCACGAACCTGCGTCCCCTGCATCGGCAGGTGGACTCCCAACCACTGCGCCACCAGGGAAGCCCCCAATAACGTTTTTAAAAATAAAAAATGAAATAGAAATAAAGTCCCAAATGGATTTAAACCTACAACTCTAAACTCAGAATCATCTGTTGTAATGATTTGCTCTATATATATATTTGCTCTATATATCAGATGCTAGCCCATTAGCTACAAAAAAAAGAATTGTTATAAGCTGTACAAATATTTAAGACATTATTTTATAGTAACATTTGTCTACCCAGAAATATCCAGATCCACTTCTAAGGATAACTATTCACATTTTTAAATAGAATATACCACAATTGCCTGAGGCAATTCAAAAAGAAGATAAATATATAGTGGACATGATTTAATACTTATAACAAGTAATTTTTAAAGCAAATTTACATGTATTACCTCATTTAATCCTCACAACAAGCTATGAAGTGGGTTCTACTATTACCCTGAAGAAAGTGAGGCACAGAGATCAAGGAATTTACTCTTGGCCACACAGAGAGTTAGTGTTATAATCAGGTGAAAAGAAATATTTATTGAGTGCCTACTGCATATGCAACAATACGTCATCTGGTTATCTTTTAATTTCTCTTAATTTTTGGTAACTTTGACCAAAACTGTGTATTTAAGGCATTATTATATCTTTTTTCCAGATCATACAACTGAGGCTTGAAGAGTCTATCCAATATGTCTTGTTCACATTGCCAGTAATTTGGGGGACAATACTTGAGCCCACTGGCAATGTCTTTGGAATAAGTGTTTAGTCTTCCATTAATTATATTGATCAGTCTCACTACGTCTTCATAAATCTTTAATTTTTCTTCATCTTTCTACTGATGTTACTTGCTCACTCCTGTAAGTATAGTCCCACTTAGTAATTTAGAACAAAGGTGATCTCTACAAAGGGCCAATATAAAAACAGCTTCATCTGTGGTTAAGTATCTCCTCTTCGAAGTTGACTTACTGCTTTTCTTCTTTGAGCTTTTATCCTGGTTGTAGGCACCAAGCTCATTTTTTTCTTATTCTTTGTAACCCAATCCCCCATTTGAATCATGTGTTGAGTAATTAGACCTCTGACTTGATTTCTTCATTCCAGTATGTTCCTTACTGGCATGAAATTCCTTCTAAATATCAGTATTTAGTATCAGTTTTTGTTGGTGATGGTTAACATTTATTCATTTTCAATCATTAGAGGTACAAACAAAGGTTCCTGAAATTCCTTAGGAGGCTTCTGTTGATTATACTATGAAGGAGACACCGTGCACATTCTTTCTGTCCTCTTCTCCTGCATGGATAGAGTGAGAGAAATCCCCACCATTGAAGAAATTTGGTCCCAGAAAGAAACATAATAATAGACTCAGACACCAGACTGAGGAGAAGGAGCCCAGGGCTTAATTACTCTGTATAGGATACAAACTAAGGACTGGAAGCATCATGCCAGTTCTTTGCATTGCCAACTCTTTTAAAATATAGGGTATTAATACAAAATTGAGTTATATCAGGGCCAACAGATCAGGAAATGATTGCCATTGAAGAAAACTAGTCTATTGCTCACAGTTCCCAAGAGGAAGGGACACACCATGCAAGACCACATGAGGAAAGAGCAGGGTTGGTCAGGAGGCAGAGGGAGAAGGGGGAACTGTAGGTAAGAGCCTTTATTGTGATTTCCATAGGAATAAAAGAGGTAACACAGGGTAAGCAGGCTTAGGATTGGGTATTTTGAATAATTCCAATGGGCTCTGAGGCATAGGGATTGCCCCTAGCTATCTGGTAGCTGGGCAGGTGGATAGTAGTCCAGATTGTGAGAACTCGGTAAAGGAGGTGGTTAGATTGTAGACTCAGGATTGGTTAGTGTGTATTGGAAAAGTGCACTCACAGGTGAATTCTTTACTATTTCTAGCTATTGGCTAACCCTAGGAGGGGCTGTTCCTCCAAGGCCCCAGATGTCAAAGCATCAGAATAAAGAAAAGGCATGGTTAATATACCAACTAGATGACCACTGAGCTGTTGAATGGTGGGTTTTTTTCCATTTTTAACTTAAAAAAATTTTTTATTTAAAATTTTTACCTTTATCATAATTTGCACGTGTTTTTATTTTGCTATATTCTAATATTTCAGAAGAAAAAAATAACTTCTCATGAACAAAGAGGCTTTTAGGAATTACTCGGTGGATATAGATTGCTTTAAAAAATAGTGAAAATCGCAGTATAAGTAACAATTATTTTACAAATTCATCATATACAGCATCATTGCAATGTTTGAACAGGATACGCAAATATGCAAATTGTATGGTCCATTTTTTAGGATATATGGAATTGTTGGTTACTGTGCTGCATAATAATTGCCATGAACAGTAAACATTTGGTGTAAATGCTTGAGGGTTGAACTGCATTAACTGAGACATTCTGAGATCATTCTCTGGGCAATGAAAAGAAGAATGGTTTTGAGTCTGGAAAGCGACAATCACGGAGAATCTGGCCCAGCCCTACCCGAACCCCAGCCCCTAACCCCAGCCCTCCTCCCTGCTGTCAGAGAAGTCTTGTTGACAATGCTGCTGTCCCCATGGTCGCTGCTCAGGTGGAGCCAGGAAGCGTGAATGCAAAAGGAGGTTAAAGCTCCATGAGCTTGAGGAAGAGAAGGCCTTGTTCTGCGGTCTGTGTGGGCACTGCACTTTGATTAAGTACCTGTCTTCAAGCCCCACAATCCACATTACTGTTCACAATTTTCTATTTTAGGAACTCAGAGCAGACTCACCAAGGGACCAAATGGCAGAAGCTAATTGCCAGCCAGTGCTCCCTATCACATGCACTTTTCCTATGTCCCGGAAGAGAATTTATGTCCACTGACATCAGCTGTATTTCTATGTGCTCTCGCTCTCTCTCTTTTTTTTTTTTTTTTTTTTTTTTGCGGTACGTGCGCTTCTCACTGTTGTGGCCTCTCCCATTGCGGAGCACAGGCTCCGGACGCATAGACTCAGCAGCCATGGCTCACGGGCCCAGCCGCTCCACGCCATGTGGGATCTTCCCGGACCGGGGCACGAACCCGCATCCCCTGCGTCGGCAGGCGGACTCTAAACCACTGTGCCACCAGGGAAGCCCTGTGCTCTCTCTCTTTTTCTGACTAGATCTAATCCAAAATTTTCCCTAAATCTAACATTTTACTCACCCAGAATTTTAGGGATGTTTCTGCAAATAAGAAACCACATGACTAGTCTCAAGCTTCCAGAAGTGATTATGCTTCTCACATTCTCCTGAATCCTGTAAAACACTATGTACTACTCAGAACCACAGATTACACTTCAAAGAAGTAGATTCCAAATTACACCAAAAAAGCATATATACATCTATATCAATGAGTTTCATAATTATGAGTCAGATAGCTGGGTTCAAGTTCTAATATATAAGAGATTAATGGGCAAATCAATTACCTACCCTTGCTCCCTCTTCCTCCTCTGTAAAGTGGGGGGAAATTATCACCTCCGCATTGCGATGATCAAATAAGATAAAGTATAGTTAAGTATTGCCTATACTGTAAAGAGGTGGAGAGAAAATACCCCCAAGGCAACCATTCTAGGGTTGTGCTTTACCAAAGCTATTCTCTGGCCAAAATCTTAAAGAGGAAAGGGTCTGGATGTTTGTTTTTGATAGAATTGAACAAGTTAGGGTACAAGGCCAACATTCACAAGCAATCATGGGTAGAGACAACCCTGAAGATATAGATTATATGGTGAAAATTTTAATAAGAAAGGGGGAGGATGTTGTATCTCTAAGGCAGCTGGGAAGCAAGGAACGGGAAGAACCGGGAACTGGTCTAGGTTGTGAAGACATAACAAAGAGCTGGGCCCCTGTATTTTCCCAGCAGTGCTACACAGGTAAGGTGCAGTTTTATATTACTTTCAACAAAGAGTTCCATTTACACTAAATATATATATATATATATTTTTTTGCGGTATGCAGTCCTCTCACTGTTGTGGCCTCTCCCATTGCAGAGCACAGGCTCCGGACGCGCATGGCTCCATAGCGGCCATGGCTCACGGGCCCAGCCACTCCGCGGAATGTGGGATCTTCCCAGACCGGGGCACGAACCCGTGTCCCCTGCATCGGCAAGCGGACTCTCAACCACTGCGCCACCAGGGAAGCCGAAAGATTTTGTTTTTTGTTCACCTCATCTGCCCAGAAAAACTTTCAAAGTGCTATGCTAAGCATTGTTTCCTTATGAGTTAAAATAAGTAATTCTCTTATAAATATTTAAAAGAACTCACCATAGTATGCCTTACTATAGCAGTACACATATCAAAGGAAATGTCTACAATCACAAATATAGAAATGTATGTGTAAATGTGCTCCAAGGCCTCCAGAACTACCTAAGTGCTACAATAGCTTTAAATACATTCTATCAATTTCTGGGACAAGAATCCCATTACAAAAACACAAACTGTTATTTAAAACAAAGACATCACTCAACCAAAGAAATGAGTCACTTCTTCAAAAAAGTAGATCACTGACCTGGAAAGCTGATACACACAGACACACACACACATACACACAAATATCTGCACATACTTGTATATTAATTATATGTCTATATAAACACATAGATACAGATTATATATAGATATTACATAAAAGTCTAAAAATTACATTTGACCCTTCAACAACATGGATTTGAAATGCAGGGGTCTACTTATATACGGATCTTTTTAAATAGTAAATAC
Organism: Leucopleurus acutus; assembly: GCF_964270905.1. Classification (NCBI taxonomy): domain Eukaryota; kingdom Metazoa; phylum Chordata; class Mammalia; order Artiodactyla; family Delphinidae; genus Leucopleurus; species Leucopleurus acutus. Next base: position 57,652,160 of record NC_139147.1, read on the forward strand.
TACAGTACTATACAGATGAATCTGTGGATACAGAGGGTCAAATATAAACTATATTTGGATTAACCCCTGTGTTGTTAAACAGTCAACTCTGTGCACATTTCTTTTTTCAATTCCATAATCCTTTAATGCAATTTTAAGAAAAGATGTTCCTTTTAAAGAAGCACTTGGATAGACATTAGAACAATCTGCTTGAGAAAAGGAAGCAGTAACTATTCTTAATACAATTTATAGCCCATATTTTTGATTCATTGAATATATAGTCTTGTTAATCTGGTGAAAAATTAGACAAATCTATGTTCCCTTAAAGCAGATGATTGTCTGAAACTAATTACAAAGTCAAGTGTTTGTGTAATTGTGTAAACATTTCTAATAAATTAGTCATTTTTCCACACTATCAAACAATTTGAGACTTAAATTTTCAGGTTTTCATCCCCTGATTGGCAAGTTATTTACTGAAACAAAACCCCCAAATCACTATACACTGTAATTAAATGCTTGCATATGCTTTGAAGATAAAGCAATGATTACAAATTATTCAAAAGCATTATTTTAGGAATAAGTCCAACAAATACACGGATGCACAGGTGTTTCAGGTAGAAATATGCCTCTTTTCCTAACCTGTCACAACAGCTGTAGTGATTACAGCTAGTTTTAAACACTTTCTGTTCTGGAAAAGGCCAACAGCAAGAGCTGGTGGCTCCTTGAAATGTAAACATATTCTAAGATTTTGTTGGTTCTGTTTTTATTATAATTGTCTTGTCTATTCTCTCCCTCTTTCCCTTCCTCAGAACAAAATATCAAATAGGTTGGTGTGACTGGAAAAACAGTCATCTGACAACCAAAAATTCTTAAAGTTGGTGGGTAAATATTCAGTATTAATGCCATTGTTTTCATTCACTTATTCATCTGTCTATGCATTCAGTCACCAAATACTTATTGAACAACTCTTACAAGTGCAAAATTATTGAGCCCAAAAAGATGTTCAGTTTTTTATCTCAATCAACTCACACTCTAGTAGGCACATAAGGGAGGAATACTATCCAATCACTGAAGAATTAAATTGATATTTAATTATTTATATTTAAAAATTAAATAATCTGGGAGAGACCTTCAAGATGGCGGAGGAATAAGATGTGGAGATCACCTTCCTCCCCACAAATACGTCAGAAATACATCTACATGGTGGAACAACTCCTACAGAACACCTACTGAACGCTGGCAGAAGACCTCAGACTTCCCAAAAGGCAAGAAACCCCCCACGCACCTGGGTAGGGCAAAGGAAAAAAGAAAAAGAGAGATAAAAGAATAGGGACGGAACCTGCACCTCAGGGAAGGAGCTGTGAAGGAGGAAAAGTTTCCACACACTAGGAAGACCCTCCAATGGCGGAGACAGGGGGTGGTGGTGGGGGAGCTTCTGAGCCACGGAGGAGAGCGCAGCAACAGGGGTGCGGAGGGCAAAGCAGAGAGATTCCCGCACAGAGGATCGGTGCCGACCGGCAGTCACCAGCCTGAAAGGCTTGTCTGCTCACCCGCAGGGGCGGGCAGGGCTGGGAGCTGAGGCTCCGGCTTCCAAGGTCAGATCCCAGGGAGAGGACTGGGGTTGGCTGCCTGAACACAGCCTGAAGGGGGCTAGTGCCCCACAGCTAGCTGGGAGTCTGTCAGGAAAAGGTCTGGAGATGCTGAAGAGGCAAGAGACTTTTTCTTGCCTCTTCGTTTCCTGGTGCGTGAGGAGAGGGGAATAAGAGCGCTGCTTAAAGGAGCTCCAGAGACGGGCGCGAGCCGTGGCTATCAGCGTGGACCCCAGAGATGGTCATGAGACCCTAAGGCTGCTGCTGCCGCCACCAAGAAGCCTGTGTGCAAGCAAACTACTTGGTGGAACTCTCAAACTACTGGTGGAAGTGTAAAATGTTACAAGTGCTTTGGAAAACAGTTTGGAAGTTTCTTTAAAAGTTAACTATACAGAGTCAGAGTCAAGATGGCATACTAAGAGGACGTGGAATTCACATCTCCTCACAACTAGGGAACCTACCAGGCACCAGTGGGGGACCACAGACACCTAAGGGGACAGGAGGAAACCCCAGCGACTGGGTAGGATGTGAAGTGTGAGGGGGAGTGAAGCGGGAGGAGAAGTGGAGGAGGGATGGGACTGGCGCCCCTGAAGGGCAGCTGGGAGCGGGGAAAGGATCCCATGCCTGAAGGGGGAAATTGGGAGACCATTGGGAGGGCAGAGGATCAAAAGGGAGCATGGCCAGGTTTCCCCTGCTCACTTGGACCCTAAGGAACCTGTTGATATCCTGGGCCTGATCCTCTACCCACCTAGGCCCCCTCCAGCCACATGGGTCCTGAGGGAGTGGGAGGAAGGGAAGGAGGATCAAAAGTAAAGGCCGGACCTCCAGGACCGGCACCCCTGAGAGGTGTCTGGGGGAGGGAAGGAGTTCCTACACCCAATGGCACCCACCCATGGTTAGGGGTCCAGCGGTGATGGAGGAGACCCTGGGGGAGATGGTGGGGGACAGGGGCACAAAGGAATGGAAGGGAATTCAGCCAGTGCTTTCCCTGTCAACTTAGGCACCAGGAAGCCTGCTCGGTTCCTGGGCCTAATCCTCTACCCTGCAAGCCTCCCTCCTGCCGTGCAGAGCCCAAGCCCAGCCCCTACACCCCCACCCAGGGCCCCACCTCTACACTTGGAGACCCTCCCTCCAACGAGCTGGGCCTAAACCCCACCCACACACCCTCACCCAGGGCCAGAACTCCACACACCAGAAGCCCCCCATTCGACATGCTGCCTCTCCCCTTTTGCGCAGGTCCTAAGCAGAGGCCCCGCCCCATGCTCAAACATCAGCCCCCACCCACCTAGGTCCCACCTCACACAAAACCCCACCCCTGCCTAAGTTCCACTCCCTACCTAAACTCCACCGCCATATTCGAGGCCTTTTTTTTTTTTTCTCGGTATGCGGGCCTCTCACTGTTGTGTCCTCTCCTGCTGCGGAGCACAGGCTCAAGACGTGCAGGCTCAGCGGCCATGGCTCACGGGCCCAGCCGCTCCGCGGCATGTGGGATCCTCCCGGACCGGGGCACAAACCTGTGTCCCCTGCATCGGCAGGCGGACTCTCAACCACTGTGCCACCAGGGAAGCCCCCAAGGCCTTTTTTTTTCTGCTCTTTTTTCCTCTTTTAGATTGGGGTCCTGGTCTACCTTGTTGATTCACTGTTGTTGATCCCTTTCTATATTTATTTTTCCTAATAAATCTTTTATTTTTCTAATTTTATTTTATTCTTTATACTTTGTTATTCTTCTGTTCCTTTTAGCTTGTTACCCCCCTTTTTTCTTCTTTTTTCTGTTGTGGTTATATTTTACGTTGTTGCAGTTGTTTCAAATAAAGTTTTATTTTTCCTAATGTATTATTTATCTTTCTCATTTTATTTCATTTTTTATTCTTTGATACTGTACTGCTCCTTTTTTCTATTTCTTTCTTCCTTTTTTTTTTTTACCGTGATATGAAGCCTGTGGGATCTTGGTTCCCAGGTCAGAGTTCAGGCCCGAGTTCCTGTGGTAGGAGCTCCGAGTCCAAACAGCTAGAATAACAGAGAACCTCAGACTCCAGGGAATATCAAGCAGAGTGAGGCCTCCTGGAGGTCCTCATCTCAGCACCAAGACCCAGCTCTATCCAACTGTCTGTAAGTTCCAGAGCTGGACATATCAGGGCAAACAACCAGTAAGACAGGAATGCAACCCCACACATCAAAAAAAAAAAAAAAATGAAATAACAAAAAAATTTCTTAGAGAAGAAGGAGCAAGGTACAAACCTACAAGACCAAATAAATGAAGATGAAATAGGCAAACTACCTGAAAAAGAGTTCAGAGTCATGATAGTAAAGATGATCCCAAATTTCGGAAACAGAATGGAGAAAATACAAGAAACATTTAACAAGGATCTAGAAGAACTAAAGAGCAAACAAACAGTGATGAACACACAATTACTGAATTTAAAAATACTATAGAAGGAATCAATAACAGAATAACTGAGGCAGAAGAACAGATAAGTGAGCTGGAAGATAAAATGATGGAAATAACTTCCAGGGAGCAGAAGAAAGAAAAAAGAATGAAAAGAACTGAGGACAGTCTCAGAGACCTCTGGGAAAACATGAAACGCACCAACATTTGAACTATAGGGGTCCAGAAGAAGAGAAACAGAAAGGGTCTGAGAAAATATTTGATGAGATTATAGTTGAAAACTTCCCTAACATGGGAAAGGAAATAGCCAATCAAGTCCAGGAAGCAGAGAGAATACCATACAGATACACCCAAAGAGAAACATGCTGAGACATATTAATCAAACTATCAAAAATTAAATACAGAGAAAAAATATTAAAAGCAGCAAGGGAAAAGCAATAAATAACAAGGGAATCCCCATAAGGTTAACAGCTGACCTTTCAGCAGAAACTCTGCAAGCCTGAAGGGACTGGCAGGACAAATTTAAAGTGATGAAAGGGAAAAACTACAACCAAGATTATTCTACCCATCAAGGATCTCATTCATGTTCAACAGAGAAATTAAAACCTTTACAGACAAGCAAAAGTTAAGAGAATACAACACCTCCAAACCAGCTCTACAACAAATGCTAAGGAACTCCTCTAGGCAGGAAACAAAAGAGAAGGAAAAGACCTACAATAACAAATGCAAAACAATTAAGAAAATGGGAATAGGAACATACATATTGATAATTACCTTAAATGTAAATGGACTAAATGCTCCCACCAAAAGACACAGATTGGCTGAATGGATACAAAAACAAGACCCATGTGTATGCTGTCTATAAGAGACCCACTCCAAACCTAGGGACACATACAGACTGAAAGTGAGGGGATGGAAGAAGATATTCCATGCAAATGGAAATCAAAAGAAAGCTGAAGTAGCAATTCTCATATCAGGCAAAACAGACTTTAAAATAAAGACTATTACAAGAGAAAAAGAAGGACACTACATAATGATCAAGGGATCAGTCCAAGAAGAAGATATAACAATGGTAAATATTTATACACCCAACAAAGGAGCACCTCAATACATAAGGCAAATGCTAACAGCCATAAAAGGGTAAATCAACAGTAACACAATCATAGTAGGGGACTTTAACAACCCACTTTCACCAATGGACAGATCATCCAAAATGAAAATAAATAAGGAAACAAAAGCTTTAAATGATACATTAAACAAGATGGACTTAATTGATATTTATAGGATGTTACATCAAAAAACAGCAGATTACACTTTCTTCTCAAGTGCCCATGGAACATTCTCCAGGATAGATCATACCTGGGGTCACAAATCAAGCCTTGGTAAATATAAGAAAATTGAAATCGTATCAGGTATCTTTTCTGACCACACGCTATGAGACTAGATATCAATTACAGGAAAAAAATCTGTAAAAAATACAAACACATGGAGGCTAAACAATATGCTACTAAATAACCAAGAGATCACTAAAGAAAGCAAAGAGGAAATCAAAAAATGACAATGAAAACACGATGACCCAAAACCTATGGAATGCAGTAAAAGCAGTTCTAAGAGGGAAGTTTATAGCAATACAATCCTACCTCAAGGAACAAGAACCACCTCAAATAAAAAACCTAACCTTATACCTAAAGTGATTAGAGAAAGAAAAACAAAAAACCCCTCAAAGTTAGCAGAAGGAAAGAAATCATATAGAACAGATTAGAAATAAATGAAAAAGAAATGAAGGAAACAATAGCAAAGAGCAATAAAACTAAAAGCTGTTTTTTTGAGAAGATAAACAAAATTGATAAATCATTAGCCAGACTCATCAAGAAAAGAAGGGAGAAGACTCAAATCAATAGAATTAGAAGTAAAAAAAGAGAGGTCACAACTGAAACTGCAGAAATACAAAGGATCATGAGAGATTACTACAAGCAACTATATGCCAATAAAATGGACAACCTGGAAGAAATGGACAAATTCTTACAAAAACACAACCTTCCGAGACTGAACCAGGAAGAAATAAAAAATATAAACAGACCAAGCACTGAAATTGAAACTGTGACTAAAAATCTTCCAACACACAAAAGCACCATGACCTGATGGCTTCACAGGCAAATTCTATCAAACATTTAGAGAAGAGCTAAAACCTATCCTTCTCAAACTCTTCCAAAATATAGCCAAGGGAGGAACACTCCCAAACTCATTCTCTGAGGCCATCCTCACCCTGATACCAAACCCAGACAGAGATGCCACAAAGAAAGAAAACTACAGGCCAATATCACTGATGAACATAGATGCAAAACCCGCAACAAAATACTAGCAAACAGAATCCAACAGCACGTTAAAAGGATCATATACCATGATCAAGTGGTGTTTATCCCAGGAATGCAAAGATTCTTTAATATATGCAAATCAATCAATGTGATAAACCATATTAACAAATTGAAGGAGAAAAACCATATGATCATATCAATAGATGCAGAAAAAGCTTTTGACAAAATTCAACACACATTTATGATAAAAACCCTCCAAAAAGTAGGAATAGAGGGAACTTACCTCAGCAGAATAAAGGCCATATATGACAAACCCACAGCCAACATCATTCTTAATGGTGAAAAACTGAAACCATTTCCACTAAGATCAGGAACAAGACAAGGTTGTCCACTCTCACTCTTATTCAACATAGTTTTGGAAGTTTTAGCCACAGCAGTCAGAGAAGAAAAAAAATAAAAGTAATCGAAATTGGAAAAGAAGAAGTAAAGCTGTCACTGTTTGCAGATGCCTTGATACTATACATAGAGAATCCTAAAGATGCTACCACAAAACTACTGGAGCTAATCAATGAATTTGGTAGACTAGAAGGATACAAAATTAATGCACAGAAATCTCTTGCATTCCTATACACTAATGATGAAAAATAAGAAAGAGAAATTAAGGAACCACTCCCATTTACCACTGCAACACAAAGAATAAAATACCTAGGAATAAACCTACCTAAGGAGACAAAACACCTGTATGAAGAAAACTATAAGACACTGATGAAAGAAATTAAAGATGATACAAACAGATGGAGAGATACACCATGTTCTTGGATTGGAAAAATCAACATTGTGAAAATAACCATACTACCCAAAGCAATCTACAGGTCCAATGCAATCCCTATCAAACTACCAATGGCATTTTTCACAGAACTAAAACAGAAAATTTCACAATTTGTATGGAAACACAAAAGACCCTGAATAGCCAAAGCAATCTTGAGAAAGAAAAATGGAGCTGGAAGAATCAGGCTCCCTGGCTTCAGACTGTACTACAAAGGTACAGAATCAAGACAGTATGGTACTGGCACAAAAACAGAAATATAGATCAATGGAACAGGATAGAAAGTGCAGAGATAAACCCACGCACATATGGTCACCTTATCTTTGATAAAGGAAGCAAAAGCATACAGTGGAGAAAAGACAGCCTCTTCAATAAGTGGTGCTGGGAAAACTGGACAAGTACATAAAAAAGAATGAAATTATAACACTTTCTAAGACCATACACAAAAATAAACTCAAGGACTTCCCTGGTGGTGCAGTGGTTGAGAGTCCGCCTGCCGATGCAGGGGACATGGGTTCGTGCCCCGGTCCAGGAGGATCCCACGTGCCGCGGAGCAGCTAGGCCCGTGCACCATGGCTGCTGAGCCTGTGCGTCCGGAGCCTGTGCTCCGCAACGGGAGAGGCCACAACAGTGAGAGGCCCGCGTACCGCAAAAAATAAAATAAAATAAAATAAACTCAAAATGGATTAAAGACCTAAATGTAAGGCCAGACACTATCAAACTCTTAGAGGAAAACGTAGGTAGAACACTCTATGACATAAATCATATTTGGACCCACCTCCTAGAGAAATGGCAATAAAAACAAAAAATAAACAAATGGGACTTAATGAAACTTAAAAGCTTTTGCACAGCAAAGGAAGCCATAAAAAAGACGAAAAGGCAACCCTCAGAATGGGAGAAATATTTGCAAATGAAACAACTGACAAAGGATTCATCTCCAAAATATACATGCAGCTCAATATCAAAAAAACAAACGACCCAATCCAAAAATGGGCAGAAGACCTAAATAGACATTTCTCCAAAGAAGCTATACAGATTGCCAACAAACACATGAAAGGATGCTCAATATCACTAATCATTAGAGAAATGCAAATCAAACCCACAATGAGGTATCGCCTCACACCAGTCAGAATGGCCATCATCAAAAAATCTACAAACAATAAATGCTGTAGTGGGTGTAGAGAAAAGGGAACCCTCTTGCACTGTTGGTGGGACAGTAAATTGATACAGCCACTATGGAAAACAGTATGGAGGTTCCTTAAAATCTAAAAATAGAACTACCATACAATCCAGCAATTTCCCTACTGGGCATATACCCAGAGAAAACCATAATTCAAAAAAGAGTCATGTACTACAATGTTCATTGCAGCTCTATTTACAATAGCCAGGACATGGAAGCGACGTAAGCGTCCATCGAGAGATGAATGGTTAAAGAAGATGTGGCACATATATACAATGGAATATTACTCAGCCATAAAAAGAAATGAAATTGAATTATTTGTAATGAGGTGGATGGACCTAGATTCTGTCATACAGAGTGAAGTCAGAAAGAGAAAAACAAATACCATATGCTAACACATATATATGGAATCTTAAAAAAAAAAAAAAAATTGTTCTGAAGAACCTAGGGGCAGGACAGGAATAAAGACCAGATATAGAGAATGGACTTGAGGACACGGGCAGGGGGAAGGGTAAGCTGGGACTAAGTGAGTGGCATGGACATATATACACTACCAAATATAAAATAGATAGCTAGTCGGATACAGCCACATAGCACAGGGAGATCAGCTCAGTGCCTTGTGACCACCTGGACAGATGGGATAGGTAGGATGGTAGGGAGCCACAGGAGGGAGGAGATATGGGGATATATGTATATGTATAGCTGATTCACTTTGTTATAAAGCAGAAACTAACACACCATTGTAAAGCAATATACTCTAATAAAGATGTTAAAAAATAAAATCTAAGCAGTGTTTGAACATAGAAAAAAAATTACATTATCTGGTATTTTCTATAAGATTTACCAGTACAGGAAAAAATGATTACAAAAGCTTAAAGTAACACCTAGATATTTAAATATTCTTCTTGGTGTACAATTTTATGACCTACGGATGTTAAAAACAATCCACCTACATAGGTAACAGCAACGATGTGGATCAGGATCAACTTGCCTGATAGGAGTTCAAAAAGCAATCACTGTTAGGCTAATTCTGCCTTCCATTCCATCCGCATCCCTCAAATGGCTGATATGAAAAAGATTTTTATATTAATTAGAAAGAGCACCCTCTTTTCCTCTTCTGGTGACCTGGTTTTCTATCTTTAGCAATCATATTTCAAAAGTAAAATTAAGACCTCTCAATATAAGTTAGAAAAAAATTTTTTACAAAAGCAATCATTCTAGAAATTTGAAGTCACCCAGAAAGGGATATTTTGGTATTAATTTTCCACCATCCAATAGGGGAAAAAAACTAGAGAAAAATGAACAATTTACAAGTTTATCTTTGAAGTATTATGTATGTATTGTAATAGCCAGATTTTAAAATCATTGCCAAATCAATATAACAAATACAATATTGTATAATCTTTGTTAAAAATTTCAAATTCTGAACCAAAATTTTCTCTTTAATTTGTTGACCTGGTGTAACTTAGTAGAGACTTGACCCCCTATTGCTGAAAATGCCTTTACAAAGATAATAGGTAATCAGTTTCTATAAATTGGGCTCTGGCTACCTAAAAGTAATATTTCCTACTTTTCTTTATTCAGATGCTTTTATGAAAGATGAAAGAATCAGAGGTGGAGTAGGGAATATGGATTTGGGAATATGTAAAGAATAGTGATTATGTGGGGCACAATAGGATGGAAGGATGCAGGGAAGGGAGAAACTGCATTAGCCTGGACATTCAATTTCCATTTGGAAGAAGGAGGAACACAGATCATTGTGAAGTTTCCACCACATGTCAGGCCCTATTATAATCTTACTTAATGTTCATGGCAACTGTGTGAGAGAGTATTTTTCCCCATTTTACAAATGAAAGAACAAGGATTAAATAAAACATTCAAGATCCCATAGCGACCAACCTGGGAATAGAATCCCTATCTGTATGATTCCAGGACCTGTCTCCATTCCCTTCTGGATAGGAGAAGAGGGATCTGATAAGAAGAGATTATTCCAGAAAACAGGAACTATTTGTATGCTCGTACCAGAAGACTCTGAACAAACTACAGAAATGTAGTTTATTCTTCAATGACTCAGTGATGTTTTAGTCAAAGTACTGGCTATTACATTGAATATTATTTTTTGCACTGATCTTTATCTTCTAGCATGGGAGCTTTCTCAATCAATGTAACCATTGTTAAGCCACCAAAGGAGTTAAGAATTCTTGTTCTACGCAAATAGCTCCTTGCTCTAACTACAAAATGCTTTTCATAGCCTGAGAAAATTCTGAGATATTAATGAGTGTATGCATGTGACGCCCCTTCAGTTCCTTGCAAAAAAGGGATAAGTATAAAAGTTATCTTATTCTCTTTTTTCTCCTTTTACTTGATGTCTTGCCTAAGATGACTGTGACTTGTTGATTCTGCTGATCTCCAGAAAAATGAAGCCACCCTTCAATGCCTAAATAAAAACAGAGGTCAGTTAATGGTTTAAGTTCTACCTCCTGGCTTCCAGGAAAAAAGAAAGGTGCTTTGATTTCATTTCCATAAGTTTAATGTGTATGCATTGTCAGATTAACTTAATAAGAATTCACAAACTAGTGGTAAGAGCAGGTGATGTGAGCATTAGAGAGATTGTCCTGACAAAATTTGAGAGCTACCTTTCAAGAATCCAGGAGGTAACGAGGGGGAACTGGGGAAATAGCTGTTAATGGAGCCAGCAATATTCCATGTGAACATATTTAATTTTATAAAACATTGAAGATTTCATCAATGTGGTGACCCAGAAGACAAACTCAGAGGAAAAAAATGTGTTTTTGACAGGGAATGGGTTGTTTGTAAGTGGATTTTAAGTGCACTAGATTTGTATGTATTTGTTATAATATTACTTAAAAAGTTAATCATGTAATTTATAATTAACAGGAGATAGTCCCTCTGGATCAAGAAAAGAATTTTAACTCAACATGTAGAGCTGTTGATTCTATTTTTCAACTATACTCAGCCTCTTTTTATCCTGTTCTTCTCTCTGCTTTCTCACCAGGACCTTCAGCTTCTTTTTCTACTGGTTTCTTTCCATCAATGTTTAAACATGATCAATGTGTCATTTGTCTAAAACAAATAAGCAAATAAAGCCCTCTCAATCCCACAACCTCCTTTACTGATTGTCCAATCTAACCTTTCATAGCCAACTTTTTCTTGAAAACATTTTCTTTGTGTTTTATACAGAGTAAAAAATATGTATTTCTCTTATGAAATAATGTTCTGCTAGTACTTGATGCATTCTTCTATTATAACCTTTATCACATTACATCATGATTGTTTCCATCTATATGATATATCAAGATTGCTTTCATTCATACATGGTTTGTAAGTCCATAGTCCCAATCTATCCTTTTGTCCTGCAATCTAACCCAAGATATCTCTAACTACCTATTGGACATCTTTATTAGGCATCTCATAGCACTCCGCACTCAGCTTGTCCAAAACTGACTCATCATCATCCCCCACCCCAAATTTCCTTTTTTTCTCAAGTCTTCCCTATCTCAATGAAAGACAGCTCCATCTACTCCATTTTCCAATTCAGAAATCTAGGTATCCTTTATTTCTCCCCACACTTAGTAGTTAACCACTAAATATTGCCAATTTATCCCCTAAATACTGCTTGGGATACCCATTTTCCTCCATCTCACTATCTCTATTCTAAGGCCATATTACCACTATTTTCCTGAATTACTGGAACTGCCTCCTTACCCTCCTATCTACTTTACAACTTGCTTTAGAATGATCTTTCCTTTCACTCCGCTGCCAAAATCCTTACCCATTGCCTATATAACAAACGATCGATTCTTTAAACATGGCTTGCAAGTCCCCACCTATATCTCCAGTTTCATTGCTTATTTCTACCTCCTAGACAAGTCTATTCTAGGGTGACACAGAGATTTTTTTCTCATTCTTTGACCTGCCACATTCTCATGGTGAGACCTTCATTTTTGTAGTTCCCACTCTTTAGAACAACCTTCTCCCATTCTCCCCTCCAACCTAAGAAATTCTTAACATCCTTCAGGTCTCTGCTTCTTTCTAGAAGCCTCCCCTTGGTGTGTAGACAAGTTTAGGTACTCTTCTATATGGTCCCATAAGCCCTTTATTTCTTCTAAGTTACTACTCATCAGACTTTATTTTAATTCTTATGTAATTCTTTAGCTTTTCCAATAGAGTTCATATTTTTTAAGAAAAGAAAGCACGTCTCTTCCTGATCTTACTCTATCCCCAGCTTCTAGCACAGTGCCTTACAATTAGTAGGCACTTAATAAAATTTGTATGTAAAGGATCATATCCAAAATAAAAAGTAACATTATTTAAGCATACAAATTCTTGATAGTTAACTCTATCACTTTCTTATATCAGAGAACACAGATTCAGATCCCTCTGAATAGCATGACCATATAATTGTTGATCCACACCAGGACATTTTTGACAGCAAAGGGGATAATACTGATGAATTAAAGATCAACAGGGGTAAACTAAGACTGCTGCAGGCAAGCCAGGACATGTGGTCACCTTCTCTTAGGAGGAAGGCTGATAACATAAGTAAATAAAGCACAAGCATGTCTGTTTTGTCTGGTGGTGGGGTTTGGGAATGTTCTATCGATCTGGAGATTGCAGTAACTATGCAGCTCCTGATAATTATTGCCATGCTGGAATTTAGACCTAGTCTTAACAGAGCTTCTGATTTATCAAGAAAAATAGAAAATCCTGACTTTATCTGAAATATCCTAATGTTTTAATATAGTCAACTCGTTTTAAAAGTTTTAAAACAAAACTTCTAAGTATGGACAGGAGTTAAAATCAAAATATGTAATCACCTGCATAATCCAGACACACAGACATCAGTGAAAGCCACTGCATAGGAGCAGGGTACTCCAGGCATTACACATTTAGCTGCTGAGTCGTAAGGAGGTTCAGAAAAATCCCAAGAAAGGAGCCCAGGCAACCAGGATATTAGGAGGATACTCAGGAGACCTGAAAGCATCTCAATATTCTAAATCCAGTAGAGCTACACCTAACTATCATTCCTGGTATAGATATAAGAAATATTTCATGAGAATCCCTAGAATGTTTGTTAAAACCCAAATAACTGAGTTACTTCCACATTAGTGTGTTGATTTTTATTTCCTACTCATTCATCACAATCACTCCCTAAATGCTGTCTGTGTTTGATTTGCCCCAATATTAGGTATTAAAGGTTCAGAATTTCATGCTCCCTGCCTCTACTACAGAGTTTTACTAGACAACTGCAAAACAAGTACCATTAGTTGCCAATGCTTAAATCATCAGTTTGGTGGATATAACTTTGGTTGGAAAGATTTAGCACAGCTTCTACCTCCCCATCCACAACTCCTCACCCACAATTTGCTCATTAGTGATATCTGTCTAATAGCATAGTTCAGTCTGCAAGCTTTTGCTTAGTCTGGTAATAATGCATTCGAAATGGTTTCATGATCAAGGACTGGATGAGTAATTGACCAAACAGCTTGTGTTATTTATATTCTCCAAATGTTTATAAAACAGATTTACAAACATGATTATGCTAAGGATATAATTAAAGAATGAGTCACAAAGAATCTTTGAGATCATCTAGCCCAGCCTCTTCACTTTACAGCTGAGGAAACTTCACCTGGGAGAGGCTGAACAATTTATTGAAGTCACACAGCATGCCAGATGCAATGTTTAAATTCTCTAAGTGCCAACAAAGAGCTCACCAGTGACAGAAGTTTCAGCATATGGGTGGGGATGGAGGTAACAGGATTTGGGAGAGGAGTTTGGGAACCAGAAGTAGTTATTAGCTGGTTACCAGATAGTATCTTTAAAGAGACAGATAAACTGCCAGTGACCTAACCACAAAGCTGAGGCAGACTTCTTGCTGAGGGATTAATTCCTTCACAGTCATCTGAGGAACAAAGTGGCATCCACCAGGAAATACTTCTGATCACAGATCCACTGGGTAGCGGAGATTTTTCAGCCTTAATTTTGTTATTTTATTTCTATCTCTAAACTTCATACTCTAGTCATTCACCTCCCCTCACAGCCTCATTTCCATTCAGTCTAAATCTCCCCTTTGCCTTTTGCTTTCTCCTTAATGATGTTTATCTCATTCCTTACCACCATGCCCTGGTATTCCAAAGAAATGTTCTAGTTCCCTTAAATTTTTCCATGGAATATTCCATTTATCTCCTCATCTCTACTGAAACCTGGATTTCCTGTAGCAGCACCACTTCCCTCAACAATTTTCCAAGTGAGCACTTTTTATTCTCCTTCTTGCTTCCTGTTCCACGGCTCACTGAGTCATCCGAAGCCCAGGTCATTCTTGAGTTATCTTGGAGTCCTGTCTTCTCTGTCTCCAAAATTGTGTTTCAAAAATAACTTCAGAGGCCATCTCCTCCTCTTTGTCTCTATAAGCACTGCCTAGTTCATGCACTTAAAGTTTCTAACTCAAAACGTTGTAATTGACCCTTGAATGATCCCTCCACTTCCAGCTCTTTCACATTCAGCCCATTCTCCACAGGGCCACCGAAGTTTTCTGTCTAAAGCACAGAACTGATAAAGTCACTACAGCACATGTGTCCCATCATTTACCAGATAAAGTCAAAATGGCTTAGCAGTAAAAATGCTTATATGCTTTGACTTGCTGAATGAAATTAGAGGAACTTATTCTTAAATAATCAGATATATGGAGAAATGTTTATTTTCAATAATAATGTTCTCTGTAGTGTTTTTAGACAAAACTCCCCCAAAATGAAATAAACCTGAATGTTCCCAAACAGAAAAACTGTTCTAAATTTTAGAATATTTATAAGGTGGATTATAATGTAACTATTAAAAATTATGTTTATAAAAATTTCTATTGCTAGCCAAAATTTATAAACCTACTATAACCTAACTCCCCAACTGATTACAGCTAAAATCTCTGGACAAAAATACAGAAAGTAATTAACTGAGGATGCTGAATAGTGTACAAAAGCAGATTAGGGAGGGACAGTCAAAGCTAGAGGAAGGAATCCATATGAGTGTGAATTTCCCAGGATTTTTCTCCTCTTTTCCCTCATGATATAAATTTGTGAGTGTATCCCAATCATAGAAATGTAGTGGTGACACCTAAGACGCCAAAAGAAACCTAACCTTTTGGACCAGTGACCAGGGCTAAAGGTCCTCTGCAAGACAGAAAGTGTACAAGAACCCAATAGAAAAGAGAGCTGAGGAAGGGAATTCCTTAATTCTATGTATAAATCAGCAAAAGTCCTGAGCTCATGTCTGAGTTGTGAGTGCATAGGGAAGACCCACAGTAATATAGAAAAAGCTTTGAGACTTGAACTATAATATAAAGCACCGCAGAGACTTCCGGGAAGATGGCGGAGGAGTAAGACGCGGAGGTCACCTTCCTCTCCACAGATACACCAGAAATACATCTACGCGTGGAACAACTCCTACGGAGCACCTACTGAACACTGGCAGAAGACCTCAGACCTCCCAAAAGGCAAAGAACCCCCCACGTACCTGGTTAGGGCAAAAGAAAAAGCTAAACAGAGACAAAAGGATAGGGACGGGTCCTGCACCAGCGGGAGAGAGCTGTGAAGGAGGAAAAGTGTCCACACGCTGGGAAGCCCCTTCGCGGGTGGAGACTTCGGGAGGCGGAGTGGGGGAGCTTGGAAACCGCGGAGGAGAGCACAGCAACAGGGGTGCGGAGGGCAAAGCGGAGAGATTCCAGCGCAGAGGATCGGGCCGACCGGCACTCACCAGCCGAGAGGCTTGTCTGCTCGCCCGCTGGGGCGGGCGGGACTGGGAGCTGAGGCTCCGGCTTTTGTCGGAGCGCCGGGAGAGGACTGAGGTTGGCGGCGTGAACACAGCCTGCAGGGCATTGGTGCGCCGCGGGTGGCCGGGAGAGAGTCTGGGGAGGGGTCTGGACCTGCCGAAGAGGCAAGAGACTTTTACGTCCCTCTTTGTTTCCTGGTGCACGAGGAGAGGGGATTAAGAACGCTGCTTGAGAGAGCTCCAGGGACGGGCGCGAGCCGCGGCTAAGAGTGCGGAGCCCAGGGGCGGACATGGGACGCTAGGGCCGCTGCTGCCGCAGCCAGGAGGCCTGTGTGCGAACACAGGTCACTAGCCACACACCCTTCCGGGGAGCCTGTGCAGCCCGCCACTGCCAGGGTCCCGGGATCCAGGGACGGCTCCCCCGGAGAGCGCTCGGCGCGCCTCAGGCTGCGGCACCACACCGGCCTCTGCCGCTGCAGGCCCGCCCCGCACTCCGTGACCCTCCCTACCCCCCGGCCTGGGTGAGCCAGAGCCTACGAATCAGCGGCTCCTTTAACCCCGTCCTGTCTGAGCAAAGAACAGACGCCCTCCGGCAACCTACACGCACAGGCGGGGCCAAATCCAAAGCTGAGCCCCTGGGAACTGTGAGAACAAAGAAGAGAAAGGGAAATCTCTCCCAGCAGCCTCAGAAACAGCGGATTAAAGCTCCACAATCAACTTGATATACCCTGCATCTGTGGAATACCTGAATAGACAACGAATCATCCCAAATTAAGGAGCCCTGTGGATGAAAGGCTCTTGGTGCTGCAGCCAGGAGTCAGTGCTGTGCCTCTGAGGTGGGAGAGCCAACTTCAGGACACTGGTCCACAAGAGGCCTCCCAGCTGCACATAATATCAAACAGCAACAATCTCCGAGAGATCTCCATCTCAACGCCAGCACCCAGCTTCACTCAACGACCAGCAAGCTACAGTGCTGGACATCCTATGCCAAACAACTACCAAGACAGGAACACAACCCCATCCATTAGCAGAGAGGCTGCCCAAAATCATAATAAGTCTACAGACACCCCAAAACACACCACCAGACGTGGACCTGCCCACCAGAAAGACAAGATCCAGCCTCATCCACCAGAACACAGGCACTAGTACCCTCCACCAGGAAGCATACACAACCCACTGAACCAACCTTAGCCACTGGGGACAGACACAAAAAACAACAGGAACTACAAACCTTCAGCCTGCAAAAAAGGAGACCCCAAACACAGTAAGATAAGCAAAATGAAAAGACAGAAAAACACACAGCAGATGAAGGAGCAAGATAAAAACCCACCAGACCTAACAAATGAAGAAGAAATAGGCAGTCTACCTGAAAAAGAATTCAGAATAATGATAGTAAGGTTGATCCGAAATCTTGGAGATAGAATGGACAATAGAATGGACAAATTGCAAGAATCAGTTAACAAGGACCTAGAAGAACTAAAGATGAAACAAGCAACGATGAACAACACAATAAATGAAATTAAAAGTACTCTAGATGGGATCAATAGCAGAATAACTGAGGCAGAAGAACGGATAAGTGACCTGGAAGATAAAATAGTGGAAATAACTACTGCAGAGCAGAATAAAGAAAAAAGAATGAAAAGAACTGAGGACAGTCTCAGAGACCTCTGGGACAACATTAAACGCACCAACATTCGAATTATAGGGGTTCCAGAAGAAGAAGAGAAAAAGAAAGGGACTGAGAAAATATTTGAAGAGATTATAGTTGAAAACTTCCCTAATATGGGAAAGGAAATAGTTAATCAAGTCCAGGAAGCACAGAGAGTCCCATACAGGATAAATCCAAGGAGAAATACGCCAAGACACATATTAATCAAACTGTCAAAAATTAAATACAAAGAAAACATATTAAAAGCAGCAAGGGAAAAACAACAAATAACACACAAGGGAATCCCCATAAGGTTAACAGCTGATCTTTCAGCAGAAACTCTGCAAGCCAGAAGGGAGTGGCAGGACATATTGAAAGTGTTGAAGGAGAAAAACCTGCAACCAAGATTACTCTACCCAGCAAGGATCTCATTCAGATTTGATGGAGAAATTAAAACCTTTACAGACAAGCAAAAGCTGAGAGAGTTCAGCACCACCAAACCAGCTCTACAACAACTGCTAAAGGAACTTCTCTAGGCAAGAAACACAAAAGAAGTAAAGGACCTACAATAACGAACCCAAAAAAATTAAGAAAATGGGAATAGGAACACACATATCGATAATTACCTTAAATGTAAATGGACTAAATGCTCCCACCAAAAGACACAGATTGGCTGAATGGATACAAAAACAAGACCCATATATTTGCTGTCTACAAGAGACCCACTTCAGACCTAGAGACACATACAGACTGAAAGTAAGGGGATGGAAAAAGGTATTTCATGCAAATGGAAACCAAAAGAAAGCTGGAGTAGCACTTCTCATATCAGACAAAATAGACTTCAAAACAAAGACTATTAGAAGAGACAAAGAAGGACACTACATAATGATCAAGGGATCGATCCAAGAGGAAGATATAACAATTGTAAATATTTATGCACCCAACATAGGTGCACCTCAATACATAAGGCAAATACTGACAACCATAAAAGGGGAAATCGACAGTAACACATTCATAGTAGGGGACTTTAACACCCCACTTTCACCAATGGACAGATCATCCAAAATGAAAATAAATAAGGAAACACAAGCTTTAAATGATACATTAAACGAGATGGAGTTAATTGATATTTATAGGACATTCCATCCAAAAACAACAGAATACACATTTTTCTCAAGTGCTCATGGAACATTCTCCAGGATAGATCATATCTTGGGTCACAAATCAAGCCTTGGTAAATTTAAGAAAATTGAAATTGTATCAAGTATCTTTTCTGACCACAACGCCATGAGACTAGATATCAATTACAGGAAAAGATCTGTAAAAAATACAAACACGTGGAGGCTAAACAATACACTACTTAATAATGAAGTGATCACTGAAGAAATCAAAGAGGAAATCAAAAAATACTTAGAAACAAATGACAATGGAGACACAACGACCCAAAACCTGTGGGATGCAGCAAAAGCAGTTCTAAGGGGGAAGTTTATAGCAATACAAGCCCACCTTAAGAAGCAGGAAACATCTTGAATAAACAACCTAACCTTGCACCTCAAGCAATTAGAGAAAGAAGAACAAAAAAACCCCAAAGCTAGCAGAAGGAAAGAAATCATAAAAATCAGATCAGAAATAAACGAAAAAGAAATGAAGGAAACAATAGCAAAGATCAATAAAACTAAAAGCTGGTTCTTTGAGAAGATAAACAAAATAGATAAAACACTAGCCAGACTCATCAAGAAAAAAAGGGAGAAGACTCAAATCAATAGAATTAGAAATGAAAAAGGAGAGGTAACAACTGACACTGCAGAAATAAAAGAGATCATGAGAGATTACTACAAGCAACTCTATGCCAATAAAATGGACAATCTGGAAGAAATGGACAAATTCTTAGAAATGCACAACCTGCCAAGACTGAATCAGGAAGAAATAGAAAATATGAACAGACCAATCACAAGCACTGAAATTGAAACTGTGATTAAAAATCTTCCAACAAAGAAAAGCCCAGGACCAGATGGCTTCACAGGCGAATTCTATCAAACATTTAGAGAAGAGCTAACACCTATCCTTCTCAAACTCTTCCAAAATATAGCAGAGGGAGGAACACTCCCAAACTCCTTCTACGAGGCCACCATCACCTTGGTACCAAAACCAGACAAGGATGTCACAAAGAAAGAAAACTACAGGCCAATATCAGTGATGAACATAGATGCAAAAATCCTCAACAAAATACTAGCAAACAGAATCCAACAGCACATTAAAAGGATCATACACCATGATCAAGTGGGGTTTATTCCAGGAATGCAAGGATTCTTCAATATACGCAAATCTATCAATGTGATAAACCATATTAACAAACTGAAGGAGAAAAACCATATGATCATCTCAATAGATGCAGAGAAAGCTTTTGACAAAATTCAACACCCATTTATGATAAAAACCCTGCAGAAAGTAGGCATAGAGGGAACTTTCCTCAACATAATAAAGGCCATATATGACAAGCCCACAGCAAACATCATCCTCAATGGTGAAAAACTGAAAGCATTTCCACTAAGATCAGGAACAAGACAAGGTTGCCCACTCTCACCACTCTTATTCAACATAGTTTTGGAAGTTTTAGCCACAGCAATCAGAGAAGAAAAGGAAATAAAAGGAATCCAAATCGGAAAAGAAGAAGTAAAGCTGTCACTGTTTGCAGATGACATGATCCTATACATAGAGAACCCTAAAGATGCTACCAGAAAACTACTAGAGCTAATCAATGAATTTGGTAAAGTGACAGGATACAAAATTAATGCACAGAAATCTCTGACATTCCTATATACTAATGATGAAAAATCTGAAAGTGAAATCAAGAAAACACTCCCATTTACCACTGCAACAAAAAGAATAAAATATCTAGGAATAAACCTACCTAAGGAGACAAAAGATCTGTATGCAGAAAATTATAAGACACTGATGAAAGAAATTAAAGATGATACAAATAGATGGAGAGATCTACCATGTTCTTGGATTGGAAGAATCAACATTGTGAAAATGACTCTACTACCCAAAGCAATCTATAGATTCAATGCAATCCCTATCAAACTACCACTGGCATTTTTCACAGAACTAGAACAAAAAATTTTGCAATTTGTATGGAAACACAAAAGACCCCGAATAGCCAAAGCAATCTTGAGAACGAAAGAAGGAACTGGAGGAATCAGGCTCCCAGACTTCAGACTATACTACAAAGCTACAGTTATCAAGACGGTATGGTACTGGCACAAAAACAGAAAGACAGATCAATGGAACAGGATAGAAAGCCCAGAGATAAACCCACGCACATATGGTCACCTTATCTTTGACAAAGGAGGCAGAAATGTACAGTGGAGAAAGGACAGCCTATTCAATAAGTGGTGCTGGGAAAACTGGACAGCTACATGTAGAAGTATGAGATTAGATCACTCCCTAACACCATACACAAAAATAAGCTCAAAATGGATTAAAGACCTAAATGTAAGGCCAGAAACTATCAAACTCTTAGAGGAAAACATAGGCAGAACACTCTATGACATAAATCACAGCAAGGTCCTTTTTGACCCACCTCCTAGAGAAATGGAAATAAAAACAAAAGTAAACAAATGGGACCTAATGAAACTTAAAAGCTTTTGCGCAGCAAAGGAAACCATAAAGAAGACCAAAAGACAACCCTCAGAATGGGAGAAAATATTTGCAAAGGAAGCAACGGACAAAGGATTAATCTCCAAAATTTATAAGCAGCTCATGCAGCTTAATAACAAAAAAACAAACAACCCAATCCAAAAATGGGCAGAAGACCTAAATAGACATTTCTCCAAAGAAGATATACAGAGTGCCAACAAACACATGAAAGAATGCTCAACATCACTAATCATGAGAGAAATGCAAATCAAAACTACAATGAGATATCATCTCACACCAGTCAGAATGGCCATCATCAAAAAATCTAGAAACAATAAATGCTGGAGAGGGTGTGGAGAAAAGGGAACCCTCTTACACTGTTGGTGGGAATGTAAATTGATACAGCCACTGTGGAGAACAGTATAGAGGTTCCTTAAAAAGCTACAAATAGAACTACCATATGACCCAGCAATCCCACTACTGGGCATATACCCTGAGAAAACCATAATTCAAAAAGAGTCATGTACCAAAATGTTCATTGCAGCTCTATTTACAATAGCCCAGAGATGGAAACAACCTAAGTGTCCATCATCGGATGAATGGATAAAGAAGATGTGGCACATATATACAATGGAATATTACTCAGCCATAAAAAGAAATGAAATTGAGCTCTTTGTAATGAGGTGGATAGACCTAGAGTCTGTCATACAGAGTGAAGTAAGTCAGAGAGAGAGAGACAAATACCGTATGCTAACACATATATATGGAATTTTAAAAAAAAAATGTCATGAAAAACCTAGGGGTGAAACAGGAATAAAGACACAGACTTACTAGAGAATGGACTTGAGGCTATGGGGAGGAGGAAGGGTAAACGGTGACAAAGCGATAAAGAGGCATGGACATATATACACTACCAAAAGTAAGGTAGTTAGCTAGTGGGAAGCAGCCGCATAGCACAGGGAGATCAGCTCGGTGCTTTGTGACCGCCTGGAGGGGTGGGATGGGGAGGGTGGGAGGGAGGGAGACGCAAGCGGGAAGAGATATGGGAATATATGTATATATATAACTGATTCATTTTGTTGTGAAGCTGAAACTAACATACCATTGTAAAGCAATTATACTCCAATAAAGATGTTAAAAAAAAAAAAAAAAAGCACCATCCGAGTTCCTGACTTATCCCTGCGTGGCACATAAGTGGCACAGACCCAAAGCAACGTGGCAAAGGTTTGGAAGCTAAGCTGATATTGAAACCACTACTAAATAAGGTGAGAAAAAAAATTATGATCTGACCCTAAACAAGTTAAATGCCTGCTCAAACAACAACAAAATTAAGAACATTGTCAACTGAATTTTAACAGAACCCAGACTCTCAAAACATAATGTTCAAAGGGTGCAGTAAATATCCAAAAGTACTCGATATACAAAAATTCCAGAAAATATGATGAATTAGGAAAAGAAAAAACAATCAACGGTTGCCAAGCACAAAGCAACTCAAAAATTGGAATTGCACAGAATGATTATTCCTCTATTAGTTAAAAGTAAACACACTAGAAATGAATGGAAAAATAGAAGTTTTCAGTAGAGAATTAAAAACTAATAAAAATGAAAACTTTACAACTAAAAAATACAATATGTAAATTTTTTTAAATTCACTTATGAGTTCAATAGGATGGAAACAGAATAGAATCTGGGAACTTACAGAGATATACCAACTGAAATTATCGCATCTAAGGAATGGAGGAGACTATATTAAAAAGAAAAGCATAATAAAGCTTTAGATACCTGTGGAACAATATCAAAAGTTCTAACACTTTGTCCCTCAAGTCCTATAAGGAGAGAGAGAAAAACAATAGTGTAGAAAACAATACTTGAAGAAATACTAGCTAAATTATCCCCACATTAGTGAAAGACATAGATTGAGAGATTCGAGAAGATTAGTAAACTCTAAACAAGATAAACTCAAAGGAAATTATGTCCAGACATATCATGACCAAACACAAATACCAAAGATAAAGGAAAAATCTTCAAAGTAGTGAGAGGAAAATGATAAATTATATTTAGGGAACAACAATTCAAAGGACTGCAGTTTTCTCACCAGAAAATAGTAAAACAAATATTTTAGATATTGAAAGAAAATAACTGTCAACCCCAAATTTTATTGTCAATGAAAATATCCATTAGACATGAAGGTGAAATAAAGATATTACCAGATGAAAGAAAACTAAAAGCATTTGTTGACAACAGATCTGCTCCAAATGATATACTAAAGGAATTTCTTCATATTTAAGAGAAGTAAAGCCAATCCTATACAATCTCTTCCAGAAAATAGAAGAAAAGGAAACTCTTCCCAAATCATCTTATGAGGCCAGAATTACCCTTATGCCAAAACCAGGCAACAACACTAAAAGAAAATTACAGACCAAAATCCCTCACAAACATAGATACAGAAATTCTAAACAAAATAATATCAAATGGAATCCAGCAATATATGAAGAAGATAATACATCATAACCAAGTGGTGTTTGTCTTGAAATGCAAGGCTGGGCAAACATCTGAAAATCTATCAGTGTAATTTACCATACCAACATTCTAAAGATTAAGAAACATATGATCATCTCCATAAATGTAGAAAAGTCTTTGAAAAATTTCAACATGCATTCATGATCTCAGTAAGGAATACAAAAGAAATTCCTTAATTTGATAAAGGACATTGTGATGGTTAATTTTGTGTTTCACAGTGACTGGGCCGAGGAATGTCCAGATTAAACATCATTTCTGGGTGTGTACATGAGTGTGTTTCCAGATAATATTAGCATTTGAATCAGTGGACTCAGTGAAATAGATTGCTCCCCTCCCAATGTAGTGGGCACTCAATCCATTGAGGGCCTGAATAGGACAAAAAGGTGGAGGAAGGAAGAATTTACCCTTTTTGTTTCCTGCCTGTTTTCTTGAGCTGGGACATCAGTCTCCTCCGGCCCTCAGACTGGAATTTACACTACTGGCTCCCTTGGTTCTTAGGCCTTCAGACTGGGACTGAAATTACACCACTAGCTTTCCTGGGTCTCCAACTTGCAAACAGAAGATCATGGGACTTCTCAGCCTCCTTCCCTCATAATTGTGTGAGCCAATTCCTCTAAATAAACAAATAAATAAATATGTGTATGTATATATATATCTTATTGATTCTGTTTCCTTGGAGAACCTTGACTAATACAGTCATCTACCAAAATACATACATACATTCATACATACATACATAAAACCATAGCTGACATAATACTCAGTGGTGAAGGGTGAATGTCTTCCCCCTAAGATCAGGAACAAGGCAAGGATGTCCACTCTCACCACTGCTATTTAAGGTCATACTGGAAGTCCTGGGCAGTGCAATAAAGCAATACAAAGAATTAAAGGGAGTACCGATTGGAATGGAAGAAATAAAACTTCATTTTCAGATATCATTTCCTACATAAAAAATATCAAGAAACTGACCAAAAAGCACTTATCACTAACAAGTATAACAGTCACAAAATACGAGGTCAAAAATGCCTAGGATCATCATCCTCAAAACTAAAGACACTAAAGAAAGAATCAAAGATTGCATAATGGAGAGATATATCATGTTGTTCATGAATTGGAGAAAATACCATTAGGATGTCAATTCTCTCCAAACTGATCAATACAAACTCAGTCAAATTCCCAGCAGGATTATTTTGCAGATAACTGACAAGCTGATTATAAAATTTATATGAATAAGCAAAGGAACTAGAAGAACAAACTTTTTGAAAAGAAAAACATGAAAGTTGCATATGGTTTGATTTCAAGACTTACTATAAAAGCCACAGTAATAAAGACAGTGTAGTATTGGTGAACGTATACACACATAGGTCAATGGAATGAACAGAGAGTGCAGAAATAGGCCCATATGCCTACGGGCAATTGACTTTGACAGAAGTGCAAAGCTGATTTGATGGAGAAATGATAGCCTATTGTACATATGGTGGTAGAACAATTAAATACACATATGCAAAATAATGAACCCAATACATTCCTCACATCTTATATAAAAATTAACTCAAACACATAGACCTATATATGAAAGCTAAAACTATAAAACATAGAAGAAAGTGCAAGAGAAACACTTTGCCCTGTGGGTTAGACAAAGGAATTTTAGATACACCAAAAGCACAACCCATAAAAGAAAAAAGTTATAAATTGACCTTATCAAAATATAAACTTTACCCTGTTAAGAGAATGAAAAACAAGCCACATACTGGGAGAAAATATTTGCCAATCACATATTTGACGAAGGACTTGACCCAGAATATCTAAAGAATTCTGAAAACTTGATAATAAGAAAACAGACAACCCCATTTAAAAAATGGGATAGAGTCTTGAATAGACACTTCACCAAAGAATATGGATCCAAATAAGCACATGACAAAATGCTCAACATCATTACTCATCAAGGATATACATATTAAAACCACAATGATACATTACACATCTATTAAAATGGTTTTAAAATACTGTTATCGTCAAGTGCTGATGAGGATGGACAGCAACCTGAACACTCATACCTTGCTTGTGAGAATGAAAAAGAGTATGTCCACTTTGGAAAACAGCTTGCCAGTTTGTTATATATCTAAATATTAATGATCCAGCCATCCCACACTTAGGTATTTATCCAAGGTAAATGAAAATTATGTTCACACAAAAACCTGTATGAATGTTTTAGCATCTTTGTTCGTAATTGCTGAAAACCGGAAGCAACTCAGATGTCCTTCAGCCCATATATGGATGAGCCATCTCTGGTGCATTCGTTTAATAAAATGCTAATCAGTGATAAAGAGGCAACAACATGGGTAACTCTTAGGTGATGCCATTGTATGATATTATGGAAAAGGACAAAATGATAATTACTGGTTAGTGATAAATTAGTGATTGCCAGTTTGGGGGCTGTTGGAAGGATTAACCACAAAGGGGAGGTATAAGGGAATTTGCTGGGGGTTGTGAGGGAACTGCTCTGTAGCTTGATTATGGTGGTGGTTGTACAACTCTATGCACTTATCAAAGTGCATAGAACTATGCACAGAACTATATATCAGAATGAATGACTTCTACTGTATGTAATTAATAAAATATTTTAAAATAACGTGTTTGGAAGAATGTTTAATTACATGGGAAGTTGTCATTAAAAATCAAGAAACAAAAGTATTTCCCAATTGTGTGAAGAAAGAAAATCAACAGAAGAAAAATACTTTATAACATTAGCCACCGGAGGTATCATGTCAGGATGGACAATTTATGGATGAATGTTATTTTCTCCTTTCTCCTTATCTTTCCCCAAACTACCTACAAAGAACATATACTGCTTTTAAAGTCAGAGAAAAATAGCCAATGCTATTTAAAATGAATGATCTTGGCTCATAACCGTAAATTAGATTTTCCATATATCCTATAGATTTCTCAAATATGTATATGTATACATGTATAAAAGTAAATTAATCCTCTCTGTCCCCAAATCTTCTCTCTTAGTCATCTTTACTATCTCAGGAAAGGTTCATCATCCATCCACTCTCCCATTTCCCCAGACTAAAATTGACCATTGGCCCTCCCTGTTTTACATCCACCCTCCCTACTCTACCCACCTTCCAAATTTCCTGTTGCTTTAACCTCCAAAGTATCCCTGAATTCACTTATTTCCACCTCTACTGGTACTGCCTAGGGCTAAATATTTTTCACTAGAACACTGCAACATTCTCCTATTACATTTCTCTTCGTTAAAGTGACCTTTTCACAATCAAACCTCCACTCTGCTATCAGAGGAATCTTTCCAGAAAACAAATTTGACCATGTAGCTCTTCTTCTTAAAACACACTGGTGGCTACCTATTGCCTGTGAAATGAAGTTCAGACTTCCTAATGTACGAAGTCCTTCATTACTTTAAATATTTCATTAATGTCTTATAATTAAATTAATAAATGAATGGGCAAATAGAACATATTACACTTGGAAGATATATTTGCAGAAGACATAAAAAGATTTGTTCTGGTCCCTTCAGCCCTATTCTCCCCACCCCCTCAACTTACAAGCTTCTCTTATGTTTCAGGAGGAAGCATTTAAGATCACAATAAGAAATTCCTGTTAGAAGAGGTTCTGTACTCAGGAAAATCAGTCAGCTCAGTACTTACTCTACACTCTGTTCTTTTCAACTTTCTCCCCTCAGGACTTTATTGGGGAAGGAGATCCAGAAACAGACCTACACATCAATTGTCCATTGTAACATTCATACGTCTCCAAGCACTCTCATGAAGAAGGGGTAAACTAAAGAATGACAAAAATGTTTCTTTATTTTCTGTGCAAAGGTAAAAATTAAGGTCGCTATGTTCTTTATAATTCTACTTATAATGATGTAGCATTTATACTTTGGTCTATTTTTTTATATAAATTTATTTATTTATTTTTGGCTGCGTTGGGTCTTCATTGCTGCGCATGGGCTTTCTCTCTAGTTGTGGTGAGAGGGGGCTACTCTTCGTTGCAGTGCACGGGCTTCTCATTGTTGTGGCTTCTCTTTGTGCTCTAGAGCCCTAGAGCACGGGCTCTAGGGTACGTGGGCTTCAGTAGTTGTGGCACAGGGACTCAGTAGTTGTGGCTCGCTGGCTCTAGAGTGCAGGCTCAGTAGTTGTGGCACACGGGCTTAGTTACTCCGCAGCATGTAGGATCTTCCCGGACCAGGGCTCAAACTCGTGTCCCCCGCACTGGCAGGCAGACTCTCAACCACTGCGCCACCAGGGAAGTTCCTATACTTTCTTTGGTCTATTAAAATAGCATTTCACATACTTATGTCCATTTGCAACCATATGATCTGATAAGATCATTATAAAAACTTGGTTATTGTAAGGTATTATATCAAATCAGGTACTGTCTCTTTGTATTATATATTTAGGTCTTGTACAATAAGCATTTATCAAAATTAGATGCGATATCAAGGCAGGAAATATGTCCAAAACAATATTCTTTCCATTAGAGTGGCACTTAGATTCTAGAATCCCCACTGTGGCATTTCCCTTACCTAATGAAAGCTGGAATAAAAGAGGTTCTTATTTATTACACATTTCTTGGAAAACTTCATGGTGGTCATCTCAAAACATGTGCTTTCCCGGGAAGCAGTGGCTTCAAAATTATAAGTGAATATTTCATATGTAATTCAGTAGACTTTGTTTAATTCAAACTTAATTTTATTGTGTTTTATCAACAAATAATATTTTGTTATCCAGTTAAATTACACATGTGATCTTTTACCTTATTTTCCTTTGGATATTTAATTAAAAAAAAGAAATGTGTAGAAGATCAACATATGCATATAGAGTGAAGATTTATTCAAGTAAATTTATTCATAATTGAATAGAATTTTAACATTTGAAGTAGGATTATAATTATGCCTTCATTATACTATTAAGTCAAAATGTAGGATGCGGATAATTATTTTAATGTGTATTTCTTTAACAATGACAATTATTAGTTTTTAAGTCAGAAAAGCATAAAGAAAACAAAATGGCTCATAAGTCTAGCTAATGACTACCATAAATAAATAAATAAATAAATAAATAAATTTAAAACTAATACATTCACTATTGAAGAATATTCAAATACTACCAAAAAAAGTATATAATGAAGTGCAAAAAATATTTCTTTCTCCACCCAGAGTTTATTGCTCAAAATATAATCACAGTTAATATCTTCAGAAACTCTCAAAATAGTATTTCTTCAAAAGAAATATACACTTTAGTTTTTTTGTCTCTACCATTTGGCTTATTAATATACTTCTTTGTTTTATGTTTCTAGTGGTTCTAGTATATAGCTTTAATTTTTCATAGTCTACACCAAATATTATTAGGCCACATCAAGTATATTTCTCTCATCCTGTCCTTTTTACTCTTGTCATACATTTCTTCTTATGTTATAGAGTTTTATTATTTTCATTTTAAATAATTAACTATCTGTTAAAGAAATGAGAAAAATGTCTTTTATATGTGCCCATATATATTCAGTATTCTTCATTCTAATACATCAACCCAAGTTTCCATCTGGTATAATTTTATTTAACCTGAAGTTAATGGTGGTGCAAGTTTGCTGATAATTAATTCTCTCAGCTTTTATTTGTCTAAAAAAGTATTTCCTCCTCCTTCATTTTTGAAAGATATTTTTGTCAGGTACAGAATTCCGTGTTAACAGATTTTTTTTCACTCAGAATTTTAATTATATCACTACCTTGTCTTCTGTCTTACAAATTTCTGACAAGAAATCATTTGTAGTTTGTTCATCTGAATGTATTGAATCCTTTCCTCTGTCGCTTTCAAAATTTTCTCTATGTTATTTGTTTTCAGCAATTTGATTATAATGTTTGGTGTGGTTTTTCTCCTACTCGGATTCATTGAGTATTTTTAATCTGTGGGTTTTTGGTTTTCACCAAATTTCAAACATTTTTAACCATTATTTCTTCAGATATTTTTCTATGTCCCCACCCAACTGCACATAAGTTAAACTGCTTTATCTCATCCTACTGCTCACCTATTCTGTGTTCATTTTGTTCGATCATGTTCCTCTTTGTGTTTCATTTTAAATAGTTTCTATTGGTATGTCTTCAAATTCATTGATCTTTTCTTCCACAGTGTCTGATATCTTGTTAATCCCATCTGTAATGGACTGACTTGTGCTCCATGAAAATTATATATTGAAGTCCTAACCCCTAGTACCTCAGAATGCAACTGTATTAGGAGAAAGGGTCTTTAAAGAGGAAATAAAAGTTAAATGTGGTCATTGAGGTAGGCCCTAAACCAATACGACTGGTGTTCCTTTTAAGATAAATTAGGACACAGAGGAAAGACTACGTGAAGATACCAGAAGAAGTTTGCTATCTGTAAGGCAAAGAGAGAGAGGCCTCAAAATGAAACCAACCTTACCAATACCTGATCTTGGACTTCTTACCTCTTCTAAATAAATTTCTCGTTTAAGCCACTTTGTTATGGCAGCCCTAACAAACTAGTACACCATCTAAACTATTTTTTTCATTTCAAATATTGTATTTATTATCTGTAGAAGTTCTATTGTGGTCTTTTTTAAAATTTTCCATTTCTCCCCTCATCATGTTACAACTTTCTTCTACATTCTTGAACATGTGGAGGGTACTTATAATCCCTGTTTTGATGCCCTTGTCTCCTAATTCCATCTTCTGTGTTATTTCTGAATCTGTATCTGTTGCTTGATTTTTCTCATTATAAGTCATATTTTCCTGCTTCTTTGCATGTCTGGTAATTTTTCATTGGACAATATACATTTTGAAAGTTAATGTTACATTTTCCTGGATGTTGTTGTATTTCTATAGTGTTTGATTTTATTGTTGCATATTGTTAACTTATTTAGAGTCATTTGTACCCACTTTGAGGCTTGTTTCTAAGGTTAGGTCAGGTCCAGAGTAGCTCATAGTCTAGGATATTTCAGCCCAAGTATAAAGCAATGCCTCCTGAGGATCTACCAAATCCCCTGCATGTTAAGAGATCTTTCCACTTTGCTGCTGAAATCACAAACTCTACTCAGCCCCATGTGAACTCCAAGAATTGTTAAGCCTATTGCCTTCCAGATGTTCTTTCCCCAGCCTTGGGTAATCTTCTTCCTGTTCATGTACAGGTTTGTACTCAACCAAACTTAATGGGGACCCTGACAATAAATTCTAACCACCTTGACCTTATCTGCCTCCTGAACTCAAAATCTCCAAGTGTTGCAAGCTGAAAATTACCTCCAACAGAAAACAAGAACTCAGGGTTCATCTACCTCATTTATTTCTCTTCTCTCAGGAATCAAAATTATGTATGATCTACGGTCCAACTGTGGTCTGAAAACCATTGTTTCATATACTTTGTCCAGTTTTCCAACTGTTGAAGGAATGGAAGGACCATATGTTCCCTATCACTTCATTATGGCTCAAAGTGGAAGTCCATGTTTTCTTTCTTAATTTTTCATAATATTATATTTAAACTAATCCTTTTATAGTAGGTGTACAATATTCCATTGGATAAATGTAATGAATTGATTAATGAAGACTATATTAAATAACATTCAGGTTGTAGGTAGCATTTTGCTATTAAAAATAGTGTTGCAATAAGCATTCTTATGCTTACAACACAGAATAATTTTGTGATATTTTCTTTTTCGACCAACTTCCTAGAATAGGTTTTCTGGACTATAGGGTATGAATATTCTAAAATAAAGATTTGCAAATTCCCCTCTAAAACTTTGCAAAATTAACACTACTCCCGGTAGTGTAGGAAAGCCTAAGTTTTACTACACTCTCCTCAGCATAAGAAAATTAACCTTTACCAATCTGAGAGAAAAAGTATCTTTTGTTTTGGTTTTCACTTATTTGATTATGAGCAAGACTTCACATATTTTGTGTTTTATCAGCCATTTATTTTTATTTTCTCTCAATTAACCACTCATATATTTGACCATTTTCTTTTTTAATATGTATGAGTTAATTGTGTGTAAAACATTTATGTCATATTTTTGCAACATTTTTCACAGTTTTGTCTTTTAACTCTGAGTTATTTATGACATACAGAAGTTTTAAATATTTATGCAATATTTTCAAATTTTTTAATATTTTCCATTTATAGTTTTAGGGTTTTGCAGTCTTCTTTGCAAGTCCTTCTCAAACATACACTTTTTTCACCTCTCGTAAAACCTCACAGTTTAATTTTTAAATTGTTGCTAATTTAAACTATTTTGTTGCAAAGAGTAAAATAGAAATTCCATATATTTTTTCAAATAATTATGAAGCTTTTTAACTCTATTGATCCCCTTTTCCCATCACTGACTTCACCAACCATCATGTATCATTAAAAGCAAATCCTTTTCATGGACTTTATATCTATTGATTTGTCTGGATATAATTTTCTTCCTAGTATTAGATTATTTCTATTATTGTAACTTGTTAAGTTTCAATATGAATTTTTTGAATTTATGTTCACTAATTTTCTGGATATATATTTCTTCTCTTATATCATATTTTCCACATAGCTTCATAGAAGTTTCAATATTTGATAGAACTGAGTCCTGTCAACCTCTACCCACTTTTCTTTTTAAAAATTTCATGGATATTGGGACAGACTTACTTTTCCAAATGAACTTAGCTTTTAATAAAAATTTATAGATTAATTTATGAAAATTTACACCTTGTAATTTGGGTTGTGCTATCAAAGAATATTGTGTACATTTTCATTTACTTTAGACTTCCCTTACATTCCTCATAACATTGTAAACTGTTCTAAAATTAATGCTAAATAATAATATACTACTACTAATATATATTTTATGCTAAGCTTATTACTATACATTTTGACTTTCTGATATCTGTATCAATCAGGGAAGGCTAACTTCTGTAACAAGAAATTCCAAATTCTCAGTGAGTTATCAGGATGAAAGCTTATTTTTTTTTCATATTACAGTACATTCCAGGATGGAGATCAGCTTTCCATAAAGGGATTCAGAGACCTAGGTTCCATACATCTTGTGGCTCTGCCTTGGATTCATCAAATGAATCTTCGGCATTTGTCCAAGAGTTGAGGGAAGATAGGAACTCATGGGCAAACAGTTGGTTCCAGGCCTAAAAATAGCACACATCACTTCTGTGCACATTCCACTGGTTAAGACTAATCATATAGCTCCACCCAGCAAAAGGATGGGAGATGTAGTCCTCCTTTGGGCCTAAGATGAAAACAAAACAATCTGATAAACATAAACAGTGCCTGCTGCAATAATTATTATAATGGGGAATTTTTCTATTTATTCTTATTTTTTAAAAATCAGGAATGGATATCAGATTTTGTCAAATAACTTCTAATTATTTATTGAACTAATCAACAAATCAACAGGATATTGTTTTTTACCTTTATATTTAAATGTATATATATATACACATATATACATTTACCTTTATGAAGTAGAATTTATACTTAGCATACACATACTTAAAATAGACATTTGATGAGTTTTGACATATGTACACACTGTAAAACTATCACGATAATCTAGATAATGAAGGTTTCCATCACCTCCAAAAGTTTCCTCATGTCCTTTTGTAATCCATCCTCCCTCTCACATATGTACCCAGTAATAACTGCTATGTTTTCTGTCACTATTGGCTAGATTGCATTTTCTATAATTTTATATAAATGGAATCATTCAGTATATCTTCTATTTGACTAGCTTTTTATGCTCATAAAAATTATTTTGATTTTCATCTGTATTGTTGTAGGTAACAGTTGCTATTGTTGTTATTTTGATTTTCACCTGTATTGTTGTAGGTAACAGCTGTTGTAATAACAGCTATTATTGTTGTTAGTAACAGCTTCTTACTGTTTCTGAGAAGTAGTATATTGTATGAATATACCATGCCTTGTTTATCCATTCACCTTTTGTTGGACATTTGGGTTATTTCCAGGTTTGGGCTACCATGAATAATGCTGCTATGATCATTCATATACAAGTCTGTGTTTCGAAATACGTTTTCATTCTCTTGGGTAAATATATAGGATAGAATGGGTCATGGGGATCAATGTATATTTAACTTTTTAAAAGAGCTTTATTGATATATAATTTATATACAATTCACCTATTTTAAATGTACTATTCAATTTTTTTAGTATACTCAAAGTTTTTAGTTTACTCACAAGTCAATGACCCTAGTGTAATTTTTTTTAACATTTTCATCACGCTTTTTAAAAACATGCCCATTAAATCACTTCTCATTCTCCATTCCCCCATCTCATCATCCCCAGCCCTAGAAAACCACTAATGTACTTTTTCATCTCTATAGATTTGCCTTTTCTGGACATTTTATACAAATGGAATTACACAAGATGTGGGGTTTTTTGTAACTGGCTTCCTTCACTTAGCATAAAATTTTCAAGTTTCTTTCATGCTGTAGCATGTATTAGTACTTCATTCCGGTTTATTGACGAAGAATATTTCATTCTATGATTATACCACATCTTATTTATCTATTCATCAGTTTATGGACATTGGGGTAGTTTCCACTTTTTGGCTATTATGAATAACGTTGGCATGAACACCTACGTACAAGACTTTGTAAATGTGCTTCATTCTCTTGGGAACCTACATAAGAATATAATGACTGGACTCTATGCTGTTTGTATAGTTAACTTTTTTTTAAACGTCTTTATTGGAGTATAATTGCTTTACAGTATTGTGTTAGTTTCTGCTGTATAACAAAGTGAATCAGCTACATGCATACGTATATCCCCATATCCCCTCCCTCTTGTGTATCCCTCGTGCCCTCCTTATCCCACCCCTCTAAGTGGTTGCAAAGCACCGAGCTGACTTCCCTGTGCCATGCAGCTGCTTCCCACTAGCTATCTATTTTACATTTGGTAGTGTATATATGTCAATGTTACTCTCTTATTTTGTCACAGCTTACCCTTCCCCTCCCCGTGTCCACAAGTCCATTCTCTACGTCTGTGTCTTTATTCCTGACCTGCCCCTAGGTTCATCAGAATCTTTTTTTTTTTTTACATTCTCTATATATGTGTTAGCATACGGTATTTGTTTTTCTCTTTCTGACTTACTTCACTCTGTATGACAGACTCTAGGTCCATCCACCTCACTACAAATAACTCAATTTCGTTTCTTTTTATGGCTGAGTAATATTCCATTGTATATATGTGCCACATCTTCTTTATCCATTCATCAGTCAACGGACACTTAGGTTGCTTCCATGTCCTGGCTATCGTAAATAGTACTGCAATGAACATTGTGGTACATGATTCTTTTTGAATTATGGTTTTCTCAGAGTATATGCCCAGTAGTGGGATTGCTGGGTCATATGGTAGTTCTATTTTTAGTTTTTAAAGGAACCTCCATACTGTTCTCCATAGTGGCTATATCAATTTACACTCCCATCAACAGTGCAAGAGGATTCCCTTTTCTCCACACCTTCTCCAGCATTTATTGTTTGTAGATTTTTTGATGATGGCCATTCTGACTGGTGTGAGGTGATCCCTCATTGTAGTTTTGATTTGCATTTCTTTAATGATTAGTGATGTTGAGCATCCTTTCATGTGTTTGTTGGCAATCTGTATAGCTTCCTTGGAGAAATGGCTGTTTAGGTCTTCTGCCCATTTTTGGATTGTATAGGTGTACAATACAGTGATTCACAATAAAGAACAAACGTTTTTAGTTTTGATGAAGTCTAATTCATCTTCTTTTCTCTTTTATACATCATGTCTTTTGGAGTACTATATAAGAAACTTTGTCTAAGGGCACTAAGATTTTCTTTTTATCATTTTTTTCTAAAAGTTTTAAAGTTTTAACTCTTAGATTTGCATCTTTTATCCCTCTGGAGCTAATTTTTGTTTATGGTGTAAGAGTTAAGTCCACTTTTTTGCATGTGGATATCCAGTTATTTCAGCACTATACGTTGAAAGATGATTCTTTCCCACTGAGTTGCTTCAAGCCCTTTGTCAAAAATCAGTGCACTTATATGTATTTCTGGACTCTATTCTAGTCTGTTGATTTATACATCTATCTTTCTGTTAATACCACATTGTGTTTGCTGAAGACCAATAATAAATCTTGAAATCACATGGTGTAAGTCCTCCAACATTGTTCTTCTTTAAAATTGTTTTGTCTATACTGTATCTTTCACATTTCCATATAAATTTGAAAAATAGCTTGTCAGTTCTTACAAAAAAAAAAAAAAGCCTGTTAGAATTTTGATGGACAGATGAAGACTGTCAACTGGGGAGAACTGTCATCTTAATGTTGAATCTTCCAATCTCTGAGCACAGTGTTCTGTCCATTTATTAGATCTTAATTTATTTCTCTCAGCAATATTTTGTAGCTTTCAGTGTATAGGTCATGGAAAGCTGCTTTATCAAATTTATAACTTAGAATTCCATATTTTATGTTAATGTAATTGCATTTTCTGATTTTTCTTTGCTAATGTATATAGATAATATATCCTGCAACATTGCTAAAATTATCTATTAAAGTACTTTACTTGTAGGTTTCTTAGGATTTTCTACATAGATGATAATATGTTCTGTGGATAAAGATGGCTTTTCTTCTTTCTTTACAATCTCTGTATTTTTTAATTCTTCTTCCTGACTGATTGAAATGGCTATGACATATAGTAAAATGTAAATAGAGGAAATAAGAGTGGACAAACTATTCTTATTCCTTTTTTTTTTTTTTTTTTTTTTTGGAAAAATCCCAAACCTTTCATTTTACTCCTCGCCTGGTTCAGCCCAGACGTGAGACACCTGAGCTTGGCAAACATGGTACAAATGTCCACCCAGGCCCTCAAACAGTCAGGTTAAGTGTGTGCAGGGGCGGCCCCTCCCCAACACCCCTCAAAGTGCATCGAAGACAGCCCCGTGTAGCCCCAAAGTGGAGCCCATCACACTCCTGACAAGTCCAGGGCCGACAGGCGGGGGGCAGCCACTGCTGGGGACCCCAGGCCAAGGGGACAGCTGCAAGGTTTGGCTTTAATGCAAAAGGCCAAAAACTATTCTTATTTCTAATCTAGGGGAAAAGCATTCAGTCTTTCATCATTAAATATAATGTTAGCTGTAAGTTTTTCAGGATACCCTTTATCAGGTTGAGAAATTTCTTTTTTATACCTAGGTTGTTGAGATTCTCTTCATCATGAGTGGGTGGTGAATTTTTTTAAAGGGTTTTTCTGCATCTATTGAAAGATCATATAGTTTTTCTTTTTTATTTAGATAATTAGGTGGATTACAGTGATTTTCAAATGTTGACTCCAACTTGTATTTTTGAGATAAAACCCTACTTGGTCAAACAGTTCTTGCTTCCCATGCCAATCAGTATTAACCATACCCTACTACTCTAGGCCCAGGCCTCGTATAATATCTACAACTGACCTTATATAAAATCTGTAAAAATCCCTGCAGGCATATTTATAAGCACTTGAGTCTATAGTTCCTTTGAATCTTTGCTTCTACTTTCATGATGGTTGGAGCAGAGAATATGGCCTTAAGGTACAAGTGGGAGAGAAGAGGAAAAAGGAAATACACACAAGGAAGCAAGATTCTACTTTAAAATGCAACCTGCCTTGGTATATTATACAATAGCAATACATGTATTATAATCAGAATAAAATGAAATATAAAAACAGTATTTACATGTATTGGCCATACATAACAGACACACACACTCAGATTTATTTAGAGAAAGATCATGAGACTGTATACAGCTTTGCCTAATAATCTCCTTTCTTGCCTTTTTTTTTTTGCTTTGTTTCAGTTTTGTTTTTGTTTTTCTAAATAATATCAACCATTTTTAAGTGTACAGTTCAATAATGTTAAGTATATCCACAATGCTGTGAAATATATCACTAGAACTTTTTCATCTTGCAAATCTGAAATTCCATACCCATTAAACAACTCCCTGTTCCACCCCACCCCCAACTCTTGGTAATCATCATTCTACTTTTTGTTTCTATGAATTGGAGCATTTTAGACACCTCATATATGTGAATTAAACAGTATTTGTCTTTTTGTGACTGGCTTACTTAGTATAATGTACTAAAGATTCACCATGTTATTCATGTTGTAGCACATATCAGAATTTCTTTCCATTTTAGACTGAGTAGTATTCTATTGTATGTACTTACCACATTTTTTCTAATCTTTCATCCATCAATGGATATTTGACTTGCTTCTATTTCTTGGCTGTTGTGAATAATGCTGCTATGAACATGGTGTGTAACCTCTCTTTTGAATAATACTATCAGGGATTTCCCTGGTGGTGCAGTGGTTAAGACTCCGAGCTCCCAATTCAGGGGGCATGGGTTCGATCCCTGGTCAGAGAACTAGATCTCACATTCATGCTGCACTTAAGAGTTCACATGCCACAACTAAGGAGCCAGCAAGCTTCAACTAAGGAGTCTGTGAGCTGCAACTAATGAGACCACCAGCCGCAACTAAGGAGCACACGTGCTGCAACTAAGACCTGGTACAACCAAATAAATAAATTAATTAAATTTAACTTTAAAAAGACTGTGCACATTGAACTACATACATGTCTAGTGGCCATGATTCACATCATAGTTACAACAAAATTGCTTAAAAAATATTATTATAATATCTAGCTCAATGTAACAGAGCTGTATTCACCTCTTTGCCAAACTTCTTCTACTGGATGGCCAGCATCTCTAATTAAAATTTTTTATTTATAATATTTAATAGATTAATTGAGTGATTCTCAATCAAGCATGGTTCTTTATTCCTTAGGATATTTGGAATCATGAGAGGAAGTTTTTGTTTTCACAATGACTAGAAAGCACTACATGTTTTTATTGGGCAGAGCCAGGATTACTAAGCACCCTGTGATGCAAGACAGCCCTGGTGAATGAAGAATAAAGACATACCAAGAGTTCTAACAGCACTTCCCTTGAGATGCATTAGCCATTAACCATGTGGACTTAAGTTCATTAAACTAAACAATGTTTAACTTTTTACTATGTCTAATTATTCTGTTGGTAAGTTTTCAAAACTATTTTTTTTAATAACCATTATTTGCTTTGCTGGCGCACAGGTTGTTACCTGCAAGGAAGATTCTTCCTAACAACAGAACCATTTCTTTGTGAATATGTCAAGGGAAAATCATATTTGTATTATAGGAAGAAGAAAAGTATGGGACCCCTTACTTGTCACATATTTTTATAAAGGATAATTCTGGCAAAAAAAAATTAACAGCAAAGTCAGCTTTGATAACTAGAGCTGGAGCATACACTGAAAATGAATTACTTACAGGTAGTAATTGCAATCTCCTTAAGAAAACAGGCCATGTTGGTTGGGATCATCACTGTACAGCCAGAGCCTAGCCGACAGAGACACTTAAAAAATATTGAATGTTGAAATAAGAAATAAGGAAAAAGAACAAGATAAATAGCAGAATGGAAGGATTACAAGTGAGAGACGTTCCAATTAGTCACTGATGCATTCTCGTGCTGGGTCCTGGGTTCTTCAGAAACACTGATGGAGGAAGGATGGAAGTGAGACCTAAAGGCCTCCATTGTTGGTATTTAAGTGCCTGGGGAATGAGTTTC
Organism: Leucopleurus acutus; assembly: GCF_964270905.1. Taxonomy (NCBI): domain Eukaryota; kingdom Metazoa; phylum Chordata; class Mammalia; order Artiodactyla; family Delphinidae; genus Leucopleurus; species Leucopleurus acutus. The sequence goes on from NC_139147.1 coordinate 57,691,652, forward strand.
AAACAGGCAAGAACTGAAGCCTTATCCTGTGATGGAGCCTGGCACTGGACTTCCAGGGGTGTCAGGTGGTGAGGCCCAATGGCTCCTCCCGAGGTTTCCTTAAGCCTCGGAAATGGGGATACATTTGCGAAGAATTTATAATACTGATCTTTTGAAGATAGCTTAGGGTTCCAAAAGTTGTGAATGTTAAAGTATTTTGAAGATGATAGTGTTGGGAGACTTCAAGATTTGCAGATGACAGAAACAGGAATAACTTCTATAGGCTTGTGGATGACAGGACATTGATATTGCTACCTGAATATTCTGCAGCCATGATAATCACACTTACTTTGTAGGGAAGTACAAAAAAGAAGCTTTTCAGGGAAGCTTTTCAAAAACTGCAAAGCTCAGAGATTCTGAATGCACTGGGGCGGGACCCAGGCATCTTTATTTTTTGAAGTTCCCAGTTGGTCTTTAGGTGAATTCTGGTGAATCCTCAGAAATAATGCATTGTGGATCATGAGGTCTGTGGCTGGACCTAAGAGCATTAGAGAAAGTACCCAGTGTTTGGGGGTAAGAATATTCGGAAAGCAATAGCTGGATAAAAGAGAATGTAGGTCATTTTGCATAATTTTATGAGTTATATTTCAAATACTGGTATCTTCCACATCCTTTAGAGGCTAGTAGATTTGTGGGAAAAGCACAGAATCTGCAATCATATACCATGGATTTAAATTCAGTCTTGTCCACTTACAAACTGACTCACCTTTAATAAGTTACTCAAACTCTCTCAACCTGAGTTTTATCGTAAAGGGGAAATAATAATTTAAAAACTGAAGAGTCACTGGGAAAGAAGGAATCACTGTAATGCCCATGCTAATGCCACTTATTGTTAAATTCTGAAAGGCCTTCCTAAGTAGAAGTCATTTTCAATTTAGGAACTTTGTCCACAGATTTAATTCCAGAATAAGAGTAAAGATGGTCAGAAAGCATGGTGATGATGAGAGCAGAAACGAAGGGGTATGGAGGCAGGAATCTGAAGTAAGGTCTCCATGATTCAAGGTTAAGGGGCCAAATAGGAGAGAAAAGTAGAATTTAGATACAAAGAGGATTTGAGACTAAAAAAAGATAACAGGACTTCCTCTGAGGCAGTTCAAAGATTAGATAAATGGAAGTTACAGAGACTAGACGAACTGAGTCACTCCAAAGCTGGGCTTTTCCTCTTTGTGAAGTACCTTGCAGGGCCACCCTTCCCACTTACCGCCCCATTTGTGCACAATTGAAGACCCTACGTTGGATGTTTTAAAAAGACAAAGGAACCATCATTTCCATTACAGCTTCAAAGGAGGAAAAAAATTTCTTTTCTAAATAACATGGCCAAAAATATTAAACAAGAGATTCCAGAAAATAAAAAAAAAAAAGAGAGATTCCAGAAAATAAACAAAGAAAATATAATCTTGCCCTAATGACCAGGAAGCACCCCAGCAGAGGACTAAAGCAGTTTATGCTTTCCAAAAGCTTGCACTGCCAGCTTGGCTACCTTAAAAACAGGACACTGGTGTCTGTGAAATTGTAAATAAAAAACAAGCATTCTCTAAAAACATATTATGGCCTGTTCATTTCAGACTTCTACTTTGCACTGAAGCATTTAGTTGAAAATAATTTGACCCTCCATCTGTGAAGCTATTGTTTTCCATGGCCTTGGTCATACAACTATTCAATGGTGGTTTTAGTTTCATCACCTTCTTTATTATGGTTTAATATCAGTGTTTTATTATCTATGTAGAAAGTAGGACTGACAACTGTAACCACATTCATCACATTTCTACTATGAGAAAGCATTTAATGAGCTTCATGTGAAATGCTACCTTGAGGAAATGTCACAGTTAAAACTGTACATATTCAAAATATGTAAAATCTCCCACCAGAAAAACAAAACCCGGTACACTTGGAGTATTATCACTGAGGTTGGCATTATTATGACTGTTGTTCAGTAGCTCCACGTCCCCCATCTCCTCATGTCCACGTATTGCTCACAGCTAGCACTGCACGATCACCCACTCAGTAGATGAAAAACATTGTTTGAATATGAAAGCTCACCCTGTGACAACACTTACACTCTTAAAGTCCTGCTTATTTATTATCTGCCTGCCACTTCTTACACTTCAAGCCCTTGACAGGGAGATCAGCTAGGTGGTTTGTGACCACCTAGAGGGGTGAGATAGAGAGCGTGGGAGGGAGGGAGATGCAAGAGGGAAGAGATATGTGGATCTATGTATATGTATAACTGATTCACTCTGTTATAAAGCAGAAACTCACACACCATTGTAAAGCAATTATACTCCAATAAAGATGTTAAAAAAATAAAATTAAATAAAAATTAAATTAAATTAAAAAAACCTTAAATGAAAGTTTTTCTATACCCCACCTTCAAGATATTTTGTGAGAGGTGATAATATTCAAAAATATTATATGATACACATTGTCTTTCTCTTCACTTGGCTAGAGGAAAACAAAAGATATAAAATAAATTTAAAGGAAAGAAAAATAAGAGAAATAGTACCATTTAAGCAGATTTCAGGTGGGCTATCATCTTAGTCTCCTGAAACAGACAGCATCCCAGCCACTCCATGTGTGGGGTGTGTACAGAGCCTAGGAGCTACCTGGGATGCTGGCACTCTGGCACAGCTTTTTCTGACTCTGATGTCAACCTGCAAAATAGGTCAGACTCTGAGGCACACCAGTAGCATGCATATAATCGTTACGGGAAATTTATGAGTTATTTACTCAGCAAGCTTGAAAATATCAGAGGATGAATTTGGCTCTTATTAGCATGAAGCCTTTTAAAATGACACTCAGGAAATTCTTTTCTGCTCTTTTATTTGCAATTCATCTCCTGAGTACCTTTGTACCACATCTTGAAATTACAGAACCACCCACAAATTTCATCCTCTTCTTTTAGACAAATATTTTTTTTGCCTTTCCTGCTATGCCCAAATATTTTGGGTGGGATGGAAATGAATGTCACATACCTCTTTCAGGCTGTAAGTACTTAATTATGAGATACACTCGGGAACTGTGGCACTAGCCATAGAGTCAGTCACGAATTTTGGAAGGCGGGGTCTAGATATAGGGAGTAGCTTTATTATTTTTTAAATTCGTGCTGGAAAACTAAGGCTCAAATGTGGTGATGTGGCATGAGGACTGGGAATGTTGTCACACTGCTGAAGAGCAATGGCTTTCCAAGTGCTCTACCCTCAGACAGTCTTCTGGAAAGTGAGTTGCATCACTCAACCACGGCAGAGGTTCTGTGTGAACTCTCCTCTGGACAGTGGCCCCAGCCACGAGAGCTGGTCAGCTCAGAGTTGAAATGGGCTTCCCCAGAGGCTCCCCACAGTAGCGCCAGTTCTTCCCAGGAATCTGTACCACCTCTCCTCCCAGCTGTGTGCGATCCACAGAAGCTATGGTAAGGAAGGATACACATGTCTTGGGAATTAGCTTAGAGTTATCAGAAAGAACCCCTTCTCTTGGGAGATGCAGCATAACAAAAAGGAAAAGGCCACAGAGAGGAGAAAATATGAAAGTGAGCTAAATAAAAATATTCCAATGCTAAGCAGAAGAAAAAGACTCAAATCTTGCCTGGCAAAGCAATCATTTGGAAGAATTTGAAATACTGTGGAGGGTCGAACAGAGTAAAGGAAGAAAGAACTCCAGTTCTCCTGGGACTCTGAGACCAGTTTAATCTTGGACAAATCAATTAGCTTTTCTGGGTTTCATAATGTGTTCCTTAATAACATTTGTGAAGTGCTTTAGAGCTAACAGAATGTTTTTATACACCTTTTATCTTGTAATCATCACTATACTGCCATGGAGTGAGGATGAGAGAAGGAGGAGAAACATCATTCAGTTGTTATTATAGATCAGGTTCTGTTCTAAGTGCTTTACATGTGTTCACTTATGAAGTAGCAACTATTATTAAACCCATTTTGTAGAAGAGAAGTGGAGGTGAATGGGGTTACATAATATAGTATACCTGATGACTCTCTGTGAGTCTTGACAGAATTCAAACTGAGTCAGTCTGGTTTCAGAGCCCCAAATCAAATGTATTATTATTGCTATGTTCACAGGTCAATGCTAAAAATATGATGACAGAGAAGCACTACAGAAAGAATTCTGCAGAAATTAAATCCTATTTTCTCAGCCTCCAAACTGCTTTCCTCCTGTAAATGAAGCATTGTTGAGAGCGCCATGAACTCATGTCAGTCAACCCATCTAGGAAGTGGCATCAAAGAACCCCCGCACCTTCTAAAAGTACTTCATACTACCCAGAACGCTGGGAGAAGTCACTGCTATTATTGTTTGGTTGATTAAACCAAGGCTTCCTATTTCCTATTCACACAAATATAATGAATGAGGTAAACAACTATAATGTAGTTAAATCTTAGTGATAGTGAAACACAGTGTAATGTTCCACAAACACCTTTTGGCTGAGTTGAATCCAGAATTTCCCTCTTATTACACTCCCTGGAAATTCAACTTGTAGGAGTCATTAAAACTCTTATAAAATACTCTGATTTTCTCTTTCCTCTCACATGGTCCTTGAAGTTAGGCATAGCCATGTGACTTATTTTAGCCAAATAGGAGCATAAGTGACATATGTCTTTTCTAAGCAGAAGTTTTAAGAATCAGTGTGTGATTAGCCATGTTCTCCTCTTTCTTTATGTCATGGAGACCAGCAAGGCTTTGCAGGGGGTGTGGTAGGACCTTAAGTAAGGAGACATGGAAGAGTATGCCCTGCTGACCTGCTTTAGATGTTTAGTGTGAATGAGAAATCATCTTTTACTGTGTTAAGTCACTGAGATTTGGGGACTGTTGTTACTGCAGTATAATCTAACCCTTCCTGACTGATACACAGCCTATTAGTCAGAGTTCAGTGCAAGAACCAGAAACCACTCTACATATTATTTTAGCATAAATGTTATTAACAAAGTGAATAAGGTGCTACAAAATCATTGGGAAGCTTTAAAGAGACGGGTTTAGGCCAAAGGGTACCAAACTAGCCTTCAGAACAAATCCATCCCTGGCACCTGTTTTTATAAATAAAGCTTTATTGGAACACAGCCACGCCAATTTATTTATATATTGTGTATGGCTATTTTCAAGGTACAGCAGAGTCGAGTAATTGCAACAGAGATAGTATGGTCCACAAAGCCTAAAATATTTACTCTCTGTGCTTTACAGAAGTTTTCCTATCCCTTGTTTAGGCTAAGCTTTCTGGAATGGCTTCCAACAAGATTCAGAACCTACCAACTTAGGAAGCTACTGACTCTGAGGCCACAGCTGAAGTTCTGCCAGAAGAAATAAGGCAATTATGCCCCAACTCCATCTGCCCAGAAACAGAGAGGAAGCTGAAGAACAGACACTGGAAAGCTGATGTATGAAAACCTGCCTATTTGACAGAGCTGCCAAAGATAGCATCTGCTTCACTTCTGCCTCCAAAAGTGCATGCAGGTAAACCTAATTGGTGGAACCCACTTATCCAGAATTTGAGCTTTTTGGCTGCAAGAAAGTATAGAGTGAATTTTTTAGCTTTCTAATTTCTTTTCTAGAAGTACAATGAAAGAGGGATTTAATGAACCAATCCAGAGTATTTGGCTTACAGAACTGTTTACTGTTCTCCTATTTCCGGGGGAGTCCATCCCCTTTCTAACTGCACATGAATCCTTGCAATACATACTTCCTTATTTAAGCTAATTTGAGTGCACTCCTTGTCATCATTAGAAAATAACTTGAAATCAAGTTACAAAAAAATAAGTACTATCTCAATTGTATAAAAATATACATATATGTATGCTTTGCATATTCATTTATGTATCATTCACAGCAGTTACTAGTTAACAAGTGGTTAATGATTGTACATTACATTAACTTGTCAAAAATCTTCTCAGTCTATCCATTTCTCTCTACATCAAATGAAATTCTCTCCATCTGAGTTTTAAGACAGTCAATCTGGCCCTATTCTATCAAACCATGTGACTATTAACTCTTAACTAGGTTTCCCTGACTCTGATCAGACTGGTCAGACTGCTTACCTTCTATAAATTGTATCTTCCCCAATGTTTTCCTTCCTTTCCCCTTTCCTTTCCCTCCAGCCCATCTAAATTCTTCAGAGCCAATTCTTTAAGCAGCTGTCTATGTTTGTTGTCTCAGTTCCACCCTGACATCCAGTTCCATCAGTCCTTGGGACAGCAAAGTCATCCACATCATTGAATTAGTGAACATTATAGTCCTCCTAATACTTGACCCCTCATCCACATTTGAAACTGTCAGCTGCTCCTTCCTTGTGACCATACTCTTTGCCCTAAGTTTCTGTGACAACACCCTTGTCTGCTGTGCTCCCCTCACCTCTGCTGGTAAGCTTGCTATCATCCTGTCTTAGTCAGAACAGGCTGCCACAACAAAATACCACAGACTGGGTGACTTAGACAACAGAAAACAGAAATTTATTTTCTCACAGTTCTGGAGGCTAAAAATCCAAGACCAAGTTGCCAGAAAATTCTACTTGTGGTGAGAGCTCTCTTCTTGGCTTGCAGACAGCTGCCTTCTTGCTGTGACTTCACATAGCCTCTTCTCTGTGCATTTTTGGAGAGAAAGCTCTGATGTCTCTTCCTCTTCTTGTAAAGATACCATTCTATCATATTAGGGTCCCATTTTTATGACCTCTTTTAACCTTAATTACCTCCCTAAAGGCCCTTTATACCAACACTGTCACATTAGGGGTTAGGGTTTCACCATATGAATCGAGGGAGGAGAGACAGTACACAACCTAGTCCATCAAATTTCCATCTAGGTACTGATGGTTTCTCAAGCCTCTGACCTAGGCTCTGCCCTCTCTGTATTCTCTTCCTTAGGTGAGTTTGTCCAAGATGATAGAATCAATTACCGTCCTCACACTAATGATTCACTGTGGTTTATGGTCTAGACATGAGGAAGCTTAGTCTCCCTCACTCCTTTTGTTTTCTTCCATACGGAGGATGCCCATTCATAAAACACTCCTGGCTTCTCTATAATCCCTTCTTTTTCTTCCCCAAGGAAGGAGAGATTATTTTTCAAATGCTAATTTTGAGAAGAATAAACCAGGAATGCTTAGGTCAGCATTTTTTCTTTCTTTTTAGAAAACAGACAAAAAGAGCATATATTCTGTTCTCTTCTTTGGTTCTGTAAGTTTCCAGGCATGGGGTCTACCCATGTATGGTACAGCACTACCTGGGACAGGTGGAGTAAGTTCATCTATTTGTGGGGTTCACTATTAATAAACAGTGCCCACAGTAAGAAGCCATGTTCAGCAATATGTCTTATTAGTAAGAAAAACAGTTTAGTTCTCCATCTTACCTTTAGATTTCTCTCTCACTTAAATTTGAAATTTAATAGGGAAAGTGACTCTCTATATTGGGTCAACACACAACTCTCATAGAATGAGTTCTGTTCTCAGATCATCCACCTTACACACTTCAAAAATTTTTATTGAACTATGTACAGATACTATACTATGTACTGAAAATACATACATATATTCTCAACGAATAAGAAAGCTATCTCTTGCTTATTCATTTATTCATTTGATCAACAATTATATGTTGAGCATCTGCTCTATGTGCTTGAGATACATAAATTAAAACAAATGGATTATGACAAAAAGGGTTCTTCCTATGTTTTCCTCTAAGAGTTTTATAGTATCTGGTCTTAAATTTAAGTTTTTAATCCATTTTGAGTTTATTTTTGTGTACGGTGTTAGGTAGTGTTCTAATTTCATTCTTTTACATGTAGCTGTCCAGTTTTCTCAGCACCACTTATTGAAGAGGCTGTCTTTTCTCCATTGTATGTTCTTACCTCCTTTGTTGTAAATTAGGTGTCCATATGTATGTGGGTTTACCTCTGGTCATTCTATCTTGTACCATTGATCTATATTTCTGTTCTTGTGCCAGTATCATACTGTCTTGATTACTGTAGCTTTGTGGTATAGTTTGAAGTCGGGGAGCCTGATTCCTCCAGCTCCGTTTTTCTTTCTCAAGATTGCTTTGGCTGTTCGGGGTCTTTTGTGTTTCTGTAAGAATTGACAATTTTTTGTTCTAATTCTGTGAAGAATGCCTTGGTAGTTTGATAGAGATTGCACTGAATCTGTAGATTGCTTTGGGTAGTATAGTTATTTTCACAATATTGTTTCTTCCAGTCGGTGCTTTGTGATGACCTAGAGGGGTGGGACAGGGAGAATGGGAGGGAGGCTCAAGAGGGAGGGGATATGGGGACATGTATATGCATATAGCTGATTCGCTTTGTTGTGCAACAGAAACAACACAGTATTGTGAAGCAATTATACTCCAATAAAGATGTATTAAAAAATAAAAAAAAATTTTAATGGAAACAGATGCATATACTTGTGGAACTTTATCTTATTAGGTGAAGAGAAACAACAAATATAACAAATGAACTACATGATATATTAGAAGTGTTAGGTGAAACAACAACAAAAAAGAAACAATAGAGGAGAGTTAGGAGACCAGGATAGTTGAGACTGTGTTGTGATTTTTAATAGGTTGATCAAGGTAAGTCTTGTTGAGTGGTTGACATTTGAGCAAGAAGTGGAAGGAGGTAAGGAGTTAGCCTTGTAAATACCTGGAGAAACTGTATTTAGACAGAACAGCCAGGGCAAAGGCTTGGATGACAGCATGCCTGGAATGCTGTGGGAACTGTAAGGACCTATGTAGCTGGAGTAGAGGGAGCAAAGGGGAGAAATATACGAGGTGTGGGTAGACACAATCTTGAGGCCAGAGCGAGTCATGCCTTTCAGGCCATTATAAGGACTTTGGTATTTAATGGAATCAGTCTGGCTGCTGTGTTAAGAATGACTCATTGCAGGGAGGATAGAATCTGGGACACCAGTTAGTGGCTTTTTCTGAGAGAGGAGAGTGGCTCAGGCCAGGCTGGAAGCAGTGGAGGTGGCAAAAAAATAGTCAGATTCCGAGTATAGTTTGACATTAAAGCCAGCAGGATTCCCTGAACAATTGGATATGAGGTGTTAGAAAAAAGATATAAGTGAAATCAAAGTTGCTTTTGCTTTTGTTTTTCAAATTTTAGCGTTCCATCTTATTTTCTCTTTTGGCTTTTATTTTGCTCTATTTCTTTGAATTAATTACTGTTTTACTTGTTTCTTTAGGAATTATGATATGTATCCTTTATTTATCATAGTGTATTTAGAATACTATTGTTATCACTGCACATGAAATGTAAGAACGTTTGAACAGTATAATTCCATTTACTCCCATCCTTTATACTACTGACATCATAAGTTTTACTTGTTTCTATATTGTAAGTTTTACTTGTTTCTACATTGTAAATGTCATAAGAAAAAAATTTTTGTTTTAAACCATCAGTTGTCCATTAAAGAAATCACAAGAAGAAAAACATAGATAGTTGTTTATACTTACCGATAGATGTACCATTTCCCAAACACATTATTCCTGCCTGTAGATCTGAATTTCCATCTGGTGTTATTTTCTTTCCTCCTGAAGAACTTTCTTGAGTATTTCATATAGTACAGGTCTGTTGACAACAAATTCTGCCAGTTTTTTTTTTTTTTTTTTTGTGGTACACGGGCCTCTCACTGCTGTGGTCTCTCCCATTGCGGAGCACAGGCTCCGGACGCGCAGGCTCAGCGGCCATGGCTCACGGGCCTAGCCGCTCCGCGGCATGTGGGATCTTCCTGGACGGGGGCACGAACCTGCGTCCCCTGCATCGGCAGGCGGACTCTCAACCACTGCGCCACCAGGGAAGCCCATGCCAGATTTTCTATATCAAAAAAATAATCTTTATTTTACCCTCATTTGTGAAGGATGTTTTCAGTGACTATAGAATCTGAGTTGACAATATTTTTTTTCAGCACTTTAAGGGTGTTGTTCTTATCATTATTCCCCTGTATGCGTTTTTCTCCTCCAGCTATTTTTTATGATTTCAAAGGTTTTTGAAACCTTCTGTTTTTAGCAGTTTGATTGTGATGCACATTGGTGTGGCTTTCTTTTTATGTGTCCTGCTTGGGGTCTGCTGAGTTTCTTACATCTGTAGGTTAATGTTTTTATCAAATTTGGGGAAAGTTTGACCATTATTTCTTTAAATATTCTTCTGTCTCCTGTTCACTCTTTCCCTCTGGGACTCCAATTTCATGTCTATTATACCTCCTGATATTCAATAGGTCACTGAGACTCTATTCCTTTTTGTTGCGGTTGATGATAATCCTTTTTTTCTCTCTCCTATTGCATCATTTTATATTATTATTTCCTATAAATTCTTATTAAAATTTTTTCCAAGTATATGTCATGTTTAACAATCAATTCCAACAGCCAGACATTCCCTAGTTTCCATGGTGGTATGGAGGAAAGACTTCTAAGAAAAGCACCTAGCAAATTTTATAGCTGCTTTTGGAAGAAGATAGTTATCTCTCTCTGCCAACAATGAACTAAAAGTCTAGTGTGAGAATTTTGGCAAATATGTGAAACCTTGTTGCCATGGATTTGAAGGATGCTTCAAATAGCAAATTGAAAGACATTTCTGTGTTGGGTATTCTATCCAAAGTGTGGCTCAATTAGTTATACAACTGCATTCAATGATATTTTACTTATTTTGCCAGGATTTGAAGTAAGTAGCCATTAATTTGTAATCTATTATTATAGTTACAAAAACCTCAAAATATTTTCAGTGGGCACATTCTGCTAAATAAAACAACATTCATTAAAAAGAAAAATATTTATTTCCTACCCTCAACCACCTCCTTTCATTCTCCCAAGTTGCTTCTTATGAAAGGAGTTTTTGTTGCTAGTTGTTATAGTAGTGATGCAGGCTTGCTGCCTAATTCTCTTTTCTATTTCTCACTTGACTCTCAATCACAGGGCCCAAATAAGGTGATTAAAAACAAGACCAAAGCCCCAGTGTTTCTGATGCATTACAGAGTCACTACGTGATCTAAATCAGGAGAGTGCCTCTCTGAACATTATTTATCAACAAGGCCCTGAAGATGTCATCTTGGATTTTACCTGATTTAAGCAAAGTGTTGATTTGTTGCTGTAATCACAAGAGAGGATTATAAAGATGGGGACATCCAAAGGTTAGGAATGAGAGTGGAAATCTTCTCTGAAGTGAGTGCGGGAATCAGGCTGTTAATTCATTGTTGGATGATTACTGCAAATCCAAAGTATGTGAGTTGGGAACAGCGGGGCGGGGGTGGTGGGGGGGAGGTGGGAGAGAGCTACTGAACTACATATGTCACTAAGGGACTTAAAAAGTCATGAAAGACATGATTCTTGGCCTTAAAATTCTCAGAATCTATTAAAGGAGACAAGACACATGCAAATACACACAAGGAAAAGAGACAAAGAAAGCTATGTACAAAATTGAGAATAGAAAAATATTTTAACTGGAAAAAATAGATTAAAATTCTCTTGTTTTTCAGTATCAGAATTATAATTGGTGTTTTTAGCCTCTCTTCCAAATTATGAGTAATGCCTTTTATGACAGAAATAATACATTTATCAAGATTTTAAAAAATTATGAACTAATGTATTAAAAGCATACATTTGCATAATAGAAATCAGTTAGTGGGTATCTGTTGCAAGTCTACTCTGTGCCTAGCATGTACTGGACACTGAGCCCTACTGAGGAGCAGAAGGGCCAATCTCTGTTCTCAAAGAGCTTACACTCTCATACAGGATATAAAGCTAGGAACCCTAGAGCAATAAGGCATCCTGTGCAACAAACTGTAAGTCACGAGGGTAGAAGATTCATTCATTGATTAATTTTCTCACTAATTATTACATCTAATTAGTGTATTATTACATCTAATTAGTGTATTATTACACTAATTATTACAATTAATTATTACATATTAATTATTTATTACATACCTTCTGTAGCTTGAAAAGAGTTACAAAAGAGTTGATCCTGATTCTCATGGAGCTTATAGTCTGGTAGATGTAAACTGATGTTGACCAATTAACCATAATAGGTGAATATAAGCTCCACTAACTCCTTTGATTTCAGTATAAAATCTTCTTAGTTGTTTTTCCCTACCTCACTGATCACTCATTTTTAATCTCCTCTCCTAATCCTTGAGCCTCTTTTCTTAAAAAAAAAAAAAAAAAAAAAAAAAAAATATATATATATATATATATATATATGCTTGGTCCCTACTATGGGTTGAATCATGTCCCTCTAAAATTCATGTTGAAGTCCCAATCCCCAGTACGTTGGAATGTGATCTTATTTGGAAATAGGGTTGTCACAGGTGTAATTTAGTTAAGATGAGGTCATAATGGAATAGGGTGGGCTCCTAATCCAATATGACCGATGCCCTTATGAAAAGGAAAAATTTGGACGTAGACACACACACAGGGAGGATGTCATGTGAACATGAAGGCAGAGATCAGGATGATGGACCTACAAGACAAGGAACACCAAAGACTGCCAGCAAACACTAAAAGCTAGGAGAGAGGCATAGAATGGATTCTCCCTTACAACATTCAAAGGAACTAACCCTGATCACACCTTGATCTTGGGCTTCCAGCCTCTAGAACTGTAAAACAATAAATATCTGCTGGTTAAGCCACCCATTCGGTGGCATTTTCTTACAGCAGCCCTAGCAAATTAAGGCAGTCTCTAAGTAATCCCATTTGTTTCACAGTTTTAAATTCCAGATCTATGCCACCACTTCCCAAATTTACATCTTAATCCCAGAACTTCCTTCCATCCTCCAGACTCATGTACGTAACTGCCTACTGACATTCCTACTTGGAGGTCTTAAAAACATCTCAAGTTCAACATGCCCAAAACTAAAATTTTCATCTCCTCCTACAAAACATGTTCACCCACAGCCTCCCCTGTCTTATTAGATGGTGGTACCATCCTCTTGGTTTTCAGGACAAAACCTTGGTGTCATTTCACTATAGACTGAATTGTTTCTCCCAAAAATTTATGTTAAAGCCCTAACCCCCAATGTGATGTTATTTGGAGATGGGGCCTTTAGTAGGAGGCAATTAAAGTTAGATGAGGTCATGGGAAAGGGCCCTCATGGTAGGATTAGTGCCCTTATAAGAAGAGACACCAGAGACCTTGCTTGCTTTCTCTCTCCCTCTCTCTCCACATGAGGACACAGCAAGAAGGCAGCTGTCTGCAAGCCAGGAAGAGAGCTCTCATCAGAATTCATCCATGCCAACACCCTGATCATAAACTTTTAGCATCCGGAACTGTGAGAAAATAGATTTCTGTTGTTTAAACCATCCAGTCTATGGTATTTTGTCATGTCGTCCTGAGCTAAGATACCACCCTTGACTCCTGTCTCTCATACTTCATAGTCAATCTTCCAAAAAGTCCTGTTGGGTCCACCTTCAAAATATATCCTTCTGCTCACTACTTCCACTGCAGTCACCCTGATCTGAGCTACCGCCTCTCTACCCTGGATTCCTGCAATAGCCTCTAACTGATCTTCCTGCTTTTACCCTTAACCCCCTCAGTCCATTCAACACAGCAGCCAGAATGAACATTTTACAATGCAATTCACATGGTATTGATCCTCTGCTCAAGACCTTCAAAGGCTCCTGATTTTCTTCAGTGGAAATGTCAAAGCATTTGCAATGGCCTAAGCCAGGTGTTCTGACACCAGACTTTTCTATGCTGGCACATTCTCCTCTACCACATTGATTGAACAATGAATTAAAATATCTCAGATTCTAGAAAGTATTTTGAGTTAGAATTAACTGCATCGGTTGAATTGTCGTATCTGTGAGCCTCAGTTTCTTCATCTGTAAAACGAGAAGGTTTAAATAATCTGTAAAGATCCTTCCAGCTCTAACACTTACAACTTTTATTAGCAAAAGAATTTACTCTGCTATGTGTAGTGCTGACACTGTATTGAAGGACCCCAAAGTGAAGTGACTATTTTGTAATTATTGAGTTGATCTAATCAAAGCAGACAGCACACTAGGTAATAAAATCCCTGAAGTGAACTTTATTCAGTGAAACTTATTCAGTTTACATTCAAACAAATCAGATAATTAGATAACCTCAGCCACTATGTAAGAAACTAATATCTTTAGACAACATGTGTGTTCATAATGGCCTGACCACATTTCGCATGGATCAAGAGGACATGCATTCATGCAAGAACACCCACATGTTTATGCTCATATGACTAGTATGAATATGTTAGACTCCACATCGAGAAAAAAATGGCTAAAAAAACTTGACTCGGGTCTTTTAAGACGGGAAATATTTTTTAAAGGCACATTTAGTTAGCATTAAATCAAAAACAAGCTGATAAAATTCTTTTTAATTTGCTAAAAATGTTTTCATAAATACACTTGTTTTCCATTTATTTCATCAACTTAAAGACTGTTTTTAATATTTAAGCATTTCTTTATTTCTGAACTTGAAAATTGTTTTAAAGAATCTCTATTAATCTTCTCCTTGCTCCCCCCTCTCCAGGTACACTACCTGTTTCTTATTCCTGGAGCACATCAGACACACTCCTACACAGGGCCTTTGCACTGGCTGTCTTCGCAGCCTGGAACATTCTTCCTTCAGATGTACACATGACTATCTCCCTCACTGTCTTGAAGCATTTGCTAAAATGTCACTTTCTCAATGATATCTTCCTTTCATTCCACATTCATGATAACACTTATTCTCTCCTATTTTTTACCCGTAACACTAAACACCTCATAACATACAATATAATTTCTATATTTTTATGTTTTTATTTATTTTTGGTCTCCCTCTCCTGCACCAGAATGTTAGTTTCATGAGGCATAGACCTTTGTTTTCATTCACTGATATATCCCAAATGCCTAGAATAGCACCTGGAATATAATTGGTGTTCAACAAATATTTGTTAACTGAGTGAATCTGACAATGTTCTAAAGTATTTGAATCTAGATGATGGCTAATAAAGTCTTTGAAAATAGTAAAGTACTGGAAACAAATAAATCAGTTTGTGATAGGATGATATTTAGATTGAGAAAATATTTACAAATATTATACTAATGTATATTTCAATTTAATTTTTTTTTTTTTTTTCAGTACGCAGGCCTCTCACTGTTGTGGCCTCTCCCGTTGTGGAGCACAGGCTCCAGACGCGCAGGTTCAGTGGCCATGGCTCATGGGCCCAGCCGCTCCGCGGCATGTGGGATCTTCCCGGACCGGGGCACGAACCCGTGTCCCCTGCACCGGCAGGCGGACTCTCAACCACTGCGCCACCAGGGAAGCCCTAATTTAATTTTTTATTAGAGTATAGTTGATTTACAATGTTGTGTTAGTTTCTGCTGTACAGCAAAGTGAGTCAGTTATACATACACATATATTCACTCTTTTTTAGATTCTATTCCCATATAGTTCATTACAAAGTACTGAATAGAGATTACTGTGCTACTCAGTAGGTTCTTATTAGTTATCTATTCTATATAGAGTAGTGTATATATGTCAGTCCTAATATCCCAATTTAACCCTCCCCCCAACACTAATGTATTTTAATTGCCTCTTTAACTTGTGATTCCTAATACCCTCCCACCCCAATGCTAAACCTTGAATATTATTGTCCGATGAAAAGAGTGGGCAGATAATTGACTTATTTATTAATATGATAATAAATAGGCTTGAAAACCAATTTGGAAAAAGAAATAATTTTTTCTAAATTTCACTTGCATATTTAGCCAAGCATACTCAGACCATAGAGTTTGTATCATGGAAAAGACCACTGTCCAGAAAGGAAGGCTAGGCCAAGAGTTTTGGTGCCCTAACGTAGACGGAAAGAACCTTCTCCACGCTTGACACCAGGAGGTATTTTAGATAAGGGAAAAGACGCACTGAGAGCAGATACTACTTATTTATGAATCGGTAAAAACAGCCTGAAAGAGAACAGTTCTACAACCATCCATAGCGTGGTTAAGAGGGTGAGAGAACATGACAGGCAAAGAGAGGGTCGAGTTGGTACTCCTAAAATATCCTCAGTTTCTGTGTGGCAGTTTTTCCTCTTTCCTTTTTTAAGATTTTTCTTTTTTACTGAAGTATAGTTAATTTACAATGTTGTGTTACTTTCAAGTATACAGCAAAGTGATTCAGCTATACATATATAATATATATAATATATATACATATATATTATACATATGTACATATATAATCATATATAATCTTTTTCAGATTCTTTTCCATTATAGGGTTTTACAAGATATTGAGTATAGTTCTCTGCTATACAGTAGATCCTTACTGTTTACCAATTTTATATGTAGTAGTGTGTATGTGTTAATCCCAAACTCCTAATTTATCCCTCCCCCGCATTTCCCTTTGGTAACCATGAATTTGTTTTCCGTGTCTGTGAGTCTGTTTCTGTTTTGTAAATAAGTTCATTTGTATCATTTTTTTAGATTCCACATATAAGTGGTAGCATATGATATTTGTTTTCCTCTGTATGACTTACTTAATATGCTAATCTCTAGGTCCATCCATGTTGCTGCAAATAGCATTATTTCATTCTTTTTTATGGCTGAGTAATATTCCACTGTGTATATATATACATATATTTATATATATATATACACACCACATCATCATCCATTTGTCTGTCAATGGACGTTTAAGTTGCTTCCATGTCTTTGCTATTGTAAATAGTGCTGCTGTGAACACTGGGGTACATGTATCTTCTCAAATTAGAGTTTTCTCTGGATATGTGCCCAGGAGTGGGATTGCATTAAGCTCATACAGCTTAATATCAAAAAAAAAAAAAAATCAGGCTTCCCTGGTGGCTCAGTGGTTGAGAGTCTGCCTGCCGATGCTGGGGACATGGGTTTGTGCCCTGGTCCAGGAAGATCCCACATGCCGCGGAGCGGCTGGGCCCGTGAGCCATGGCCGCTGAGCCTGTGCATCCTGAGCCTGTGCTCCGCAACGGGAGAGGCCACAACAGTGAGAGACCTGCGTACTGCAAAAAAAAAAAAAAAAAAAAGCAAAAAACCCAATCAAAAAATGGGCAGAAGACCTAAATAGACATTTCTCCAAAGAAGACTTACAGATGGCCAAAAGGCACATGAAAAGCTGCTCAAAATCACTAATTATTAAAAAAATGGAAATCAAAACTACAATGAGGTATCACCTCACATAGGTCAGAATGGCCATCATTAAAAAATCTACAAATAATAAATGCTGGAGAGGGTGCGGAAAATAAGGTGCCCACCTACACTGTTGCTGGGAATGTAAATTGGTGCAGCCACTATACAGAACAGTATGGAGGTTCCTTAAAAAACTAAAAATAGAGTTGCCATATGATCTGTGTGGCATTTTTGGTGAAATGAGAGGAAGTAGATCTGCGAAGATTACCATGACCTTCACACTCAAACTAATCCTCCATGTTTTGCTGGCACTTGTCCTTACCTACATCAATTAAAAGAGAAATTCTCTGTGAAGGTCTCTCATGTGTGTTCATAAATCATCTACTTCTAGGTTGCTTCCGTGTCCTAGCTATTGTAAATAGTGCTGCAATGAACATTGGGGTGCATGTGTCTTTTTGAATTATGGTTTTCTCTGTGTATATGCCCAGTAGTGGGATTGCTGGGTCATATCGTAGTCCTATTTTTAGTTTTTAAGGAACCTCCATACTGTTCTCCATAGTGGCTGTATCAATTTACATTCCCACCAACAGTGAAAGAGGGTTCCCTTTTCTCCACACCCTCTCCAGCATTTATTGTTTGTAGATTTTCTGATGATGGCCATTTTGACTGGTGTGAGGTGATACCTCATTGTAGTTTTGATCTGCATTTCTCTAATAATTAGTGATGTTGATCATCTTTTCATGTGCCTCTTGGTCATCTGTATGTCTTCTTTGGAGAAATGTCTATTTAGGTCTTCTGCCCATTTTTTGATTGGATTGTTTTTTGATACTGAGCTGCATGAGCTGTTTGTTTATTTTGGATATTAATGCCTTGTCAGTTGCTTTGTTTGCATATATCTTCTCCCATTCTGAGGGTTGTGTTTTCATCTCATTTATGGTTTTCTTTGCTGTGCAAAAGCTTTTAAGTTTAATTAGGTCCCATTTGTCTATTTTTGTTTTTATTTCCATTACTCTAGGAGGTGGGTCAAAAAAAGATCTTGCTGTGATTTATGTCAGAGTTTTCTTCCTGTTTTCCTCTAAGAGTTTTATACTGATCAAAACTACAATGAGGTGCCACTTCACACCAGTCAGAATGGCCATCATCAAAAAAATCTACAAACAATAAATGCTGGAGAGGGTGTGGAGAAAAGGGAACCCTCTTGCACTGTTGGTGGGAATGTAATACAGCCATTGATACTATGGAGAACAGTATGGAGGTTCCTTAAAAAACTAAAAATAGAACTACCATATGACCCAGCAATCCCACTACTGGGCGTATACCCTGAGAAAACCATAATTCAAAAGGACACATGTACCCCAATGTTCATTGCAGCACTATTTACAATGGCCAGGACATGGAAGCAACCTAAATGTCCATCAACTGAGGAATGGATAAAGAAGAATGTGGTACATATATACAATGGAATACAACTCAGCCATAAAAATGAATGAAATTCAGTCATTCGTAGAGATATGGGTGGATCTAGAGACTGTCATA
This sequence comes from Leucopleurus acutus, assembly GCF_964270905.1. Lineage (NCBI taxonomy): Eukaryota > Metazoa > Chordata > Mammalia > Artiodactyla > Delphinidae > Leucopleurus > Leucopleurus acutus. The sequence continues at coordinate 57,710,308 of NC_139147.1, forward strand.
CAGAGTGAAGTAAGTCAGAAAGAGAAAAACAAATATCGTATATTAACACATACATGTGGAATCTGAAAAAATTGGTGTAGACGATCTTATTTACAAAGCAGAAGCAGAGACACAGACGTAAAGAACAAATGTATAGATACCAAAGGGGAAGGTGGGAGATTGGGATTGACATATATACACTAATGATAGTATGTATAAAATAGATAACTAATGAGAACCTACTGTATAGCACAGGGAACTCTACTCAATGCTCTGTGGTGACCTAAATGAGAAGGAAATCCAAAAAAGAGGGCATATATGTATACGTATAGCTGATACACTTTGCTGTACAGTATAAACTAACACAATATTGTAAAGCAACTATACTCGAACAAAAAAAATATAAATCAATCAATCAATCAATCAATCATCCACTCCTGTCCTTTCTCTCCAGCCTCCATATTGATGATCATGGCTTGCTAAGACACTTGACAGCACCAGCTTACCACTGCCACTTCTGCCAGGAACCACCAAAGTGAATTCCAAGGGTACTTTTTCCTGATGCTCACAGAGCACCTGACCCTCTATACTCCAAAGCCTCTTCACTGAGCTAAACCATCAGCACTCCACTGTCCCCACCCTACTCATAAATCTCAAATTACTGAGATACCACTGTGTAGGCCTCAAAGTCATAGCCAAATGGCAGAAACTGAAGCAATCAAAGACATATAGTTGGTATGCATTCCCACATATTTTAAGAGTGTGCTGGGATGACTGCAGTAATCATATATGCATGACTTTAATGCAGAAAGAAAACAAGGAGGAGGTGAGTTTTGAGACAAATTCTTAAGGAAGATTGTAAAGCAGGAAGGAGTTTGAACATTCCAGTCAGTGGTAATAAAACAGTGCAAGCTAGGGGTCAGTTATCTGAGACGTATAAAAGGAGCACATTTGTTTTTCTGGAGTAGAAACTCCTTGTCAGATGGACATAGAATCATGATACAGTAAAAACTGAAGGCAGCTGTGGAGGAATTATTTGATATACTTTCCTTAAGGCCAAATCTCCCTACCTCAAAAGAAGAGTATTTCACATCTCTGAAGCAAAACTACATCCAGTATCACCTTTCATCTGAGATTATATATAGAAGCATATTTACTTTTTAACTATTTCCTCAGAAGAATTTTAACCCTTGGGAGTATTATTAAAACTATTGTAATGAAACTTCTCTACAACTGTAGCTACATTTGTAATGCTTGAGTAGTGCTGAGCTGAGGTACCATGACACCAGAAAACACAACAAATCCTTTGGAGGGACAAGGAGTGGCCTCTATACTTAGCAACACTGTCACTACATATACCAGAGGTGGAAAAGCCTCCTGGAAGAAGCTTTGAATGACAAGGAATTTGATTGACCTTTGCTGAAAACTCTGATAGGGTGGCTGAGTTTGACTTGCTGGCTACGGCAGCGAGTATATTAGGACAGAAGTATGAAATATGTGTGTGTGTGCATAGAATTGATTAGATAAATTCTGTATATAAAAGCATACGCATGTGCACACCCACACGTACACACACATGCACAAACACATCTAAGTATTTGTGGGTGACAAACTCACTTTTGTTTGAGAACTTTTGGAGAGCAACTACCTCAATGACTCTAGATCAGTCAATCAATATTTATTGAAAAATATGTATATTATGTGTTACATGAGGTGGGAGCTTAAAACACTATTTCAGACCCTCAGAGAACTATAATCTTTGTTTCCTTAGTGCAGCAAAGGCAGGAAGACAGAAGATGAAGCTTGGACCTGGCACACGCGCAGCCCAATGTTCACAGAGTTTGACAAGATCAAGCATGCTTCAGGCAATGGTGAGCACTTTATTGCCAAGAGAAGGTCAGAAGTTTCCAACAAGTATGCACTTTTCCACCTAGGAAATCCAAGGCAGACACACTCACGGTCTGCCTTCAGTGATGGAGGTTTATTCCAGGATACAAGAACACAAAGTCACACGAAAGTTACCCCACCAGCCTAAGAATCATACTGAGGTTCAAATGTATAGGATATTCAGGAAGCCCATAGAAACCCAGAAAATATGTTCAACATCTGCTAGAGGACATCCTGAATACTGGGACTCTCCCAGAAATTATACATCTCAAAATAATAGATGTCATTAGGATGGTTTGCCCTCATTATCTATCGTACACTCTTTGGGTAAGTTTTACTCCAAGCCACCCTGGAGGCCCCTGAGCTCCCTCATATGCACCCTTTACATTTACCTCATGCCTCCATCTCTAACTCAATTGTATCTCATTAGTGTACCAGAGCTATTTTTGTTAAAAAATCCATACTGCAGGAAAGAGCAGTTTCTGGCTACCTTCTCTTTCAAAGGTATTTGCATATGAAACAAGCCTTTGAGGCAACACGGCCTCCACCAGCCTGAAATACGGGACAGCACAGAATGAGAGGTGGGGAAGAATCCATGAGTTCACGCAGCAGGAGGTCACTTAGAGAGAAGTCTGCCCATGGGTGACCTCATTCAATGAAACTGAAGGGAACGGGTATCACCTATCAGGAACCCAAGCAGAATCTCAGTCCTGGAAAGTGAAATGCCAAAGCCAAGGTCATCAGTGGGGCACCAGAGCTCAGCCAGGTTATAAACAAGGTCTTGGGTAGGGAACAGTTAAATCTTCAGGGGAAAAGATGGATGAACTTAGTTGAAGAGCTGGGATGATAAAGGCAGAGGAAAAAAGGTAAAATTAAAAGAAGCCAAATGGAAGAACTACAAAAACAGGTGAAAAGCTAAATAACACTATGAGCAATAAATCACGATTCATGGCACCAGGGTGTTACTGGTGCCCTTCAGTCCTCCTCCAGTCACTGCCACTGCCGTCACCACTGGAGCCACCATCGCAGATTAAGCTTAGGCTTAGTCATGAATGAATAGGCACTCGTCAGGCAGTGGGGGAAAAATCAATGTGACCACAGCATGGGGTGGGCATAGCACAGTCGCAAAGATAAACCTTGTATGAAGAAACAAAAGATGAAAGTAAGTACACCACTGGAATAGACTTTCATAAAGCGTGCCTCAGCTACACGAGACCTAGGTGAGAAATTCTTACTTCATGCCCACATTTATTTGAATATTCAGGAAGAACATTCGGAAGAAATTTCATAATCACATTACATTCCTCACACTAAACTTAAAAGATACAAGACTCTCCAGATGTAGTCAGTGTTAAGTCTGCCTTAATGAGGCAAGGCAGAGTCTGTCAACTGATGCTGAAATTGAGCACTCCCTGCCCCCCGCCCCACCAGCCAGGCATGTCAGGAAAACACTGCATTCGTTGTCTTAGTTCATCAATCTAATAAATGAGTTCTCAAATGTCATTTTCCCTCCATATGCAGCAAACATTTCTCTATTATTTAGTTATGCTGTTTTAACTGGGTTAACTCTCAGTGCACCAGCACAGTTCCATCTGTGAGAGACGCTTATGCCATTTAATGTAGAGAAAGAGAGCGGCAAGAGAAAGGGGAGGACAGTTCAGAATGACATGTGGTACATGCTTGTCAGGATGGAAAAGAAGCATGCTAAATTCACATTTTTCAATTAGAGATCATAAAATCCACTGGTGATACGCCTGTTATTTCATTAAGAGAAACATTATTCATCTAGAATATCCTTCAAAGCAAAATAAGCATTTTAATTAAATCCTACAAACTGGATAGTTTCCTGGTCTATTTGCCATATGTAACAATTGTAATGGAGTTATGGAGAGCATTTGAGAAAAGAGTACAAAATGATATATGTAGGGTTTAGACCTGGGTGAAATAACTATAAGCTGGTACATGGAACTGAAGGGTAACAGAATATGCCACCACAAAATATGCTACTTTGGCATACTGATTATTTTTAGCGAAAGACAATTGAGAAGAAGCAGACATAAGAAAAGCTCTCTGCCCTTCACATATTTGCCTAAAAGCAGGACATAAATTTGTAAAGACGTTCCCCCTCCCTTCTCTACCACAAAGGATAGAAGTTAACCACTGGAGTCAACTCCAGACCCTTATCAACCCAGAGGAATCTACATAACAAACCTTGATAAAACTAGCCTTTAGTTACCACTAGTTTACCCATATGTGCCTTCCCCCAAATTTGCCATCCCTAGAAACTCAAAGTCCTTTTCCTTTGTCTTGTCACCTCTCTACAAAAATTATTTTTCTTCACTAAGATGCTATGTAAGCTCAAGTGCTAACCACCCCTTTGAGTTATTCATCACTGAGTTCTCCCATGTTTATGTGCAATCCGTTATTAAACTTCTGTTTTTCTCTTGTTAATCTGCTGCGGGTTTTATTTCCAGTCTAATTTCAGGGCCCCAGACAATGAATCTAAGATGGTAGAGGAAAAATAATTTTATTCTTCCCTATGGAAACTTCTCATGTGTAGCAAAAATCCTGAACAGACACTTAAAATGATTACAAAATTAATTATTAAAACATGTGCTACTTCAGAAATGGTTAAGTCAATAGAAAAATATTTATTATTGCAATCATAAACTAAAAAACATATTCATGTAAAGAAATTTTTGCCAAGCCCCAAAATGTATTAACTTTTAAACTTAAACATGTTGTAAATCATTTTGCTTTATCATTATGAATCTGAATCAAGTTTTCCCAGCACTTGGTGGCTTTTCTATACATGAGCTTAATATACCCACCACTTTCACATGTATAAGTTTTGGGTGCGTATGAGTCACATGAAATGTGGATCAATCCATTCAGAATCTACACCTGACTGCAGACTGCTGACTTCTCACATAGGGACCATGGTTACCTAATCACGCAATTTATGTGATTAATATAGACAGCCAAACAGAATAAAATTCACTTTAGGGATTGAATTACCTCGTTTGGCTGCCTGCATTGATCAGGTTTACCGTATGATTATAAAATAGTAATTTCAATTTGCACTAGCTCAAATATATATACAATATACACAGTACATTACCTTGTTCACGAAAATTATATAATTTTTGTGCTAGAGGGAACTTAGAGATTAACCCCTTATTTTACAGATGAAGAGACTGAGGACTCAAAATTTGCCCAGTTCAATTAACGTAGCTAAATCAGGAGCAGAACACTTTCTGGACTCTGAATCATCTCAATTAGATTTTTAGAACCAGTGTGGTAAAATAGCATGTTATGCCACTTCGCTTCTAATCTTGAAACTACTGCTGTCATGATTTTAGGCTAGATGTTCTCATACTAGATGGCATGAATGGGTGAAGAAGTTGATCCTTTAGGCCCTAGCATGCATGGGCAGCCTGAACTCCTGGGCCAGCTGCCCAAGCAAATGTGCCTATTTATCCAAGTGAGCCAAACAAACACTGTCATCTATTAGTGCAGTGATGTGAAAGAATTGGAAAGAACTTGATCTTTAGTACTTGAGGCAATTAAATCTAATCTATCCATACCTCAGACGCCTCCCCTGTAAAGTGACGGAGTTGGACTATATTACTTGCACAAATACTTACCAAACAGTTCTTTCATTTATTACACTCTGCTAGATTCTAGGGATGATACAGTTATGAGTAAGACACAGTACACTGTATTAGTCAGAATATGCAAGGCTATGCTGTGGTAACGAATACCAAAACCTCAGGGGCTTAACCTAAGTCAAACCAATGTAATTTGAGGTGCCCTCCTCTATCTGGAACATGTGGCATCTGAGATGATGGCAACAGGGGAAAAGAAAAATGCGGGAGACATACCAACTCTTAACTGCTTGACTCAGAAGTGATGCACATTAATTTTGTTGTCATTTCATCGGCCAGAATTAATTACATGTTCCTATCCTAATTGCCAGGGTGGAAAATATAGGGAATCATATAGGTATTTGGTGACCACTAAAAGCCTCTCCTTTATTCATGAAGAAAAAGATAGATGAATATACTTTATTTTATACCAACTTTATTCTAAGTTAAGATGCTATACTTCTGTTTTTCCTTATACAGCTTCTAATAAGCATTGTATGTGTTCACTCAATGAATCCTGGTTTATCAACCTCAAAACACATGGCAGTTGGGGGGATTCCTATCATAAAAACACAGTCCTTTGATTAGATGAAATATGACACTAATAATAATGGCTCACATCACTATAGCTCTTTGAATTTTTAAAATTCTTTCACATATATGAAAATAACACGAACCTTGTATGAATCTTCAACAATAAAAATTTAAAACATGTGTAAAACACAACACGGTATCTAGCCATGGAAGGGCTAAATAAATATTAGTTATTATCACTGTCACAAGTGACATCATTATTGTTTTGTTGTTAGGCCTCATTTGATTCTCTGCAAGACATGTTTAACCTCGCTAAGGGAAGTTAGATTCAAGGGGCTGTCATTTGCCCGAGAATACACAGCTTAAATACAAGAGCAGAGCTGTAAATCTAACTACTCTGATACCAAGTCCAGTCATCTCTGCACTTTTTAACAGGAAGAAGCAAAACAATTCTTTGTTTGGAGCCCTAGTTTATCTTTCTGATTGCTGAACAATATTTTAGTTGCACAAGATAGTGAGTTAACTAGGATATAGTTTGAGTCCCTTTTCTATTCTAAGATTTTAGCAATATCCAATTATTTTAGAATCATATAACTAACAACACAAACATAACAGGTATAAAAGAAGTATTTTACAAGGAGTAATGAACAAGAAGTGGTTTCCTCCATCTTACCTGCTCATCTCTCCCATATTTGTAGAATAAAGTATTATTAGGGTGACTGTCTGGCACATAAGAGAAAATGGCCAAGGCAGCATGGGCACAAGATTGCTGGGGTAACATAGAAAACAAACTTATGGTTACCAAAGCGGAAAGCTGGGGGGAGGGATAAATTGGGAATTTGAGATTAACAGATACATGCTACTATATATAAAATGGATAAACAACAAGGGCCTACTGTATAGCACAGAGAACTATACTCAATATTTTGTAATAACCTATAATGGAAAAGAATCTTGGAATATATATACATATATATGTGTGTGTATATCAGGATCACTTTACTGTATACCTGAAACACTCTAAATCAACTATACTTCAATTTTTAAAAAAAGCAAGATTGCCGGGGTAGCATTCACTGGAAAAAATTCACAAAGGCAGGAATCGCCCACTTTTCCTGGGGTAGTGAGTGGAGCCCTTGATTATGAAACACTAAGTGCATGACTATGGGTGTGTCAGTCCTTCCCTGGTGTGATCAGAACTAGAATATAATAACACTATGATGACAGAGGATCCCTGGTCCTTGGAAGAAGCCAGGAGGCTATGTTGCTGGTCATGGTTAGCTTGTCCTCAACCTCCACATTGAGTACAGATAATGGCCCTGTTACGCTTTTCAACTAGATACCTCCAGGGCTACTCAATCGATGGCCCTTTCCACTCTGCCTTAGATGAACATGAACTATTCTTGTCAGTTATTACTCAACCATTCCTACCTGTCCTGTAGTGTCAAACACAGTGATGCTGTGACTAGCCACACAACTCTTAGTTTAGAATGATAGATTAGGATGCCTAAACACCACTTCTTGATTTGGGGAAAGAGGAGAGAACTGAGTAAAAGGTTAACTTGACTGATCCTCTGAATGCTAGTCTCACATGAAAAGAGTTGATCTCTTGCAAAGTTCCATGGAAACTAGCCACAGCCAGTGACTGATGGCCAGATTAAGGCTATCAGTCACTGTCAACTGCAATGACTTGGTTGGGCCCAACAAGTCAGGGAAGGGACTGATACTACACCCAATCCGAAACTCACAGACATGGCAGGATAAGGCTGTAGTCAATGTGCTGCCATGTCCTGCAGCTTTTGTATCTCAGCCTCTGAACTACACCAGAAGAGCTGGCACTTCACTAATCACGCAGTTTAAAAGCCCACAACCCAAAGGGTGGGGATACCTCTGGTGGAGTCTGATGAAGAACGCTGATAGATTTTTGTGCACTGTCCTAAGAAGAATGGGTGTGAGAGAAGCACAGCCCACACATCTGCTATCTGTACATGTACCAATGAATTTTCCAGAATGCTACTCTGGTAGGCCTTATGTGACAGCAGTTTTGCAATTCATCCTTTTTTTTTTTTTTTTTTTTTTTTTTTTTTTTCCCGGTACGCGGGCCTCTCACTGTTGTGGCCTCTCCCATTGCGGAGCACAGGTTCCGGACGCGCAGGCTCAGCGGCCATGGCTCATGGGCCCAGCCGCTCCGCGGCATGTGGGATCCTCCCGGACCGAGGCACGAACCCGTGTCCCCTGCATCGGCAGGCGGACTCTCAACCACTGCGCCACCAGGGAAGCCCTGCAATTCATCTTTATTTGCACAACAGAAACATTACAATTTATCATTGAAAGAAGAACATGGTAAGGGTGAAAGAGAGCATTGTTACTATTTACACCTGGACAACAGTACTGTCCCTGGAAATCCAGGCCATGTGGTCACCTTAGACATATTACCTTTCAGAGGAGAAAAATCAATCAGTGAAAGGCCTGGAATCCTGGAAATCATATCAGCACACTGAAGACATTCAGATGGAGAGAAATCTGATAGTCCAAGGCCATTTATGTGTGTTTGTGTACATTGCAAAGGAGGATAACATACACTTACTCAAAGGGCCATCAAATGGCAGAGTGAAAGGTTTATTCTCTCCTGCTCCAAAAAGCAGAATTATGCTCAAGATGCAGATTCAGGCTCAGTATAAGGAATCAAGCATCAGAGCTACTCCACAACAGAGGAGGCTGCCTCACCGGAGTACTCTCCTCAGACTCTGGAAGTATTCAGTCTGAGGAAGAGTGGATACCTTTCATGGGTACAGTGGGATATTTTCTACAATGCGCAAGGAACTATATACATAGCTCCTAAGACTCTTCGAAGATTTTAATTTGCAAGTGGCTACTATCATGAAAAGAATATGGGATCTTGTTGGTTTTGTAATATCAAGAATCTTATGCACTAGTAAACAGTCTACACTCAAACCAAAGCAGAGAGATAACCTAATGCAAGAAAGGAAAATGAGAAATTTTCCGGTGTGTGAGACTGGTCACCCAGGACAGGCCACAAAAGATAATACAATTCCGTGTCTGATTTGCATGCATGAAGGAAAATCATAGCAATATATTGTTACCAAGGAGGTAATTAACTAGTTTTACCTAAAAAATGTGAAAGTTCAGAATTCCATTCAAAATCTCTATTTACTTACATGAAATTAAAAGATTTAAGCACTAATTGAACGATGATGAAATTTTACTAACTCCTGAATCCTTTAACTAAATGGCGTATGTGTATATAATATTAATTCTTTTGAAATAGGGTTGAACTTTGGCTAAATTATGAAAGTGGTAAAATTTGTCTTCAAATAAACTTCACCTCCTTATTCTCCACATTGTCTTCCTTGAGTCAACCCTTCTTCAAAACTTCCTAATGTTTCCCACTTCTCCTCTTTTCTCTTTTACTCTCAGGAAAGGATGGAATCAAATAGGTTCCCTACAATTAAAATGACTAAAAAGAGTGACATTTGTCATCTGTCAATTATCTTATATTTTAAACACATTAAATTCAGTGTGATAAAATTCTAATAATGGAATTCCAGGAATCAGTCTTATCAACTAAGAGCTGTTTGATGGAGAATTCCTGGCTTCTGAATTTTTGCCATGTAGGAAGTTACCAATTCTTCATACTAGTTAATACTGTCCTACATTTATCTACTCCAGTAACACCAAAGTAAGGCTATTATGGTCTTCATTGATTAATAATAATAGCTGGGTATTTATTCAGGATTCTATGTGCTAAGCATTGCACTAATCTTATATATTATCTCATCCTTTAATCTTCACAACCATATAAATTATATATTATTGTCACAGCACAGATAAAACTAAAGAAATTTAGGTAAAAAAAAAGGTTGAGAAATGTGTTTAAAATTATATGGCCAAGTGGTATGGTTGGAACTTATCACTCGATGTGTCAAATTCCCAACTCTGGGCTCTCAACCTATGGGTTCTATGCCACATTAGCATGCTGAAATTATCCATTAGTATTTCAAATGTGGGTATTGAGAAAAACGCATAAAAAGGAGAGAAGGCCCTTTCTCTGTAACTTGTCCAATGTCTCATATCTTGTTTTCTTCCATTGATGCTTATGCCTGTGGCAAACTTAATCAGAACTCAGCAGATACTGCAGGACCAATTAGAGACTATTAAGCGCCTCTCAAGCTTCAATACTTTCTCCTCCCATACCACACACCTTTCTTTTAGAAATACATGAGTTTAACATCTCATTCTTCTTTCTGATTAAATTCTTTTAGGTGAAAGTGATTTCTTTCTTCTGAAAATTGAAACCTATGATTTCCTTCCTTAACTGGTCATTTTAAATAGAAGTTTGGGTGATTTAACAGAAGAACAGAATCAGTTATCTCCATATTAATCCAGAGGGGAAGACAGTAGAAATGGAAAAGTTCTAACTGATCAGTACCGAATATCTGACCAAACTGTATGGTCAACTAGGCACTAAATGGTCCTCCACTTTATTGCCTGGTAATGAGGAGAAATTGAAGAGATGGTTGCAGATTGAATACCAGAAAGTAAGTTTAAAGAGAGATGCCCATGAGGGGAGGAGGGAGACTTGCTCGTCATTCTCACAGTCGGCCTCAGGTTTTATCCCCAATGTACTAACTAGTAATAAGATTCATCCTAGGTAAGTACAAGATGGTGTCCCCTTTTAGACAAATTACAGAGAGGCACACCCACACTGACTGTAAAAGGAGGGAAATTTGTGACCACTGTAGAGAGAAAGCAGGCAAATCTTTAGAACCTTAACTGGGCCAAGTGGAAGATGACGGAGGGAAACAAACAGTGCTTGGTAAGAAAGGATGGCAACAGTTGGGCTGTATATGGCTCAGCCCCTCCTGCAGTCTGATATGGCAATCTTAGATCCATTCGAAGGCAACAGGAATAAGCCTCAGAGATTTTTCTAGTGGATCCAGGCTGCTAAAGGGAGCTTTGGATCTTCTTAGGGAGATTTCTGTGAGACAGGCAAACATTTGTAGGAAGACACGAATGAGGCATTGACTGGTATCCAGGCTCTTAGTGCTCTGGATTGAGTTTACAATGTTGATGAAGGAAACTCACTAGACAATGAGAAACTGACCCAAAGAAATTTGGATAAATGTTTGCCGTCAGCCCTGCTGCCTTGGAAGACTCCCCTAGTTCTATGTTGAAACCAAGTGAGAACTTAAGAGAATTGGTGATGTGGCAGTAAGTACTACATTAAGGTAGACTTCTTTATAAAAACTGTCTTGGTGAGAATAAAGACCAAGCCAGGCAACAGGCATAAGCCCCAAGAACCACAAATAGGAATTAATGTGTCTGTGGTTGTTGAGTTAAAGGGTCTCCAAAGCTGATGTTGATGTTGTTGGTTATGATGACCTTGCTGCTTGATAATGGATTTTGATTGGATCAAAAACACTGGAGGTTCATTTGGTTATGTGTAGCTGCTACACCACTCAAAATGGAAAGTAAATATGACTTGTTAACTGAAGCTGAGTCACTCTCTCCCTTACAAGATCCTTGATCCTCTCTCTTCCTCTAATCCAAATTCAACTGTTTTAAAGAGAAAGCTGATTAGGGGTACAGCCAAAGTCTCCCTGTTCCCAAGGGGTACCAAAAGCCATATGCACCAGCCCAAGTATGCTGAGGAACAGTGGAAAGAGAAGGACCCAAAGTTGTATGCTTTGTTGGTTACATAGAACAAGTCATCAGACTATCCTTTCTCAAGAGGGGAGGAAATGCCCAGATTCAGATCATGGGGTTTGGGCCACATTCACAGAGAGGAAGGGAAGCTAATCTGACCTTGTAGGTGGGGCCCTTTGGGATGATTCAATGTACTGTCACTGTGGCTTGCACTGCAGAATGTATAATTGTTATTGATATTTTACATGCCTGTACTATGAATGCTTATAAGCACCAAAAGGGATTCTCCTATTCAGGAACTACTGCATGTAGAGAAATGCTAGAGAAACATGTAAGTCACTCTCGGATCCATGTTCCCTCTCAGGTGGTTGAACAGAAACAATAGAATTCCAGGAGAAAAAGAGAAATTACAGCCCTGATTGAGGACTTAAAGGCAGCAGGTGTAGTGAAGGATGCTACATTCCTGAATGGCTAATGTGAAAGACCAACATGAGCTGGAGGTTTAGAGTAGCTTCATTGTCAACGAATTCAGTAGTTGCTCCCATAGCCCTGGCTGTTTCAGACACTCTGACTGGAACTGAATCTACTGCACAGACTAATGACACTTGATATGCTGCCTAGGATGTTTCCAATGCCTTATTTTCTAGTCACTGGCGCCTGATTGCCAAAACCAATTCATAGTCATGTGGCCTCCAATATATATTGGTCAGGGCTAACTAAACTCTGCTGCTATTTGCCACCAATGAGTGGGTCAGGATTTAGCACAAGTACCTCTACCTTATGGTATCCAAAGCTTTCACTCTACAGTTGATGTCCTGTGGGTTGGCAAAGCAGAAACCTCAGTCGAAACAGCCCTGACTGCATTGTTATCATAGCTCTACCAGTACGGGTCGCTGATAAACCCCAACGAAATTCAGGGGCTTATTCATCAAGTGAACTTTCTTAGGACTACGTGGACAGATTCAAAACACAGTCTCTTGGGCAGTCAAGGAAAAACTGTTGTCTCTTTGCCTCTCCCATCCCTCCACCAAATAGAAGTCTCAGCACTTTATTTACTCTTTGAACATTGTAAACAATATGTACATCACTTGGTCCTTTTATCTGAGAATCTGCAAATAAATATCTTTTGAATGGGGACCAACCAATAGGCTGAACTGGAGGCTGTACATCAAGGTAGGGCACATTCTCTACTTTTGGGGCTCCAAAATAATAATGACCTCTTTGAGCTACAATTTTCGGTGACTGGTTGGAGCCTCTGGCAATGGGCATCTATAAAACTGGCAGGCTATCTTGCCAGCCTGCAAGTGGGGTAAAATTTTAGACCCTTTGCAGTTTATGATACCTAATTCATCTTGAATCCACATATTAGAAGTTTGTGAAAATATACACTACACTTATTTATAGTTTTGAAAAAGTATTGCTTTCGGGGGTGGAACATTCCAGTACACTATTTTTTTCAAAGCAACATTAACACAGTCACTCAATTTAAGTAAAGCTTCTATCTCAAGTCTCCTCTGGTAAGAACAGAAGTTTACATATCAGAATAAATTGAGAAAGGTGTAGAAATGGGCATTGAGGAGAACAGCAGAGATCTTCACCTTATTCTATTTTTTAAGAAGCATTACTAAAGACAAATGATTAAATATTTTATAGAAATTACCATTTTAATTAAAATGCAGACTAGAGAACTTAGTATATGAAGAGGAAACACTGGGGGCTTAAAATCCTTGAAAACATCAGAATTTAAAGCTATTAGTTTTCACATTATCCTTTGAGCCATCTATTAAGTTCCTAGCTGAATATTAAAATATATTAATAAAAGAACAAAATATTGAATCCCTTCATTTAGTGTATAACTACAGATTATAAATAGAGCTGAAAATTTATTTCCCCAAGTCTGTTCCATTAAACAGTGCTGATGATCCAGATGAATTTCTATTTTATTTTATTTTATTTACAAACAGTGAAATTCACTTTTTTGGATGTACAGTTCTGTATGTTTTAACACATATAGATTCTTTAACCATACTGCAAAAGAATGCAGAAGAATTCCAGCAACCAAAAGAGTTCCCTCAGGCTGCCACCTGTATTCAGGCCCTTCTCACTCCTAAGCTCTGGCAAACATTGATCTGTTCTATTCCTTTTTAGCGGGTGGGGGAGCATTTCTAGAATGTTATGTTAATGGACTCACACAGTATATAGCCTTTTGAGTTTGAGTTCTTTGACTTAGCATAATTCTCTGGAGATTCATCCAAGTTCTGGCATGTATCAACAGTTCATTCCTTTTTATTGGTGATTAGTATTCCATATGTAGATTTCCACAGTTTGTTTCTGCATTCACCCATTGAAGGACATTTGTGATGTTTCTGGCTCTAGATGATCATTAATAATGCTACTATAAACATTTATGTACAGGTTTTTACATGAACATGAACTTTCATTTCTCTAATATACGTAACTAAAGGTGGGACTGCTCAGTCATATAGTAAGTGTGTGCTTAACTCTTTGAGAAACTGTCAAACTGTTTCCCGAAGTGACTGTACCATTCTACATTCCCATCGGCAATGTATGAGAGCTCCTTTTGCTCTACATCCTTATCAATACTGGACATCCTCCGTATTTTTTATTTTAGCCAAGGTAATAGGTACGTAATGCTGTCTCATGGTGGTTTTCATTTATATTTCCCTAATGATGTAGAACATCTTTTCTATTTGCCATCTATATGTCTTTTTTGGTGAAGTACCTGTTTAAATCTTTTGTCCATTTTTTAAAATTGGGTTCCAGTACAACATTGAATAGAAGTGGTGAGAACAGACATCCTTGCCTAATTTCTGATGTGAAGGAGAAAGGAATCAGTCTCTCACCAGTAAGTACAGCGTTAGCTGTAGGTTTTTCATAAATGCCCTTTATCAGATTGCAGAACATTTCCTTCTTTCCACATGTGCTGAGAGCTTTTATCACAAATTGGATGTTGAATTTTGTCAAATGCTTTTTCTGAACATATTGATATGATCATTTGTTCTTTTTGTCGTTAAGTCTGTTAATGTGGTTTCGCGGATTGACTGGTTTTAGATAGTTAAACCAGGACTGGAGGACTGATCTGACATTTCTAATATCTGGGAGTTTCCCCAGGATAAACCTCACATGGCTGTGATATGTCATTCTTTTTATACATCGCTGGATTTGACTTGCTGATATTTTGTTGAAGATTTTTATGTCTATGTTTAAGAAGAATATTGGTCTGTAATTTTCATTTCTTGTGCTATCAGGGTAATGCTGGCCTCATAAAATTAGTTGGAAAATGTTCTCTCCTTTTCCAACTCAATGAGAGGTCGTTAAGAATTGATGTTACTTCCATCTTAAATATTTAGTAAAGTTTTCCAGTGAAATCATCTGGGCTTGGAAATATTTTTTGAAGGTGTTTAATTATGAAACAGATTTTTTCAATAGATGTAGGATGACTCATCTATTTCTTTTTAATTGAGTTTTGATATTTGTGTCTTAAGAATTGATCTCTTTTGACTAAATTGTAAATTTATGTGCTTAAAGTTGTTCATAATATTCCTTTATTATCTTTTTAATGTCTATTGGGTCTTTAGTAATAGCTCTTTCATTCTTGATGTTGACCATTTGTGGGCTCATTTTCTTGGTCAATCACACTAGGGGGTTATCAATTTTATTGTTTATTTTTTAAGGAAGCAAATTTTGGTTACATTGATTTTTATGGTTTCAATTCCTTTGACTTCTGCCTTTCTATTTGTGTTGAGTATATTTTTCTCTTTTTTTAATTTTTTAGGTAGAAGCTTAAATTATTGATTTGAGACTTTTCTTCTTTACTCATATAAACTTTTAATGCTATAAACTTCCCTCCAAGCGCTGCTTTAGCTGTATCACATAAATTTGGGGTGTTTATATTTTCATTTCTTTCAGTTCAAAATCATTTCTAATTTCCCCTGAGGTTTCTGCTTTGACCCAATGATTGTTTCGTAATGTTTTGTTTAACTTCCTATCTAGGAATTTTACAGACATATATCTGTTATTTCTTTCTAGTTCATTTTTTTTATGATAGAGAACATACTGTCAATAATTTCAATTCTTTTCAATTTAATGAGGTCTTGTTTTGTGACTCACAATATAGACTATCCTGGTAAATATTCCATTTATGCTTGAAGAGAATATGTATTCTGCTGTTGTGAGGTGGCATGTCCTATAATTGTCAATTAGGTAAAGGTGGTTATGGTGTTGTTCAAGTCTTCTATAAACTTTTTGGTTTATCTTTGTTTTTTTGTTTGTTTTTTTTTTGCGGTACACGGGCCTCTCACTGTTGTGGCCTCTCCTGTTGCACAGCACAGGCTCCGGACACGCAGGCTCAGCGGCCATGGCTCACAGGCCTAGCCGCTCCACAGCATGTGGGATCCTCCTGGGCCAGGGCACGAACCCGTGTCCCCTGCGTCGGCAGGCGGACTCCCAACCACTGCGCCACCAGGGAAGCCCCTTTGTTTGCTTTTTTTACACATTTTCTCTTCTCCTTTTACAACATAAATATTAGACCTGTTGACGTTGTCTCACAGGTCCCTGGGGCTCTGTTCCTCTCTCTTTCTCTCTCTTTTTAGATGGGATAATTTCTATTGCTCTATCACTGACTCCTTCCTTTCACATCTACATTCTGCTTTTGAGCGCCTCCAGTGATTTTAAAATTTTTCCATTATTGTAATTTTCTGTTTGAAAATTTTCTTCTGATCTTTCGGGTATAATTTCTATTTCTTTGTGGAGAATGTCTATCAATCCATTCTTTTCAAGAGTGTTTCCCCTTACTTCTTAGAACATGTTTATAATAGCTGCTTCAGAGACTTTCTGACAATTCAAACATTTGGGTCATCTTGTGATTGGTATCTGTTGATTTCCTTTTCTCTGGATAGTTGCTCATATTCTTATGGTTCTTTGTATGTTAAGTAGTTTGGGGTTGTATCCTGGACATTTAAAATACCATATCATGAGACTGGATCCTATTTAAATCTTTTGTAGAACATCGATTTTTTGTTTTGTTTTGTTTCATATTATTTAACAGGCAGTCAACACGTATCCTGGCCCACTTTCTGCCTTTCAAATGTTGATTAGTTTTCAAAGAATTTGCAGTGATATATGGTGCACAGTTTGTGAGCCACCTACAGTTCAAACTGAAACCTGAGCAGTGGTTCAGTGTTCAAAGCTTTTGCTAGCTGATTCCTTTTAGTTTCACGTGTGCATAGATCATAAGTTAGTCCCGGACTTTAAACATAGATTTAAATGCTCATTTTCTGCAGCTACTTTCTCTCCACTATCCTTTCCCTCATTGTGGTTTCAGAGTTCCATCTTCTTGGAATTCTTGTTAAAAAGATGAGAAGTTAGCCTCCTCACACTGATGCCAAGGTGTTGCCCTACAAGGTCTGCCTCTGCCACACCAGTGAGGGGTATTTTACCATTACACTGTAAAGCAATAGGGCTAGGCAGTTGTACAAGTATGGCCCTACAGTGTTTGCTGTTGACATGCTCTTGGCAAGCTAAAGGGGTCTCACCTCTTTGTCACCATTCACTTGGCATATAGGGTATAGAGTAAGAAGAGTCCACAGAGAAAATTACTAGAGCTAATCAATGAATTTGGTAAAGTTGCAAGATACAAAATTAATGCACAGAAATCTCTTGAATTCCTATACACTAATGATGAAAAAACTGAAAGTGAAATCAAGAGAACACTCCCATTTACCATTGCAACAAACAGAATAAAATATCTAGGAATAAACCTACCTAAGGAGACAAATGACCTGTATGCAGAAAATTATAAGACACTGATGAAAGAAATTAAAGATGATACAAATAGATGGAGAGATATACCATGTTCTTGGATAGGAAGAATCAAAATTGTGAAAATGACTCTACTACCCAAAGCAATCTACAGATTCAATACAATCTCTATCAAACTACCACTGGCAGTTTTCACAGAACTAGAACAAAAAATTTCACAATTTGTATGGAAACACAAAGACCCCGAATAGCCAAAGCAATCTTCAGAACGAAAAATGGAGCTGGAGGAATCAGGCTCCCTGACTTCAGACTATACTACAAAGCTACAGTAATCAAGACAGTATGGTACTGGCACAAAAACAGAAAGATAGATCAATGGAACAGGATAGAAAGCCCAGAGATAAACCCACGCACATATGGTCACCTTATCTTTGATAAAGGAGGCAGGAATGTACAGTGGAGAAAGGACAGCCTCTTCAATAAGTGGTGCTGGGAAAACTGGACAGCTACATGTAAAAGTATGAGATTAGATCACTCCCTAACACCATACACAAAAATAAGCTCAAAATGGATTAAAGACCTAAATGTAAGGTCAGAAACTATCAAACTCTTAGAGGAAAACATAGGCAGAACACTCTATGACATAAATCACAGCAAGATCCTTTTTGACCCACCTCCTAGAGAAATGGAAATAAAAACAAAAATAAACAAATGGGACCTAACGAAACTTCAAAGCTTTTGCACAGCAAAGGAAACCATAAACAAGACCAAAAGACAACCCTCAGAATGGGAGAAAATATTTGCAAATGAAGCAACTGACAAAGGATTAATTTCCAAAATTTACAAGCAGCTCATGCAGCTCAATAACAAAAAAACAAACAACCGAATCCAAAAATGGGCAGAAGACCTAAATAGACATTTCTCCAAAGAAGATATACAGACTGCCAACAAACATATGAAAGAATGCTCAACATCATTAATCATTAGAGAAATGCAAGTCAAAACTACAATGAGATATCACCTCACACCAGTCAGAATGGCCACCGTCAAAAAACCTAGAAACAATAAATGCTGGAGAGGGTGTGGAGAAAAGGGAACACTCCTGCACTGCTCGTGGGAATGTGAATTGGTACAGCCACTATGGAGAACAGTATGGAGGTTCCTTAAAAAACTACAAATAGAGCTACCATATGACCCAGCAATCCCACTACTGGGCATATACCCTGAGAAAACCATAATTCAAAAAGAGTCATGTACCAAAATGTTCATTGCAGCTCTATTTACAATAGCCAGGACATGGAAGCAACCTAAGTGTCCACTGGCAGATGAATGGATAAAGAAGATGTGGCACATATATACAATGGAATATTACTCAGCCATAAAAAGAAATGAAGTTGAGCTATTTGTAATGAGGTGGAGAGACCTAGAGTCTGTCATACAGAGTGAAGTAAGTCAGAAAGAGAAAGACAAATACCGTATGCTAACACATATATATGGAATTTAAGGGAAAAAAATGTCATGAGGAACCTAGGGGTAAGACAGGAATAAAGACACAGACCTACTGGAGAACGGACCTGAGGATATGGGGAGGGGGAAGGGTAAGCTGTGACAAAGCGAGAGAGAGGCACGGACACATATACACTACCAAACGTAAGGTAGATAGCTAGTGGGAAGCAGCCGCATAGCACAGGGAGATCAGCTCGGTGCTTTGTGACCGCCTGGAGGGTGGGAGGGAGGGAGGGAGGAAGAGGCAAGAGGGAAGAGATATGGGAACATATGTATATGTATAACTGATTCACTTTGTTATAAAGCAGAAACTCACACACCATTGTAAAGCAATTATACCCCAATAAAGATGTTAAAAAAAAAAAAAGAAGAGTCCACAGGACTCCTCTCCTCAGAGTTTGCCACCATGAGCTGATGGGGAGGGAGAGAGGTATTGAAACTCATTGTCAGATCATTCCTCCAGGCCTGAGATCCTTAGCCAGTCTGCATGCTTTTATGCATCTTTCAGTCTTACACTAGTTACTTAATGTATTTTATTCTGGGACTTTTAGTTGTAGTTAGTGAAAGAGATAGTGTGGAGTGTGTGTACTCCACTATGTCTAGAATCAAAAGTCACATTTTTAAAAAATTTCTAAGATGTGAATAATAGAGGGAAAAAGAAACCTACTTTGTGGGAGTACGTGTAGCAAAGAGAATAAATGATAGAATATGTTCTGCAAGCTATAAGGCTAAAAATAGAGTAATGTATGAGAGGACAGGGTGAGGCACTTTCTTCCACTCCTCCTGTGCCCTCCCATGTAACACACATGCTTCTCTCTTCCTCCTTACCTACTACTCCCTAAGGAATTAGGAGGGAGTTAAAAATCACTGGTGAGTTTGGAAGGAAAAGCAGGGCATGCACAGCCTAGCCACATGCACGTTCCCTTCTCTTGTCCACAGAAAGCTTGCGTTCTTAATTTCTCTAAGTTACATGATAAACTTGGTGGCAAAGGCCTTGTCCCTATGGAGCAGGTATGCAATTGTGTAGCACTTATTGTGACTCACTGAGTTGGTTTCACTAATTCTGGAGTTCAGTATTGGGAAACTTACAGATATAAGCCACATTCTTTAATTTCAGTAAATTACATTGGATATTTTGGTCTCTGTATGATTTATGCATTCATCTTGGTACTCCAGTGAGGGGGAAAAAACGGGGTTAATTGCTGGGTCTTCTTAAACATGCCAACATACACTAGTAAAATTTAATTAAATTATTGAAATAGCTCCCTTTGAATAACAGGATACAGTTATTATGTGACTATAGGGCATGTTTCCTAATGCTTTATTTCAAAGGCGTCTAATTCACCTTTTTATCCCTAGTGCTTAGCACACTGCCAAGTCCAATGAGCACACAGTAAGTGCTTAACGAGTACCTATCAAAAACCAAATAAGTGATTCAATGAACAAAAGAATTCCAGTGTACATAATGCTAAATGTACCATTCATAGGAACAACATTCTTATTTTAATGGTGGTGTTTCCATCTCAATTAGCTCCTACTTCCTCACAGATTTAAGACTTTGGTGACTATCTAGTATTTACTTTACCCCAATTAAAACAGTTGCCAACTCATTTAATCCACACAAAACTCTTTTGAGGCAGATACTATTACTGTCCTTTTTTTGGTCTTTTTAACAAATAAAGAAGTGATGATCAGAGAGAATAAGTGACTTATCAATGGTCTGAGAGCTAGTAAGTGACAGATCTGTGATTCAAACCATGAGAGCGTGGCCCTGAAGTCTGGACAGATATTGAACACACCAAACCAGCTCTGAAGGCAGACTTTACAAAGCCGTCCTCAACATCTTACTCATGTGTGGCCTGGCCCTAGGCTTACAGTCAACAAACCCACCTCTCTTTGCCTTCAGTCCTCCAACATTAGCGCACCTTGGACCCAGCCTGGCCACATTAACTACACCATTCCTTCCCATGCTTCTACCAATCAGGGCTACACAACCACAGCCAACACTCCCTCCACAAACTATTAAGTCTCCATTTCAAAGGATTAATCTCCCTCCCTCCCACAACTACCAGGTCTGCTGCAGGGCTATTAAAAGCCCTTTGGTTCTTCGGGTCTTACCAATTAAGAATAGGACCCAGTTAGGAACAGGACGTAGGGAATTGAGAGCAAATAGCCACATGGACAGGAATGATAAAGCATAGTGCTGATACAGCAGTAGAGAAGTTGGAGCACTGTAACATAAGGCCTTAAATTTCTCAATACGATTTCTCTTGACTTAAATACCTGTATACTTACAAATTTTGTGTGTCACTACAGAAAGCTGTGATATTTTTCATCTGCTACCAAAGTCAAAAGAAAGGTGTAGCAGCTTAAAATGAAATCATTAATAGAATTCCCAATCCTAATAATTTGGTCATTTCATAAATTAATACAAGTATAATCCAAGTAAATTTTGAATATTTTCTAGAATACTTATTATGCAAAAAGTAAAATGTGAACCAACTAATCCAGAAGCCAAATGGGTTTTATACGTTTCATGTAGACCACAGACTCTAGATGAGCTCTGACATTTTTAAAGGTATAAATGTTTTCCATTCAAGTGCCATGGTCTCCTTGGATATTGTATGTATATGTTATCTGCTCCAATAGCTCTCAGACTTGGTGTCTATCAGAATCACATTTGGGAAGTAGGACAAAGAATGATGTTAAAAATACTGGTTCCTGAAGCCTAGTCTCAAAAATCTTTGAGGGTAGAGCCCAAGCAAAAATATTTTGAAGAAGCTTCTCCAATGATTCTGAAACCCATAAAATTTGAGAAACACTGATACATACTTGACTTTCAAGGCTGAAGGATCCAGGGATAGGTGAAATTTAAATTAATTAATCTTTATAACATCTCTACTCCAACATTAAACTCTTATTCATATTGACCTTTGTGTTGATGTCTTTCCTAATTTTCTACTACTTAAATACCTCTTTGGAGAAAAGTATAGTGTTGATTCTCCAATATATATATGTGTTTTCTCACAGTCCTTCCTAGAACAAAATAGTATATAAAAGCATATTTAGGACTTAAAGGAGAATCTGGTTCTAATTGATACAGATAAATGTAATACTCCATTTTATTTATTATTTATTTACTTGTGATTTACAATCTTTTTCATCAATTTATTTTCTAGATATAGATATATATATATGTGTATACACATGTATTTGAACACACAGGCATTTAAAAAGATTGGCATCCAGACAATTAGAAAGCTTTTCTTACCATGTAGCCTTTTGGCTTTTTATATATCATCTGCTGAAGCTCAACCAGCTAACAACAAAAAAAAACTGTGCTGAAACCATTGAAGAAATACCGAAATATGCCATGTGCATTTGCTTCAAAAGCATCTTTAAGGGCTCTATTAATAGTTGTCAATCACCATGTGTTCTTGATCTTCTTCATTATTTAAACATAATTTCCAGTTCCTTGTTGAAGTCTTTTTCTAGTATCTTTAGTATCTTCTACATAACTGCACATTTTCCATGTTAAAACCAAAATTCCTTTCCATTTGATTTGCCTTCATAGCCCTTCAGTTGCTAAAGTTGCTACTACAATTCACAAAATATTCAAATTTCAAACTTTCTTGTCATTTGATGAATCAAAACACTCACCTGAATGCTTTTTGAATAATTTTATTGTGTGTTTATTTCTGCCAGGCAAATCATTTCAGAATGCCTAACAATAAATTACCACCTGTCTAAAGAAGTCATGCTGTTTGAAGGGTTTTTCTAAGCTTAACTCCTTAAAGTAAAATTTATCAGGTTCATTTAACATTTCTTCAGAAATAAGAGCACACACAATGTAAAACCAAACTGTTTATATAGTATGTCATATTAGTATCTTAAGACATGTTACCATGAATTTTCTGAAAGCAGTGGTAGTCATTGAAAAACAGAAATGGAACTTAGAATATAATTAAACTTGAAGAAGAGAGGCAGAGCACCGAGCTTCAAATAACTCCTTTTGGAGCATGCTTCCAAACACAATATTAAGTGCATTCGATCAGTTCCAGGTCAGAGGTTAAAGAACTTGTGGAATTCATAGAAAATGTACAATTTTCAACTCCATAAACTGTCATCACTACAAGGAGATGAAAGAAATACTAGAAGTTTGCTTTCAATCTCTGCCTAGTGTCAGAGCGAGTAACCCCATCTGCACAATTTCTATGCCCTGGCAGCATCAGAAGGTATTGAAATTGAGGTGCTGTAATCAAAGCAATGCCTTTAATCCTGCATATAAAATTGTCTAGACTCAATAAGTTATCAGATACTAATCAGTAAATAGCGAGAAGGCTTAAATGACATTGGCAATCATATGATCCTACTCCTAGGGCTCTGCCTCAACTCTCCTAGGTAAATGAGCCCACAGCTCTATTCACAGAAGTGCCCAGGTAACGAGATAAAAATCCCACTTTCGTTGCATGTTCCCAATTCTTTATGTCTAGCATTTTCCATTCTGGTCAAACTATCCCTGTCCTGACAATAGTGGTCAGACATAAGGTACACATAGTTGTCACAAAGACATCATCATTTAACTACCCCTGATTCTTCATCAAGAGGCTAAATTATTAAACAAAAGAAACTTATGGAAGCATACGGTATCAGTTAAAATAATAAAATTGTGGAAAATGAATGATGGAGTGCTTTTCAAAGGCTAGTAAAGAGACCAATCATGATTATCCTCTCCTTTGCCAGGGCAGATTCTATCTGCCAGATTAACATTTCATAAGGAGAAAAGAAATGCCATGTTGAATCGTAACTTGTCTTTGACAGTCTTCTTTGGGTGGAAGGAAGCAAATTGAAAGTAACAAATATATTTTGAAGAAGAAAATGTATTGTTATTCGTCTCTCTTTTCCACCCCAAATCCTAGACAGAGAAAGGATATGGCTGTGGGGGAAGCTATCACTTGTATGCTATTACTTCATTATACAAATCAATAGCAGTTCAGTTGTGAATAAAGCGGATGCAGGTGGAGACTATGAAAAGTCATCCAGGCCAGCTGGTATAGATTTTAGCAAACTGATTTTGCTGGGTTTCCATGCAAAGTCCTAAAATAGATAATTTTAAAAACCATTTAAATGCCTCTCCTCTGGCAGAGAGGTCAAAGCTGCTGTCATTTGATTTGGTGAATACTGCTCTCAGATAAACTCTAATCTGCCTTGAAGGAAACCTGCAGTCATTATTTATATTTCACCTGTGAGAGCGAAATAAATATTTACTAACAAAGAATGTTGATACATACTTCAGATGTAGATTTTCCTACAATTTTCTACTTCCAATTTGGTGGGTAAGATTTTTCTGAGCCTTCAGTCATGATGGAAAATTTTGTTCAGTCACAGATAGAGAAAAATTAGATTTAGCTATTCACACTCTGCTATATCAAAAGAGTCATAGCTGTAGGTCCTTGAGTGTTCAGAATATCCCCTTCTGGTATTAAGAGACACAAACCTCCAGTTATATAATAAATAAGTCACAGGGATGTGATATACAGCATAAGGAATGTGGTCAATAATATTGTAATAGCTTTGTATGGGGACAGATGGTAACTAGACTTATCATGGTAATCATTTCATGAGGTATGCAAATATCAAATCCCTATATAGTACACCCGAAACTAACATAATATTGTACATCAACTATATTTCAATTAAAAAAAAAGAATTTCCACTGGCATCAACAGGACAAGGTGAGGACTCCTAACTTTAGTTTTTAAATTGTTGACACTCAGCTCTTCATGCTAAATTACCTAAGCCAGCTAACGTCCCCTTCCCTTTGTCCTATTCATACTGTTGGGAACTTTCTTCAAAGGTAAGTACCATGGCACAACTTACATGTAATTGAAACTGTCTTTTCCAAATCTCAACAAAAATGTCTTCTCCATTTGAGTATGACTCTTCCAGAAAATATTTCCTACATACCAGAATATTCTTGTCACTTTGGGACCTTCAAAACTTGAATTAGCATTTCTCTAAGCATTAACCATACTTTCTCCAAGGAGACCACAACAAGATCTCCCATTCCACACACTCTTACAATGTGACATTGACACTCCTCCTCTGGAGCTTGGGGGGCGGGGTGGGGTAGGGGGTGTTATGGGGCGTGTCTATATTTCTTTGAATCTGGTGGCCTATATAGAATTGACATTACCTGCTTTCTGAGACTAGATCATGAAACCTAGCATCTACCTGGTTCTCTTGGGAAGCTCACTCTTGGATCACAGCCACCATGCTGTGATGGATGACACAGTCTATGAAGAGACCCCATGTGGAAAGGAACTTCGGCCCTTGGCCCACAGCATGGCTGAGCAAGCAGATGACAGACAGCAATAATTTGTCAATTATGTGAGTGTACCATCTTGGATATGAAACCTTCAGTCAAAAATAGAGCTGCCCCAGCTACACTGCATAGAACAAGAAGAGACTTCCCTGCCAAACCCTGACCAGCTTGCAGATTCATGAACTAAATGTATGTCATTGTTTTAAACTGCTAAATTTTGAGGTAGCTTGTTATACAACACAACCCAAATTAATAAAGGGATATTGTAGCTGTGCTATATTCATGTTTTGTGCCTGTGCAAGTGTGTTTGTGTGCACGTGTGCATTTTAAAGCAAAGAACTGAGACTGTTGGAAAGAGGAATGCATTAGTTCTTCTTAATCACTGAATATAGCAGTTCTGAATCTATTTTTTTAATCAGCCTAAAGCTGATCCCATGCTCCATCCCACTTAACTGATGAAAACTTCATACGCAGTCCCTTTGGGGGATCTCCCACTACGTGTCATGATCTGAGAGTTGTCTTCAGTGCCAAACACTGCAAAAGCTATCTGAGAGAGAAACAAAATGTTGTTTGTGTGAATGGCACATTTAATTTTGCATATACTGAAATTCTGTTCTTCAGTGAATTGTTCACTCATTCACTTGACAGACATTTACTGAGAAGTTATCGTGTACTTACTGTGCTTGGCACTGTGCTGAGCACTGGGGATAAAGGATTAATTAGACTCCTTCACAATTAGATGCTAAGAAAAATACCCTATAGTCACGTAATAACTATCTTAACACAGAGAATCTCTTTAGGTGTGGTGATGAGCCATGCTCAGAATGTCTGGTGAGGCTGGGAGCCTCTACATTTAGGGTCAGACTCCCCAGGGACCTCATACAATCCTCTCCCTTTGAAACCTTAACACCTCTTCCCATGCAAATCAGTACTTTAAAAAGGATCCTGCCCATCTGATGACAACAGATGCATATTTGTTGAGCTTGCACTTTGTGTGCCAAGTTCTAAGTTCTTTAAATGTGTTACCTCATTTAATTCTCACCAAAGCTCTATGACGAAGTATAATTATTCTTTTCAGATGAGCAAATCAGGGCACACACACAAAAAAAGGAATTTGAGGTACATAGTTACTAAGTGGTAAAACCAGGAATTGAACCCAGGCTCTGTCTGCAGTGGGATTCTCAAATACTGGGTTGTACTACTCTGTTGCTGTCACCAGCAAAGCCCATTAACAATTCCCAGGAAATAAAAATAGAAACTAGATAATAAAATAAAGTCTAACCTTTTCTTTCCCTTTGTGCTTAGTCTCATTTCACTTGCTCATAGAATGCCGCGTGCAGAGGCCTTGCACCCGGTTCTTCAGCCCTGAGTTCCTCGTGTGCAACTGCCGTGCCCTCACCTCAGCGACTGCGTGCAGAAGCGCTGCACTCCACACTGCAATTCAGTGTGGCGGTGGCGGGTCACGTGCAGAGACGTTGTGCCCGCACTGCGATCTGCAGCGAGGGCAACACACCTCTCACCAACGGGTGAGAACTCTGCCCCCTCCCCGCTGAGGGGATCTCTATAAAGCATTCCCGCCCCCAAGCCTGTCAGGAGAGCCTGTGCTTTAGAGCGAGAGAGCTCGCACTTCTCCATTCTCTGACCCAAGAATAAAGCTTTCCTTTGTTTCTGAACTGAACTCCATCTCCTTCTATTCGCACCAGCGACACTGGACAGAAGGACCCTTCCTGGAGATGAGTTCTGGAGGGTCAGTAACATTACCTTATGAATAAGCATTTAGACGTTTCCACCAAATGTATTATGTTTAATATTTGACTAATGCAGAATGTGAAACCTAAGTCAGATCATGATTTTCTACATTCTTCATAATACAAATTACTATGTGTTTTCACATAAGGGTTCCTTCGTAAGCATTAATTTTATCTACCATTCTTACAAAAATATATTATTTGTGGGACTTCCCTGGTGGTCCAGTGGTTAAGACTTTGCCTTCCAATGCAGAGGGGGCGCAGGTTCGATCTCTGGTCAGGGAGCTAAGATCCCACATGCCTTGTGGCCAAAAAACCAAAATATAAAACAGAAGCAATATTGTAACAAATTCAATAAAGACAAAAGAAAAAAAGGTCCACATCAAAAAAACTTTTAAAAAATTATATATATATTATTTGTAAGCAAGTGGTGAAAAAGAGGCAATCATCTAGCCCAGATGTATAGTAGAAAGCAGCTAACCAAACAACATATTCTTAGAGGTCATTGCTGAATTTAGGTTAATGCCCTTGCACATCTCTACTCCCACACTTGCTCCTTCTTAGGTTTGCTAACTTGGGCAATGTTACCACCTTAGAGAAGATCAAGAATTTACAATGGCTCTCTCTGAACTATGAATCAGAGCCAAGTATAGAATACAATAATGGGGTTCAAATGGCCCCATCTTATTTCTCATTACTTTCCACCACACATTTCTAAGCTACTCCGTGTCCCCCATATATGACCTAATAATGCCACATTTGTGTCTTTCTTCATGATGTCCTCGATCTGAATCATCCACTTTCATCTCCTTCAATGTTATCCACCCTGTTTTCCTTTGGAGGGGACCTTCCCCCCAAAATGCTTCATGACCAACACACCATAGCCCTTTCTACTGTTCAGGTAAACGTCTTAGACCCTCTTTATCCTCTCTTTTGTGACTGCCTCTGTACCATTACTGCCTTTACTCAGGGCCTAACTTTGTAGCTCTGTCTTCTGTTCCTGACCCATCTTTTAAACTGCCTACCCTTGAACAAAGGACTCGTCTGTAATGGCTTCACCATTTCTGCCAGCTTTCTATTGTATCTGGTCACACCTGGTGCTCTGGCTCCATCCAGCCTCCAGGACTCCATCCAGTAAAGTAATTTTAACTTGTTTGGCTGTGGGACTGGATAAAATCTAGCCCATATTCTTCCCTCAAATTCAGGTCAAAATTTACCTATTCAAAGATGGCATCTCCTGTATTCCACCTTGCAATATCCTTCCAATACAAGGCATCCTATCAGTTCTTACTTAAACATTGTCAAATGCTCTCTTAAGCTCATTTGGATGCTTTTAATATCGTTTGGTAGTCACAGTGTGAGTGCTTGTCTTATTTTCTCTGAACAGTCTGAAAATTAGTTGATAGGACAGACAGGTTCTTCTACTTTTTATGTATGTTTCCTTTGCTTTACTTTGAGATAAAATAGCTTCAGCTTAGGCACATATGTTCCATATATGCTTATTGAGTAGAACAAAATAAAATTTCAGATCACAATCACTGGAATCTAATGGTCCTTTACACAGTCAGTCTTGTAGTAATATTCAACAGATAGATAAAGGAAATGGTAAAGGAAGTTATTAAAATACAGGGGAGGGGGGCTTCCCTGGTGGCACAGTGGTTGAGGGTCCGCCTGCCGATGCAGGGGACACGGGTTCGTGCCCCGGTCCGGGAAGATCCCACATGCCACGGAGCGTCTGGGCCCGTGAGCCATGGCCGCTGAGCCTGCGCGTCCGGAGCCTGTGCTCCGCAGCGGGAGAGGCCACAACAGTGAGAGGCCTGCGTACCACAAAAAAAAAAAAAAAAAAGATAAAATACAGGGGAGGGGGCACTTTTCCCAATGATAATGTCTCCAGAATTCTAATATAGCTGGTAGGTGTCTCTATCATCATTTCATTAAACATTCAATAATCATTGCTATAGTGAAGTATTGTTATTGACAGGATATCTCCTATCATTTAGGAGGGTTTAAGCAGAAAAAGTTAAGAACCGTCACTCTGTAACAGCCATTGAATAAACTGTCTTTACAATGAAGTTTTCTTAGAAAATGTTAATGACTTATAAAAAAAGATGTTGCATTAAACCAGTTTATGACTAGATGAGTATCTATGCAGCCCTACCAGAAAGAATAAAGGCCCTCAAGAGGCACATGAAAAGATGCTCAACATCACTAATTATCAGAGAAATGCAAATCAAAACTACAATGAGGCATCACTTCACACCCGTTAGAATGGGCATCATCAGAAAATCTACAAACCATAAATGCTGGAAAGGGTGTGGAGAAAAGGGAACCCTCTTGCATTGTTGGTGGGAATGTAAATTGATATAGTCACTATGGAGAACAGTATGGAGGTTCCTTAAAAAACCAAAAATACAATTACCACAAGACCCAGCAATCCCACTACTGCGCATATACCCAGAAAAGACCATAATTCAGAAAGACACATGCAGGACTTCCCTGGTGGCGCAGTGGTTAAGAATCCGCCTGCCAATGCAGGGGACACAGGTTCGATCCCTGGTCCAGGAAGATCCCACATGCCACAGAGCAGCTAAGCCCATGCACCACAACTACTGAGCCTGCGCTCTAGAGCCCATAAGCCCGCATGCCACAACTATTGAAGCTCACGTGCCCAGAGCCCGTGCTCCACAGCAAGAGAAGCCACTGCAATGAGAAGCCCGCACACCACAATAAAGAGTAGCCCCCACTTGCCACAACTAGAGAAAGCCCGTGTGCCGCAACGAAGACCCAACAAAGCCAAAGGTAAATAAATAAAATAATTTTTTTAAAAAAGACACATACACCCCAATGTCCACTGCAGCACTATTTACAATAGCCAGGACATGGAAGCAACCTAAACGTCCACCGACAGACGAATGGATAAAGAAGATGTGGTACATCTATACAATGGAATATTACTCAGCCATAAAAAGGAACAAAATTGGGTCATTTGTAGAGACATGGATGGACCTAGAGAGTGTCATACAGAGTGAAGTAAGTCAGAGAGAGAAAAACAAATATCATATATTAATGCATATATGTGGAGTCTAGAAAAATGGTACAGATGAACCAGTTTGCAAGGCAGAAATAGAGACACAGGTGTAGAGAACAAACGTATGGCCACCAAGGCGGGAAAGTAGGGGAATGAATTGGGATATTGGGATTGACATATATACACTAATATATATAAAATAGATAAGTAATGAGAACCTGCTATATAGCACAGGGAACTCTACTTCACTTCGCTATACATCGGAAACTAACACAACATTGTAACACAACTATTCCCCAATAAAAGAACAAACCAAAAAAAAGAATAAAGGCTGAACTAATATTGATTTCACAGATTGTAACAATAAAGGGGTTTTGACTTAAATTCTGAGATAAAAATTTTCTCAAGAGACACTCAAATTGGGATTAAAGAAATATGAAAACTATTTGCTCCACGTGGTACCCCCAGAAATGAACTTAGCTCTGAGAAGTAAAGATTGCCATGCATTGCTTACCCTTGTACAGCACTTAGTGAAGTTAATGTTTTGTTTTGTTTTCTAAGAATTCAATAAACATTACCATGTCAAAAGCTTTCTACTACAAAACAGTCACTAGACTTTTTCAGAGATATTATCTCATGAAGTCCTCAAAAACACCTTTGGGGTGTTACTATCTTCCATTTTTAGACGAGGAGACCAAAGATTAATGAGTTTAAATAAATAGCCAAAGTTACACAATAGCAAATGGCAAAACCAGGATTCAGTATTTAAATTTTTCAACTTTTAAATCCAGATTCAGGCAGATATTTCCCAACTACTTATTATATAATTATGTAACAGGTAGAATTAGACAACTTACAGAGTTAGATATAGACCTTTGCTTCATAATTTTAATTTTAAAATGAAACCAAATTTTAAATTAAGATGAATGGTAGCTTTTAGGAAAGGGGTTATGGGATAACCATATGGGATCTATTATCTTCTATACATAATTTTTATCCAGAGATTCTTATTGAGCATCACAGGCCAAGTAGAAGTTTTTGTACTAAATGCTGATTGAAATGTACTATTTTCCTTATTTTTACAGTCATTATAATTCTTCTTTCTTTCAAGAAAAGGGACAGACATTAAGGGGCTATTTCTCGCAGCAGTTATTAAAAATCCCAGTTACTGTTTCATCACTCTCTGTGAATGGATCTATTGTCCTGCTCACCAGAAGGGCTACCATTGTAATGAGCCAGAGCTGTGTATTTTCACAGGCATCCAAGAATCAGAATGGTGATTACGACCAGGAAAGAAGTTCACATTAGAAATCATTTCTAATAGAATCCCAGAATTCTGAATTTATCCAAAATTATGTAACTTATTTAAAGATTCTTTTAATCTGTTCTGGGTTTTGTCCTCATGTAGACTATAAACCTCTATAAAAATAGTGTTCCTCTAATAAAATAGCCTTCCTTGAGTCTCTTACCAACTGCAGGACTGATTCTAAGGCACGGGGGTTGGTGGGGAGAGGCGGAACAAGGATCCTAGTCAAAGACTTACTTCCTCTAGCACTGTGAACCAGGAGGGTTTTAACCATGTGTCTGAGACAGTCTATCACAGAGCTTCCACGATGGGAGCAGTGCTGCAATTCTTTATAGTTGACAGAATGTAGTACAAGAAATCTGTACCAAGCTGATCTCCCATGTACAACAGCTGTCCTCACGACTTGAATTTGAAAAAATGAAGAACAACATACCTTGGCCACACAGTCCAGTGGCTTGAATCTTCCAGTTTTGTTGTTCTTTCCTTTTGTCTTGAAAGAGGTCTTGTCAAATCAGAATGAAAAGAATGTTTTAAGGCGTGAGAAAATTCAAATTTCCTATTTAAAGCCTGGAGTTCATTAGCAGGAGTATACTCACTTATTTCAAGGGTCACTGGGTTACGCAGAAGAGCCTGTCTCTCTGCTACCCACGTCCCAAATCATTCACCTGAAAATGGGTTAGAAACACTCTCAAGTCTATTAGCTCTCTGTGGGACATAATTCACCTTTGCTGTGCTTTATCTTGTGACCCTGTCAAGTGAAGGGCCCTGCTTTGATTGTGTACTATCCCTTTTTCCCTTGATTGTTTTTCAGTTAAGTAATTGTCTAAGCTTAATTGGTTGTAATGATTAAAACTTTGTTTATATTATACTGCAGTTTTCTTTTATCAATGATTCTTAGGTTAACTATTTTATTATTTACTACCAAATATAGAAATTTTACCTGGAAGAAACAGTCATATTAATTAGACTCTTTTTATTGGACTATTTTTATTGCAGATGTATAAAGGTTAAAAATCTAAATTCTGGCAAATAAAAAAAATTGCCTGTTCTTGACATTACAGAGTTAGACTAGAAACAAAGAGATTTTATAATATTATAATACTGAGAGGTAGAATGTAATGACTATAGGCTTTGGAGACTAATAAACCTGGGTCTGGATTTCACATCAAGACTTATCAAGTTCTGGGACCTTTATGAACTTAAATTATCTCATCTTTAAAATGAAAATATTAATATCAACCATACACAGATTGCCTGAAGATCATAGATGATACATAAAAAGTACAATATTTAATCTATTAGTTATTACTTGTTTTAGTTTTGCCCCTAACCAGCTATGTCATCTTGAGAGAGCTACCTGTGTTTCAGGTTTCTTGGATAAATAGGAGGGTGGGGCTAGACAATTTCTACTTTTTCTGTCAAAACTCATTTTAATAAGTAAATCAGTTACTTACAGTCTGTGTTTGTTCTTTGTACAACTTTACATCAGCCAGAGTTTTTTCATGTTAAAATTTTCCAGGTAAGTAAAGATGACATTAGTTGGAATTTGGACAGTAATGTGAGGACAAGGTGAAAAAAACAAAATGGTTAGCAGGAAGTATTTCATATGGCATGCTGGAACAAGAACAGAGCAAAAGCAATCACATATAGAAAAGAAAACCATAGATTTGTGGTTAAATAATCTGTTTAAAGAACTTGTATTATGATTCCCTATCAGATTTAATGAGTGATCTTAGGAAAATCACTGGAAAATTTAATTGACCCGCTTAATCTCAACTTAACTGACCTATAGCAATAAGTACACCTGCCACCTACCTAGTTCTTAGAACTCCCATGAAAAAATAGGGAACTAAACACATTAAATATGATCATTTTTATACTTGTCAATTATTTCTGTTTACAACACATTTATAATATGTTTATCTGCCTTGCTGGAAAACAATTTTAAAAAATGACGCCTAAGCTTTATCTCTCATCAATAATAGTAGATTTTATTTTTAAATTTCTTTTTACTTTAATACAGTTGTACTAACTTTCTAAATATATTTAATAAAAGCAACTTTATTAAGCCATAAACCATGTCTAATAATTCAAACCAAAAAGACAGGACGAGGGGAAGATGGCGGAAGAGTAAGTCACGGAGATCACCTTCCTCCCCACAGATACACCAGAAATACATCTACACGTGGAACAACTCCTACAGAACACCTACTGAACGGTGGCAGAAGACCTCAGACCTACCAAAAGGCAAGAAACTCCCCACGTACCTGGATAAGGAAAAAGAAAAAAAGAATAAACAGAGACAAAAGGATAGGGACGGTACCTGCACCAGTGGGAGGGAGCTGTGAAGGAGGAAACGTTTCCACACACTAGGAAGCCCCTTCGCGGGCGGAGACTGCGGGTGGCAGAGGGGGAAAGCTTCGGAGTCGCAGAGGAGAGCGCAGCAACAGGGGTGCGGAGGGCAAAGCGGAGGGGTTCCCGCACAGAGGATCGGTGGCGACCGGCACTCACCAGCTCGAGAGGCTTGTCTGCTCACCCACCGGGGCGGGCGGGGCTGGGAGCTGAGGCTCGGGCTTCGGTCGGATCCCAGGGAGAGGACTGGGGTTGGCGGCGTTAACACAGCCTGCAGTGGGTTAGTGCTCCACGGCTAACCGGTAGGGAGTCCGGAGAAAACTCTGGACCTGCCGAAGAGGCAAGAGACTTTTTCTTCCCTCTTTGTTTCCTGGTGCGCGAGGAGAGAGGATTACGAGCGCTGCTTAAAGGAGCTCCAGAGACAGGTGCGAGCCGCAGCTAAAAGCGCGGGCCCCAGAGACGGGCATAAGACGCTAAGGCTGCTGCTGCCGCCACCAAGAAGCCTATGTGTGAGCACAGGTCACTGTCCACAACCCCCTTCCGGGGAGACTGTGCAGCCCACCACTGCCAGGGTCCTGGGATCCAGGGACAACTTCCCCGGGAGAACGCACGGCGCGCCTCAGGCTGGTGCAACGTCACGGTGGCCTCTGCCGCCGCAGGCTCACCCCGCACTCCGTACCCCTCCCTCCCCCCGGCCTGAATGAGCCAGAGTCCCCGAAGCAGCTGCTCCTTTAACCCCATCCTGTCTGAGCGAAGAACAGACGCCCTCCAGCGACCTACATGCACAGGCGGGGCCAAATCCAAAGCTGAGCCCCGGGAGCTGTGAGAACAAAGAAGAGAAAGGAATCTCTCTCCCAGCAGCCTCAGAGGCAGCGGATTAAAGCTCCACAATCAACTTGATGTACCCTGCATCTGTGGAATATATGAATAGACAACGAATCATCCCAAACTGAGGAGGTGGACTTTGAGAGCAATATTTATTATTTTTTCCCCTTTTCCTCTTTTTGTGAGTGTGTATGTGTATGCTTTTGTGTGAGATCTTCTCTGTATAGCTTTGCTTCCACCATGTGTCCTAGCATTCTATCTGTCCGGTTTTTTTTTGTTTTAATTTTTTTCTTTATAATTATTTTTTATTTTAATAAATTTATTTTACTTTATCTTACTTTATTTTCTCTTTCTTTCTTTCTTTCTTTCTTTCTTTCTCTTTCTTTCTTTCCTTCCTTCCTTCCTTCCCTCCTTTAGACAACGAATCATCCCAAATTGAGGAGGTGGACTTTGAGAGCAAGATTTATGATTTTTTCTTCTTTTCCTCCTTTTGTGAGTATGTATGTGTATGCTTCTGTGTGAGATTTTGTCTTTATAGCTTTGCTTCGACCATTTGTCCTAGGGTTCTATCCGTCTATTTATTTTCTTAATAATTACTTTTTATTTTAATAACTTTATTTTACTTTATCTTACTTTATTTTACTTTATCTTCTTTCTTTCTTTCTTTTTTCCCTTCCTTCCCTCCTTCCTTCCTCTCTCCCTCCCTCCTTTCTTTCTTTCCTTCTTTCTTTCTTTCTTTCTTCTTCAACTAATTCTTTCTTTCTACTTTTTCTCCCTTTTATTCTGAGCTGTGTGAATGAAAGGCTTCTGGAGCTGCAGCCAGGAGTCAGTGCTGTGCCTCTGAGGTGGGAGAGCCAACTTCAGGACGCTGGTCCAGAAGAGACCTCCCAGCTCCACATAATACCAAACGGCGAAAATCTCCCACAGATCTCCATCTCAACACCAGCACCCAGCTTCACTCAATGACCAGCAAGCTACAGTGCTGGACACCCTATGCCAAACAACTAGCAAGACACGAACACAACCCCACCCGTTAGCAGAGAGGCTGCCTAAAATCATAATAAGTCCACAGACA
Organism: Leucopleurus acutus; assembly: GCF_964270905.1. Classification (NCBI taxonomy): domain Eukaryota; kingdom Metazoa; phylum Chordata; class Mammalia; order Artiodactyla; family Delphinidae; genus Leucopleurus; species Leucopleurus acutus. Next base: position 57,745,968 of record NC_139147.1, read on the forward strand.
CCCCAAAAAACACCACCAGACATGGACCTGCCAACCAGAAAGACAAGATCCAGCCTCATCCACTAGAACAGAGGCACTACTCCCCTCCACCAGGAAGCCTACACAACCCACTGAACCAACTTTAGCCACCAGGGACAGACACGCAAAACAACAGGAACTACGAACCTGCAGCCTGCAAAAACGAGACCCCAAACACAGTAAAATAAGCAAAATGAGAAGACAGAAAAACACAACACAGATGAAGGAGCAAGATAAAAACCCACCAGACCTAACAAATGAAGAGGAAATAGGCAGTCTACCTGGAAAAGAAGTCAGAATAATGATAGCAAAGATGATCGAAAATCTTGGAAATAGAATAGACAAAATGCAAGAAACATTTAACAAGGACCTGGAAGAACTAAAGATGAAACAAGCAACGATGAACAACACAATAAATGAAATTAAAAATACTCTAGATGGGATGAATAGCAGAATAACTGAGGCAGAAGAACGGATAAGTGACCTGGAGGATAAAATAGTGGAAATAACTACTGCAGAGCTGAATAAAGAAAAAAGAATGAAAAGAACTGAGGACAGTCTCAGAGACCTCTGGGACAACATTAAACGCACCAACATTCGAATTATAGGGGTTCCAGAAGAAGAAGACAAAAAGAAAGGGACTGAGAAAATATTTGAAGAGATTATAGTTGAAAACTTCCCTAATATGGGCAAGGAAATAGTTGATCAAGTCCAGGAAGCACAGAGTCCCATACAGAATAAATCCAAGGAGAAACACGCCAAGACACATATTAATCAAACTGTCAAAATTAAATACAAAGAAAACATATTAAAAGCAGCAAGGGAAAAACAACAAATAACACACAGGGGAATCCCCATAAGGTTAACAGGTGATCTTTCAGCAGAAACTCTGCAAGCCAGAAGGGACTGACAGGACATATTTAAAGGGATGAAGGAGAAAAACCTGCAACCAAGTTTACTCTACCCAGCAAGGATCTCATTCAGATTTGATGGAGAAATTAAAACCTTCACAGACAAGCAAAAGCTGAGAGAGTTCAGCACCACCAAACCAGCTTTACAACAAATGCTAAAGGAACTTCTCTAGGCAAGAAACACAAGAGAAGGAAAAGACCTACAATATCGAACCCAAAACAATTAAGAAAATGGGAATAGGAACATACATATCGATAATTACCTTAAATGTAAATGGACTAAATGCTCCCACCAAAAGACACAGATTGGCTGAATGGATACAAAAACAAGACCCATATATAGGCTGCCTACAAGAGACCCACCTCAGACCTAGAGACACATACAGACTGAAAGTTAGGGGATGGAAAAAGATATTCCATGCAAATGGAAACCAAAAGAAAGCTGGAGTAGCACTTCTCATATCAGACAAAATAGACTTTAAGATAAAGACTGTTAGAAGAGACAAAGAAGGACACTACATAATGATCAAGGGATCGATCCAAGAAGAAGATATAACAGTTGGAAATATTTATGCACCCACCATAGGAGCACCTCAATACATAAGGCAAATACTAACAGCCATAAAAGGGGAATTTGACAGTAACACATTCATAGTATGGGACTTTAACACCCCACTTTCACCAATGGACAGATCATCCAAAATGAAAATAAATAAGGAAACACAAGCTTTAAATGATACATTAAACAAGATGGACTTAATTGATATTTATAGGACATTCCATCCAAAAACAACAGAATACACATTTTTCTCAAGTGCCCATGGAACATTCTCCAGGATTGATCATACCTTGGGTTACGAATAAAGCCTTGGTAAATTTAAGAAAATTGAAATTGTATCAAGTATCTTTTCCGACCACAACGCTATGAGACTCGATATCAATTACAGGAGAAGATCTGTAAAAAATACAAACACGTGGAGGCTAAGCAATACACTACTTAATAACGAAGTGATCACTGAAGAAATCAAAGAGGAAATCAAAAAATACCTAGAAACAAATGACAATGGAGACACTACGACCCAAAACCTATGGGATGCAGCAAAAGCAGTTCTAAGAGGGTAGTTTATAGCAATACAATCCTACCTTAAGAAACAGGAAACATCTCAAATAAACAACCTAACCTTGCACCTAAAGCAATTAGAGAAAAAAGAACAAAAAAACCCCAAAGTTAGTAAAAGGAAAGAAATCATAAAAATCAGATCAGAAATAAATGAAAAAGAAATGAAGGAAACGATAGCAAAGATCAATAAAACTAAAACCTGATTCTTTGAGAAGATAGATAAAATTGATAAACCATTAGCCAGACTCATCAAGAAAAAAAGGGAGAAGACTCAAATCAATAGAATTAGAAATGAAAAAGGAGAAGTAACAACTGACACTGCAGAAATACAAAAGATCATGAGAGATTACTACAAGCAACTCTATGCCAATAAAATGGACAATCTGGATTTAAAGCAATGTCTTGGGAAGAGTAAGACACGGAGATCACCTTCCTCCCCACAGATACACCAGAAATACATCTACGCGTGGAACAACTCCTACGGAGCACCTACTGAACGCTGGCAGAAGACCTCAGACCTCCCAAAAGGCAAGGAACCCCCCACGTACCTGGTTAGGGCAAAAGAAAAAAACTAAACAGAGACAAAAGGATAGGGACGGGTCCTGCACCAGCGGGAGAGAGCTGTGAAGCAGGAAAAGTGTCCACACACTAGGAAGCCCCTTCGCGGGTGGAGACTTCGGGAGGCGGAGTGGGGGAGCTTGGGAGCCGCGGAGGAGAGCACAGCAACAGGGGTGCGGAGGGAAAAGCGGACAGATTCCAGCGCAGAGGATCGGGCCGACCGGAACTCACCAGCCGAGAGGCTTGTCTGCTCGCCCGCCGGGGCGGGCGGGACTGGGAGCTGAGGCTCCGGCTTTTGTCGGAGCACCGGGAGAGGACTGAGGTTGGCGGCGTGAACACAGCCTGCAGGGCGTTAGTGCACCGTGGCTAGCCGGGAGAGAGTCCGGGGAAAAGTCTGGACCTGCCGAAGAGGCAAGAGAGTTTTACGTCCCTCTTTGTTTCCTGGTGCACGAGGAGAGGGGATTAAGAACGCTGCTTGAGAGAGCTCCAGGGACGGGCGCGAGCCGCGGCTAAAAGTGCGGAGCCCAGAGACAGACATGAGACGCTAAGGCCGCTGCTGCCGCCACCAGGAGGCCTGTGTGCGAACACAGGTCACTAGCCACACGCCCTTCCGGGGAGCCTGTGCAGCCCGCCACTGCCAGGGTCCCGGGATCCAGGGACAACTCCCCCGGGAGAACGCACGGCGCGCCTCAGGCTGCAACGTCACGCTGGCCTCTGCCGCCGCAGGCCCACCCCACACTCCGTGACCCTCCCTACGCGCGGCCTGAGTGAGCCAGAGCCTCCGAATCAGCGGCTCCTTTAACCCCGTCCTGTCTGAGCAAAGAAGAGACGCCCTCCGGCGACCTACACGCACAGGCGGGGCCAAATCCAAAGCTGAGCCCCTGGGAACTGTGAGAACAAAGAAGAGAAAGGGAAATCTCTCCCAGCAGCCTCAGAAACAGCGGATTAAAGCTCCACAATCAACTTGATATACCCTGCATCTGTGGAATACCTGAATAAACAACAATCATCCCAAATTAAGGAGCCCTGTGGATGAAAGGCTCTTGGTGCTGCAGCCAGGAGTCAGTGCTGTGCCTCTGAGGTGGGAGAGCCAACTTCAGGACACTGGTCCACAAGAGGCCTCCCAGCTGCACATAATATCAAACAGCAAAAATCTCCGAGAGATCTCCATCTCAACGCCAGCACCCAGCTTCACTCAACGACCAGCAAGCTACAGTGCTGGACATCCTATGCCAAACAACTACCAAGACAGGAACACAACCCCACCCATTAGCAGAGAGGCTGCCCAAAATCATAATAAGTCTACAGACACCCCAAAACACACCACCAGACGTGGACCTGCCCACCAGAAAGACAAGATCCAGCCTCATCCACCAGAACACAGGCACTAGTACCCTCCACCAGGAAGCCTACACAACCCACTGAACCAACCTTAGCCACTGGGGACAGACACAAAAAACAACAGGAACTACGAATCTTCAGCCTGCAAAAAAGGAGACCCCAAACACGGTAAGATAAGCAAAATGAAAAGACAGAAAAACACACAGCAGATGAAGGAGCAAGATAAAAACCCACCAGACCTAACAAATGAAGAGGAAATAGGCAGTCTACCTGAAAAGAATTCAGAATAATGATAGTAAGGTTGATCCGAAATCTTGGAGATAGAATGGACAATAGAATGGACAAAATGCAAGAATCAGTTAACAAGGACCTAGAAGAACTAAAGATGAAACAAGCAACGATGAACAACACAATAAATGAAATTAAAAGTACTCTAGATGGGATCAATAGCAGAATAACTGAGGCAGAAGAACGGATAAGTGACCTGGAAGATAAAATAGTGGAAATAACTACTGCAGAGCAGAATAAAGAAAAAAGAATGAAAAGAACTGAGGACAGTCTCAGAGACCTCTGGGACAACATTATACGCACCAACATTCGAATTATAGGGGTTCCAGAAGAAGAAGACAAAAAGAAAGGGACTGAGAAAATATTTGAAGAGATTATAGTTGAAAACTTCCCTAATATGGGAAAGGAAATAGTTAATCAAGTCCAGGAAGCACAGAGAGTCCCATACAGGATAAATCCAAGGAGAAATACGCCAAGACACATATTAATCAAACTGTCAAAAATTAAATACAAAGAAAACATATTAAAAGCAGCAAGGGAAAAACAACAAATAACACACAAGGGAATCCCCATAAGGTTAACAGGTGATCTTTCAGCAGAAACTCTGCAAGCCAGAAGGGAGTGGCAGGACATATTGAAAGTGTTGAAGGAGAAAAACCTGCAACCAAGACTACTCTACCCAGCAAGGATCTCATTCAGATTTGATGGAGAAATTAAAACCTTTACAGACAAGCAAAAGCTGAGAGAGTTCAGCACCACCAAACCAGCTCTACAACAACTGCTAAAGGAACTTCTCTAGGCAAGAAACACAAAAGAAGGAAAAGACCTACAATAACAAACCCAAAACAATTAAGAAAATGGGAATGGGAACACACATATCGATAATTACCTTAAATGTAAATGGACTAAATGCTCCCACCAAAAGACACAGATTGGCTGAATGGATACAAAAACAAGACCCATATATTTGCTGTCTACAAGAGACCCACTTCAGACCTAGAGACACATACAGACTGAAAGTAAGGGGATGGAAAAAGGTATTTCATGCAAATGGAAACCAAAAGAAAGCTGGAGTAGCACTTCTCATATCAGACAAAATAGACTTCAAAACAAAGACTATTAGAAGAGACAAAGAAGGACACTACATAATGATCAAGGGATCGATCCAAGAGGAAGATATAACAATTGTAAATATTTATGCACCCAACATAGGTGCACCTCAATACATAAGGCAAATACTGACAACCATAAAAGGGGAAATCGACAGTAACACATTCATAGTAGGGGACTTTAACACCCCACTTTCACCAATGGACAGATCATCCAAAATGAAAATAAATAAGGAAACACAAGCTTTAAATGATACATTAAACAAGATGGACTTAATTGATATTTATAGGACATTCCATCCAAAAACAACAGAATACACATTTTTCTCAAGTGCTCATGGAACATTCTCCAGGATTGATCATATCTTGGGTCACAAATCAAGCCTTGGTAAATTTAAGAAAATTGAAATTGTATCAAGTATCTTTTCCGACCACAACGCTATGAGACTCGATATCAATTACAGGAGAAGATCTGTAAAAAATACAAACACATGGAGGCTAAACAATACACTACTTAATAACGAAGTGATCACTGAAAAAATCAAAGAGGAAATCAAAAAATACCTAGAAACAAATGACAATGGAGACACGACGACTCAAAATCTATGGGATGCAGCAAAAGCAGTTCTAAGAGGGAAGTTTATAGCAATACAATCTTACCTTAAGAAACAGGAAACATCTCGAATAAACAACCTAACCTTGCACCTAAAGCAATTAGAGAAAGAAGAACAAAAAAACCCCAAAGTTAGCAGGAAAGAAATCATAAAAATCAGATCAGAAATAAACGAAAAAGAAATGAAGGAAACGATAGCAAAGATCAGTAAAACTAAAAGCTGGTTCTTTGAAAGGATAAACAAAATTGATAAACCATTAGCCAGACTCATCAAGAAAAAAAGGGAGAAGACTCAAATCAATAGAATTAGAAATGAAAAAGGAGAAGTAACAACTGACACTGCAGAAATACAAAGGATCATGAGAGATTACTACAAGCAACTCTATGCCAATAAAATGGACAACCTGCAAGAAATGGACAAATTCTTAGAAAGGCACAACCTGCCAAGACTGAATCAGGAAGAAATAGAAAATATGAACAGACCAATCACAAGCACTGAAATTGAAACTGGGATTAAAAATCTTCCAACAAGCAAAAGCCCAGGACCAGATGGCTTCACAGGCGAATTCTATCAAACATTTAGAGAAGAGCTATCACCTATCCTTCTCAAACTCTTCCAAAATATAGCAGAGGGAGGAACACTCCCAAACTCATTCTACGAGGCCACCATCATCCTGATACCAAAACCAGACAAGGATGTCACAAAGAAAGAAAACTACAGGCCAATATCACTGATGAACATAGATGCAAAGATCCTCAACAAAATACTAGCAAACAGAATCCAACAGCACATTAAACGGATCATACACCATGATCAAGTGGGGTTTATTCCAGGAATGCAAGGATTCTTCAATATACGCAAATCAATCAACGTGATACACCATATTAACAAATGGAAGGAGAAAAACCATATGATCATCTCAATAGATGCAGAGAAAGCTTTTGACAAAATTCAACACCCATTTATGATAAAAACCCTGCAGAAAGTAGGCATAGAGGGAACTTTCCTCAACATAATAAAGGCCATATATGACAAACCCACAGCCAACATCGTCCTCAATGGTGAAAAACTGAAAGCATTTGCACTAAGATCAGGAACAAGACAAGGTTGCCCACTCTCACCACTCTTATTCAACATAGTTTTGGAAGTTTTAGCCACAGCAATCAGAGAAGAAAAGGAAATAAAAGGAATCCAAATCGGAAAAGAAGAAGTAAAGCTGTCACTGTTTGCAGATGACATGATACTATACATAGAGAATCCTAAAGATGCTACCAGAAAACTACTAGAGCTAATCAATGAATTTGGTAAAGTAGCAGGATACAAAATTAATGCACAGAAATCTCTGGCATTCCTATACACTAAGGATGAAAAATCTGAAAGTGAAATCAAGAAAACACTCCCATTTACCACTGCAACAAAAAGAATAAAATACCTAGGAATAAACCTACCTAAGGAGACAAAAGACCTGTATGCAGAAAATTATAAGACACTGATGAAAGAAATTAAAGATGATACAAATAGATGGAGAGATCTACCATGTTCTTGGATTGGAAGAATCAACATTGTGAAAATGACTCTACTACCCAAAGCAATCTACAGATTCAATGCAATCCCTATGAAACTACCACTGGCATTTTTCACAGAACTAGAACAAAAAATTTCACAATTTGTATGGAAACACAAAAGACCCCGAATAGCCAAAGCAATCTTGAGAACGAAAAATGGAGCTGGAGGAATCAGGCTTCCTGACTTCAGACTATACTACAAAGCTACAGTAATCAAGATAGTATGGTACTGGCACAAAAACAGAAAGATAGATCAATGGAACAGGATAGAAAGCCCAGAGATAAACCCACGCACATATGGTCACCTTATCTTTGACAAAGGAGGCAGAAATGGAGAAAGGACAGCCTATTCAATAAGTGGTGCTGGGAAAACTGGACAGCTACATGTAAAAGTATGAGATTAGATCACTCCCTAACACCATACACAAAAATAAGCTCAAAATGGATTAAAGACCTAAATGTAAGGCCAGAAACTATCAAACTCTTAGAGGAAAACATAGGCAGAACACTCTATGACATAAATCACAGCAAGGTCCTTTTTGACCCACCTCCTAGAGAAATGGAAATAAAAACAAAAGTAAACAAATGGGACCTAATGAAACTTAAAAGCTTTTGCGCAGCAAAGGAAACCATAAAGAAGACCAAAAGACAACCCTCAGAATGGGAGAAAATATTTGCAAATGAAGCAACTGACAAAGGATTAATCTCCAAAATTTATAAGCAGCTCATGCAGCTCAATAACAAAAAAACAAACAACCGAATCCAAAAATGGGCAGAAGACCTAAATAGACATTTCTCCAAAGAAGATATACAGACTGCCAACAAACACATGAAAGAATGCTCAACATCACTAATCATTAGAGAAATGCAAGTCAAAACTACAATGAGGTATCACCTCACACTGGTCAGAATGGCCATCATCAAAAGATCTAGAAACAATAAATGCTGGAGAGGGTGTGGAGAAAAGGGAACACTCTTGCACTGCTGGTGGGAATGTGAATTGGTACAGCCACTATGGAGAACTGTATGGAGGTTCCTTAAAAAACTACAAATAGAGCTACCATATGACCCAGCAATCCCACTACTGGGCATATACCCTGAGAAAACCATAATTCAAAAAGAGTCATGTACCAAAATGTTCATTGCAGCTCTATTTACAATAGCCTGGAGATGGAAACAACCTAGTGTCCATCATCGGATGAATGGATAAAGAAGATGTGGCACATATATACAATGGAATATTACTCAGCCATAAAAAGAAATGAAATTGAGCTCTTTGTAATGAGGTGGATGGACCTAGAGTCTGTCATACAGAGTGAAGTAAGTCAGAAAGAGAAAGACAAATACCATATGCTAGCACATATATATGGAATTTAAGAAAAAAAATGTCACGAAGAACCTAGGGGTAAGACAGGAATAAAGACACAGACCTACTAGAGAATGGACTTGAGGATATGGGGAGGGGGAAGGGTGAGCTGTGACAAAGCGAGAGAGAGGCATGGACATATATACACTACCAAACATAAGGTAGATAGCTAGTGGGAAGCAGCCGCATAGCACAGGGAGATCAGCTTGGTGCTTTGTGACCGCCTGGAGGGGTGGGATAGGGAGGGTGGGAGGGAGGGAGACGCAAGAGGGAAGAGATATTGGAACATATGTATATGTATAACTGATTCACTTTGGTATAAAGCAGAAACTAACACACCATTGTAAAGCAATCATACTCCAATAAAGATATAAAAAAATAAAAATAAACACTTTATGTTAATTTTCTTTATGAGCAAAGGACTAAAATCAACAAGAAATTATTGGATCACTGCCTAACTCATTTTCTATTGCTATTTGTCTGCTACCTGTACTATCTTAATTCCTTTTGTTTGGTGCTTGTCAGAACCATCAGTGTGAGAATTTATTTGGGACCTTGACTTCTAGATGACTGTGGGCAAGTTTCATCTCTTTTTGAAGACTGTACATGAGGAGATGGCATGGAGGAGTGAGTGGATACACAAGGCTCTTCACAAACATGAGAACCTGCAGAAACCATTTATGACTATCAACCCTTTTTCATCTAAGAAAATAGACTTTCTTTTATCCTCTAATCTTCCAAATGTATTACCCCTCTTTCCCTAAACTTTCTTTCTTTGGAGCTACAAAATAGAAAGAGTTGAAGCTCCCATCTCTTCTCCCTGCCAGTATTTCATCAGTGCTGATAAAGCTGTAGAGAAAAAACCTCCTTGAGTCTTCCACCATCTGCAGACTTAGAAAACTGCTTGTGTAGCAGTGGAACATAAACCACAACTGGGAAAGAGCAAGACCTAGACACCAGCATCTGGAGTGGAAGACAGAAGACCAAGGCTATTATTGTACTGGGGGCTGGGGATGGAGATTTGGATTAATAAGTGATTTTTTTTTTTAGTTTGTTTAAAAAAATGTTCCATTATCTTTACAACAAGAATACATGTTTTGAAAGCCAGAAATTTTGGCTTCTTAACTATGGTCATTTGTTCTTGGGTAAAGAAGGTCATGGTTAATGCGCCCATTGCATCCTACATAACGTGAGGATAATAGCCACTGTCAAGGAAAACCGTGTGAACTTATTCATCTAATATGTATTAAATTTTAATCAATAAAAGAAGAAACCTGTAAAAAAAAAAAAAGATAATGAAAAGACAAGCCGCAGAGTGGGAGAAAACATTTGTAAAAGACACATCTTGTTAGGATAAAGTGGCATCTTGCAAGCTTCTTACATGTGCAACTGGTTTAACTTATTTTGGTATGTAGTGTGAGGTACAGACTTTAGTTTTAAATGGGTGTGTAGTTTTCTAGGCATCAGTTTTAAAGATTATACCTTGACTTTGTCACAATCAAACTTCCCAGACATACTTAGAACTATTTGTGGATATTCTTTTCTGTATAATTTGTATATGTGCTCATTCATGTAGTAATGCTACAATGTTTGAATTGTAGGCTTTATAGTTAAGTTATATAGCTGCCTGCTAATTAACAGATACTCAACTTCTAATAAAGTTTATTACTTGTAAAGAAAAAAAAGCAACATAAAATCTGAAACCAGAGAACATGCACTTCCTCATTTACAAATGCATCAGAAGAGAGGTGGACACCCTTTCTCCTGTTTGTGAGCAAGGGGTCAAGACACATGAGCAAAAGAGTTTCAAAACTAAGTGCTTATACAGATCTTTCCTTATCTGAAACCTGTCCTCTAAATTTGGAGTAAATAAACCTTATGTGAAAATCACTATGGGAGACGGGTTGGAGATATGGCAAACTAGGCTCCAATTGATAGTTTTTCTATGATAAAACAGCTCATCCTGAAACATCTTATGATAAGAAACAATAACAGTACTAAAGTATTAATAGCAACACTAATATCTACCTTCCTTTGAGCCCTTAATAATAGGCTCTATGACTCAAGACTTTATGTACATTATGCCTTGCCTGTATTAAATTGAGAAAACATGCACATAAATATAGTTTGGATAATTTGAAATTCATGTAATAGCTTGAGCCCATTTCCAATGGTCTATTAACTCTATTAAAACTCCATACTTTCTAAAACAAGAAATCAATGACTTTTTAAAAAAAATAAAGGTTTCAAAGCATGACTGATTTAGAAATGGGCCCCATTTTACTCCAGGCACTGAGTACGACATTTAGCAAAATTCCTAATTCTAATTTGAAATCGTCAACACACCATAACACAAAAGACTTCTTCAAGGTCAATTTTTACCAATTACCTCCAAGGGAGTCTTAAGGATCTTTGCCACTGCTCTTGCAACTCATTCTATTCCCTTTCCAACTACATTCTCTCAACAGTACAAAGCCCTGTTCCAGGAGAGAAAAGAACAAAACAAACATATTGGTCATCTTCTCTAATTCCAATATAGTAACCATCAAGGTCAGTCTTAAGGAAGCAAGAAAATATACAACTTCCTTCCTATGCAGATCCTTTACACATTTATTGATATTTCTACTTTTATTTATTAATCTTATATGAGTTGGGAAACTGGGACAAGTAAGAAATAACAATAGGTAATTAAAGTTACAGAGAAACTCTCAAACTCTTCTTAAACCTACTCCCTCCTCCTAGGAGGGTATAAGATTAATTTAAACTCTTATTTTCTATCCTGGGAAGAGGATTAACCCAGCATACCAGAACAAGGGGGAAGTGAAATGATCTAGAACTTTTTTTTAAAGTACTTATTGTATTTGGGATTCTCAGAAGAACTCAGGATTCTGTGAGAGTCTGGCTAAAGAATGACAAGAAAGGAGCATTACCTAGTGTGACTATGTTTTCAATACAGAGAGAACACCGCAGGCACACTTCAGAAGCCAGGTATCTTACTAACAAGTAAGAAAAAGAAAATGAAACAATGCTTAGAGATGGGAGAGTAATTGTGGCATCATGTGAAAGAACAGTAATAACCACCACCCGCTGATTTGGCATAGCCAAATCAAGTAGAAAGTGGCAGAATTTCAACGAAGTACTGAAAATGAAGAATGCAAAATGAATCTCTAGCTAAAGGTTAAAAAGAAAAAATGAGAGGAGCTGGGCATAAGAAATCTCTACTTGGTGATAGATATCAGGAGACATTACTCAAAATGATGAAACTGTACAACTTCCATCCTCAGGGAAGTTAGTGAAAATTAAGCCAACTAAATACATGAGTGAAATATGCATGAATTTGGGAACCACTGCTCCAGAGTGAATCCTACTTCAGTCTAATGGGAGGAAGTAAGAAGCAATCCCACTCCTGGGCACGGTATTAAAAGCCTCAAAGTTACTTTGCTTTTACTACCTCTTTAGGCTTGAGGATCTCAACTTAAAAGCAGCTCTTTTAGACAGACAAGAGCTCAACTAACAGGAACAATGACACAGAGAAAACTATTAAACTAAACACAAGGGAAACCTAAATCAATTTCAACTGGCTACAGACTTTAGTGAGGCTGTACTTTGTTTTTGCCTAGAACCCTCAGCAGACCAGGCCTCAGAGCCTTAGCATCACCTCCTGTCTCAGCTTGCCTGGTGCCCTCTCCTCCAGGAGATTTCCTCTTCCTAGACCTTGAGAAGGTCTGGCAGACACAGCTTAAAAAGCAACGAAGACAGAGTGGTGGTGATGCCAAGGATGTCACTGCAGGAGAAGAGGGCCTGAGCTCCTGGGACACTGAGAGCTCACAGGGCTGGATCTGACATTCCTGATGCATCATACAGGTACCTTCATCCTGCTGACTCTGTAATCTGTCCTGCAAGTAGAAGAAAACGTTTAAAAGCCCTCAATGCAAACGCACTATACAGAAAGAACCTGACCTTCAGAACCAGTTCTTTCATACTCTATCTGGGCCCAAGGATCCTAGTTTGTTTCTCAAGTTCCTTATCCCCAGCTCCTCCCACCCCAGGTGAAGAGTTGTCGTTATTTTCCCTTCTGGAATAACGCAGGATCCCCCATGGAAACTGCATGCTGAGGTTGGCAGAGGCACCATCAGCCTGGATCACTGAATGCCTTTGTGGTACCCACGTCCTCTTCCTTCAGCCTCCATCCTGGAACCACTTAGAATTGTTATTTGGGAAAGAAATACATTTTTAGAGTATTGAGCCATTATACGTTTGGGTATATGCTTGGTGTGTGTGTGGCAAGCCCAGAATTTTTCTACCCCATGCCTCATCCCTACCTCATTGGGAAGGTCAGGATCACTTTCCTTGGCACTGAGTAGGGTCATCTTTTTATCTACCACCTCGTCTTCTTCACTTTGTGGTGGTAACAAAGGCGTTGGAAGAATGTCAGGGCAGTGGGTCTCCACTTTCCTCTTCCTCTTTCTCATTCTCTTTGTCCTTATGACCTTTCTAAGATGTCTATGTTTTTTTGGAAGTGGATCTAGCTTTCTCTTCTGGACTGGAGGCCTGACAGGATCTTATGAAACATCACCCACATGACTTCCAGATGTCCCCTCCCATGGCTCTGATGATAATTCCAAACTTCTCTTCAGAGGGTCATTCTCCCATGGGTGGAATCTATCCTCTGTATCTTGAGTATCTGGTGATATGCTCAAGTCATCAGCGATATGGTTTGGGATGCAGACTGGAGATTCCCAACCTCTCTCATCTAGGGTTTTTTTTTTGACCCACTATGCTGACCCCAGCCATCTTTGCAGAAACAAGGAGCTCACAACAAAAGGACCAACAGTCAAATGCTAATGGAAGTCGTTAGTTCCCTGACTCCAATGATTTACCCTCAGCTATCATAGACAAACAGCTGTACTGATCTCAGATTTCCCCTCTGGACTTATCTAAAGGAGTTCAATGGCCTTCAGAAATAGAGTCCTCAGGTTGTTCTTCTTGGCCTGGGAGATCTCAGATTCCCTAAAAGGAGAAAGCAAGTCACTGAAGTAATTGCTCCATGGACAGTGGAGTTCCTCCTGGTCACACAAAATCCATGATTTAATAAGACTCGGCCAAACCTAGCATAAATTCCTAGGCAGAAACTTGCCAAATTTCCAGAGCAGTATTCTCCATGTACATCAGAATCACCTGGGGTACTTTTTGAAAAAGCAGATTTCTGGGACATACCCCAGACCTACATTCAGAATCTCTAAAGCTGGGTTCCAGGAATTTACATTTTTTCCCAGTAACTTAAGTGATTTTCCTGCACTATAAAATTTGAAAACTACTACCTTAGAGGGACACTAAATCCAGTATTCTATGGAGTCATAGAGATGACTATTCTTTAAAAACATTCCACTTTTCCCCTATAGGTTTTCCCTAATCATCTCAGCCCATAATGATTTCTCTCCTCTGAACACCTTTAATAATAATCACTAAATTTGGAATGTTATCCTTTATTATTTTCTATTATAATTTAACTTCTGAACATTGTAACTATGTCTCTAACCAGATTATAAGCTTCTCAAGGGCAGGGAGTCTCTTAGACTTGTTAGTTTTCTACAGAGGCTTGCCAGGTGCCTAATGAAACGAATAAGTGAATGAAAACATGAATAGGTTTATATCCCAGTGTACAGTGATTGTATTAGATGAGGCTTTTCTGTGGGAAGAGCTATAGAGTAACAGAATGCTAAGAAGGACATGGGCCCTGGGGAAAAACCCAATCCAATTCCTAAAGTTTACAGATGGGGAAGCTGAGACTCAAGTAAGATAATGACCTGCGTAATGCTGAGCTTGGAGTCTTTTTTCCATAAAGGACCTAATAGTAAATATTTTAGGCTCTGTGGGGCATATGGCCCTGTTACAAATATTCATCTCTGCTATAGCACGAAAGCACCCACAGTCAATACGTAAACAGATAATCATGACTGTGTTCCAATAAAATTTTATTTACAAAAACAGGTGGTAGGCCAGATTAGGCAGCAGGCTGTAGCCTGCCAACCCCTGGCCTAAAGTCATACAGCTAGTCAGCAGCATAGCTGGGATTAGAAATCAAGTCATCTAACTCCCAGCAAGTGCTCTTTCCATAAAAGAGTAGAAGACTATAGAAAGAGAAAGGCCTTCTTCAATTAAAAGCAGGACTTTAAAGTAGGAAAAGATCAAAATATGTCTGGGTATGTAGTATTTCTAAGATGGTTTCTTATGACCCTTTACACAAACAACTGGTAGCTATATTCTGAAACTGGGTCACTTTTTAAACGAATCCATCAGTTGGGAAGTGGGAGGAGTACACTGAATATCTTCTATCACACCTGCCTAGAAAAGCATACTATTTGGTCCCTTTTTGACTGAGGAGAAGATCCTATAGAAAGATAATGGAAAATACTTTCATTATTCATTTCTTGAAATTATTGTGGCCTGATGAGTATAGTTCCACAGTCCAGTGATCAAAAGCTTCAAGTAACTACCAGAGAAACATGGAAGCAAAGATAGGAGAGGTTATCTAAGGAGCTAAAACATCACTTTCTAAACCAAGATGCTTTTTAATAATGAAAATGACCCTAGTATTAAAGAGTAAGTTGTCCAGAATCTTGAGGTTATTTTTATATTCTGGACTTTCTGAGAACTGTGAGCTCCACCCAAATTCTGTTCTATTTTTATTTCTACCCCTAATGTGTTCCTCCTTTCATTCCTTTGCCTTCACAAAGTATATACTCAACCAATATATGCTGACTGATGGATTAATGGATGGATGAGTAAACGTATGAATGAATGAACCAAGTGCTTTTAGAAAGTTCCTTGCATTATAGCTGTAAAGAATAAAGCAGTGTTGGTACATTCTGCAAGAGGTCATTCAGTACTTTTTATGTTACCCTTCAGTAAAGCTAACAGTGCCTTCACATGGTAAATGTCAATAAAAGTTTCATGAATGAATTAATGCATCTGGTGCACTTAGATTACATGTCAAGTCCAAAGAATACTGCTTATCACAAAAGATGGTATTTAAGGACAGAGTTTATTTACTAGTATATTAACATAGGATTCTTTGTAATTAGCTTTAGTTCCACACTCTTAGGAAAGTTTGTAAAATCTTTGAGAGACAAAAATGTTCCATCTAATAAATGAGAGAATGTAGGCTCAAGTTCTATCTATCTCCTGTATCAGAAGCAACTATGGAGAGAGCAACTATAGAAGCAGCAGCCAGAGCAGCCCCCAAAGAGGTGAGGATAGAACTAAAAAAGAGAAGTCAGCTGGGCAAAGAGTCCAAAAGTCAACTTGACTTCTCCACTGCCTTGAAATCGCCCTGAGTCAAACCCTCACCATGCCTCAACCATACTTTGACAAGGCTCTACTCCCTCTAATTCACCCTCCACAAATGAGCTAGAATAATCTTTCTAAAATAAATCTGATCCTGTCTCTCTCCTATTTAAAGCTCTGCTGCTCCCTATTCCCCCAGAAAGATACAGGTCCTCTGTGATCTGACTCTACATCACCTGTCCAACTTCAGGTCCACCAGTCACCCTCAGGTATCTTCTGCTACTGTGAAAACGTAACATTTGCCATTTCCTGAGAGCACTATACTTCTTTAGACACTCTTCATTTTGCCTGCAGTGCCCCTTCCCCTCTTTGCTACCTGGCCTAGTGACAGTATCACCTCTTCTAAGAAGACTTAGCTGACTTCCTCAGGCAGAAAAAAACTGAATTGATTCAGGTAACATTCTGTGTCTACAAAAATCAACCCACTGGATTATAATAACCTGTTTAGATATCTGTCCCCTTCACTAGGCTCGGCGCTCCCTGAGGGCAGGAAGTCTTGCTTGTCACTTCATCCCTAGTGTCTTCAAGGTTCTTGGCACCTAGAAGGTGTTCAGTGTTTGTGGACTTCAAAATGCAGGTCTTTACAGGCTGACTCCCAGAGCCTGGGCTTTACAGTTCAATTCTCCCCTCCCTCTGAACGCACTGAAGTTTGGGGTACAAAACTGAGCAGTGCTGGCCAGGGTTCAGCTGTAAATCCAGCTACCAATCTGGAGCCTGTGATGTCAGTAGCTGGCTTCACTCAGGAAAAAAAAAAAGAAAAAAAGAGCTACTCAGGGAGTAGTTAGCCCTAGTCAGCACAACTCTAGACTAGCAGCATTCTCCTACCCACTTCCCCCCTAGAATCACAAGGAATGCTACCCAGGGAGGCCCTATAGTTATTCAGATCCCTGGGTCCCTGCAGGCCCATTTCCCTCCCACCCCTACCACACTTTTTCATCTTCCTCATAGAGTGTCAGCACACCCTGGCCATCCTTACATCCCCACCCTGCTTCATGCAGGGCCTCCCCCAAATCTCAGTGATCCCTGGACAGCAAATTTTTACCCAGAATCTGCTATTTCATTCCCATAGGACACATACACAATTTCAGGCCCTGACTCTCCCTTTTGATGCTCCAACCTGAGGAACCTCTCCACAAGAGCTAGATGTGCTCATATGCAGGGGTGCTGTTCAACCCCACCCCCAGAGGGCATTTGCCTGACAAGATGCAAAAGAGATTTGTACCACATGAATGTCACTCAATCTCAAGTCCATGATTCCTCTGAATTTCACAAATCAAAAATTATTTGGGTATATAATACACATGAATTCACATGTCACAGTATGAACCCCTTTGTCTCCATAAACCTATTGCACTTCAAAATTCTCTGTGATTGATTTTTCCTCATTTCACATATTCCATGAAGCAAAGCTGAGAGTATTAAAGCCCTTGGATGAATTTGCTGTCTAAGCAGACTCAAAGCCAACTTAGAAGTTCTAAAACAACAAATTCGTGGCCACTGAACTTCTGGCTGGTCCTGCAGAAGAGATTAGAAAAAAATTCACTAATCATTATTGACAGTGAAGTGACTATCCCTCTTTAAAAATGGGAAAGAAATGATTGGCATGAGCCAACTTTGCTTCTCAGTGACTCTCCAGAGAATTAAATAACTGAAGCATCGGGCAACGATTTTCTTTGAAGATAACCTTTCATATTAAATAAAAGGCTGAAGAGCTAATCTTAAAGGGGAAAAAAATGAATAATCTGAGGGCAACTACTCATTCCTGAGTATACAGTTACAAAGGGACTAAAATATGATAGTAAACATTATAGAAGGTAGCATTACAACTTAAGTATATTTTCATTTTCAGGGTAATATTTAATGAGAGCCTACTATGAATCAGACATTGGGAAAGTCACTCTTTGATATGGTTACCAAAAAGCATACACTGATCAACATAAGTCAGTTGTTTTTTAACTTTAGCAGGCATGAAAATTACATGGAGGGCTTTTAAAACAGAATGCTGAGCCCCATCCCTAGTGGTTCTGATTCAGTAGGTCTGGATGAACAAATGAGAACATATACTTCCAACAAGTTCCTAGGTGATGCTGCTCGTCTGGACACTGCGCTTTGAGAACCATTGAATTAAATAATCTCAGGTGTAAAATGAGACACACTGACTCGTAATAAGCTAAAAAAGGGAGGGGTCACTCCTAACCACTTATTATGACTAACGAAGACATATAGACTCTGAAAAGATTATTTGCTGGGTTGAATCCTCCAGCCAGGCTGCCTTCCCACCCACATTTTGAACTTTTAGAGGGATATGGCCAGAAGGCACTATGCTTGAAATGTGGATACTGGGTTTGCCAACAGGTCTTTTCTCTCCATGAGCACCTCTGTCCCCCTACAACTCTGCTTCCAGTTTCAACCTCAGACTAGTTACAGGCTTCAGAATGTGAACGTCAAAGAAGCGAACTATTAAAAAGCTAGGAATGCACATATAAAGTAGTCATGAAAGCTTTATCTTTCTAAGGAAAATAATTGCGTTTGAGTATTATCCTTCTATTAAGTTCTTGCTCTTTTCTAAAATTTCATCATCTCATTTTAAAACTTTACCCCTCTGGGCTGAAAATCAATGCAGAAAAAGAGACGTGTGACCTTTGATTTAGCCTAGTAAAACAGTAACAAATAACACACTCAGTGGGTGGTTAAATCTGATAATATTTTGTGCTGAATTTTCTGTAGTAATTCAATTAAAAATCCTATGGCCAGCCAACAGAAAGCATACAAATCACCAAAGTTTTATAGAATTGCATATTTAGTCTTAAAACGTATTAAGCTTATATTAATGTAGTGTCTTTATTTATTAACCTAAATAATTCAAGTAGAGTTTCTCCCTAATATAATTTAGGATAACCATTTATATTTGTGCTGTTTAAAAGCTTCAGCTGGCTCACATCATTATGGTGCTTAAAATTCCAAGCGAAGAGGGAGAAATACTAACCAGAAAGAGAGTACATTACAAAAGCTGTATTAATATGACCACCACAGTATTTCTTAAATATAAACCACCACCTGTTTCTTAAAGGTTCTGGGGAACTAATTCATGCCAGCTCTTCTAAGTCCTCCTTCAAGCAGCAGGACCCCTGGAAAAGGAACACTGTCACACAAAGCAAGCTGAAGCCATTCAGGATCACCGAGTCGTTTGGTCACATCCAGTCCTGCCAGGGTTCCTAGCCAAAGAGTCAATGATCCTGGGCTGTCTTCATGCCTTCTCTAATGACAGCCTTGGAGCATTCCAGAAAACTTCAGCACTTCCTTTTTTTAACTATAAATTGCACATAACTCTTCCAAATTCTTAGTCTATAATTTCTCATAAAACTCTTTGAGATCCTCTGGTGAAGATAAATAGCAAAGAATTATTGGACTTTAAATTGTTATCCTTCAATGTTATATGCACTGGATCATAATCCTATGGCTTTGGTTCCCCCACAAAACGAAACCACGAAGCCATTCTTTTCATTTCAAGCTTAGCAGCACACAGGCCCATGGGTGAAGCAATATAAACACTCTTGAGTAATTTCTCAAAACCAAATCTCTTCTGCAGAAACAGACTTGCAACTCAATGGTGTAAAATCCTCCTGTGAAGTTTGTAGATCTCAGGCCACCCAAGTAGAATGGTGAGAATGATGTTCCTGTGTTAAGGTGGGACAGGCCTGGGAACCGTCTGGAATTACAGAACTTAGGTGCAGTCAGCCCCAGCTCCACCACTCTGTTGCCCTAGATAAGTTACCAAGTTAGGTGATTGTCTTGGGGGAGAAAAGTGAGACCTCAGGTTTACAGAATTCGTTTTTGACCTCAGATGCATAGAATTAATTTAATCAAAATTGCTGGTTCATGACACACTCTCATCATTGCTCCACACATGGCTTTTTTTTTTTTACTTATTGTCTTAAGTGTTCAGTTTCAACATATATACTCTTAGGTATATACCTAAGAAAAGGCTATGCAAAATGTGCACTAGAAATATGCATATGAATGTTCACAGAGGAACTACTTCCAATACAAAAAGTTTGAAAAAAATCTAAACGTCCATTGTTAGGATAATGTGGTAGAGTCTCACAATGGAATAGTAAACAATAGTCAGGTAAAGAAGCTACAGCTACCTACGACAATATGGAGTCATCTGATGTTTCTGTTTTGCCATCTTAAATGGAGACAACAGTAACACTTAACTTTTTCTGAGGATTAAGCAGATATTGTATGTAAAAATCCTCGGAAAATTGTAACTAGTAAACATTAGTTATTTTCCTCCCACATTCTCTATTACTTCCCCGGTTATGCAAAAATAACCTGGAGACGTCTTAGCGGAGAACAGGAAAGCAGAGGATAATCCAGAGGATACAAATTTGGACCTCACTGCAGGGAAGCACATCTCTAATCCAGCAATCATTTTGTGTGTGGAGTCAGGTAAATTAATTAACCTCTCTAAACCTCAGTTTTCTCTCATGTGAAGTGGAAACAAAATTAGTACCTAATTAAGGGGGCTTTAATGAGGTAATTCAAGTGTCCATCATACTGCCTGATCCAACATAAGTATTCACATAATTGATAACTATCATATGAACAGGGATCCTTTATACATTTGTCAAGTGAATGGAGTTGCTTGGCCCTGCCCTTTCTCACCGTTTACTCTCTCAAGGCGTGCGCACAGGCGCGCACACACACAGCCACACTCATGCACAAATAGATTTTCTTTGCTTTTGCCTGTTCGATGACTCTTCACATTTAGGATTGAGGGCAATAGATAAGCATAATAATTAGGCCCAGGGTTTCTCCCATGGACAACAGGACAGAAATAGGCACAATTTCAATAGATCATATCACTCTTAAATATAAAGTTATTCTCGGAAGAATTTTGCTCAGAATGTCCATTAAAAGCAAGGTTCATTTGCATTTTATTATTTAAAAGACCTGCAAATAGGTAAAGGCAACCATTTTCACAATCCACATAGAATAATAAAAAAGTGTGGAAATAATTCTTTAAGTGTAACACAACCTAATTGGAGTAAAAATGATTAGACTACAGTATTTGAAACATAAACATTTTCAAGGACATATTTTACATTTGTTGAATTTGTTAAGCTCGGCCTGGGCAGGTCATAGTGGAAGAATCTGGGACCTGAAACTAAGCCTGCCACCAGGGAGGATGGCCCAGCTGCAGGTGCTGGTAGGATGTCCAGTCTGGCAGACAGAACAAAGTAGCTGAAGAATATGCAATACATAAGAGTTGATAATGCAGCCAGGAAACTGGAATCAGGAGACAAACATAAAACAGTAGGAGTTCACTCAATACAAAATTACAGCGTGGTGCCGAGAGATCCAGAAGTGAAAAATGCCCCAGGATTCAGGCAGGCAGCATCGTACTGCCTAATCTGTGATAGTGGAGCCTCAGTCAGCCTATGGTGCAGAGGCTGGACCCTGGTGACTGAGAAAGGGGAGGAATGGCAAGGGTAAGGTTGAGTCTTGTGTGTCCTTAGAGGACTTGGGCACACCTGGCAAGTTCCTGAGACAGCAACTCAGTCCTTGGTAATGAGATAAAAATCCGGGCACAAGAACTAAAGTACAAGGTAGATACTGAATCCAAGGAACAAAAGACATATATGATTTTAGAAATATGGCAGAAGCCAAAGGCAGACTAGAAGCCAAAAACTTGATGCTGCGGAACAAAAGTGTTGGGTTAGAGTTCCTTGAATGCCTCCTCTCCCAGGTCAAGTCTGGCCACAGCGAGCTTAGAAGGCTCAGTCACAGGGAGAGGAGGGCGGCAGAAACTGGAGAATAGGAAGGACCTGACAATGACCAGATCAGGAAAACCAGGCCCACAGTTCAGAGATTACAATCAATATAATTACCCTGAAACTTTCTAAACAACAAGTAGCAGCATTTTAAACCAAATCCCAGTACAACAACCACAAAACAAAAATTAGGAAAGTCCATGTGAGTTTGTCTTAAAGAACTTGACCTAGAGTGAAATGATAGGCTTTTTAAATTTGGTACAGCTGCCCTGCCCACAGAAAATGAAAAAGCATCTCTTTTCCTATTTTCCCTCCTTTTCATTAGTATGTGAATTTAACCTATAAGAATGAAGTACCTTTTGAATTTCTTATCTCTGAGACACAAAGGCTTTTTTTCTCTTTGTCCTCCTTCTAAAGAACAGTAAAGAGATTTTTCAGGTCTTGGCCATTCTTTTGAGAGAAACAGATTCTAACAAGGCCCTAAAGCATTAAACTCTGATAATAAAAATGCAATATAAAAGTTATTTATGTATTTAGCACACCACTATGATCTGCTGCCTGCCACAAAGTGACAAACACACACAAATGTCTGTCACACCCATGGCCCAATTCATTTAGAAGAAGAATCGCCACAAAGCCATCCTTCGAAGTCAAGAATCTCCTCTTTTAGACGTGAACGTTTGTGAAATGGAGAAAGAGTATCCCTTACAAGTGCCATGACCACCGGCAGCCTGGACCTCTAGACTATGCAGATGCAACCAATCCACAACCGGCAAATGTCTCCATAGTTGATGTCAGCATGTCCTAAGGAGCAAGGGATCTTTATCTAAATAGGTGTTCATGAACAAATGCTCCTGGAATGCTCCAAAGCCTGATAATTAACAGCTGTGTGCTGCAATTAATTTTTATTTATGCCTTAGATATTCGGGCAAGATATTATTTCTTGGTTATGACAGATTCATAGTTCATGCCGAGTCTTAAAGCAGCAATAAGAAAACAACACCAATTTTGTTTTTGTTTTGATTTTCTTCTTAATTCAACTGCTCTGCCATTTTTATCTCAAAACACCATGTTGCCTTGTATTCAGCAAGCAAATTACAGAGTTCATGCAAAGGACCATGGGGGAAAGGCTGGCAAAGGCATCCAAGGCTTTCCACAGGCATTCACAAACCCTTAGAGGGTGCCAGAAGGGACCATCTAAATTAAGGCAATGACACTGAGGTCTCAGCAGTCTTAATTCACCTCTGTGGCCCCTGAGGGCATGTTATTTCATTTAGCAATTGTTAATTGAATGTCCACTGTGCACATGGTACTGTTCAAAGGTTTGCAAAATGAAGACACTGGATAGTATTTTTCCAGGTCCTTTCCAGTTTTATGATTTCACAAGTTAGTAAATCCAGAAAACGCACAGACCAGGACCCCAAGGAGTTTACAATTCTGAATTTGAAATCAGATCACACTAACAAAAAAACCATAATACAAGGCAGCATCAAGGAACACCAAATACAAGAGGCAAGCATCAGAAGACTGTAGAGGAAGGAGTGCTGTGAATGCCAGGCTGTCTTCAATGGCAAACTCCAGCATGCATCAGTGTTTGTTAAAACACACCAGTGGACCCCACTACCAGAGTTTCTAATTCGTAGGACTGAAATGGGGCTGCCAAATGTACATTTCTCACAACTTTCCACGTAATGCTGATGTTGCTGATTCAAGAGCCACATCTCGAGACCCAATGCTCCACGGGTTTACCGCACCAAAGTTTACTGCACAGGAGAAAAACATGATGGAAGCAGTGTTTTTGTTAAGTTAATCTAGAAAGAGTGGGTAGGATCAACTAGAAGGAGGTTGACAGATTTACAGCAGGCCCCAGGAAGGGCAACGGTACAGACCAGAGGACTTGGATTTCAAAGAACTGACCTGACTAGCACAGAATTGACTGGACTAGCAAATTGGCTGTTTGGTAACTTTAGCTCAAAAGGATTCCCGATGCACAGGATGGAACCTTGAATAGGTTAATTTAGCAATGCTGTGTCCAAATCTCTCCAGGGATAAATAATCCCTTGGAAACCACATCTAGCCTTAATATGGAGCTGTCCAGATTGTCCAGATATGAGAGGTTCAGCGGCCCCAATTCATTATTCCTCTCAAGGTTCTCACTTAAAATTCCCACCACAAGTCACCACTTAGGTCAAGGTGCTGACTCCCTAAACCCAGTTTAATTTAGCGTGTATTATCGTGCAACTCAGTTAGAAACTCTTGCTCCTCTGTTGCCACCAAGGGACAAAAGTGGTTTTTCTCTTGAAACCCTAGCTTTGGGAAGGCAGATCTCCCTCACGCTATCTTTCCTAGTGAGTCATCTGGATCCTCACACGTTCCAGCCCGTAATTTAAGATGCAAAAATCTCTGCAGCTTTACTACATGGAGAGGAATTTTGGAACACAAGTTATATGCATGTCAGCAAACTGCGGGTATGTGGTGGTTACTGAGTTGTCTTCTCTAGCTTGCCTTCGAAGGATCTTCCCTGCTTTATTGTTTCAGGTCAGGCAGCCAAGGCCTCTGAGCACCCACCCCACACCATCCACCTCTTTTCTCAGTCTCTCCAGACTAAATGTCCCAAGAGCTTTAGTTACTTGATTCCCATTTGCCCTTCCCCACATCCCAAACCCAAAGGTCATTCCTAACAGAGTTTAAGCCCAATAACAAAGGAGTTTATCTGAAGTCACACTGAGCCTCTTGTTCCCAAGGCCTGGCCCCTCCTTGCTTTGCTCACCTGTTCTGGTCATCCAGTATATGCCAAAGTCCCTGTCTCTATTTCTGGCGGAAGTGGGGCCTACTGACTCTGATATTTGTCACTCTGTCAGCCCAGGCCCTGTCCTAACCCTTTCTCAAACATTTCAGAGTGAATTTACAGCTATCTGTAATCCACCCCATCCCTTCCCCCACCCCCCAAAAAAAAGCAGTAAGCCAAAGAGCAAGCACAAAGCTTCCACAGTTCAGTAACAATGTGGACGAGATTCCAGCTGGATTCCCTGGCCTGCCTCTACCAACTCCTCCCCAGTTTGTCCATATTCTGACAGAGTCTACTCAGTCCCCTTTTGCCCAGGTCTCTTAGGGTTTCTCTGTCCTTTATTCAGGCATCCTTCCCTAGGGAGAAGGGAAAGGAGCTCTATTCTGTATCCTGGTCAGCTGGCTTAAGGGCTTGTTTCTACCCTGTTCTATTGGTACTTACTAAACGTTAGGCCTTAAGCCAGATGCTGAGGTGAGATCCAAAGATGAATTAAGAACCAACAGACAAACATCATTCCTACTTTCATAGAGCTTTCAGTCTAGTGGTCAGGTACCACTGCCCTGACTTCCTAAATTTAGATAAAATACCAGAAATTAATGGGGAAGTGAGACTCTTAATACTATTTAAAAATAAGCTAGATTTTTAAAAATAATAATGTGTATCCCAATGTATAAGAAGTCTGCTTGAAAATTACTTTAAAAAAGAAAAAGAATTTACACCTGTTGCAGTCTGTTTGCCGGCACAAACAGAAAAGTAGTTCTAAAGATTTTGTCACAGTGTAATTCAATCTCCCTTGATTGTTGCCCCAGGTGCCTTTCCCTCATTGAAATCTATCATTAATAGAGGCTCCTACATGTCAGATGAAATGAAATGGGAAGAAGAATAAAAGAAGGTCCTTTTCCCACCTTCAGGTAAAAACTGTATTCATGAAACTGTGTTTCTAATACAAACATCGACTTTTCACCAGAGGCATAAAGAACTTTGCTTTCTTTCATCTTCTTGCTAACATGTTTCTGATTACAAAAGTAATACATGAATATTGTAGAAAATTTAGAAAATACAGGGAAGTATAAAGAGAAGAAAACACCTGTAATCTCACTGACTAGAACTAATCGCTTTTATATTTTGGTTTATTTCCATCCAGTGTTCTTTACTTTTCTATTTACTCTCACCATTAGACAAAAGAACATGTCCTTGTATAATTAAATATTATTTGAAAACATCAGCAAGGCTAATTTTTATATTTATAATGAGGTTATTTCTCCCATGAATCTAAGCCCCAATCTTTCGTGACACAGAGAGACCTACTTCTCATTTACTCTAAACTTGATCTTAAGATCACACCAGAAGAAAAAGAAGAAAAGAAGAGGAAAGTACTGATAATAAAATCTCTGAAATGAATTGAGGAATAAAACACTCCTGCAGCTGCACTTTCCTCCCTGAAAAGAATTCCAATAAACTCAAGAGAGGTGAGGGTGGTGTCCAATTCTCTCTTCAGACCTAACAGGTAAGTTGTTAAGATTTTTTAGTAGTCCAGTCTCCTGGCTATTGACCCTCATTCTGGAAGCATGAAAGGTTTTTTGTTTTTTTTTAAAGTTCAAAATTCTAGTTTGCAAACTCAAGGTAACCTGGCTTGGCAAAAATCTATGTTAAAAAAAAACTCAGGGATTTTTATTAAATTGACATGAGTTTGATATGAGCCTATGTGTGACATGTTTTTCTATAAAAGCAAGAAAAAAAACTTTAAAAACCTAATAACTTTTATTTTATATGGAATTTTCAGGTAACAAGCCATTTTCTTTTTTTTATTTTAAAATATATCTTTTTTTGCGGTACGTGGGCCTCTCACTGTTGTGGCCTCTCCCGTTGCGGAGCACAGGCTCCGGACGCGCCGGCTATGGCTCACGGGTCCAGCTGCTTCGCGGCATGTGGGATCTTCCCAGACCCGGGCACGAACCCGCGTCCCCTGCATCGGCAGGCGGACTCTCAACCACTGCGCCACCAGGGAAGCCCTTAAACTATATCTTAACATTTAAATAACTATTATTTTTAACATAGATTCATAGCTATGTTGATTTGGTCATAAAAGTAGCACATTCAGACTGCTTTCTTTTATATTTTATCCTCTGAACAATCCTAGGAGGTGAACGGGTAGACAGAGGAAGATCGCTATCCCAGTTTCAGAGATCAGTCATCCAGCGTCTGGATATGCTAGACGACTCATATAAGGTCATGCAGGAAGTCAATGAACTGGCAAACTGGCATTAGAAACCTTTCTTTTAACTTAAGTGCATCATTCTTTTCAGATAATCTATTTTGAGCATTTTTTATAGAAATATGTTTTGTCTATATTCTGTGCTACTCAGAAATTTATAGCATTCAATCCAATTCTGTCACAAAACACATATGAAGAGGAAAATTGGTGGTCTCAAGTTGGATCCAAAGGAGGGTGACTAAGGTTGTGAGAACTACAGAAACCATGTTCTATGACCAATAATGGATGAAGGAACTTGGTATATTTAGCTTGGAAGGAGAAGATCAAGAGGAGACAAGAGACCTCTTCTAATGTTTAAAAAGTCTGTCGAATGGACGAGTAAGTAGACTTGTTCCATGTTGCTCCAAATAGCAGGCAAGAACAACAGACAGAACTTCAGAAGAAACAGATTCCAACACAATAAGAGATTTGTCTTTTGAACCAATGGAACTGTTCAACTGTGGAGAAAACTGCTTTCTCTATAAGATGGTGAACTCCTCTTTACCGGAGGTGTTGAAAAAAATTGCCAGACATGCTGTGATGACTTGTTTGGTTCTGTATCTTCAGTCTACTTTTCCTTTGTTTTTCTTGGCTCACCAATACAACATAGAGTGCACAGAGTATGACAGAAAATAAACTACTATAAGCCAGGTGCCTCCAAACTGTGTTTCCCAGATGATAAGAATCTCCTGGGGGGGAGGGTGCTGGTCGCCCCCACTGAATCAGTAGGTGCAGAGGCCTCAGAGGATGAGCCTGGGAAACTTTTGGTTTTAACAAGTGCCCCCAGGTGATTTTTATCATCATGGAAGTTTGAGAAACACTTTCAAAGTATCATTTTATCCGTTTAACTCTCATAACAATCCTGGAGGGCAGAAGAGAAACTAAGGTTCAGAGACAGTTAGCAATGTGCCCAAAGTCACATGGCTCTGAAGTGGTAGAGCACTCGGGGATGGCACACTTGGGGAGTTTGATCTGGACCCTGAGATCTTTCTTACTGTCCATGAGAGTCTGAAAGAAAGACATGAAGCAAGGAAATGGGTACCTTGAAGCGGGGCGGGGGGGGGGGTCTTATTAGATGTGCATTTTGTTTTTTTTAAAACTAAGTCATGAGTCCTTGGTGTGCATGGTAAAATTAGGAGGCTCATAATTGGTAGTGTTCCGGTTTAGGCAAGGACTATGTTGAAATTCACATTTTTGTCTTCCATGAATAATTGTGAAAAGGGTGTACAAACCAAATAAATAATTTCAACATGATTACAAAGAGAACAACATTTTAATGTACTTAACAGAAGCAATTTACATGCATACAATTAATGTGCTAATTTCAATGATCTTTAGCTATTCATTAAAACAGGCCTGGCAGGTCTTGCACTTGGCAACACTTTGTTAGTCATTTCCTGCCATTATTTTATGTACTCAGAAGTAATCAGCCATCTATAATTTAAGACTTTTCACTAATTAAATAGCCCTTTCTCTAATTATGTCCAAATTAGAGAGGTTGGTATGTGGATAAATATGTTTGTATTTGGTACATGTATTCAGAGATTGTGATTTCTCTGTATGTGGCAACAAAAAGCAATATGTGATCTACAGTCTTTACACACAGTAGAGGGAAATGTTAGAATGCATAAGAAAGACCTTTTGACTTAAAGTCTGAGCAGCAAAGGAGAAGTATTCTCTTTGAGATGGGCTTTATGTTCAGCCTTGTAAACCTAGCAAAGTCTGGATTTGTTGACCTTCAGGGAATAATACAAGGATCATCTGTTTTTTCAGTCCTTTGCCCGAGAGATGAAATGGAATGACGGTTCAGAGAGAAAAGGAGTTAAAGGTTGTGTTTGCAGGAATGTGTTTGCTGACATTGATCAATGGGTAATTTTGTGATTGTAGGTTTATTCACAAAGAGGGTTCAAAAAACTGATCAATAATAAAGCAATGGTGAAAATGCCAAAGTAAAGGTGATTAATGAAAAATATGGTGGAGGTGCAATCTGCCATGCAGTATGAACACTCCTTCATTCAGCACCATATAAATAAATATGCATCAGATGGAAAGAGAACATTCCCTTGGAATGT
The DNA here is from genome assembly GCF_964270905.1 of Leucopleurus acutus. Lineage (NCBI taxonomy): Eukaryota > Metazoa > Chordata > Mammalia > Artiodactyla > Delphinidae > Leucopleurus > Leucopleurus acutus. The sequence goes on from NC_139147.1 coordinate 57,775,096, forward strand.
CATTAGCACCAGGCAGAATCTCATCAGAGCCCATGCTTCAAAGAGCAGTTCCGCATGTCCATAGAAGCAAGTTTAAATTATCTTGTGTAAAGTCTCTGTAAGCAGTTCCACTCTTGCATTATGCATGATTCTGACATCTTGTAACATGAGCAGTGTTCTAATAGTGATTTCCAATTTTATTTCCTGTGTTACATTTTAACGATGCTATTTAGGTTAGCATTTTCCTTTGGCCACATAATATCTTGTTACATTTTCTTATATAGCATTTAATTATGGTAGCAGTACTGTAACCTAGTAAGGCATGGACAAGGATTTAGTGTAGCCTTTAAAGAATTTGTTGCTTTTAAAGCCAGTGCTTTGTTCCATCATTTTCATTGTGCTAATTTAATATGTAATGATGAGTGTTAGGCAGGATCCCAGCACCTCACATCAGGGAACTGATAATAAGTAGTAACGAGCTGTGCTAAAAGTGGATACCAAAGTCTAAGACCACCAAACATGACAGGAGGTTGTATGCCTTTCCTAGAGTGAGAACACTCAAGTTCTTAAATGTGAAAATCCAGGAATGGTCAACCCTATGTAAATTTGTGAAGAAGCCAAAAACTTCTCTCTTCCCCTTCTTATATATCCCTCTTCATCCTCTTTTTGCAGAAGTCCAGGCTTTTCTCCCTGTTGACCTTTGCCCTTAAAAAATGAACTGAAACCAGTCTTCAGCACCTAGATGATATCATGCCAGGGAATATCCTCTCCACATTTCATGTATCTAAGTCTTATCTACTATTTTGCAATGTCAGTCCCCTATTTATATTATTTCATCAGTCTGTAGATAAGTCATGGATGGTATATGAGTAGCAAATGTGAAACCAGTTTTCTTTCCAGATGTTGCTTTTTAATGGTCCAGAGAGGCTAAATCTATACTGCATGAAGGGTAAAATTAAATGATTTCAATTAACCTGTTAATTTGATCCATATATCACAGCATTGAGAAATGCGATGATTCTTCTTAAACTCTCACTGGGCAGTTTAAGCACCTTCACTGATAACCAAATGACTACCAAGTACTATCCTCTCCATGAACTGTGACAGATACATATAAGAAGATTATGTTCACGTGTAATATGTGTTATGTATGTAATATACTGTATAAAAAGCAACTCATATGCCAGGTGCTTTACACACATTATCTCATTCAAGAACTCTGCATATACTTGTGCCCTGGACAAAGGAGTCCAGAAAAGCAGACAGAAGTCAGGGCTGAAATCCAGGCCAGGTTCTCCTTGCCAAATTTAGGAAGACACATGGACAATGTTACCCAGCCCCCGACACCCCGCAGTGCGGCACCTTTTTCTAATTCACATAAAGGCACTGTGTGTGCTGGAGTTTGCCAGATCTCATTTCATACTCAAAATAACTCCATTAAGAACGTGCTTATAGGTGAACACAAGAGTTAGAGGGGTTAAGCAACTGGTTTCAAGCCCCACAACTACTAAGACACATCAGAACTTGAAATGAGACCTTTAAATGCCTGCCTTTAAATACCATGCTTCTTTCCAAACAAGGGAAAGTGGGGGGAAACGCACACATTTCCTTTATCATTGACTGCTTAGTTCAATTGTTTGGAGCATGGTCCTTATGAAACTACAAAGGTTTAGTGAGAGGCAGTGAACTACACTTTGTTCTAAGTCATGGCTGCACGCTATGCTTATAATGCAAAGCAAGGACAGGAGGGTGTTGGGTAGCATAGTTCAGTGGTTCTCAAACTTCAGTGGGCTTCAGAAGCACCTCGGAGGGCTTGTTGAACAGAGATCGCCGGGCCCCCTCCCACAGAGTTTCTGATTCAGTAGGTCTGGGATTGACCTGAGAATCTGAATTTTTTTTTTTTTTTTTCCCTTTGCGGTACGCGGGCCTCTCACTGCTGTGGCCTCTCCCGTTGCGGAGCACAGGCTCCAGACGCACAGGCTCAGCGGCCATGGCTCACGGGCCCAGCCGCTCCGTGGCACGTGGGATCTTCCCGGACCGGGGCACGAACCCGTGTCCCCTGCATCGGCAGGCGGACTCTCAACCACTGCGCCACCAGGGAAGCCCGAGAATCTGAACTTTTTACAAGTTTCCAGGTGATGCTGATGCTGCTCACCTAGGGACTGTACTTGCATAATGTACAGGATCTATTCATTCAAAAATATAAAACTATAACTAAAGAAAAAAGCCACTAGTCTGCAAGTCAGGAGTATTATCTAAGAACATAAAAACAGCACCGGTCTTGGGTCTCATTGTTCTCTCTGTTCAAATGAAACTGCTTATAGGATTATAATGGTATCTCTAGCTTCCTACTTATAGACAAATAGTATTAAAGATTGAAATAACAATAAAAGATAACAGGGTACCAAACTAACTAGTTTGGGTGCTTAATATTATTAACTTTGGGAGAAATGGTACTGGTAGAAATCTTAGAAAATGAATAAAGAATTGGAAGCTTGCCCTACGAATTGCATATTCATTTTTGTCCCTTTACTCATTTTTCATATGTGGGCAATCACAGTTAATCACAAAGCATTTCTCTCAGGATCATTCCTAAAGTGTGAAATAAATATTCCAATAAAATGTTTAGTAGAGTGTATCCAGTTTCCAATTAAAGAAACATGCTCGTATGGTGTCATGAATTCCTTCCACAAAACATTTCCTTTGTGCAGAAACACTTTATGATAAATCTGAAAATAACCCTATTTTGTCAGGATAACTTAAAGCAGAGTGTCTGGTGAATCCCCCTATTGCCACCTCCCCTGCCACACATCCTAAGAAATAGCCTATGCAAAATAACTTGATCTTGTCTGTACATGTAGTCAGCCAGTGAGAAAGGCACTATCAGTCATCTTACTAATCTATACATATCACTCCATAATCAATATGGCTCATGTACCACCTGAGTGATCACGTGAACCAATTCTGTCAACACATACTGAATGGTTACCTAAGGCCACCATCCACTTGTCCACAAGAGATCCACAATAACCTTGTCCTTACTTTCTTTTCTTCTTTCTTTTTTTCTTACTCTACTTCCTTTTGTCCCTTCCATATTTTTAATCTTTTAAAGAATCTCAATTGTCCTACTCCACTAGTAACATGAAACAAAACAAAAACAAAACAAAATGAGGCCATCCATTTTCTGAATGGTTTAATTTAATTTAACAGCATTTAATTAGAGCTCATTTAAGAGTTTTCTTAGTCTTCAGGACCAAACCCCTTAAGGGAAATAGTGATGCAATTGTTTGATGTCTTTCACTCAGCTGGTTGGTTTATCTTTGGAGCTCTTAGTTACATCTGGGAAAAAAAATTCAGACAGGTGGGCTAGTCTTGATTCCCATGTAAGCAGCATTGTCCTGACAGTTTGACCACAGTTTTGAAAATCAAGTTTTTCTGGCTCTGAGTCGCTGACAAGTCTGTCTCTGGCTTTAAGGACAGCCTTGCTTGGAGAGCTGTTTTCTTTGATGAGAATGTCAAACTAACAGTGATAATACTGTAACAACAAGGCTTTTTCTCCCTTTATTAAAGCCACAGGTAGAAGGTGGTTATCTGGTTTTCATATGAACTACGACAAATTAGAATTTCCTAAGGCTTTTTTTTTTTTTTTTTTTTGCGGTACGCGGGCCTCTCACTGTTGTGGCCTGTCCCGTTGCGGAGCACAGGCTCCGGACGCGCAGGCTCAGCGGCCATGGCTCACGGCCCAGCCGCTCCACTGCACGTGGGATCCTCCTGGACCAGGGCACGAACCCGCGCCCCCTGCATCGGCAGGCAGACTCCCAACCACTGCGCCACCAGGGAAGCCCCTCCTAAGGCTTTTTTAAAGGGACAAACTACTGAGAAATTTTTAATTAAAAAAATATTATGGGGACTACCCTGATGGTCCACTGGTTAAGACTCTGCCTTCCGATACAGGGAGTGCAGGCTTGATCCCTGGTCAGGGAGCTACGATCACATGTGCCTCATGGCCAAAAAACCAAAACATAAAACAGAAGCAGTACTGTAACAAATTCAATAAAGACTTTAAAAATGGTCCACATCAAAAAAATCTTTAAAAAAATTATAATTATGGTCAACTGATACGGACCTAAAATTCAATATATCATACAAGAAAGCCTCATTATAAGGCTAGGACATCTTCTTGTATATGACAGACCAAAGCTAGAATGGTAATTGACTTGCGTACAGGATTTTTAAAAAATCAGACTTGCCTTTCTCTCAAGTTGTCTTCCCAAGGGGCTATTTAGCTCCTCAGTTCTGAAACAACAATAATAAGAATAAAAATAATAGTGTAGAGGGATGACTGGTAAGGCAGAACTTGAAGTTTTCTAATGAGAGAATATGTATTTTAAAAACTGCCAATCCCTTCAGCTTCTACAAGGGAAGACATCACTTAGCTGTGGGAAGAACCATTTTTCATTAAGTGGTGTAAAACAAATAGGCATCCTGTGTTATGGGGTAAAAGTGTAACAGGCTTCCTTTTTCTTTTTCCCCCATGACTGAAGCTGCTCCACCATAAATCCCTTCGAATAAGGAGCTCTAAGAATGCTGAGATAGGGACTTCCCTGGCGGTCCAGTGGTTAAGACTTCGCCTTCCAATGCAGGGGGTGCAGATTCAATCCCTGGTCTGGGAGCTAAGATTCCACATGCCTCACAGCCAAAAAACCAAAATATAAAACAGAAGCAATACTGTAACAAATTCAATAAAGACTAAAAATGGTCCACATCAAAAAAAAAAATCTTTAAAAAGAATTAAAGAATGCTGAGATAGAAATGTACAAATTGCTGAGGTGATTTCCGGGAAAAAAAGAGATGGAAAACTTTACCCTTGCTCCTTTTGAGGTTGCAGGTTATTCAAACACCTCTAGCTGACTACGGCTGACATGGCTGAGGTTAGCTGGTGCTTTCGTTGCTCAGAGAAAACTTGATATGAGAAACAGATTCTGAACTAGAGAGCCAGATTCCCGACCTGGCCTGAGTTGTCTTAGACGTGTGTATTACTTCTGTGGAAAAATTGCCTGAACCCGCCGCCCTGACACAGTGGGTTTGCCACAGGGAACAACAACAAAAAGCTGTGTGAGCAAGTTTGAGTGTGTGTGTATGCAAACCTAAACAGCTGCCTGATATTGGAGGTCCAGTCATCTGATGGCACTGGGTGACCGCCATGGCTGGGATGACCCTGGCTAGGAAGACTTCCTCTCCCTCTACAGACCTGCACCCTGAGGCACCTCAGCAGGGCACAGTGGAAAGGCAACACAGTAGTCCCTTCTTAGCTGCAGTTTCACTTTTGGCAGTTTCATTTACCCACAGTCAACCACGGTCCAAAAATATTAAATGGAAAATTCCAGAAATAAACAACTCATAAGCTTAAAATTGTGTGCCATTCTGAGTAGCATGATAAAATCTTAAATCAGCATCCCCTTGTCTGGCATATCCCACACGTTAGTCACTTAGTAGGCTGTCTTGGTTATCATATCGACCACCACTGTACTACAGTCCTTGTGCTCAAGTAACCCTTATTTTACTTAATAATGGCCCCCAAATGCAAGAATAATGATGCTGGCAATTCTGATATGCCAAAGAGAAGCCATAAAGTGATTCTTTTAAATGAAAAGGTGAAAGTTCTAGACTTACAAGAAAAAAAAAAATCGTACGCTGAGGTTGCTAAAATCTACATTAAGAACAAATCTTCTTGCCATGAAATTTTGAAGAAGGAAAAAGAAGTTCATGCTAGTTTTGCTGTCATACCTCAAACTGCAAAAGTGATGATCATAGTGCATGATAAGTGCTTAAGATGGAAAAGATTTCAAGTTTGTACAATAAGATATTTTGAGAGAGAGACAGTATTCACATAACTGTTATTACACTATATTGTTATAATTGTTGTATTTTACTATTAGTTGTTATTGTTAAGCTCTTACTGTGCCTAATTTATAAATTAAACTTTATCATGGGTATGTATGTATGGGAAAAACATACTACATATAGGGTTCAGTACTATCCATGGTTTCAGGCACCCACTGGGGGTCTTGGAATGTATCCCCCACAGATAAAGGGGGACTGCATTACCATTTTCAACAGTGAACACCTACTCAGTGAGGCCAAAGGATGCAGACAACCAACCAATTTCCTCTTGATGGGATTTGATTATAATCCTAACTAAGCACAAGATCTAAGATAGCCTCTGGGTTCCTGGGCTCTGAGAGGACAGAGTTGTTCTTACAATGCCAAAATGGCTTCTCCAGGTCATACTGAATAAGATATTTAAAGAAACATGACTTTATTTTGTTCTGGGGTTCATAATTGCTGGTGAGTCTGTGTAAAAATACATCACAACATTTATTCAAAGCTTACCAGCTTATGCCAAACACTACAACAAGCCCTTCACACAAATTAACTCACTTAATCTTCACCATGTCTTACTCTACAAAGGGACCCACTTTTTTTTTTTTTTTTTTTTTTGGTGGTATGCGGGCCTCTTGCTGTTGTGGCCTCTCCCGTTGTGGAGCACAGGCTCCGGACGCGCAGGCTCAGCGGCCATGGCTCACGGGCGCAGCCACTCCGCGGCATGTGGGATCTTCCCGGACCGGGGCCCGAACCCGTGTCCCCTGCATCGGCAGGCGGACTCTCAACCACTGCGCCACCAGGGAAGCCCAGGGACCCACTTTGATAAAAGATCATACGGTTATTAAGTGGAGAGCAAGGATTCAAACTCAGTCCCATTTAACTCAATAACAGTTTAGCAATAGAATTCAGCTAGCATTACCAATCTCAAATTTCAGATGCTATTTTGAAAATCTCTTAGTAAAGAAAATAATAATTAGCTGAAGCCCTGTTCATTAAGGAGTTAGCTACTTAATCTTTTAAAACAAATCCTCTAGAGACAGTACTGATTTATTAGAGAAAAATAAATGCAATTCCATATAAAGGTGACATTTTCAGAGAATAATTTCTTTTTTTTTTTTGCAGTACGCGGGCCTCTCACTGTTGTGGCCTCTCCCGTCACGGAGCACAGGCTCCAGACGCGCAGGCTCAGCGGCCATGGCTCACGGGCCCAGCCGCTCCACTGCACGTGGGATCTTCCCGGACCGGGGCACGAACCTGTGTCCCCTGCATCGGCAGGCAGACTCTCAACCACTGCGCCACCAGGGAAGCCCTCAGAGAATAATTTCTAACAAATTCTGAGGGTAGTCAATGATGTCCATATACTTAATACTTTACCTAAATGTTTTACACTGTACAACCCACTTTCACATACCTAATCTTTTTTTTTAACATCTTTATTGGAGTATAATTGCTTTACAATGGTGTGTGAGTTTCTGCTTTATAACAAAATGAATCAGCTATAAGTATACATATATCCCCGTATCTCCTCCCTCTTGCGTCTCCCTCCCACCCTCCCTATCCCACCCCTCTAGGTGGTCACAAAACACTGAGCTGATCTCCCTGTGCTATGCGGCTGCTTCCCACTAGCTATCTATTTTACATTTGGTAGTGTATATATGTCCATGCCACTCTCTCACTTCGTCCCAGCTTACCCTTCCCCCTCCCTGCGTCCTCAAGTCCATTCTCTACATCTGCATCTTTATTCTTGTCCTGTCCCTAGGTTCTTCAGAACCATTTTCTTGTTTTTTAGATTCCATATATATGTGTTAGCATATGGTATTTGTTTTTCTCTTTCTGACTTGCTTCACTCTGTATGACAGACTCTAGGTCCCTCCACCTCATTACAAATAACTCAGTTTCGTTTCTTTTTATGGCTGAGTAATATTCCATTGTATATATGTGCCACATCTTCTTTATCCATTCATCTGTCAATGGACACTTAGGTTGCTTCCATGTCCTGGCTATTGTAAATAGAGCTGCAATGAACATTGGGGTACATGACTCTTTTTGAATTATGGTTTTCTCAGGGCACATACCTAATCTTAATTGTTCTCAACAGATGGCCTTTACAGGTCTTGAGATTTGTACAGAAATTAAAGTTGGCCAAGTTTAAAGATTTATTTCTAAAAAAGGACATTTAGGAAGATTTAGCAATACTCCAAGCAAAAACTCCTTTCCCCTCTTGATTTTCCCACTTTTATTATTGGTCCCACCATCATCCAAGCTTAAAACGCTGAGGTCACTTCTCATTCTCCCTCTTCCTTCATCTTGGTAAGTCACCAAGGCCTGTGACCCTTTCCATACATGTTTACTTATTTAATTATTTATTCCCACATTATTGAGGAGGTTTTTCTTCCTAGATCAACCATTAGCCATTATAAACTCTAGCAAAGCTCACCCCACACAATATTCCAAGCCTCTTAACTGGCCGGCCTATTTTCAGTCTCACCTCCCTGATCCATCCCTCACAATTTCAAGATTGACTCCCCAAAACACTAGTTTGTGTATATCCAAGAAAGTACATTTCAAAGCCATCATATACCAATCGTTCAAAAAGGACTCCAATACAGAATAATCCGGGTTCAACGGTGCTCTTTTTGACTGCTTGAGAATATATAAAATCCTTAGCCTAGCACTCAAAAGAATTCGTGACACAGCTTCAACCTGCATTCCCAGGCTTCCCTCCACTGCTCTCCTTCTAATTCACCCCTCTGCCCCAGCCTAAGCACTCTACTAGTAGTCCCTCCCCTCCCCTCCCCCACCCAAAACACCTGGTATTTTCCTCTTTTTTGTTTTTGTACTTCATATCTCTAACAGAAGAGTTCCTTTCTTCTTACTATCAACCTATACTCACTTTTCCCATCATTCAAAGACCAGCTTAGATCACATTTCCTATAAGAAACACTCCTGGCCATCCCAAATAAAAGGAATAGTCCATCCGAAGTGTCAAGTGTCTCTTCCACTTATTTGCCATGGAATTATCTCATGGAATTACCAGTTCCTTTTCCATGTGTATATCTTTATTCAAACTAGACTGTAGAAAGTTGCAAGTAGGAACTAACATCATATATGTTGTTAACCTCGTGTGGCACTTCTTGTTACATATATATTTAAACTCATAATATTATATATCAATATTCATATTTCTGCCTCACAAAATACTAATTAACTTATTTGGGGGAATCCACTCCTTTGTGAGGATATGTCTCCATGACCCTAAAAGAAATAACTAGACTAATGGCAGCAGACTGGAACTAGTCAGGTCAAACGTAGCTTCTATTTTGGTTGTTACTTAACATTAAGCTCTTTTTCTTAGAGCCCTAAGGTGAGTTACCTATCTAGTGGCTAAATCAGTTCTGTTCTTTCTCATGCGCTGAGTCTGTAATTGGCATAAATGTTCATGTACCAAGGGTCACCTGTTTGACTTCGTGACTCAGATAGGTTTTACAGCTCATACCAAAGAAAAAAGGCTCTTTGATGACCAGTGACATCCGGTAAGCTGACAAATCACCTCCTTATTATCCCTGGCATCTCCCACACCTAGCCCACTAGTAAGTGGCAGCTCTAGGAGATGCTGAAGGTTGAAGCCAAAAACGAGAACCAATACGAGTCCTTGAAATACCCACAGGCTTTAGGCAGACCAGACTTTTAAATTAGCCATTCTGAGACAGATAAAAGATTTTATTGTTAAGATAAAAAGAAAGTTAAGTCTCATAGCTTTCTTGTGTGGCAGGTTTTAATGCCTGAGAGAAGTTTTAACTGTGACTCAGGTGGCGGCTGGTCACAGACATTGTGCCTTACTCCCTCCTCTTAAATGAGTTAACATCTTCCTTATCTTCACTCAGATGAGTATTACTGCTCTGAATTCTGCCATTTCAGATTAAATGAGCATTAGCACAGGTCCCGCAGATGAGAGTCAAACATGCTTGGGGAAATCTTATAAACTAGAGACTTGGCCGCTAAAGTTTATTTTCCAGAAGGGCTCTGGAACCTCTTGGAAGATTATTTTTTTCTAGGAAAAGAAGGAGTCAGACCCAAAGGCTCAGCTGATAAAACCAGCTTGGTTTCTGACATTTCAGCCCTCCAAGGACTCAGATCTGGAGACGGAAGCTATGAGTAAAAACTAAAAAGACACTGGCTTCAAGTTACTACTACTTTTAAAGAATTTCTGATAAAAGATAACCCTCCCAAAAATGGGAGAGAGGCATTCCCCCCACCCCAATTCACTACAGAATAACCCCCTGCGTCAGTGGCAGCCCCCAGAAGAGGCCCAGTGAAGCAGCTCCATGCAAACGTACCATATGATAAATACTCAGTCTTGTTGAGACTGAGCACAAGAGAGAAACACCCTTGTTGCCTCCTCATAAATACTGAGCTGGGGCAGTAAAGCTGTTTAGAGGGCTAGAGCCCAGCAATGACCTGTAAAAACCAGTGAAATATGGTAAAACTATCAAAGTGACTCCATGTTTACTCAGGACTCCTTGGGTAGAAAAAAACATAGTTAATGTTTACTGAGTGCCTTGAACATGCCATTGCTTTTGACTTCCTAGTTTACTTGATCCTCAAGTCAATTCTGTGAGGCAGGTACTAATATTTTCTTTTTATAGATGAGAAACCTGAGTCTTAAAGAGATTAAGGTCCCAAGGCTACAAGCTGATCAGTGATAACCTGGAGATTCAAACCCAAGCTGTGAGGTTCCAGAGCCTGATGGGTAACCACTAAGGTACACAGACTACTTGCTTGCACTATAGCAGGAACCAGGACGGCTTGCTGTGAAGCTAAATGAAAGCTCTTTGTTCCAACAAAGGCCAGAATTGGTGCAGCTGTTTAACATTAGCTGAGAATCCACTACAGCCAGGTGGGGATCAGGACCCCACTTTCTAAAGTGAACCAGGGAATCTCCAGAGCCTAACAAGAGGACATCCCAGAGCAGACAGCCTGACATCCAGCCAGACCAACAGAGGCAGGTGTAAGATTCTTGACAACTCCTGCAGCTGCTGCCACACCATCTTTGAGACTTCGTGGCAAGTGCTCACAGAGGTTAGCATACTGGGGTAGCTCTTATCCCCTTCATTTGGACAGAGGGGGAGCGAGACAGTGTCATACCCTCTTCATGCTGGGAAGGCTCATTATTGCTACTGTCCTGGGCTAGGCTTTAGGAGATTAGAATTCTTCCTCCTGATTTTTTCCTGGAAAAGCACTTCCTCATTCTGAGTATCAGTTTCCTATGTTATAAAATGAGGGAGTTGGAACAGCTTACCTCTGAATTTCTCTGTTTGACTAAGACTTTGAGTTAGGAAACTGGAAAAACAGGTTTTATATTTGTATTGTAAAATTTTACTATGTAAAAGGAAGGAGAAGGGGAAGGGGAGGAGAAGAAGAAGAAGAGAAAGTAAGAAAGAAAGAAAGAAAGAAAGAAAGAAAGAAAGAAAGAAAGAGAAAGAAAAAGAAAGAAAGAAAGAACAAAAGGAAGGAAGGAAGGAAGGAAGGAAGGAAGGAAGGGAGAAAGAAAGAAAGAAAGGGAGAGAGAGAGAGGGAGGGAGGGAAAGAGGGAGGGAGGGAGGAAGGAAGGAAGAGAGAGAGAAAGAAAGACAGAAAGAAAGACAGAAAGAAAGAAAAAGAAAGGGAGAAAGAAAGAAAAAGAAGGAAAGAGAAGAAAGAAAGAAAGGGAGAAAGAAAGAAAAAGAAGGAAAGAGAAGAAAGAAAGAAAGGGAGAAAGAAAGAAAGAAAAAGAAGGAAAGAAAGAATGAAAGAAAGAAAAAGAAAGGGAGGGAGGAAGGAAGGAAGGAAGGAAACATTTTAAAAATAAACCAATGGAGGGAGGGCTTAGAGACTGTAAGAAAGGTAGAACAGGTAACAGAAAACGAGAGAGAGAGAGAGAAAGAAGGCATCCCAGGGTTAGTAGCTCTTGGAGAGGACTGAAAGGTTTCCTCCAGGTTTTAACAAAAATAGATTAAACCTTTTTTCAGTGTGTTAAAACATCCTGCAGGGTATTTTAGGGGCCAAGATAAGTCAGTGCCTTCCCCATTCAAGATGCAACATACAAAAAGAATGAGGTATGAAATACTAGGAAGTTCTGAAAGTGACTCTGTCGCTGACAGTCAAGGACACATTTCTTGACATTGTAAACAATGGGATTTTCAGATTCATCTCCTTTAGAAAAGAGTGAAACCTTTGTTCCTTAGAATGTTTTAAACTCAGCTAGACAAAGAGTGTACTGTTTCAGAAATGTTCTGTATTGTGTCAAAGAGCCCATGGCTGAGAATGGTCTGATGGGGATCCCCAGGGAACAGAACTGGGTGACCTATAACTTCTCTACTCTTGTGGATTTCTGCTATCTTAAACCTTTTGCTGCAAGCAGCCAGGTCCCTGAGGAATGGAGAACTGAAATACAACAGGTGGTTTGGCTGGCTCTTTCCAACAGATGTAGAAGCATGCCAAATGTTTTATCACATCACCCAGTGTGCTTGCACTCCCTCCCCACCCCCGGCCCCTGTCTCTTTCTCAGACACACATAGCACACATGCACTCATCACCCACATCTTTTCGCCTGCACTGCCCTTCTGGAAGGGGCCTACATAGGCAAAGTGAGGAAGAACACTTCATTGCTGTGCAGTGCTATAGCTCCCCATAAAGCGGGGCCCAGGGAAGAAACCAGTCATGCTTTTTATCTCATCACTGCCCTAACAATGTACCCAATTTAGATCTACCTGCAGGTGGTCATAGACAGAAACCTAACCTAAACAAGAAACCAAAGCATCCTGAAATGTAATAACAACCTAAGAATATGTTCACTTAGGAATGATTCAATCCTCTGATCCTAAGATACAAACAAAAAACAAAACAAACCACTAAGTAGACAAAATGAGTTGAGATGATGCTACTGTCTGTCACAACTTCAGTGTCATATATATTTATAACATCAGATCTTAGAAAATGCCTAAAGATGATTCTGGGTATAGAAAATTGGAAGAGGTGGGACAGAAGTATTACATAATTTCCACTTTACTAAATGCCATCATTATTTTTACTGAATGTTTAGTATGCACTAGGCTAAATAATGTCCCTGCCCTCAAGGGGCTTTCAGCTTACTACAGAAAGTGGACACATAAACACTTAATTGTAATAAAAGAGAGTACTTTTATTATTGAGGCAAAACAAGTATGGTAACACATAGGAAGGAAGGACTCTCTATGAGGTACTGATGAGGGTCATCAGAAAAAGCTTCACAAAAGAAAGAGGCTGAGGAGGAAAAGGAAAATACTTTTTTTCCTCACTTAATTATCTTATATTATCCCTAATTTGCAGAAGAGGAAATTGAAGTTCAAAGGGATCCAATAACTCGCAAGAGAGCTAAGCTGTGAGAGGTAGCACTTGTGCCCAGGACTCTTTATGTCTGCCATGTCCTTCCACCACACCTAGGCAGTGGCCCTTGAGTTGATCCATCAGGATGTAAAGGGTATGAATAGATGGAGACTGAGAGACCAACATGAGTCAAGACACAGGGGAGTGAAAGTGTACTGCAAACTTGGTGAACTTCAAGACATCTAATGAGCTTAGAGCATCAAACACATGGGTGGATACAGAAAATGAGATCGGAAACATTTTAAAATAACAAATGGAGATGCAAAAGGTTCAAATCTCAAAAAAAGTTGAAATTATAGGTCACTCTCCCAGCTGCTTATCTACATCTCCCGTTTCCTAAGATCATTCTTGGTTTAAGACAATTCCCCTACATTAGCAGCGTGTATGTTAGATACTCAATATGACTAAGATGGTGACTTTTAAAAAATAATCTTCTAACAATCAGATGAGAAATTAATGGGATGTTTTTAACTTTGACTTATTATGTGACTTGAAGAAAGAGAAAGGAAGGGAAGAGGAAGATCAGAATAGGAAAATGAGAGCTTAGAGAAATCAAATCCACAGATTATCCTAAATCTACCATGTACTTATATAATCCTCAAGGCACTTGAAATTCCATCACTGGCACATGTTAACCTATTGCCAAAGCTTTATAAAATGGGGTAGGAGGAAGAAAGGCATTTGGTGTACATAATTTGTACCAAAAAAATTAGAAAATGAATCTCTCTTTGGTTGCTGCCAGAAATTGAACTTTATATGGAACCTTTAAATTCAGCCTAATTCGTAGACTTCTCAAAATACTTTATCTCGTGACTCAATTTATTCTCAGGCTAGGATTACACTAAATCTGTGGTCTACAAGCTGTATGTACAATGTGATCACTGTAGTAAACCATATCCACACTACATGATAAGATTCTTCTGTACATGATAATCAAGTTAACTCAGCATATGTCCAATATTTCCTTTTCAATGACTATGCTTTTATTCAAAGAATTAAATATGAATATATTTTTCCTTAGTACTACCTCATTACTATCAGAATATGGATGTTCTTGTTTATATGCTTCATTATCCTTATAAAATATGAAACAAAAGTGCTTTCTGTATTTCCCTGCCAAGTCAAAGAGAAATCCAGAAATTTATTGGGTTTCTATTGACCCAGTAAATGTAAGACAGAAATCTAAATGCTCTTAACATTGTTTATGCTGAAAATGTATCAAATTCTATTCTGAAAGTACACTGACCTATAAAAAGCATTTGTCTTGCTGCGGTAAATAGGAGCCCTAGATATCTCAGCTCAAACTGAAGTTTACTTTGTTCTAATCAGAACTAATGTATCAGATCACTTAATAATGTCCTTGTGACACAAGAGAATCATCCATTCCCTAGTTTGTTTGCACTGCAGCATAAGGTACTCCACCAAACTCAAAATGAATAAAGAAAATAGAAATTTTTAATCCTACTAAATTGATAAATCTCTCTGAATATGGATAATAAAAGATACTTTGTTGAAATTGTCACTCTCAAAAATACACTGCTCAGAAATAAAACTAAGAAAACAACTTTCAAAATGAATTTTTTACAAACTTGTAGCCCAGAAGATCAAGAATATAAGGCATTGTGGATATTCAAACTCCAAGAGTAACTTTCTTTCACTTTCTCTTGCCCTTTGCTCCATGTACACCAAAAGTGTAATGTGGATTAAGACGTTCCTTTAAGACAGCTCTAATGTCACCTGTTTGGCAAGTCCTCCTTTAACTACCAAGTTCCATTGAAACATCTCTCCTCGGTGCTCCTATAGCCCATTACACACAACTCTATAAAGGTGCAGTTACTTATCCTACCCTGTAGTCTTTGACATACATATCTATTTGTCCTCAAGAACTAGAAGCATTACTTACTCAACTTTGTTTTCCCAATGCCTAGCTCAGTATATGGGACACAGTAGCTGCCCAATAAATGTTTATTTGATTGAATAAGTGACAAATGAACAATATCTACTCGTATAATAGGAAGATCATTCTGTACATACGTCCAAAATTGCATCTTCAGATCTATTTATTCCCTATCCTATGCAGGTATATACCTCATTTTATTGTGCTCAACTTCACTACACCTCAACGATAGTGCATTTTCTTTTACAAATTGAAGGTTTGTGGCAACCTTGCATTGAGCAAGTCTGTCAGCACCATTCTTCCAATAGTATTTGCTCACTTCACGTCTCTGTGTCACATTTTGGCAATTCTCACAATATTTCAAATGTTTTCATTATTATTATATTTGTTATGGTGATCTGTGATCAGCGATCTTTGATTTTACTCTTGGAATTGTTTTGGGGTGCCACAAACCATGCCCATATAAGACATGAAGTTAATAGATAAATGTTGTGTGTTCTGACTACTCTACCAACTGGCCGTTCCCCCATCTCTCTCCTTCTCCTCGGGCCTCCCTATTCCCCAAGACACAACAATATTGGAATTAGGCCAATCAATAACCCTACAATGGCCTCTAGTGTTCAAGTAAAAGGAAGAGTTACACATATCTCACTTTACAACAAAAGCTAGAAATCTTAAGGAGGAAGACATGTCGAAAGCCGCCAAGATAGGCTGAAAGCAAGGCCTCTTGCACCAAACAGTTAGCCAAGTTGTAAACGCAAGGAAAAATTCTTGAAGAAAATAAAAGTGCTCCTCCAGTGAACAGAAGAATAAGAAAGCAAAATAGCCTTACCGCTGATATGGAGAAAGTTTTAGTGGTCTATATGAAAGATCAAACCAGCCACAACAGTCCCTTAAGCCAAAGGCTAATCCAAAGCAAGGCCCTAACTCTCTTTAATTTTATGAAGGCTGAGAAAGGTAAGGAAGCTACAGAAGAAAAGTTGAAGGCTAACAGAGGCTAGTTCATGAGGCTTCAGAGAAGACGCCACCTCCATAGCATCAAAGGGCTTCTGTGCATAACCTGGCTCATTTTGACTTTCAGCATTATGATTTCCATCAGGCAACATATCTCACTAAAAGTGTAAAAAAAAAGCTACAAAATGTACATATATTTTAGCTTAATATTGCTTGAAACAATGGCATGGGCTTACGAGCACAGTGATGAATTTATAATCTGAAACTCAGTGACTGTGTTACACTGTGACTTGGGTATATAATTCATTCTTCAGGCAAGGGGCTGTCAATAGGCAGCTTCAAAAAATAATGAATGTTTGCAGTAATAATTTCATGGGTTGACTGAAACTTAATAGACTTTATTTCCAATTTAGGCCTGTGATATGTTCCAGTAGAAACAGTCTCAAATGAAATATAGTCTATTACAATACTATTTAACCCTCTCTTATTTTGTTAATCCTTTGTTGCTCTTTTATTTGGCTTTGTGTTTACAGCTGAGGCAGACTGTGTTAGCCACCTCACTTTTCACTTTACTGCCTCTGTCTCGGCCTTTTTCAGTCTACTCTCCATTACCCAGGGAGTGGATGCCCAATGACTAGTTATCTGAGTGGTGAGGATCCTTGCTTCAGCTCACTACTGCCAACCTCCCTCTTGGCCCTTTTATTACTCAGCATTGGGTAAAGGAGGAAATAAAAAAGACTAAATCTAGATTAGTTCATCCTGCTATCGCCAGAAGATCAAATTAGGGACAAGGTTAAGGCTCACATATCAATAAAAGTCTTTGATATTCATAGTTATGGAAACATTTGACTACCAGGAATAAATAATTTGATGGGCTTGAGTTTGCAGGCCCACATGTACAGAGACAACATGTACAGACTATAATCTTAGAATTTAAGAAAGAAAAAAAATGAGACAAAAACTAGGAGAGTATTGAAACCTTTCAGTTGCTGAGTGTATGATATACACCAAAACATTCTTTAAAATAATGGCTCTTATTCAGGGGTATATATCAGGTTCACCTGAGATGGCTTTGCAAAATTACAGAGCTGGTATCTACCCTAGAACAAATTAATCAAAAGCTCTAGAGGTGGCCTAGACACAAGTATTTTAAAAACAATTAGTCAAACTCCCCAAGGGGATCTGCTGTGCATTTCTGGTAACAATAAATCATTGCTTACTTATTGTCCAGTTAGTACCCAAACCAATTAATTTGATGAGAAAAAATTGAATAAAATGGTTTAGGGTAGTTAAAAATTCATTGGCAGGACTTTTCCTTTGGGTCCTCTGTCATGGTGCTCAGAGCAACAATGGCTACTTACGCTTTTCATGATACTAATGCACAGAGAAGTGTCTAACACCACAGACTCATTCTGCAAAAGAACAGGCCAGCTCAGTAAGTACAGTAATCATCTTCAATCACCTCTTATCTAAACTAGACTTAAAAATTACATATTTTAACAAAATTGCACCAAGAGCTTATTTTTAAACTCAGTGAATAAACTATAGTAGATAATGAGAATTCGTTCAAGTGCTACCCTTTGCCTGCTCTAAAATTAAAGAGGTGCTTATACAAATCTAGGAACTAGATAATCTATAAAAGTGAAGTAATAATTATACTAAAACTACATCATTTCAACATATTGTAGATACTAATAGGAAAGATGTGGATGAACCAGGGGATGTTTCTTTTCTTCTAGAGTTGATACAAAAGTAATTGAGAGGAAAGAAATGAGAATGGCAACATCAGAAGAAAGAAATTTTCAATGGAAACATAACATCTGAGGTACGACTGACAGAAGAAAAAGGTTGGTCTCTTTGGTTCAGGTAAAATGACACCTCTGCAGAGTTAAAATGTAAGGGACAAGAATGCCAAAGAGTTGACTTCTTTACCAGAATAAATGATTCCCTGAACAGAGATCAAGAATGCTTCTATGTTCTCAACAGTGCTCATCATCTTGCTGCCTTCAGTCAGTGTTAATAATTATAGCATGTCTGTCCCTGCTGTGACCTCTGAAAGAACTTATCTTCCAAATCCTTTCTCCTGAGGAGAGCATCCCTTTCCCTCTGCTCAAGGACCAACCCACTTCCTTAGGCAGGGATGGCCCTCATCCAGATCCAGACCATTCCTGCTGGCAGCTCTTGTCTGGATTCAATTGTCCTCAGCTGGAGGTCCAGATGGCTCATTCCTTATTCCCCAGCAGGGTTTCAGCAGCATCCACCCCTTCCTGGTCTCTCTGCCATTAATGCCACCAGGCCTTGAATGTTTTCCCTAAATCCTAACAGCAGATTAGTAAAGCATGTAGATTTTATTCCCATGGAATAGAAGTCGGCAATAGAAGGAAGACAGCTTCAGAAACAGTACAATATCTTTATACAATGTAAATAGCGAGATCCAATTGTGAAGTATTCTGAAAGTTGGTTTTTATTCATGGCATTTCCTACATATATAATGACCTGTACATCTATATATGAATGTCTATCAACATCTATTGATCCATCTATCAGTTGACAGATAAACAGATATGTCAGAGTAACAGATGGATGGAAATTGTTTGAAAAATACCATATATAGATAAAATAGATATATAGATAAAAATACCATATATAGAGATATAGACATAAAGATAGATAGATGAGATATATATAGATATATATAGATATATAAAGAGATATATATAGATATATATAGATATATAAAATACCATATATAGATAAAATAGATATATAGATAAAAATAGATATATAGATAAAAATACCATATATAGAGATATAGACATAAAGATAGATAGATGAGACAGATAGATATCCATATCTATAGCTGCATCTATACAGAGATATAAAATTTTTCAAACAACTAGATAGACACCCTGTTTAAAAAGTTATAATAAGTAAATCTGTATCCATATTTATCTGTCTATACAAACATTTTTAAAGAGTTTCTGACAACTTGTCAGTTTACCTGAAGTTGCCATACTATATGAGATTTTCACCAAATTTGAAAGGTATGATTGGGATGATCTGACTTAAAATACAGACTCTGTGTCAAATGCAAAGTTCAATCTGGGAGACTTTCTAAGGTAGCCAAAATTGAGGATATATTTTCACCTCATTTGAAGTATACATTTTGGATGGCCTGACTTAAGACTCGGGTTATATAGGATATACAAATTTCACTTTGTGAACCCCAAAGAACCTACCTGTCATCTTCCAGAACAGGTGAATTGAAAAAATGTGTTAGTTTGCTAGGGCTCCTGTAACTTATTAGTACAATCTGAGTGGCCTAAAACAACAGAAATTTATTCTCTCACAGGCTTGGAGACTAGTGAAATCAGGGTGTGGGCAGGGCCACGTTCCCTGTAAACACACTAGGGAGGGATCCTTCCTTGCCTCTTCTAGCATTTGGTGGTTGTTGGCAATCCTTTGCATTCCTTAGTTTGTGGCAGCCTAACTCCAGTCTCTGCCTCAGCATTCACATGGCCTTTTACTGTGTCTTCTCCGTGTCTTCAAATCTCTCTCTCCTCATAAAGACACCAGTCACTGGATTTAGGGCCCACCTTAATCCAATATCACCTCATTTAACTTGATTACATCTGTAAATACCTGATTTCCAAATAAGGTACTGAGGTTAGAACATTAAACTTTCTTTTGGAGGGACAAAACTCAACAAACAACAGGAACCATTAACCAACATGGGTGGAGAACTCTGCTATGCCAGGCGCTTAAATACCCATCTGGAGAGACAGGACCCGGGCTATAAGATGCTATGAACACAGAAAACAAACAGAGCTGCAACTAGGACCCTAAAAAGAATTTTTAAAGATTTATTGTCCAAACTAAAATACATTTGATAGTGGAAGTGGGTGCGATGAATGATTACGCCAAGACAACAGATATGAACCAGCACTATCCTGAACAAACTGTAATATATATTTGCCTTAGTCCTAAAGGGAAAAATCACAATACCAGACTCTTGAATCACAAGTATCATTTTGCATTTAAGTTGCTTCTCAAATGGGCAACTCCATATAATTAAGGTGCTCTGGGGTGGGGCACACAGGGATTTGTGTATTTAATGATGGATGATAATTTCTTTAGAGAAATAAACAATTGAAAGAAATTGTTTATATGTTTGTAAGTGTTGAGGTGTTTTAGTTTATCTAACAATCTGTAACTTTTTGCTGTGAACTTTTTTATGCACTTATAAATAGACTTAGCTAAATTTAAGCCTGACTCTCATCTTCAATTTATGTTGGTTAGCAGCTCCCAAAGAACCTTCTCTATGTTGTCTTCCCTCAGTGTATTTGATCACAGTTGGCAGGAATGTTACTGGTTATCTTCCCTGAAGCTTGTTTCTCACACCACCAAAATTAAACCCATCGTCTAAATCCTTATGAATAGAGTAAGGGGCTGTACAATAATTGCTTAGCTATCCGAAGTCACGGAAATTCAAATGTAATAACAGGCTGAGAAATTTGGGGTTTGTTTTGATCTTTCCAGAAAAAAAATGTGGGAAAAAAAGAAAACTCAACAAGCTGATAGTTTATCATAAAAAGTAGGTCAGCTCCCAGAATGAAAGGATGACTGTTTAATTAACTAGAAGCTTGAAACCCCAAAGTGGGTAAACCACTGTGTTTGTCTTTTTAGAGATTAGCCTTTTCGACATCTTTTCGACATCTTCGACATATCTGCCTGAGTCCTAGATAATAATAATCAATTACATAGTTTGGAACCCCTAGATTACCTACCCACAATGTTAGATATTAGGGTAACTATATAAAAATAAAACGCCACAAGTCTACAGACATTTTTGTTGTGTATTCAGTATATACTTACATGTATAACTAGAAAAATGCAATAATAAACCAGTGACCCCAACTAAAATTAAGTGCATCTTAAAGCAGGATGTGACTCAGTGTGGACTGGACTCATAAAGAAATTCTCAGAGTGAGTGTTGTTATAAGTGCTGTTCCTTGAAAGTGAGAAGATAGAAGAGCATATACCAAGCAGAAAAGATAATGTGCAAAGTCACAAGCAGAGGAGAGAGGAAGGAACTAATATTTATTGAGTAACTGCTATGTGCTGGTCAGAGTACTTCATACCTCACTTATATTATCTAATGTGACCCTCACAGCAAGCCTGGGAGGTAAGTAGAAGTGACAAATAAATCACTATAAGTGACACAGCTAGAAGGCAGCAGAGAGAATATCTGAGCAAATATTCTCTGATTCCAGAACCTAGCCTTTTGTGCCAGGCTCCCCCAAGGCACCTATTCTACAGAGTAAGGAGACTGGCCTCGCAGGAGGCAAGGCCTTAACGCTGGACAAGAACAGGATCTCCCAAGCGAGAGGAGCCTCAGCTCTCTGGAGTCCCTCTTCACCGCACTGAGGTGAAGTTTCCTAATTTGGAAATTGGCACACAATCTTCATTTTCTCCTCTACAGCTATTTAAAGGAATTACTCTAAGACTTTGTTTATTACAAGGAAATGTGTAGGGAAAAAAATGACTTTACACAGCTGCCTGTTAGAGTAATTTTTAGCAGCTTGAATTTATATTAAAATAAGCTACAATGTAAGTGTAAATGTGATAAGTCAGTATACTGCCATTTTGTACATTTCAGGGCCTTTCTTTACTTTTTTGACGTGAGCTACCAGATTTTTTTCCCCCTTCACGTACAAAGGATCTTGCAGGAAAAAATAATTGTTTAACTATTCGAGAAGTTGTTCAGCTTGGCTACCTACTCAGGGGTCAAAGTTTCAAAAGTATTCAAATAATAATTACATGGATAGTCTACATAGGAATGACTGTCAGAAGGCAGGAAAGCCTCCTGGATAAAGAAAAGCCTTGGACTAATATAACTTTTGATGTGCATTTTCTCATTAGTGGATAAGAATCTAGGGGTTTCTTAGTTCACAATGATCAAAGGAGCTATCAATGCCATCTCTTTACCTCTACACATGGGACCATGTTTCCATCAGTTAATTAGTATTGATAAAGCCATGTGAAATCCTAAGCTAAAAAGTATATATATTATACACAGGAGACATTGGTGAATGTGTCATCAGGAGCATTATTTGAGTTTTCTTAAAATGAAATATGAGTTCTGCTAAAGGTGCTTCATATTCCTTAGGATGAGGGTTTTAGCAAGGTAGGTTTCATACTCCTTAAACTCAAGGTTTTAAGCCAGGTAAACCCAAGTAGCTAAAAACACGTAAAGATGTTTTTCTCCCTTGGTTAAAGTGGGCAGAGGTGCAATGTATTAACTCATAGAAAGGTTAAGAGCAAAATAACTTTCCTTCCTCTGCAATTTGCTCAAGAAAACTGTCTAGGAAAAGAAAAAAGGGGAAGTGGGAAAAAAGTAAATGCTTTTGCCAGGTCGTTGGACGGAGAAAAATAAGAGCACCCGCAATCTACACCACTGGTTCATTGGAAGATTTTTACTATGTACCAGACTCTGTGCCAGGCGTTCAAGGTACAATCTGAACATGACAGACACAGAGCTTGCAATCTCGTCAGGACAGAACAAAAGTAAATCAGCAATAAGGACAGAATACGGTAAGTGACGAGGAGATTTTTCAGACTTGGAATATCTAGGAAGATCCCTTGGAAACAGCATTGTCTAAGCTAAGACATGATATATGAGGATGAGTTATCCAGATGAAAATTTGGGGTGAACTGGGATAGGAGTTGGAGTGGGGGAAGGATTTATGTTAGGGATGCTCCAAGCACGGGAAACTGTGTGTTCAAGGACCTATGGTATATTCATACTGTATTCAAGAAACTAAAAAAAAAAAAAGTTCAGTATGCCTGTGGCACAGAGGGCTCCTTAGGTAGGGCCTGCTTCACACAACTACACTGAATGACACAGCCATGAGCCTTACCCCCAAAGACATTAAATCCACTTGGACAGACAAAACTAAACTGTGAATGAATCAAGGACCAACTACATAGAAAAGAAGTATTCTAAGAAGAGCAAATCAGTGGTGGGGGAAACGATACCTTACTTCTCTGCCTCCTCTCTTCAGTATCCCTTGTGCATGTGAAAGTTTTGTGAAAATGAGAGGAGGATATTCATAATGGCTCCTTGGAAGAGGTTTGCCATTTGTCTGAGTATAAGCATGCTCTTTGGTTCTCTTGCAAGAGGAAGAGGTAAATCAAAAGTGCACAAGGAAATACAAGTGAGTGTCAGTATTTGACTGAGGGTAGGAACATGTGGTAAAGAAGACACATGGTAAAAGCATCAGGTAACCTAGGAGAGGGCAGGAGTTGGTCAAGAATTTAGTGAGTCAATACATATGGCCCTTTGATCTGAGTGGGAGTTCAGTAAGTGGACCAGAAAATTACAACAGGAGGTGTATACAGTACAGAGATTATTCTCTAGGGAAATTCTAAGACCTAGTCACAAAACCACTGGGGAAAAAGTGAACTCCTTTTAGATGTCGAATCCCTTACAACCCTATGCAAGTTGTAGTCAGAAACTCAGCTGCTTCCATAACCAGGGAAGACGCAAATTAAGATAAGACTGAGGCAGCCACATTAATTTTAACGCACTAGTCACTGCAGTGGTCAATCCTCAACAAGGCTTATATATCACTCTCAAAGTGGTCATTTTCCATAAGAAGATTTATTAGAGACTTTAGTTAGTCAAGAGGTTGAAGACTTCATGCTCCTTTACTTATCCTCCTTTGGTGGTGTAGACTTACTGCTCTTTTGGTACATATGGGAAGGTCCACCAGCAAGCAGATGAGTAGGGCTTGCTGTGAAGGGGTTTTTTTTAGCGTACAGTTTAGATAGTCATGTGTGTGTGTGTGTGTGTGTGTGTGTGTGTGTGTGTGTGCATGCTATAAGTAAGATAATAGCGCAAGGATAAGGAAGGAGAAAAGTGAAGGGACTGGAATGAGACAGATATAAGTATAAATGAGGAGAAAGAATATGCAAGAAAAAATAAAAGGAAAGACAGGGCTACGAAAGTATAATATAGAGAGCAGGGAAATGATTAGGTAAAGTATACAAGGCTAACATTCACGTACCTTTTTACACATACAAAAAAAGTATATGTATCAGGGCTATATTTATAAGTAGTTTAAAAAAACTGACTGGAAAGATCACATCAGGTTCAGAAAATGGTTCTCTCTGTGAGGGAAGTAGGGAGGAAAATGGAACTGGTTAGGTGGAGGAAAGAAAGTCAACTTTATCTGTGCTTTAAGTTCAAAACAATGTGAATGAAAATGGCCCCATTTTTAAATTCCAGGCAGGTACATGTGGATTTGTTATATTCTCAGCAGTTTTATGGTAATGATGGTGTGTGTAATTTTTTAAAACAGAAAAAGAGAAAGATGGACAGGGTTTTGATGACAAAGTATAGAGCAGTGGTCCCCAACCTTTTTGGCACCAGGGACCGGTTTCGTGGAAGACAGTTTTTCCCCTGACGGGGTGGGGGCTGGGGGCAGGGTTCAGGCTGTCATGTGAGCGATGGGGGGCGATGGGGAACGGCAGATGAAACTTCGCTCGCTCACCCACCACTCACCTCCTGCTGTGCAGCCTGGTTCCTAACGGGCCGAGGACTGAGGACCATCAGTGGTCCAAGGCCCAGGGGTTGGGGACCCCTGGTGTAGAGCATTAAGGTACACTGCCTGCCAGCTAATTACCAGCCATGTGAGACAGGCAGGTATTTAATGTCACAGCGTTCTGGGAGTGACTGGAGGGCAGTTGGTTTCCCACCCAGGATAAAGAGAATCATCTTTGGTTCCTTCTAGTCTCCGTATGCTTTTCCTAACATCACCTCTAGGAACCACGCTGGCTGCTTAGCAGTCGCTCTCTGCGGCTCAGCTCTGTTTACTTTCTGAGGTTGCTGATTAACTGATGTGTTTTCTGTCAACTGAAATTTACAGACACATTACCATGTTTGACAGGCACTGTGAGCTACAGTATAAGAATTTCCTGAGGAGAAAAGTGCAGCAAGCTTTACTGCAAGGCTTTTAATTCCCTTCTAGCTAAGGCAGTGTTTCCTACCTCTATTAATACCATTGGTGTGAAATGTTAAAAATCCCTCACTAAAATTCTTGTTCACCAGGTGCCTACATTTCCAAAAGGTAACTTTTCTTCTAAACCAAGGTAGAGTATAATAGATACTTGCAACACAGATTCTTAATAACAGGCTATGTTGACCGAGCAAGAGAAGCTTTTCATATTTTATGAAGGGGAGCAGAAGTTAAAGCCTCCAGTCAACAAGTTACCCAGGCTCTGAATAAGTACAGACCTGGGAAAAGAGAAACTGAGGTGCTTTGAAAGACAAATGAACAGAAGCAAGTACACAGAAGAAAAGACTGATTTGTGTATTTTATTGTGCAGGAGCTATACTAGCCCGAAGGTGTGGACTGGTTAATGAATTTCCTGAGGTCACACAAGATGAGGTTAGTAGCATATAGAATCAATGGATAACCCTACATCCAAAGAAGAAAAAAACAATGACATGTAGAATGACTTTTAGAAATCCTTCAGGCACAAAAGGAGCCATGAACATAAAATCCAGATAATCTGAGAAAGTGTCACCGAAGGTTAGAACAAAGTAGGATTCTGAGATTTAAGAAGTACATAATATTTTTGTCTATTTATTTAATATAAGCCATGCCAATACTCACTATCAACCCACACTGGCCCCAGCTTACCAAAAACGAAACTAGGCAAAAAGTAGCTGAGGGTCACAAAGCACTGCATATTATAAATGATCACTTCTAGGCGTGTGGCTTGGCTACCACACCAGCCTGTCTTCTTACCCTTATACTGCCTGCAGCAGCAGCATTTGCAGTTATTTAATTATATTTGAGCAAATTCTGAAGTAGAGACCAAGAAATTATTATATGGATACAATTAAATGAAAAAAACTCTTGAGTGTTTAAGATAAAATCTGGGGCCTGAGCTAGAGTCTGAAAGTACTGAAAGGGTAAACTGTGGCTTTGGAGTATTTCTGGTTCATGATAGAGATTTCACTAGTAGAACTGGAAGCAGAGGAACAATTGATCATTCACCTGAAAGCAACTGCCAGACAACACTAACTCTTTGGTGGTTTTGTGCTAAAGAAGAGACCGGTTTGTTTCCTGCTTAACAGGAATAGAAAGCTAAGTTGCCAATCTTCTAACCTTATAATAAATATATGTTATATACATGACCATGTGCATCCATCCATGTGAAATACATACACATGGAGAAATATCACTCCCCAAAATATTTACACAGGTATAAATTTATTAAGGAGGTACTAGTACCTTGTTTGAGATGTTAAGAGCCAAGTATTATGCAACCCCGGTGTAGTTTCTCTCATTACTAGATGAGTTGAAGAAAGAAAAGAAAAAAACAAGCACAATGAAATTGAAGGAAGAACTGCAGCTCTGGCAGATGCTTCTCTTGTGTGAGCTTTCTTCTAAAGAGGATGAAATGCAGACGCAAATGAAAAGTGAAAGTTTCAATGTGTTTTGTATAAATGTGAGGAGTAAACACGTCGAGCAGCTAAATTAGTTGCATATGTGTTGAGAGAGAAGGGTGATATCATTTGAAGAGCTAAAATTGGAGGTGAGCAGTGACAATGACCGAGAAACAAACTCCCTAGGTGTTAGTGTCAATATAGGAGATGAGAAACAGAACGGAGAGTCTAGAGAGGAAGCAGGGAAACAGTCTGATCAAATTATGTTTGGTCGCGTGTAAGAAGTATGTGCCTGAGAAAGGGAAGGAAAGAGGGAGAAGTTCATACCAACACACTTTAACAAGCAAGCAAATAAATATAATTTTAAATTAACTTGCCATGGTGATATTAGTCCACTGTCAAAAGGACAGATGCAAGCAGATTAGATGAGGAAGAAGCATGCTATTTGGTAACTAAGAGAGAACTAAATATTTATATCATGACATCTAAGTTACCCAAAGTAGTATCCAGGAAGATGGAGGGTAGGTCATCCAAGTAAGTGAATATTTAGAATAATGAAATCTTAACCCATTACATGTGATTACAAACAACGCAATCATTTTGTTGAAAAGCTCACTGAGATATATAGGACTCCTCCCTGCTCAAATAACAGACACAATAGGATTTACCCTTTTCTTGGTAACACAGAAATCTTATCATCCTGCTGATGTTCTGGATGTCGCATAGCAATTGAGGACTTCGGATTTCAGAACGGACTCACTGAATTCCTCCCACCTACTAAGTTAGTCTAGATGCCAATTTTTAGCATCTCTTCCTCTGTGGCAAGTCTAATGATATGGAGGGCAGCCTCTTCACTAAATGTCCACAGACTGCTGCTCTAGTTATTTAAGCAGTTTCTTCCTTTATCCCTAGGCTGGCTTCCTAGACATCCTTTGCTCACTTTCTGGGTGGAACCTAACATGAAGTAAAGACTGATAGAGGAAAAATTAGTTTTAGTCATTTTGTGTCATACTGACTCACAAAGGAAAAATGTGGTTCTACTCGGCTAAACAGCACAATGTACGAGATTCATGCATAGGCTGATTCTGATTTAGAGAAACTTTATGCTAAATTTTGATAGTGAAAATTATATACTACTTGACAGGTAGCGGGAGAGTGCCTTGCTATTATCATCTTGCCTTCTCTCATCTGATTTTTGCCTTACACTCACCCTTGTGTACACTGTCCACACTCAGCCTTTAGCAAATTTTTCACATTGACACTTCTGTGCAAGAGCAAAAGCTCCAAAGAAGTCTCACTCTGTTATGTGCTTCAAGATAAGATATACACAAAAATAGCATTTTTTGGAAAACATGTCACCACCTTAAACACAAAATCTTTCCCAACTCCTACGTCTAGTCCATGATTCCTTCTTTCAGAAAGGAGGTAGGAGAGGTTAGATGAAATGAAGTAAGCATTTCCTCCTTTGAGAATCTGCTTGCTCAATATCTTACCCTTGCAACTATACTTAATATTTCCTTTGGATTAAATGTCATAGATATAAGATACAGGTACACTAAACATGAATGTGTACCTAAGCTTAATACAAATGACCTGGATGCCTCAAGGGGAGTTTTTTATACTTCCCTCTGAAAGAAGAAGGTGTAGATAAATGACCCCTCTTATTTCAGAGGGAAAGAGAGTTCTAGGTTTGTCATTGGCTTTTTTTATGTTTGTCTCATTATTTAAAAGAAGTAATGCACTCCCCATTTGTCTGCTCTGAGAAAAAACACAGATGGCTTCTTGGAATTGTGTAGATCTAAAGTGCTTAAAAGGGAGGGAGGGGTATGGGGATATATGTATATGGGATATATGTATATATGTATATGGGATATATATGTATATGTATAGCTGATTCACTTTGTTATAAAGCAGAAACTAACACAACATTGTAAAGCAATTATGCTCCAATAAAGATATAAAAAATTTTTTTAAAGTGAGTCTCATTTTGATTGAATTAACTAGAGATGTTATCTGAAAAGGATTAACTCAATCATATATCAAATACTTAAGACAAACAAGAATAAGCTTTTCCTTCCTGCCTTCAAAAAAAAAGGGAGGGGCATATATCCTTCACTCAGCAATCAGAAAAGTTTCTTCACTGCTTAGGGGTGACGGGATGTAATCACAAAGAATCAGAGATAAAAAGTTAGAATGAAAAGTCTTGGGTTTTCCAGTTTAAAAATGGTGGTGTAGAAGACCTTGAACTCACCTCCTACCACAGACACAGTGAATATACACCTACACATAAAGCAGTTCTTCCTGAAGAAGAACTGAGATCTGATAACAGATTCTGCACAGCAAACAATAGAGGGACTACACAGAGATGGGTAGGAAAGACAGAGACATGGTACCAATGGGAATCCCACACCCAACACAGCAATCTGCATTAGGGAGGGATATCACTGAGAAGCCAGGTTGTAGACTCACCCTGGGACACAGTGAAAAAACAGTGATTTTAAAGGGCACCTAGACTATACATTAAGGAAATCCATTTACTAACCCCAGAGGATCTGCCAAAAAAGTGGGGAACTGCTGGAACTCTCTCTGTGGTCAAAGGTTCCAGAGAGCACCATATTTTGCATTCCTCCTCCACCTTGATAGCAAGGTGGAAATATGGCTCACACTCTAGGTGGTCTGCCAAGGCTGCCCCAGTGCACCCCAAGCCCTTCGATCATACCAGCTACAGCAATCCCCTAAAGGTGGCCCTAGCACAGGGCACCACAAGACCCCATGCCTGCATTTTTCCAAAGAATACATACTAATGGCCAACAGGCACATGTAAAGGTTGTCAACATGACTGATCACCCAGAAAATGCAAGTCAAAATCACAATGAGATACCACATCACACCTGTCAGAATGGCTATTATCAAAAAAAAAAAAAGAAAGAACAAGTGTTGGCAAGGATATGGACAAAAGGGAACCCTTGTGCATTCTTGGTGGAAATGTAAATTTGTACAACCACTATGGAAAACAGTATGAAGTTTCTTCAGATTAAAAATAGAACTACTATATGATCCAGCAACTCCACTTCTGGATATTTATCTGAAAGAAATGAAAACACCAATTTGAAAAGATATATGTACCCCAGTGTTCATTATAGCATTAGTTACAATAACCAGGATATGGAAGCAACCTAACTGTCCACAGAGAAATGAATGGAAAAAGAAGATGTGGTATATACATACAATAGAATATTACTCAGCCATTAAAAAAGAATGAAATCTTGCCATTTGTAACAACATGGATGGACCCAGAGGATAAGTGAAATATGTCAGACAAAGAATGATAAAAAGCATATGATTTACTTATACGTTGAATCTAAAAAACAAAACAAATGAACAAAAATAATAAAACAGAAATAGATTCATAGGTACAGAGATCAAACTGGTGGTTGCTAGCAGGTAGGGGAGTGGAGAGATAAGCTAAATAGGCAAAAGGGATTAAGAGGTACTAACTTCCAATTACAAAATAAATAAGTCACAGGGATGTGATGTATGGCATAGGGAATATAGTCAATAATAAGGTAATAACTTTGTATGGTGACAAATGGTAACTAGACATTGTGGTGATCACTTCATAATGCATAAAAATATCAACTCACTATGTTGTACACCTGAAACTAATATAATCTTGTAAGTCAATTTTACTTTAATTAAAAAAAGAATGAAAAGTTTTACTGCCTTAATAACTAGACATGAGAATCTGAAAGTCCCTCCAACTATTGGACAACATATAACAATAAATGGACAACCTGAAACTCAAGAAGAAGGCAGCATGATTGAGCAAAAAGAAGGCTAGATGACAAAAAAGCAAGAATGATATACTGACCTAGATTCAAACTGGAAAGATATTACTCATTCCTGAAGAAGCAGCTGGTGATCAAAGTATAAACTATCCTTATACGATAAGTTTATTTCCCAAATGACTGATAACAAGATGCCACCATCTTTAAGTTCTCCAATTTTCTGGGGTCACTCTTCCTGTAGTTTATATTTTAAGTAGATCAAGGCTTCATCCTTCATAATCCTCAGAGGATTTTACATATTTCACAAGAATTCTGAGAACTACTAGGGTCAAATGCTCTCATGGTCACCTCTTATGCTGCTTCATAGCAAAGTCAACAACCTGAAACCAAATATTACACATCTTTGTTTTTAAAGTCCTTCAATCAACCTCTATTCTTCCCTCCCTACCACCATGGAAATCTCTCATTGGAAAAACTTTCCTCTCAAAAAGCCCAGCTTCCTAACACATTGCTGCATCAACCAGCATAAGCATCCTTAAATCTCACCTTTCATACTGTCCCTAACTTCTATCTCCCAGGCTACCTGAGTTACCTCTAGATTCTCTTTTATGCAAAGTTATTCAGCACTCAGCTTTGCCTTCTATTTCACAACAGTGACTGTACATTGGAATCACCTGAGAAACATATAGCATACCAAAGACCAGGTCCCATCCTATACCAAATGAATTACCATCTCTGTGGGTGAGACCAGAATATCATTAGATTTTAAAAGTTCCCCAAGTGATTCTAATGTACAACCAAAGTTGAAAACTTTTCTAGCCCAGTGCCTCTTGGGCTTTAATGTACATAGAAACCACTGGGGGATCTTGTTAAAATACAGGTTCTGATCAGTAGATGTGAAGTGAAGGCCCAAGATTCTGCCTTTCTAATAAGCACCCCGTACTACCCTAGTAGCAAGATTCTAGACCAGTAATTTCCAAACTTGTGGCACACTGAAATCATGCGCGGAGTTTTAAAAACTGATGCCTGGGCCCTCACCCCAGCCATCAGAATTTTTAGTTTTCTAGGTGTTTCCAAACCCCTGTTTTAGACCATGAATTCAGGAAGAGTGAGTCTGTCATATCTGTTATCTCTTCCATTTCCAAACCAAAGCCATCTTTCCAATATCAATCTGGCTATTCCCCTTGTGTGCAAAAGCTTTTGTAGTTGGCTCTTATTTTAAACAGCATTTTTCCATCACAGTTAAAGAATGCTGTACGTGTGTCTAGGACAACTATTGATTAACTAGTATTAGTTACTGTCCTCTAGGAATTTATATGCAAAGACCCAATACAATAACACCTTTGAGTATATCTTTACCTAAATAGACATTTCTCCAAAGAAGACATACAGATGGACAACAGGCACATAAAAAGATGCTCAACGTCACTAACTATTAGAGAAATGCAAATCAAAACTACACTGAGGTATCACCTTATACCAGTCAGAATGGCCATCATGAGAAAGTCCACAAATAATAAATGCTGGAGAGGGTGTGGAGAAAAGGAAACCCTCCTGCAATGTCTGTGGGAATGTAAATTGGAGCAGCCACTATGGAGAACAGTATGGAAGTTCCTTAAAAAATTAAAAATAGAGTTACCATATGATCCAACAATCCCAATCCTGGGCATATAAATTCAAAAACTCTAATTTGAAAAGATACATACACCCCAAAGTTCATAGCAGCACTATTACAATAGCTAGGACATAGGAGCAACATAAATATCCATTGTTAGATAAACGGATAAACAAGATGTGCTATATATACACAATGAAATATTACTCACCCATAAAAAAGAATTAAATAATGCCATTTGCAGCAACATGTATGGACCTAGAGATTATTGTACTAAGTGAAGTAAGTCAGAGAAAGAAAATATCATGTGGTATCACTTATATGTGGAATCTAAAAAATGATACAAATGAACTTACAAAACAGAAATAGACTCAGATATAGAAAACCAATTTATGGTCACCAAAGGGGAAAGGGGGGGAGGGATAAATTAGTAGGAATTTGGGATTAACAGATACACACTACTATATATAAACTAGATAAACAACAAGGACCTACTGTATGGCATAGGGAACTATATTCAATATCTTGTAATAACCTATAATGGAAAAGAATCTGAAAAAGAATATATATATATATATATATATACATATATATATATAAAACTGAATGACTGTGCTATAGTTTCCCTGAAACTAATACAACATTGTAAATCAACTATACTTCAATAAAAAATTGTTTGTTTGGGGGAAGAAAAAATAAGTATTATCTTTAGCAGGTATTTCTAAATCCAGGTGGACTTTATCAGCCATCAGATCTCAATAATAAGACCAACTGGACATTGCTCCATAATTGGTATCACGATATGGGCTCTTGTAAAATTGGTACTTAAGTACCAAGAGTGCCAAAGTCTTACCCTGGGGGGTAGTTAATGGGTTATTCATTTCATGGAAGCCCATCCGGATGTCAAGAGAATCACTGGTGAGTCTATATGGGGAGTCAGAGTCAGTGGTTGACTATACCACTAGCTTTATAGGCAGACACTCCTATGTTTAAATTCTCTCTTCAATTTTTGAGCTCATTTTTTCCCATCTATAAGACTGGAATAATTCTAATTCTGCCTTCATTACGCACATATACACAAACACCACATATATATGGAGAGAGAGAGAGAGAATTTAAAGAGAAATATATATATATTAAATCATTGCCTGTCCATAACCCTTTGCTCAATAAAAATTAGCATCTTTCCTTTGCATATTACACTCCAACCAGTTTGCAATTATAATTGGCAAGTAAGATTTTTTTCAAATATCAGTACTTTCATAGCTTGATTTTATATCATTCTATTCGTAATTCTACTCCTAACACTATTAAGCAGAACAGTATACTAGATGTTGTACAGAGGTGTGAAGGAAGTAGATATGTTTTAAGGTATCTGAAAAGCATATGACTTACTGTCTTACAGGATAAACATAAATATATGAATATATAAAAACATATACTTACACACACAGCTAGTTTCAGCTGTGCAAAGAACCAGACATGAGGTCTGTACTGTTGCTGAGAGACCAGGCCCTGGGGACATCTATCTGTGAAAGCTACATAAAAATGATGAGTTTGTATAGAATTTTTAAGCCACAAAGGAGGGGCCTTGGTGTGACAGAAAAGCGAGAGAGAGCAGGTAGAACAAAGAAGAACACTATTTCAACAGTGTCATTGTCAGTGTTCAGTGGCAATACAATCCCATCAAGAAAACTACAGATCAGGATTTAAGGACCTACATTTTTTAATAACTGAATATAAAATGAATTAGCTTTTTAAAGCTTAAGGTTCAAAGGTACTATGGGATTCTCCTTTCTCTTCTCTGACAATTCTGTAGTGTTTTATACAAAAGAGACATAGTTCAAGGGATTTAAAGGGTATCCTATTACCTTGAAGATCAGTCTGATCTGCAATTGCCTTGCTGTTGTGAGTTCTTTCTGCAGAAACTGGAGACCTTTGAATAGTTTTCACCTCAGAGTACTTTTAAGTCTTTTCCAAAAGTGAAATGTGTGTTTGTCATGTGTATTTGGCAGGAAGGACAGGAAAGCAGATAAAGCTTTTATTGTACTTGATACTCTGACAATTTGAGTTTCATTCACTTATAATGAGATGGCTAAATTTTGCAATAAATAATAGCTGCTCCATTCTCTGATCCAACCAGGCTCCATGCTTGTATAATCAGATGATATAAATGAACAGACCAAAAAGTCAGCAGTCTCACCATGTATTATCAATGTTAAATTGGTCAAATACCCTTTAAGACTATCAGTAAATGGATGCCATGATATGAGAGAACTGAGATGGCCAGCAGGTTTTCCAGCACTGTTCAGCACTATTCTGAACTCAGTTGTCTTTTTACCATTGTTCTTTTTTATTTTTATGCTTTTTAAAAAATCACCTATCAAGGATACTTGAAAACAAGGAATATTGCAAAATCCAACTCTTTCACTACATTGTTTCTACTCTAAAGAGGTCAAGAATCACTATTCCAACCTCTTAGACACAGAGCTTTAAATAGAAGTATCTTCTCTACCAGAAGAGGAACAAGAATTTTCAGTTTGGGAGCACTCCAACAGCCAAGTGCTATGAATAGAACAACAGTATAGATTGGCTGTCCTGCTTGAGTCCTTATGCCTTCAATACCTGCTTCAATTCTATACTCAAAGTGCGGTGGTTCAATTTTTAAGTTCCATATAATCTCACACTGAGTATGCAACAATAGATGCTGGAAAATCTACAATACTTGAACCCATCATTTGGCTGAGGTTGCAGGGCAACAAACTAACCTGAAATCTAAAAAAAAAAACGCACTCCAAGGATAAATGGAAAGCAAGAACTTGATGAGCTGGGGATAGATGCTCCTGGACACATGTAATAAGAATTCATCTAAAATATTTAAAGAATTGTTACAGGCTGAGTGTTGGCTAGTTGGAGAATATAGAACCCCTATGGGCTGCAAACATAAGGGGTAATTGCCCCCACTTGCAGACCCACTCTGCAGAGACCTTGCAGAATTTTCACAAAAACACTGTGAGAGTATTAAGTAAGCCTCCCTTGAGATGCACTCCTGGTGAGGGAACAGTCTGTTGGAAAAGCACACCCCTACTTGGATCCTTTTCTCCAATCTCTCCTAGGATCAAAAGCCTTCAACTGTTGAAGAAGGGAAACAAGCCCTGTCTCCCTTCCCCTAAGGCACTGTTGAAACCCACTGTAGCTAAGGGACTGGAATAGAAAAACAACTCTCTACCTTTAAAGGAGGAGTAAGAACAAGTGCTGGCCCAGACCACAGAAGCTCTTCTTCAGCTAGGTGAGCAACAATATCATGAGGTCTCACTCCTATGACACAGTACACAGTACCTGCCTAAAACTAAATCTTAATCAAAACAACAGAGAATATGCCACCACAACCACACACACACACACCCCAACATGCAACTAGAGGTGAGTAGCAAGGAACACCAGTATGCTTTTGGGAAACAAGCAAGATCATGGAGGGAGACCCTCTCAAAGGGAAGATCTAAAGCAGAGGGTAGAGCAGCCATCATAAAAACCTGACAAACCAGCCTCTACTGTGGGTAGAAGGTAATGCTAAAAGATTCAAAGTTTGTG
The DNA here is from genome assembly GCF_964270905.1 of Leucopleurus acutus. Lineage (NCBI taxonomy): Eukaryota > Metazoa > Chordata > Mammalia > Artiodactyla > Delphinidae > Leucopleurus > Leucopleurus acutus. The sequence continues at coordinate 57,810,669 of NC_139147.1, forward strand.
TTGCACAGAAGGTAACCATAGCAACAACAAAATACAAATGGAGCTCAACTCCTGACTTCGCTGACCCAACCTCTCTCTATACTAAAGGCCTAGCAGAAGAAAGGTGTTACATCATCCTCAAGCATAAAAATTATTTATCTCAGTCTTTGCTATCCTATACAAGATATCCAAATGCCAACAAAATATTAGAAGGCATCAAACAAAGTAAATAAAAAACAATGCATTGTCAAGAAACAAAGCAACAAACATACCCAATCTCAGATATGATATAAATGTTGAAAACAACAGACTAGGAATTAAAAATAACTGTTATTAATATATAAAAGGCTCTAGTGGAAAAGGCAGACAACATGCAAAGTTGGATGGTAATTTCAGTATAGAAACTGAAACCGTAACAAAGAAAATCAAATGGAAATGCTAGAAATAAAAATATAATAACATGGATGAAGAATGCCATCAATGGGCTCAATAACAGACCTGACTCTGCAGAGAAAGAATAAGGGAAATTTAAGATAAGTCAAAAATATTAACAAAATGAAGCACAGAAAAAGGAAAATGGCTGGACAAACAATGAACGGAGTATCCAAGAGCCTTGGGACACTATTAGTCTAACATATGTGTAACCAAAATGCCAGAAGAAGAGAGAGAGGACAGGGCAGAAAAAAAAAAAAAAAAAAAACATCTTAAAGAAACAATGACTGAGCAGTTTCCCAAATTAATGACAGACATCAAACTATAGATCCAAGAAGCTCAGAGATCACCAAGCAGGATAAATGCAGAAACACAAAAGAAAACAACTACATGTATAATATTAAAACAGTTGAAAAAGAAAAAGTCTTGAACACAACGAGAGGGAGGAAAAGATATACAGAAGAACAGAGTTAAGAATTACAGCAAACTGCTCATCAGAAACAATACAGGGAAGAAAAAGGCTGACTGGCATCAAAAAGGTGCTGAAAAAATCCCTGTTAACCCACAATTCTATACCCAGTGAAATTTCTATCAAAATAAAGGAGAAATAAGACTTTCCTAAGAGAGAATTAATGGCCAGCAGACCTGCACTATACAAAATGTTAAGAAAGTTCTTCAGGCAGAAGGAATATGATACCAGTCATAAACTTGGATGTACAGAAATAAATGAAGAGCACTAGAATTTGAATAACAAATGAAAATATGAAATTTATTTGTTTCTCATTTTTAATTGCTCTAAATGATAACTGACTGCCTAAAGCAAAAACAGTAGCAATCTATTGTATGCTCATAGCATATGTAAAAATAAAATGTATGACAATAGCACAGTGAGAAAGAGAAATAGGGGGTAAACTGTTGTAAGGTCCTTACACTACATGGAAAGTGCTGTAATAGAGACTCTATTTAAAAATGAACATTATAACTGCTAGGGCAACCATTAAACAATCTTTAAGAAAAATACAAAATAATAAGCCAATAGTGATTTTTAAATAGGCTTATAAAAATAGTCTAAAATAAGGGAGAAAAGGGGTAAAACAATAAATGGAAAGTAATAAATAGAAAACAACTGGCAAGATGATAGATTTTAGTCTAACCTTATAAATAATTTCATTAAATGTAAAGGGTTCAAACACATCCATTTAAAAGACAAATTGTCAAATTAAGATAAAAGAGCAAAACACAAATATATGCTGTCTAAAAGATACCCACTTTAAATATAAAGCCATAGATGGATTAAAAGGAAATGGAGGGCTTCCCTGGTGGTGCAGTGGTTGAGAGTCCGCCTCCCGGTGCAGGGGACGCGGGTTCATGCCCCGCTCCGGGAGGATCCCACATGCCACAGAGTGGCTGGGCCTGTGAGCCATGGCCGCTGGGCCTGTGCGTCCGGAGCCTGTGCTCCGCAGCGGGAGAGGCCACAGCAGTGAGAGGCCCACATACTGCAAAAATAAATAAATTTAAAAAGGAAATGGAAAAAAAAAGATATATCATGCAAATGCTAAAGATAGAAATCTGGAGTACCTATATTAATACCAGACAAAGTAGACATGAGAACAAAGAATATTGTTAGGGATGAGGAGAAACATTAAATAACAATAAAGGGGTTAATTCTCCAAGAAGACAAATAATAATCCAAAATGTTTATGGACTTAACAACAAAGCTTTAAATACATAAGGCAAAAACTAATACAAATAAAAGGAGAAATAAATGAATTCACAATTACAGTTGGAGATTTATGCCTCTCATTAATTGAAAAAATAATTAGGCAAAAAATCAATACAGATATATAATAGAAGACCTATCAACCTTATTTAACTTCATTTATATTTATACAATACACTACTAAACAACAGCAGAATATACACGATTTTCAAGAGCACATGAAACATTCAACAAGATAAGCCATCTTCTGAGTAATTTAACAAATACAAAAGAATTGAAATTACACAGATTAGATCCTCAAACCTCACATATAATCAAAGAAACGCAATTAAAAATAAAGATAACATTTTCTACCTACTCACTTGGAAATGATTTTTTTAATACTAACATACAATCTTGGAAAAGACTGCTAGAATACACACTGCTAACGGGAGTGTACATTGGTACAGTCAAGAGAATTTATCAAACAATTTATTACAAACCTTAAATTTTGCAAAATTTGACTTAGAAATTCACCTTGTAAAAGCTAATACTAAATAAATCATAAGAAACCTGCACAAAAATATGTATAAGAATTGTCTTGAAGTATTATTACAATGGTAAAAACTAGAAATAATTTAAATATGTATCAATATATTAACTCATAACAAATAGATATCCCTTCATTGAGTACTATGTACCAAGAACTGCTCTAGGCACTGAACAGGGAGGAGTAAGACAATCAAGTTCCCTACTTCCATAATAGTAGGGAAAACCAACAATTAAAAAATAAATAAACATATGATATAATTTCCAGTAGCAATAGAAAATTTGTGAATTCACCAAGTAAATTTGGTACATTTATACAATAGCATGCTATGTAGTCACTAAAATCAAATTGCAGGGGAAAAAAAACTGACGTAGGAAGATATTTCCACTATATTGCCATTTGTAACATACAATAAAAGACACGTATATAAACTGAATTGTACCATGTTTATCACAGAAAAAAAGGCATAGTATGAAAGAATGATGCAAGAATATACCCTAAAATATTAATAATTATTTTTCAACTGTGAATTTTTTACTTTAAATTCTGTTTTCCAAATGTTCTAAACTGTACATACATTACTTTTGTAATCAGAAAAACATGCTCTTCAGAATAAGATTAGGCCATGAAACAAAGCAAAAATATAAAACAATTGAGGGGAACGTTTTTATGCTAGTAGTCGTTTGTAGTTCTTTGTTTATAATTTAGGATGGGGGAAATTTAATAAAATGTATAGGTCTAGGAGAAAGTAAATACAAAAAAAGATGGCTAAAAAAATGCAACAGAGAGTGGTTGTTTAGACAAGGCCCCCAAAAAGATGGAGGTTATGGCATCCTAGGCACAGTCTTGAAGAGGAAAAGAAACACGTATTTTTTGAAATAGGAAAAATCAGAAGATAAATAAAACTTCAAAGACAGTTTAGATGGTGCATAAAAGCACAAAGATAGTTTAGAAGGAAATAAAGTTGGGAAATTTCATAATAAATATGTACAGTTTCCTTCATTAAGAGTTAATCAATTGTGTCAGCTCACACTTAAACAATCAGGAATGAGTATACAAGCCTGGCAGAACAAAAAAGATTTGCATGGCTAAATGAGATCAATGTGAAAAGGAGTCAACTTAGATGAATAAAAGATTACTCAAGAACTATGAGGCACCAACTACATTCAGAGAAACCAAGTAATAGTGAGATCAACCAATATGGCCATGTGACTTTGCCCAGACTCCCTTTGTACTATGGAAACAGGAGCAGAATTGAGATTAAAAGTAAACTGGTTCTCTCCACTAATCCTTGCAAAACATTTTAAATTCATAGGTGCGTTATACCATAGGAAAGGAAATAAGGTTCTTAAGTGTTTTTTATTTTGCAACAGCATAGAAATAAACTGTTTCCTAGGTGGGACTCTTCTTTTTTTTCATCTTGCCTTTAAAAAGAAAACCTTTTCTCATGTTTCTGAATGAAGCTCATCACTTATAAAAGGAGGCGTGTCACATATCTGAGATATATTTGAATTCGCATGGGTTGATTAACTCTAGGTGGAATCAGTAGAAGCCAGTGGTTTCACATATTCATCTCTTAACTCCAAAACTTTCCCTTATCTATGGTAAGGAAAACAAGGCAGAAAAAAATATATTTCTGGGACTTCTGTAGTGGTGCAGCGGTTAAGAATCCATCTTGCCATACAGGGGATGCTGGTTCGATCCCTGGTCAGGAAACTAAGATCCCACAGGCCATGGGACAACTAAGCCCGCATGCCACAACTACTGAGGCTGAGCACCACAACTAGAGAGTCTGCATGTCGCAACTACAAAGCCCATGTGCTCTGGAGCCTGTGCACCACAACTACAGAGCTCACACACTCTGGAGCCCATGAGCCACAACTACAGAGCCCATGTGCCGCAATTACTGAGCCCATGTGCTCTGGAGCCCATGCACCACAACTAGAGAGAAGACCACATGTCACAACTAGAGAAAAGCCCACATACCACAACGAAGAGCCCACGTGCCACAACTAAGACCCGATGCATCCAAAAGAATAAATAAATAAATATTTTTTAAAAATTTACATATTTCCTTCATATTACCTCAAAATATCTTTGATTAGCATAAAAGCAGCTATATCAAATGTCAATGTGCTACTTTGATTCTTCTTGCTTCTACAAACACCATATTTAATCATGATCATAATTGTCATCATGGCTCTTTACTAAACCCAGATGTATCTTTCTGTTTGGAATCTTCCACTACTTCCCTATGTCTTACAAGTTCAAATTTCTTAGCTGCGATCATCTTTCTTACCTCAAGTTACCTTATGTATTCTTTGGGCCCTAGAAGAAAGCCAAGACTGTGATTTGCTTACCATGGCACAAAAGTTGGCACATGGAAAAAGCTTAGAAAACACACCATAAACAAAAATTTTGAACACCAAAGAAAATCATATGCAGGTTGATCTTCTCTTGTTTGTGTCCAAAGCTTGTATATGTTTAGCTGATAAATCTTTTCTTGGGCTTCTTCTTGGCTCTGTGAAAAAGTGGTGGTTGAAAAGTACAGCTAAGAGAAGCACATCTAGACTGGAAGAGTAAGGACCTCTGAAAATCTACTCCTCCATAAAAGTTCCTCTAAAAAAAGAACAAGAATACTGGCAAAAATTGTAAATATCAACTTTTTTTAACTCTGGAAAGTAAGAAAAGGCTTTCAACAATCTGAGGAGTGTTCCATCAAGAAAAATGGCTGAATCTCAAGAATAACAAACTTCATGACATTTTAACTTGTGCTATTCCCATGCTTCTCTCCCAGCTGCATTATAGGTTTATAAACCAGTAGTCTTAGAACCATGGTAGTTATAAAAAACCAGCAGCCTAGCAGCCATTTGGAGGAAACAAAATGGGTTTGGAGCTCCCCCAAAAGTCCCATCCCAGAGAGCTATCAGTATTAGATTTATTTGGCAGCTCCCTAAGAAAGTCCCATTCACAGAGCTTGTCTTTATTTCATTTAATTGAAAATTTCCTCAGTGAGGAAAGCCTTATACCCTGGATATTTGTCAAAAATAAAATGTTCTAAGAAAGTAGTATGAAAATCTTCTGTCAACAAATTAGACAACTTAGATGAAATGGACAAATTCCTAAAAAGATACAACCTAAAAAAAAACTGATTCAAGGAGAAACAGAAAATCTGACTAGAACTGTAACAAGCAAAGAGATTGAAATAGTAATTATAAAACTTCCTGCAAAGAAAAGCCCGACCCAGATAGATAGCTTCAGTGATAAATTCTACTTGACAATTAGAGAAAAACTGATACCAATTCTTCACAAATCTTCCAAGAAATATGAGAATACTTCCCAACTTGTTTTATGATTCCAAAACTAGATTAAGATGCCACAATAAAACTAGATTAAGATGGAAAAAAATAGATTAAGATGCCACAATAAAAGAAAATGACAGACCATTATTGTTAATGAATACAGATGCAAAAAGCTTCAACAATATACTAGCAAATGAATCCAGCAATACGTAAAAAAAAGAGATTACACACCATGGCCAAGTAGGAGTTATTCTAGGAATGCAAGGTTGGTTCAACAACCCAAAATCAGTGTAAAACACCAGATTAATTAATAGAATGAAGATTAAAACCACATGGAGGTCTCAATAGACACAGAAAAAGGATTTGATAAAACCCAACCACTTTCATAATTAAAAAAAAAAAAAACACTTAAACTACGAATACATGAAACTTCCTTACCTTTATATAGGACGTTTACAGAAAACCCATAGCTGACATACTTAACAGTAGAAGACTGTTTGCTTTCCCCCTAAAAACAAGAAACAATACCAGGATATCACCACTTCTGTTCAACATCGTACTGGAAGTTTTATCCAGGAAAAATAGAAAAGAAAAAAAGGGGGGGGGGCTCCCAGATTTGAAAGGAAGCAATAAAGCCAACTCTATTTGTAGATCATGCAATCTTATATATAGAAAATCATAAAAATCCACCAAAAAAATACAGCTAATAAACAAGTTCAGCGAAGTTACAGAATACACAATCAATAAAATACCAACTTGAATTCTATACACAGCAATGAACAGTTCAAAAATGAAATGGAGAAAAAAATTCCATTGACAATAGCATCACAAAAAATAACAGTAATTAGGAATACATTTAACAAAAGAAATTAAATACATGTACTCTGAAAACTATAAAACGTTATTAAGAGAAATTAACAAAAACCTATGTAAATTAAAAAAACATTTTATTTTCATGGATTGGAAGACAATTATTATTAACAGCAATATTTCCCTAACTAATCTACAGATTCAATGCAATCTCTACCCAAATCACAACTGGCATTTTTGCAAGAATTGATGTTTATCCTAAAATTTATATAGAAATTCAAGGGGCCAAGAATAGCCAAAACAATCTTAGAGAAGAACAAAGCTGAAGGTCCCAGTAAAATGGGGGAAAGAACAATCTTTTCAACAAATGGTACTAGAATAAATGGGTATCCACACAGAAAGAAATTAATTTGGACCCCTACCTCACACCACATGCAAAAATTAACTCCAAATTGAGCACAGACCTAAATATAAGAGCTAAAGCTGTAAGACACTTAGAAGAAAATAGGAATATATCTTTGTGATCTTGGGTAGGCCAGAGTTTCTTAAATAATGACACCAAAAGCACAAGCAATAAAGAAAATAAATTGGACTTCATTAAAATTAAAAACTTTAGTTGCAAATCACACCATCAAAAAAGTGATGTGATAACACAACCCAAAGAGTTACAGAAACTATTTGTGGATCACATATCTGATAAGGGATTTATATTTAAAATATAAAAGAAATCTTACAACTCTATAATAAAAATACAAATAATTCAGTTGAAAAATGAGCAAAGGATCTGAATAGACATGTCTTGAAAAAAGATATATAAATAGCCAATAAACACATGAGAAGATGTCCAACATCATTAGCCATCAGGGAAAGTCAAATCAAAACTGCAGTGAAATACCACTTCACATCCACCTGATGGCTAAAATCAATAGGACAGATGATAACAAGAATGTGGGGAAACTGGAACTCTCATACTTTGCTTGTAGGATTATAAAATGATACAGACACTTTGGAGTACTGCTTGGTAGTTCCTCAAAAAGTTAAAGATATAGTTACTACAGGACCTAGCAATTCTGCTCCTAGGTATATATCCAGTAGTAATGATAACATATGTCCATGTAATAACTCATACACAAATGTTCATAGCAGCATTATTTGAAATCATCAAAAAGTAGAAACAACCCAAATGTCTATCAATTGATAAAGGGGTAAACAAAATGTGGTATATCCATACAACAGAATATTATTCGGCCATTAATAAGAATGGAGTACCAATAGGTACTGCAACATGAATGAACGTTTAAAAGATTATGCTGTGTGAAAGAAGTCACACACAAGAGACCACTTATTGTATCATTTCATTTATATGAAATGTCCAAAATAGGCAAATCCAGAGACAGAAAGTAGACTAGTAGCTGCCAGGAACTAGAAGGAGAAGCAATGCAGAATGAGTATTAAAGGATACAGGATTTCTTTATAGTGTAATAAAAGTATTCTGCATGTTGTTGAAATGGCAAAATTTCATTCTTTTTTACAGCTGAGTAATATTCCATTGGGTGTATTTATGTCTGTATATAAAAATACAAATAACTCAATTGAAAAATGAGCAAAGGATCTGAATATATTTATGGCACATCTTCTTTACCCATTCACCTGTTGATAGACACTTAGGTTGCTTCCATATCTTGGCAATTGTAAATAGTGCTGCTATGAACACTGGTGTGCATGTATCTTTTCAAATCAGTGTTTTTGTTTTTTTCAGATATATACCCACAAGTGAATTGCATGGATAGATTTAGAGGGTATTATGCTAAGTGAAATAAGACAGAGAAAGACGAATACTATATGATATCACTTATATGTGGAACCTAAAAAATACAACAAACTAGTGAATATAACAAAAAAGAAAGAGACTCACAGATATAGAGAACAAACTAGTGATTACCAATGGGGAGAAGGAAGGGGGTAGGGGCAATATAGCGGTTGGTGATTAAGAGGTACAAACTATTATTTATAAAATAAGCTACAAGGATATATTGTATAACACAGAGAATATAGCCAATATCTTAATAATAACTATAAATGGAGTATAACTTTTAAAAATTGTGACTTACTATATTGTGTGCCTGCAAGTTATATAATATTGTACATCAACTATACTTCAATAAAATAGAAAACTTTTAAGTATTCTGCAAATAGATATTGTATGGTTGCACAACCTGTGAAGATACTAAAACTCACTGAATTGCACACTTTTAAAGGATGAATTTTATGATATGGAAGTTATATATCAATTAAAGTTTTACCAAAAAAAAAAAGAACAGCCAGTACCCGAGATAGCCAGAACCAATATGATAAAGGAGTCAAGGAAAGAAGCTGGCAGCTTGAGTGACAGGGGAACTATTGAACCGTGGAAATGGTGGGGAATGACAGGAGGGAAGACTTAAAATGTAGGATGATGGTACTTAAAGGATTATGAAGATTACTCTGTATGTGGTATAGAGTCCATAAAAGAGTTCAGGTGACTTGATTTCATAACCATAATCACAAGGATAAATAATAAAATTTAACAAAACACTACAGCATGTTGGAAAGTAATATAAAGGAAATAACTTACATGTTCTCTGGCTTTAAAATTCTCCAATAACAACAAAGATAAATTTGCAACCACAGTGAAAATTGAAAAAAAAAGGTTTTCTTTTCTTTTCAATGTAATAAAGCATAGAGAGATCAGTTTGTTAATTGTTTGTAATGAACAATGTTTCATTATTTCATGTTTTGGAACAAACTACCAAAAAAAAAGTCACACAAAACACATGGAACTCAAACTAGGCCTTCAGGGGTGAGTAGAATTTAGATAAACTGCAGAGAGGAATTATCAGAGGACAGGATATTAGAAGGTCAAGTCCATTTGTCAAGCCACAACAGATTTGGATACAGTTACGCACAAAGTCAATTTCTGGGAATCCATTATTAACTTTTTTTTTCACCATCTCTGGATATGTCCATGGGAATTGTCTCTTAAGTGCTAAACCACCATCCTACCCCATTCAAAACTACAAGGTCACCAGAGTTATATTACTAAAACATCATTACCATAGCTTTGATGGTTCTTTTTTATCTCCATTATAATGCTCACATACCTGATAAGAAATCATAGCTCCTTAAAGATGGTCATCATTTCAACTTCCACTTTGCACTTTCTTTCCACTTTCTTCTCCCAACTCCTGTCAGCAAATCTTGCTCCTACCCCTACCCCAACCAACCCTCCTTCCAGGAACACTCAGCTAGTCATCAGTCTCCAAATCTGATTTTCTTTCACATGCCTCAGTCACTGCCATTGTGCTCACTTTTACCCGTCTAAAATAATCTGCTCATCGATGTGTTACTTATTCTTTAATGCCAAGTTCAGTTACTAACAATCCATCATTAAACCTTCCTAAGCCTCTCTCTTTCTCTGTACACACACCCAGATGGTAAAGGGCCTCTATTGGTTGCTTCCACAACACTTCCTACAAACTGCTTTGCTGTTTCTTCTTCATCTCCCTTCACTTCATCTCCAACACTTACTACTGGAGTGTCCCAAGGTTCAGTCCTTTGACCTCTTCTTTATCTCACTCCCTTAGTAACATAAATAGCATGTTTAAAGATGATGAAAATATGATTTGTCACCTCAATTTCCTCCAGGTGTTTACTCAAATGACGCACTATTTTAAAACTGCGATTCTCATCCCCAACCTCAACACTCATTATTCACTTTTCCTATTTTATTTTTTTCTCCATTAACACTCGTTGCCTTCTAACATACTATATATTTTACATATTTAGGGTTCATTATCTATCTTGCCCATTAGAAAGTAATCTCATTTGTTAATTATACCTCAATAAAGCTAGAAAAAAAAGTAATCTCCACAGGGGTAGGGGTTTTTGTTTTGTGGACTACTGTATCCTTATCATTAAAACATTGCCTGGCACACCGAAGACACTCAATTAATTTTACGGTATAAAGTGTATTTGTTATATAAATCAATTTCCTTATGTGGGTTGAACTCATTCTCTTGGGATACAATGGGAAAGTATACAGCATTTTCATCAACTTTTCACTTTACTGAATCTCATATTCCTAACTTCCATGTTTTCCCAGAACAGTGTTACTTATCTCAACTGACAACTTTTATTTACATTTTCAATATGAGTAGCTTGCAAATAAAGATTTAATTTAATCTTTTCATTTTTCTCTTTATATAGTTGATTTATTACACAATGCAAGGAAGTATTTTATAAGGCCATTAAATTTAGTATTTACGTAAATGGTATTTATACACTGCCACCAGGTTGACCACAGAAAATTACACAGAACTGAGAAAACCAAAGGCACTACAACCAGATATCTGATAGAGTTAATGTTGAATTAGACTCAGACCGATAAATAACTAAACTAAACAGGATAATTGGCTGATGGAACCAAAATATCCTCTTTACTACTACTGAAAGCTTGAGTAGAGGTATGGGACAACACAGGCTTCCTAACTGCGAATAGAATATCCCCACGCGGTTACTGGCAGCACTGAATAAACGGCCACACTTCCCATTTGGGAGCCTTCCGGGTAAAAGAGAGACTTTACCTGGCAGGTCAAGGAGGTGCTCGTCTCGACTTCCTCACATTTAGAGATGAACACTCCCAAGACGAGGGGAAGAAGCAGCCCAGACACGCCCTGTTCCTCCCCTCCCTCAAATCCACCAATAAGATGAAGTCCTTCTCCTTGCTGAGGGCAGAGCTAGTGGAGGGGCGGGTAGAGAATAACGGAAGCATTAAGAGAAATGCCTTCCTCCCGGAAACTAGAGGAGCAGGAAATGAGGATTCCTCCCAACAGGGGTTCTCAGGCTTGCCTCTGGTAACATGAATGCTGCCTTTACGGAGAGTATTTGGAAGAAGAGAGGACCCTCTGGGCTGATCTTTGAGATCAAAGCATGCAGGTCCTATGGAAGCCTCTAGTTTTCACTCCAGGCAACATTTCGGTGTGAAAGGAGAAAAGGTGCACTCCTTTTTGTAAGGTCGGATCTTAACAAACGGCACCACGAAACAGAGGAAAACTTCAAGTGAGCTTTATTAGGGAGCGCTCTCGGGCGAGGTTCACTGGTCCGAGAGAAAGGGGCCAGAGAAGTCGCACCCGGGCGAGGGTCGGGCAAGATTTTATACGGGAAGAAGGGAAAGGGCTGTGGTGAATCTGGGAGGGCGCAGGGTATTCCTTATTTGGTGGTCTTTTCGGGTATCCTGGGGGACCGGTAGTCCCGCCCCTCGAAAGGCGGGAAGGCTGGGCTGGGTTCAAAGTCTCCAGGTCAGTTCCTGGAACTGGGTGGTCCGGAATGTCTCCAGGGCAGTTTCTGGAACTGGGTGGTCTGGAGAATTTCGGTCTGATGCAACCTGTGAATCTGATTGTGTTCCCCTGCCTCGGGCCAGTTGGCCTTACACTTTTTTCGCCCTTCCTTTAGAGTAACAGACACCTTTGGACATTTTAAACACGAAGGTAAAATGGGTTGAACCTTCTCATTGGAAGTAAATTAAATCCCAATATTCAAAAAGTAATTGTTAATTTTTGTATTTATCCTGGAAACATGCGGAATTGAAAGGCTTGTAACAGAAACAGCCCCCTGACTCCAACCTATCCTGCTACCAAAGATAGTCACATTCAACGTTGTGGCTCTTTTTTTGCTGGCACTTAACTTCATATTGAAAAATATATCTAATCTGTTATGTCTTATCAATTTAAACATTAGTTTTTAACTTCCTCATAATTTAAGACATTAGCAGTTTTACTGTGCTTTCTCTTTTCCCAGCCCACAAAATTAAAAATACCAGACTGTTTATTCAGTATTTAGTACCTACATTAATGTTTTCTGCCAGATCACATCATATTACATTTTTTTAAAGAGTATGAACATTTTTTTAAATTAATTAATTATTTATTTATCTTTGGCTGCGCTGGGTCTTCCTTGCTGCACACGGGCTTTCTCAAGTTGCGGTGAGCGGGGGCTACTCTTCGTTGCGGTGTGCAGGCTTCTCATTGCGGTGGCTTCTCTTGTTGTAGAGCATGGGCTCTAGGTGCAGAGGCTTCAGTAGTTGTGGCTTGCGGGCTCTAGAGCACAGGCTCAGTAGTTGTGGCACACGGGCTTAGTTGCTCCGTGGCATGTGGGATCTTCCTGGACCAGGGCTGAGACCCATGTCCCCTGCATTGGCAGGTGGATTCTTAACCACTGTGCCACCAGGGAATTCCCTACATTTTTTCCTTGACTGAATTTTATTTTCCCCTATAGTTAATAATTTCTTAGCTTTTTTTCCAATTTGGAGTTGCTAATTTTTCACACAACTTCCAGAAGTCTCTTGTTTCACTTTTCCACACAGTCAACCCTCTTTTTAAAACATATCTATCAGTTCTTTGCTTTTCTGGAAGTCACTATGACCCCTCTTACCTTGTTCCTTTTCTTTGATTTGCTCTTTCATGTTGGAGGAATTCCCCAACTGGCAGGTGATCCTTGATGACATATTCAGATTTGAAAGTCATGTACTATAAGACTTATTGGAAACTCCATGTGTGTGAAATTCTTGTTGAGAGTAAGCACTTCACTGTGGGGGTTGGGTGGCCAACTAGCCTTTTTGCTAGGTCATACAAAAATGTACTCTCACTGGTTATTTTCTCCGTGTCTCTTCAATTTCCTCAGAGAAGGAGCCTCCCAATTCTTGCTTCAGGAAGGAGGTGACTGCTGATTTTCTGGGATTTGAGCAGGGAAGGCAGGGAGGGCTGTGTTCTTATTCATTATATATGCTTTGAATTAGCCAGTTTACCCACATTCATCTTTGTGCCTGACAACCACAAGTCTAGAGTCCCTATGGCTAACCTTCTTCTGAACCCAAACCTTTTATTTCCTCTGGAGGTGACAGAAAGGTGGGCACTTGCTGCATGGGGGAGGGGTGGGACCTAGATGACTGTCCAATCCTAATTCATATCTTAAAGCCACGCATTTGTTTTCACTCCCCATTGTACCCCTTGTCATTCAGGCTGCTATAACAAAACACCATGGACTGGGTGGCCTATAAACAGCAGAAACTCACAGCTCTGGAGGCTGGGTGCCACCACGGTTGGGTTCTTGTGAGAGCCCTCTTCCAGGTTGCAGATTTTTCATTGTACCCTCACATGGTAGAAGAGTCAAGGAAGCAGCCTAGTGTCTTTTTTATCAGGACACTAATGCCGTTCATGAGGGCTTCACTCTCATGACCTTTCACCTCCCAAAGGCCCCACCTCCTGATACCATCACCTTGGGGGTTAGGATTTTAACAGATGAATTTGGTGAGGACAAATATTCAGCCCACAGCGCCCCTTTTTCTGATTAACTGGTACCTTTAATGTCTGAGCCTTTCTATGGCTTGACAGATGAATAAGTTTGTATTTTGTTATCTCCCTCTGCTTGCTTTTAAGAGTCATCTTCCCCTGCCCTATTAAGTGTTCCATCCATCCACTTGTCATATTTCCCCCAATTTTTATCTTTCTTGTTCACTGCTATCTTCTCTCCCATTCTCATTGTCTTGTATAAATCAATACCTTTTTTATTCCTTCCTGTAATTTTGCTGGAAATTTGGGAGGGAGCAAAGATGAATACTTTTGTTCAATCAGCCATGTTTACCTGACAGGTTTCAATGAATTTTAAAGTACCTACACTGTGCTAGGCAGATGGGGGCATACAAGCAGTAAAGGATTTGGTTTCTGCCCTGAAAATCTTAAGAATTAAATTGCACTTTGAGGTAATAGTTCAGAAATATCCACAAGGCAGTACAAATGAATGGTTTAGACAAGAAGTAATATGGCTGTTTAGATGAAAGCCATGATGATGTTGATGTTGAAGGATCAACAGGCTCTGGGTAGGAAGAAAGAAAACCGTGTTCCAGGCCTAGGGAAGTCAAAAACTAAGTGTCTGAAAGATTGCACCAAGTTGTGATGGAATAAAAACTCCAAATTCCAGTACATGCTTTATACTGATGGTTGAAGTCTATTTGATCTACTTGATCTATTGATTCATTAGCATGCATAACTCCTAAAATGCTTTAATTGACTTCCTGTAATACTGTAGTTTAAATTTTTCAGGCAGACATCTGAAATTATAATTTTTAGCTAGTCCCTGCCTAGTATTTATCTCTAAAATGTTTTGTTAAAACTTTCTCATCCAGGGGGCTTCCCTGGTGGCGCAGTGGTTGAGAGTCTGCCTGCCAATGCAGGGGACACGGGTTCGAGCCCTGGTCTGGGAGGATCCCACATGCCGCGGAGCAACTGGGCCCGTGAGCCACAACTACCGAGCCTGCGCGTCTGGAGCCTGGGCTCCGCAACAGGAGAGGCCGTGATAGTGAGAGGCCCGCGCACTGCGATGAAGAGTGGCCCCCGCCTGCCATAACTAGAGAAAGCCGTCGCACAGAAACGAAGACACAACACAGCAAAAATAAATAAATTAATAAACTCCTACCCCCAACATCTAAAAATAAATAAATAAATAAATAAATAAGTAGTTGGGTAGGAAGATATCACTCTTCATTTAAAAAAAAAAAAAACTTACTCATCCAGGCTTATAGTCTTAATTTTTTCCTTAATCTTCTGACTAAAAAATATAATAGGTATATTTAATATAATAAGTATATTTCTGATAGCTATCTCCCCATTCTCCCAAAGTGTCAATAAAAATCACATACACACATTGATTTCTTATGGGGTATGTATGTATAGATATGTTTCTCTAGACCAAGAAAGGGATACTTTCAGCTGTATTTGGGGAGATAAAAGAGCCAGAAGTTGCTGTTGTTTGCTTTTACAAAACAAAAAATACAAGACCAAATCTTGTCATAGCTTCAAGTTTTAAAGTTTTAGGGCTTTACAGAAACTTTCAGAATTTCGATTTCAATCACAACTTTCTAATATTTTACAGCCCTGCCAAGTTAAACAGCAACAGTTGTGAGATTTATCTATAGAACAAATGGCTAAATGACCTTTAAGGCAACTTGCCTCATATGTCAACTACGGAAAAAAAATAAATAAATAAAAGAATAAAGAAAGAAAAAGAGCTGTAACTATTGAGATTAGTTGCTTTTCTTCTTTTTGCCTGTAACTCAATATCTGGTATAATAGATGTAACATAAGAGCATAGAGGTGTTTTTAAGGAATTTTTCTCTAAAATATGTCATTTTAAAAATTTATTATTAAGACACTTGGAATTTTTAGGCATTTTGATCTAAAATATGTCAGTGTTTCTCAAAGTAATTGGGGTGAATTTTTCTACAAATGTGTGTATTGGCTTATGTTAATCTTGGCTGAACAAACTGTTACTGTGAGACTGCATTTAAAACAACTGGTGGGATTTGTGGAAAACACATTTCAATCACTAATAATTTGCTTTCATATTACACATCTCTTCAAGCAGCTCAAAGGAGTTTATAAGACATCTTTTAAATTATAAATATCTTGTAATATCTTACAAATACCAGACATTACTTTCATTACAAAGAATTTTATTCTTCCCATAAGGAATGATTATCAGTAAAATGTTACAGATAAGAAAAGTGGAATATTTGATGGAGGTTTTATTCACCATTAAGAGAGCTTTGTTCTAAAACAGGTAGCAACAATATTTACATTAGGTTCTGTGTTTATGATCCATGGTTATCACCATAATTAGGATAGGGTCTAGGTTAACAACCTTCTAGAGCATGAAAACAGGAAGGGTTCTGGTACTCCAGGGTGTTAATTGGGATACTTGCAAGCTTTAGCCACACAGGCCTGAAGTTAAATACTGGTCTACCATCTCTAAGCTATTTAACCTGAGGCAAATTGCTTCACTTCTCAGTTTGTTGATATAAGTAAAGGTGCCATATCATGGCAAATAACAAATGGAGACTATTATTAACTTGTACAAAAGAGGCAGCAGTTAATGGGTCAAGTCTTTCCGGTCCCTGGTCAAAAAAGCAGATATCTGCCTGTCTCAAAGGAGACATATTTGGATGAAGAGAAATTTTGACAGACCTCTTCAGGAGAAATCTGCTCTATTCCCTTCTGGTCTATATTTTAGACAGCAATTTGAAATTTTGCCTGACAACCTAAGTTTTTCTTTTCTTTTTTTTTTTTTTTTTTATTCTGTACTTTAAAAATGGTTGCCTTCACTACTGCTAAAAATTACAGGGCTAACAACAAATCATAGCAAACTATAACTTCTATTATTCTGGATAACAAGGTTTTCTGCATTTCTGAAGATATGAATCATGTTTAAAACATTAAGTATTTTGGACAGAAACACTTTTAAGTCATTTTATATATTTCCTGCCTTCTTAACTATAGTATATGAAATATAATTTTAAATCTTTTTAATGATCCATGATCTTAACTGTGAACAGCTATTGGACTGTGCTCTATTTAATCTCCCAGTAATTAATTCCTTTGATGAAAGGAAAGTTCCTTTTTTTTTTTTTTTTTGCGGTACGCTGGCCTGTCACTGTTGTGGCCTCTCCCGTTGCAGAGCACAGGCTCCGGACGCGCAGGCTCAGCGGCCATGGCTCACGGGCCCAGCCGCTCTGCGGCATGTGGGATCTTCCCGGACTGGGGCACGAACCCGTGTCCCCGGCATCGGCAGGCGGACTCTCAACCACTGCGCCACCAGGGAAGCCCGAAAGTTCCTTTTATTGATGAATTTATACGATAGTATGAGAGATAAACAAGAGAATAAAAGTTCTAGAGCAACTTTACAATAACTATGCTATAGATAACCACAAGGTACTGTAGGAGCTCAGAAGTGGAGCCGCACCTCATTTAAAGTAGGGGTGGGCACTTTGAGATAAGGGATAGGAGAAGTTTTCCAAAGACAGTTGAATTCCAAAGAATAAAGACAAATTAGCCAGCTAGAGAAGAGGAAAGGGCACAAAGAAAACTGTGAACTCAAAGGAGATTGGTCTGGCACAATAATGGGGTGCAGGTGGCAGAACCGCAAGATATTTAATGATAGAGAAGTAAGCATAAACCGAATAATGAAGAATTATGAATGCCAGGATTCAGAGTTTAACATTGATCATGAAGGCTAGGGACTTCCCTGGTGGTCCAGTGGTAAAGAATCCACCTTCCAATACAGGGGACACGGGTTTGATACCTGGTCGGGGAACTAAGATCCCCCATGCCACAGGGCAACTAAGGCTGCGCACCACAAGTACTGAGCTCGCAGGGCTCAACTAGAGAGCCTGCTTGCCACAAACCACACAACCCACGCGCTCTGGAGCCCCCGCACCACAACTAGATAGAGAAAACACGCATGCCACAACTAGAGAGAAGGCCGCGCGCCGCAGTGAAGGGCCCGCGCACCACAACGAAAAGATCCCGCATGACTCAACCAAGATCCTGCGTGCCGCAACCAAGACCTGATGCAGCCAAAATAAATAAATTATTAAAAAAAAAACTGTATCACGAAGGCTATTAGAAGCCATTGGAGACTTTAAGAAGGAGACTTAGACTTATCAGACTCATATTTTGGAAGGACTATTCCAGCATAAGTGTGAAGAATACATAGCAGGAAAATGAGACCAGTGATAAAAAGATAAATTAGGAGCCAACTGCAAGATTCCTGGTGATGCAGGTTTTTATGACTCTGGAAGTGTGGTAGCGGCTATGAGCATAAAAAAGAGGGGATAAACCCAGGAGTTAAGAATAGTACTGATTTCTTGGGCTTCCCTGGTGGTGCAGTGGTTAAGCATCCACCTGCCAATGCAGGGGACATGGGTTCGAGCCCTGGTCCAGGAAGATCACACATGCCGCAGAGCAAAAAAGCCCAGGCGCCACAACTACTGAGCCTGCACTCTAGAGCCTGTGAGCCACAACTACTGAGCCTGCGTGCCACAACTACTGAAGCCCATGCACCTAGAGCCCATGCTTCTCAACAAAGAGGAGCCACCTCACTGAGAAGCCTGCACACTGCAAGTAAGAGTAGCCCCCACTCACCACAGCTAGAGAAAGCCCGCGTGCAGCAATGATGACCCAATGCAGCCAAAAATTATTTATTTATTTAAATAAAAAGAAGTAATGAGACCTTGCTAAACACTGTGGGCATTCTGAGGTCTCAGAAAGACCATGCTTAGAAGTAGGGCTTTTCCAGTTCTAAAGTAAAGATTGCTCTAGATCCATCCTAATAAAACCTAAAATAAAAATTACTGTTTATCAAGCAAAGTTGCCAGTAAATTAATTCACCTCTCAAAGGGTCAACACTCTTTAAAGAAAGACAACATAATCCAGATTCTCCACATGTATCTTCCGCAACATCAAGTATACAATCAAAAATTATAATACATATGAGGCAGCAGGAAAATGTGACACATGACTCCCACTCCCCTAAGAAAAAGCAGTAGAAACAGAATAAGAGATTACAAAAATGTTAGAATGACCAAGCAAGCATTTTAAAACAAGTATTATAAATATATGTTCAAAGATTAAAAGGAAAATATGGACATAATGAGTGGAGAGATGGAGGATCTCAACTGATAAATGGAAACTCTAAAAAATACTGAAATTAATTTTGGACCACAAAATTACCATATTTCTAATAGGACGAAAATTTGCCAGCTGGTCTTAACAGCAGATTGGACTCTGCAGAAAAAAAAACCCAGTAAGTTTGAACACAGGTCACTAGAAACTGAAGCACACAGAGAGGAAAACAAAGAAGTCTGTGACCTGTAGAAGATTATCAAGAAGTCTAGCACATAATCAGAATTCAGAAGAAGAAGAGATTGGGCAGAAAAATATTCAAATGAATTATGACTAAAGTTTTTCCAAATTTAATTTAAAAAATCAACCCACAAAGCCAGGAAACTCAATAAGACATTGATATTCTAAATGCTGAAATGTTAGAGGCAATCAAGAAAAACAAGACCTATACAGAGGAATAGCAGTAAGAATGGTCATTGACATCTCCTTAGAACTAGTGCAAGCCAGAGACAATGGAGTGGAATCTGTAAAGCACTGAAAGAAAAAACTATCAATCTAGAATTTCATTTATGCTTTCCCAAAAAATTCTTCAGAAATGAAGGCAAAACAAATACATTTCAAATAAACAAAAGTTAAGGAACTTTTTTTTTTATAAGCAAACCTGTACTGCAAGAAATCATAATGGAAGTTCCTTAAGCTGAAATGAAATGAGACAGGACAAAAACTCAAACTTATATCAAGGAATGAAAAGCACTAGAAATGGTAGATGTTTAGGCAAGTATATAACAGTTTTGTTCTTGTTTCTTAATATCTTCAAAAGATAATTTACCTTTTAAAAGAAAGAGTGATAACGAATGTGGAGAATCTCATAATGTAATATTTCTACATGTTCATTATTAGATGGTACACAAGTGACACTCCATGTATTCCAGAAATATTTTCCTTGCTGTGTTATGAAAACAATTCAATACATTAATCTTATTTTTCAGTAATTAGTAATTTTAGCTTGAACTAAAGATTATGCAGAAGGAACAAACTTATGACAAGGGACAGTCATCAGTATGAGCCACATCTGGTTCAAATACATGAAACTTCAAAGATATTTCATTCTTTGCTAATGTTAATGGCTCTACTGTTCCCTTGAAGGAAAAATTAAAAGTTGCATTCTAATAAATAAATAAATAAAACAGATAACTGCAATGGCACAATAATTTGGAAAGGATTAAGTGTAAGTATAATATCTAATATTCTTAAATTATACATCCTATGATATTATGTTAGTTCCAAGTAGACTGTTATAAGTTAAGAATGCATATAGTAAACCCTAAGGAAACCACACACACACAAAGAAAGAGTTATAAGTGAAAAGCCAAGAGAAGAGATACAATGGAATACTTATAAGTACTAAATTAATCCAGAAAAAGGAAAGGGGGAAAAATGAAGAACAAACAAGACAAATAGAAAATGAAAAACTGAGTGGTAGGCAAGCACCAAAGTATCAATAATTATATTAAATATATTAGTACTGAGCATATAAATTAAAAGCAGAGATTGTCAAGCACAGTAAAAGAGTAAAATCAAAATATACTCTTTTTAAAAGAAATGTCATTGAAATAAGTAGGTACAGAACATTAAAAGTAAAAGAATGGGAAAAATAATATTATGAAAACATATTAATGACTCTCCTTGAGTCATTAATAGAACAATCAGTTGGGGGGAAAAAAGTAACTACATGGAAGATTTGAACAATAGCAGCTACCAACTTAAACTAATTGGTTTAAGTTGGTATAAACTAATTGTAGAACACTACATTCAACAATGGGAGAATATACATTCTTTACAAATAACTGTAAAGTATTCACCAAGATAGGGCATATGCTAGACCTTATAGACTGCCACAGTTTCAAGGATGCTGGCAGAAGACATAACAGTCCAGGGTCAGAGACAAAGGACTTTATTACTCATGGCAATAGCTAAAGCTAGAGTATCTCACCGGATATCACAAAAAGGGTCAGATGATAATTGTATACATGGTAGAGTGCATTTATAGGAGAGGAACCCTGAGGTTAGGGAACCCAAATCCTTTTATAATAGGCAGTAAGCCTGCCTGACCTTTCCCTAGGAGGGAGACATTACTTTTATTATATTTATTGTACTAGGCAATAAACAAGCCTGGCTTTTACTCTAGAGGGAGACACTATCTCTTATCCTTGAAAAGATATTCCAGAGAAAAGGCCATCAGTACTTCTGCTCACAAGACATACAGAAATGCAAGGGACCATACAGATGTCTTTTCTAACAGTGTATTGGCATAAATTTAGGCAAACAGATGAATGTAATAGAATAAAGCATCCATAAAGAGATACACACATTTGATCAATTGATTTTCCATACAGGTGCCAAAATAATTCAATAGGGGCAGAAACGTCTTTTCAACAGATGATGGCAAAACAACTAGGTACATGGAAAAAAAGGACCTTTTGCCCTACTTCACACAATACACAATGATTAATTAGAGATGGATTTCTGACATAAATGTAAAAGCTAAACTTCCAATGAAAATATATGAGAAATTCTTTGTTATTGATACTATGGAATAGGCAAAGATTTCTTAGGACACAGAAAGCACTAACCACATGCAAAAATAGAATGACTTCATAATTTAAAACTTCTGCTCATCAAAAGACACTATTTAAGAAAATGAATAGGCAGGACATAGATTGAGAGAAAATACTTGCAACAAGTATATGTGTTAAAGGACTTGTATGAACAGAAAGCTAGTTTGTACATAGATCAGGAGTTTTTTGAGTCAGTACATTAGAAGGACAACGGGCAAGACAGAAGAGAGTACTGCCTGAGTGTTTGAAGTCTTGAATCACCAGGTGTAGACTGGATAGGAAAAAAGTAAGAAAAAGAATTTGATATATTGGAAGACAATTAAGCAGTCATTTGACTAGAGATATTAATGCTTTCTGAAAGCAAATATAGACACAAGAAAAGAATGAGGATGGAGGAAAAGGAGGCAATAATCAGAAAGAGCATTACTTGGAATTTAAAATTTCAGACGTAGAGCAGACCTAGGAAATAGTGAAATAAAACGGATATTACTGATACCAAGGCACAAGTCAACACCTGACAACAGGATGCTGAAAATCAGTAAAGTAATAATGGCATGGGGTTATTGATGGGACGATGTCAAGCCCTGAGGAGGAAAGGAAGCCAGTGAGCCAGGTGCCAAAGCTTTCCATGATTACGGATTAATGAGAAAGTCAGCAGTTAAGAGTGACCAGAGGAGAGTGAGGGTAACTTGTTTATAATGGCATAATGGACACATATGCTATGCATGGTTAGACATTTTCATATTAAATTTTCACAGTACCCCTATAATATTATTACCTTATCCTCATTTCACAGATGATTAAACTGGAGTTCACAGATGTTAAGTAATTTGCTCCAGGTTATAGAGTTTGTGAATAACAGAGCTCGATTCAAAACCATATCTGCTTGAATGAAAAGTTAGTATCCTTTCTACCATGTCATACTAACAGCAGATAACCTGGGCTATAAGTGAGAGGGTATGTGAAGGAACAATGGTGCTGGTCAGGGAGGGACTAGAGGGTCAAAGATGTGGACAATTTACTCTCAGCCTGGGTAGGACCAAAAGCGCCTACTACTGAGAGGGTTGAGAGAGCTGGGAAGAGATCTTTTACCTTCAAAAAACAGCAAGGTAGCAGTTAATTTAATCTGGGTGATGAACTGTTCTACAAAGACCTTGGGTGTATAAGAGAGGTTTTTGTGATTCTTAGGGTCTATCATGGACCACTCAAGGACTTATTACTCCAAACCTAAATCGAAATTTTTTTAATAATTAGGTCTGTTGTTTATAATTTTTTTATTCTTTTTTCTTTTCTTCAAGCTCACAGTTCTTACTTCTTACAGTTGCCAATATCTTTGCATGTAGAAGCTCCTCTCTCCTCTCCTAACGTGTTTCTCCTAACCTAGGAAAGGATTATAAGCCAGATAGCCAAGCTTATTAAAATCATAGGCTATATAAAGCTTAGTAAAAATATGTGCTACATAAGAACAAATTGTTTCTGACAGAGGCCCTGAGAAAGCCTTCTATAAATGAGGAGCAAGAGCTTTTGTTTAAGTGATCTATTTTTGTTTATTTTTAGTTTCAAGCTATGTTACGGGTGGGTGAGGTTGCTGGCTAACTAAATTCCAGTAGGTAAGGTCTTGCTATACAGAAGCAGAATAATAAAATTATTAAATATAATTTGTTTAAATATTATTTAATTAACCTTTAGTAAATGTTAAATGAATTATACTAAAACTTTTTCAATTATAAGTCTTCTTTTTCACCTATATATTTGTTCATCATTTGGAAGGTAAAGATATTTTTAATGAGCCAAGATCTAATTCAAACAAAATGAATTTGTTTTGGGCAACTGCTGACAGCATCTTTGGATCTTTGAGTTGAGCCTGGAGCTCACTGGATTGAAAATGGTGGTATCATAAAAACAAATATCGTATATTAATGCATATATGTGGAACCTAGAAAAATGGTACAGATGAACTGGTTTGCAGGGCAGAAATAGAGACACAAATGCAGAGAACAAATGTATGGACACCAAGGGGGGAAAGTGGCAGGGTGGTGGTGGTGTGATGAAGGAGATTGGGATTGACATGTATATACTAATATGTATAAAATGGATAACTAATAAGAACCTGCTGTATAAAAAAATAAATAAAATAAAATTCAAAAAAATACTTAATAAGTTTTCCTGAATATGCAAAACAAGCACTTTCACCTATTTCTGGAAAGCTTACAGCATTGCAGAAAGCAAAATCAGGAGACAATAAGCATACACCAGTGGTAAAAGAAAAAAAAAAAGAAAGAAAATGGCGGTATCATAATTTATAATGTGAGAATAGACTCAGAATGAGGCATAAGAAGGATAGAAGAGATTTATTAAACTTTAGGTCCACATATCTTGTGGTAACTTCTGAGAAACCAGAAATTCTATTTGTCCATACGTATTATCTTTCTGCATAACACAGACTGTCATCAGACCATTTTAAGCTACACAGTAAAAGTCCACTGGCCTAAACTATTCATGTCTTTGGGAAAGCTTAAATGAGACATATTTCTGTAATGTTTGGGGTTTATATAATGAACATGTATTATTCCTGTGCTCAGAAAAAACAAAGTATGATAAAAAAATTTTTAAAGTATGAAAAATTTATATAGAATTTGCTAGTTGTTCAAATTACACTGGAATAAAATTGAAGTTCTACTAATCCAGAAGTGTTTAATAAACTAATTCTTGAAGCAAGTGGTCTTTATCACAAGAGCTAACTCTAAACTACTGTGTGGGCTCCAGCAAATCAATCTAAGTGCCTGCTATATTTTTCTACATATACCTTAAAAAGAGGATCCAGAAAAATTAAATCCCTCTCGACACGTGGGCGAGAAGTTGATCTGTGTACTTAGTTCCCGCTTCTCCATTCTGTGGCCACTGAATAAAGCTGTACTGTGTTGATTGAAGAAGAAGAAGAAGAAGAAGAAGAAGAAGAAGAAGAAGAAGAAGAAGAAGAAGAAGAAGAAGAAGAAGAAGAAGAAGAGGAAGAGGAGGAAGAGGAGGAAGAGGAATAAGAAGAAGAAGAGGAAGAAGAGGAGAAAGAGTAGGAAGAGGAGGAAGAGGAAGAAGAAGAAGGAGAAGGAGAAGGAGAAGGAGAAGAAGAAGAAGAAGGAGAAGAAGAAGAAGAGGAGGAAGAAGAAGAAGAAGGAGAAGGAGAAGGAGAAGGAGAAGCAGGAGGAGGAGGAGGAGGAGGAGGAGGAGGAGAAGGAGAAGGAGAAGGAGGAGAAGGAGAAGGAGGAGAAGGAGAAGGAGAAGAAGAAGAAGAAGAAGGAGAAGAAGGAGAAGAAGGAGAAGAAGGAGAAGAAGGAGAAGAAGAAGAAGAAGAAGATCCAAGGCTATTTTTAAAAGAAAAAATAAAATCGACATAAATAAAGACCATCCCTGCCCTGTCTGTGGAGGACATAAGAAAGGCAAGATTTATAATCCCACCAACTTTTGTTTGGTAAAAGCTTGTATATGAAGGTAGGAGGACAGAGAGAATGGATGCCATGGGCTTTCCTTTTTTCCTCTCTTTTATCCTTCTGACTCAAATCATCAGATTCTTCCATCAAAGTTCTAATATAGACAGCATTTGCCTTTATTTTTAAGACCATCATCACCTACAAATGAAAGAACTGTTAACTTGCTTATGTTGTCTTTTTTCCAGCTCCTCAAGAATATGAAGGAAATTGAGTTAAGACAGGCATTTTTTTCCCTACATTTCATAGAACAAGCCTATATAATTTATAAACAAACCAAACTGTCAGTTGCTTTTAACTCATTATTTAGGTAGAAAACAGTTGTTTGAGGTGGTTGCTGCTTTTAATTTTTTTAAATCACATCTGTAACAAGTTCAAGGTAATTTTGAATTCCAGGTTTGATTCAGTAATCAGCTGAATGAATTTTCAGTTGAAATTCTAAAGAACTGTATGAATAAATGTTACTGTTTCTTTTCTCTTTTGAATATGTGTCATATTTAAATTTGAATTTGAAATCTTGGGCACTTCATACATGAAGTTATAGAGATTATATGCTAATCAACATATTTAAGTTTGTATTTCCTAACTGTGTGCAGTTATGTTTACATGCAGAATATAAAGTAGAGGGCCTTCTAAGAAGGCGTTATAAGTAAATTTAACCTTGAAAAATGAATTGTCTCTTCAACTATGCTATATCCTCTCGTTAATGTTTACAGTATTCATAGAAGAATTGCTAGAGAATGTGCTGGAGAATCTAGGGAAATGTTTAAAAAAATAAGCTTAAAAAATATAAAATAAAATAAAAAAATAAGCTTAACATTTAACATTGCCTATGTTATATTGATCTTCTTAGTGGAAGTTTCATAAAGCCAAATTGCCTGTCCATGTTTTCCAGCATGTAGTATTTGAAAAAAATTATCCCACTGGAAACAATAATAAATGAATTTTCCTATAATTACCCTGGCCACAACCACTTAGTCTAGCTGCACTAGCATGAATGTTGGTGCAAGGCCCAGGAGGTCGGTACAAAATCAAACCTCAATAACTACAGCAACAGGCAGGAGCAGGCATGGGAAAATTGGAATCCTAAACTTAGATTCTTTCTTTCACATGGGCAGAACAAATAACTGCTCACAAAGTCTGACTTAGAATCATGGAATGTTACAGCTTATGGTAAATCTGAGGACCAAACAGATGAGTGCAGCGATTACTTATTAATTGCTCCTCCCACACTCTCTGTTTTCCTACTCACCATCTCGCCACTTGGGCCACTCTATGGAAGAGCCCTCACTGCTTTTTGATTTCCAACAGTGGAGTAACCGAAACTCTCAAACACTCATTTTGTTAAGATCAAAAGCCTTGAGCCAAGAGTAAGGCAGGAAAGACCGAAAAGGTGTATCATAAGATATGTGCTTTCTCCACCCTTCTGCAGCCCATCTAAAAGGCCTGTTTGACCTTTATTGTTGCTATCGTTATCTCAGTGTACCACAGTCTTCATATCCCCCCAGTGGTGGTTTGTGCTGAGCGTGAGGTCTGGGGTGCTGGAGGGCTTCTCTCAGTGTTCCCGTTCCACCCTCAGATTTCATCAGTCCCTGCACACCTGCACCTCAGAGGGCATTTCTCTCCAAACACTGGCCCCCTGCCTCAGCAGGAGATTGCTGTTGCTTACTGGGGGTGGTTTTGATTCTTCTAGTCTAGCCCCCAAATTAGGCAGTCTGTGCACCTGGGCCTTGGGGATGGGGCCTTTTCAGCGCTCCTGCTTCTCTCCCCATGGCAACCAGACCTTCCCTTGTTTCTGAGGCTCCAAGAACAGCTCTCTCTGGTCTCCTGCCCTACCCTAATCTTTCTTGTGCGCATCCAGGGTAAGCCTATGGAGAAGAGTTTGGAAAAGACTGTGAATTCCCCTCATGAGCCGGGCTTCCAGTTATCCTAAACTGATATGCTAGCCCACACATGGCCTATAGGAATTTACTGGTGTTTTAGCTGATTTCTTCTTAGCTGCTTCCCTGAAGGCCACCTCTTCCTCCTTTGCTCTGCTAAAAGTAAAAGAGCTTGTATATCCCATCCCTCCTCAAAGGGGTTTATCACTCTTTGAGATTCAGTTGCCTTAGCTGCCTTGCAACTTGGTTCTCTGATAGGTTTAAGAAAAGATAGGTTCTTTTAGACTATCTGGATTATTCCTGTTAGTATAGAGACAACATTTTTTTTTTTTTTTTTTTTTTTTTTTGTGGTACGCGGACCTCTCACTGCTGTGGCCTCTCCCTTTGCGGAGCACAGGCTCCAGACGCGCAGGCTCAGCAGCCATGGCTCACGGGCCCAGCCACTCCACAGCATGTGGGATCTTCCCGGACCAGGGCACGAACCCGTGTCCCCTGCATCGGCAGGCAGATTCTCAACCACTGCGCCACCAGGGAAGCCCAAGGCAACATTTTTTTGTGTGTGGCTTTCCCTGTCCTAAACAAAAGTAGAAACTGTAGTCTCTCATTAGTGTCCAAAAAACATCCTTTAAAATTCCTTAAACTTTTAAAAACTCAATAATCTCAGTGAAATGAAAGAAAATGAGAACCAACAGTGCTTTTGCGTACAGCAATTTCTCTGGCTTTCTCCACCAAGGGTTGGGAAAACAGATTGCCTTAGGCCCAATATCTGCCTGGTGAGCTCTGAAAGAATGGTACGGGATGTGTTCCCTAAAGCTTCTCACACATAGGGCTACAGAACTCAGGGTCCTGATCACTCAGTGTTACGGACTGAATGTTGATGTTGCCCTAAAATTTTTGAAGATGGGGGTTTTAGGTTGGTAATTAGGGTTAGATGAGGTCATGAGGGTAAGGCCTTCATGATGGAATTAGTGCCCTTACAGGAAGAGACACCAGAGAAGCTTGCTCCCCCATTTCAAGCACACAGAGAAGAGGTAATGTGAGCACACAGCAAGATGGCAACCACCTACAAGCCGAGAGAAGAGACTTCAGAATGAAGCCTACCTTGCCAGCACCTTGACCTTGGACTTCACAACATCCAGAACTGTGAAAAATACATGTCTGTATCAAAGCCACATAGTCTACAGTACTTTATTATAGCAGCCTGAGCACAGACACCTAGTATTGAACAGTCTAGAATTATCCGAGAGATATTTCTTAGACCAGTGAAAACTGTTATGGTTTGTCACTGGAGTGTGGCGATCTCTAATCCAGAGAGGTTTTAGTTATGGAGTGGCTTTTCTTATAGCCCCAGCATGGGCTTGTGTGGGTGAACCAAGCCATGTGAAGAGTTACAAAGGATGGACCTGTGTGATCTGAAGATCTGAAGTCACTCCTATAGGATGAACAAGAAAGAGGGCAGCAACATCTTCCAAAGGCTCTGAATAAAACACACGTTTTTCCAGATAGAGTACCCTAGTAGGGACTTCCCTTTTCTGTATCTTTCCTTTGCATACCCGAAGGTCTTCTTTTTAATTTAACTTATTCATCTAACAAATATTAGTGTTTACCGTGTGCCAGGCACTGCCCTGGAAGGTTGGAATATATCAGAACACAGAACAAAGAGCCCTACATCTAGTATGCAGTTTTCATTCTAGCAATGGGAGACAGAATTAAACAATATATGAGATACATAAGTAGATGATATAAAATAAGGACATTTATAGGTGTTACAGAAAAAGAAGAAAAAGTAAAGGGAGTCAGAAGTGGTGTGGGTGATAAGTTACATTTTTAAGTAGGGTAATCAGTACAGACTCCAGTGCAAAGGTGGCATAAGAGCAAATAATTCACTGAGGTAAGGGAGCTAGCCAGGCAGATAACTGGGGAAAGAATGTTCCCAGCAGAGGGAGCAGCCCACAGAACAGCCCTGGGTGAGAACGTGCTCAGTGTGTTCCAAGAACAGTACAAAGACCAGCAAAGAGGAGAGCGGTGAGAGTGAATGTTAGAGAGGCAAGGGACAAGTTGGCAAGTTATAAAATTACAAGTAGCAGGGCTTATCTGTACATATTGTTTCTAAGCTCCATGCTGAATGCCCCTCCTATTGCTGAATGATCCCTCTCCTTTTGTATCTGGCTTCTTAAATAAAGAAGACTCTTCTAATGTTCATGCTGGGAGTCACCAGACAGGGGTTGATCGGAGGGAGGCAATAGTTCAGTCCCAGATTAATAATACAGCAGTTAATAGAACAGTTGTTACCAGATCATTGAAACAGGTCCCAGTCTAGATGATCAATAAGTAAAATGATTTTAAAAATTCAGTATCATTAGTAATCACCAAGATATAATTTCCTACTATTAATATAGATTATTTCTATAAAATCTAGTTGGACATACTGTTATTTAGTATTATCAAAGATGGGGAAATAGAAACTCTCCAATCAGGTAATTGGAAGCATAAATAGGTTACAACTTTACTGAATGGCAATTTGGCAATACATTAGCAGCTCCCTTTACTGGCCTCTTTTTTTTTTTTTTTTGCTGTTCGCGGGCTTCTCACCGCTGTGGCCTCTCCCGTTGCGGAGCACAGGCTCCGGACGCGCAGGCTCAGTGGCCATGGCTCACAGACCTAGCTGCTCCGCGGCATGTGGGATCTTCCCGGACCGGGGCACGAACCCGTGTCCCTTGCATCGGCAGGCGGACTCTCAACCACTGCACCACCAGGGAAGCCCTGGCCTCTTTTCAACCAGTTTTCTGAGTTAACCAGAACCCACTGTTCTCTCTACAAAGCACACTGTCTAATACCATCTGCACACTGAATGCTTGAAGCTAAGGGGCTTCTCTCAAAACTACCTAAGTACTGCTGCTTTCTCAATGTTTAGTAACCAAAGGGGTTTATCAAGGGGATTATGTTTTCTCTAAACTTATCATTTCAGTTCTAGTCATTATCATAATTGTTATTTATTAAATATTATATAATCTGATGAAATGAAAATGATTGTTTTTTCAGTGGGAAACATGTGCTTTGAAATGACTCAATGAATATACATTTTTTAAAGAAAAAAAATTGCTGTCAAATCAGATGTGGGTGAATCAAATGCAAAAGAAATTGTAAAAATTTTGAAAAGCTGCTTTTCAAGTGTTTTAAGTTCACTCTCCATTTTAAGCAAAGTGAAACTAGAATCATAAATGATTTATTAATTATAGTTGTGATTTATGGAAAAAAGGTGGTTCAGAGTTCCAATCAATAAAATGTACTGTAAACAGAAAACAGAACAAACAGACAAAACTTTGGCCCAAAATTAAAATGCTGGCACATGGAAGTACATAAAGCAAATAAAATAAATAAGGTATGTATGTATCATTTTAATAGATTTCCTGCCTTCAACAACTTCTTTCAGCTAGCCTGTCACTCACAGGCAACAGGGCTTCAAATGTATAGGTCAAAACCTTAAAATCATATGGTCACATTAGCAGTCTAATAATGAGAAAACATCAGACAAATACAAACTGAGGGACATTCTAAAAAATAACTAACTTGTACAGTTCAAAAGTGTCAAGGTCATGGAAAACAATTTGAAAAAGATGAGACATAGTAACTAAATGCAACATAGTTATATGGATTGGAATCTGGAACAGAAAAAGAAAGATGTTAATGCTGAAGCTCAGTTTAATATTTACCAGTGTTAATTGCTTAGTATTGGTAAATGTGCCATGGTTATGTAAGATGTACATTAGGGGAAGCTGGCTGAACAGTATATAGGAATTTTCTGTACTATCTTTGCAACTCCTGTGTAAATCTAAAATTATTCAAAATAAAAATTTTTTAACTGTATGGGAAAAATCCACTTTACCCAGTTCCAGAAATTCTACTGCTGATGGCTTACTCTAAGGAAATAATTTAAGATGTATGCAAAGGTTTAGCCATAAGCTGTTAATTGAAAATAACTTAAATGTACAAAATAGGTGATTGATTAAATATAATTATGTATTACAATCAATAGCATATTTCCTAGCTATTAAAATACTATTTTAGAAGTATTTTTAATTATATGGAAAAAATATTTATTATATAATATTAAGTGAAAACAAAGGAGATTTGAAACTAGGCTGTAGAGTACGAACTCATTTGTATGTGTGATTATATATACACTCCCACAGAATGCACAAACACACACACATACACACACACACACAAGCACACACAGAAAAAATCTTTGGAGGGCCAAATATTTTAATAAGGGTTATTGCTAGATTTTGAGATCAATGTTGCTTTATTTTCCCCAAATTTAAAAATGTATTGCATTTTATGATTTAACTATGTCCAATGAACTTCAATTTTTTTTCTTTCTTCCTTTTTTTAAATGCCCAATGCAGAGGTAGAACTTTCTATTTTTTTCTTTCTCTTCTTCTTCCCTTTCTCTCTCTCTCCTTCCCTCCTTCTCCCCCTCTCTTACCCTTCCTTCCTTTCTCCCCTCCTTCTTTCTTAAGGTAAACTACTGATATTATCAATATCTTTGAAACTGCCTG
This sequence comes from Leucopleurus acutus, assembly GCF_964270905.1. Taxonomy (NCBI): domain Eukaryota; kingdom Metazoa; phylum Chordata; class Mammalia; order Artiodactyla; family Delphinidae; genus Leucopleurus; species Leucopleurus acutus. The sequence continues at coordinate 57,842,474 of NC_139147.1, forward strand.
AGGGAACCACATTTGCATAAGATTAGTGGCTTCCTGGGATACAAGAGTACAGGAGCTCAAACCACTTTGCCCCAAGATTCAAGATTACTGAAATTTGTTAGAATAGATTAGGATAACCCCAACAGAAGCCCAGTGACAAGGAAAGGCAAAAAAAAAAAAAAAAAAAAAAAAAAGCCATGGAAATAAAGTCACCACAGAGGCAGGAAAAGATGGTACCAGATGACATCTCTGACAGAAGATAGGTTCTACATAGAGGAACCTATCCCAAATCAGTCTTGCCACAGGCAGGCTGTGTCTTCCTGAAGTAATTATGTGAATGAATCTAAAACGCTAGAATATAAGGGCCCCAGGGTAATTTTACCATGAAACACCTTTGTCCTAGTGCAGCACTGAGGAAGGTGTTGGGGAGTAAGACGATCCTTCTTTGAAATCTTAAACAATCAGTGGACAATAAATAATCTGCACTGACTGATGCAGAAGCTGCTGGAGCATAAAGTTCATCCTAAACGTCATCTTCGCAGACACCAGCCGTTCTAAATGATTACCGGACTTCTGGTTGTCGCCAGCTTCAGCTGCAACATTACAAGGCAGCAGCACAGCGCTGGAGCAGGTAGTGGCTTTTTAACAAGCAACCAACATCTGTTGGCAGTTTTGAAGTCTGCCAGCTCAAGGGGTGGCATTGCCAGATTTAGCAAACTAAAATATGGGACTCCCAGTTAAATGTGAATTTCAGAGAAACAATAAATAGTATTTTAGTACAAGGTTTCCCAAATGTTGCTTGGGACCTACTTATAATAAAAAGATATACATACATATATATATATATATATATATATATATATATAATTGTTTATCTGAAACTTCATTTAATTGGAAATCCTGTATTTTATCTGACAAGCCCACCAAAACGATGAGTCCAAATCCCCACTGTAACAAGGTAAGCATATATTACTTCTCATTTTTCTAACTTAAAATGTTACTAAATAAAATAATATAATGGGAAACATTTCTGTTAGATTTTGTTTGTAGTAGCTCTAATGCCTTAGCAGGCTGATATTATAAAGAAGAGAAAACAAGGGAGGAGGCAGCTGACCTCAGGCACTCTTCTATTAAGGCATCTTATTACCCTTGAGCTAGAAGTCTCTACAGATTGGACTGAAGGAAGAATTTTCAGCCACAGGAATTATTTATTTTTGGCTGTGTTGGGTCTTCATTGCTACCCACGCGTGGGCTTTCTCTAGTTGCAGTGAGCGGGGGCTACTCTTTGTTGCGGTGCACGAGCTTCTCATTGCAGTGGTTTCTCTTGTTGCGGAGCATGGGCTCTAGGCCCATGGACTTCAGTAGTTGTGGCATGTGGGCTTCAGTAGTTGTGCAGGCTTCGTTTCTCCATGACATGTGGGATCTTCCCCGACCAGGCTTGAACCCGTGTCCCCTGCATTGGCAGGCAGATTCTTAACCACTGCACCACCAGGGAAGCCTCTAGCCATAGGAATTATGTTAGGCATTGTTTGCAAGAAATATAAAAGCAATAAAGCTGGCAAGAAGACAGGAACAAGCAGGACTGGTCCTTGGAATATGAAAAGGAGTTTGGGAGGGAGATGAGTGTCAAGGAGAGAAACTGGATTTCTTGCTAACCTGCTATCTAAGTAGGTAAAGTCAAATATAACACTTGGAAACGTGGTTCACTACTGGGAGAAGTTATTCACACCTCAACTGTAATTTGGGACACCTGGAACTGCATCTGCAAGAATCATTTGTCACTTCGGCAGTAAAGAATAATAATTATTAAGAAACAAAAGAAATAAGCCAAGCTTTTGAAGTCAGGAACTCAGGCAAGAAAAGTGACAGAAATCAGATAGGTTACTGATGTCAATCAAGGCAAGCAAACTGGAATCTACAAAACTGTTATGATCAACACCCCTGCCATAAGGACATGGAAGAAGAGCCTAATTGCAAGGCCGGAAGTATTTGAGCTCTTAATATTTCCTGCCAAAGGCGGAAGATGGTGGGCAAACTCAGGACTCCCTGGGGCTGCAGGGGACTGCAGGGACATTAGAATAGTTACCCTTGTGTTCCTACCGTCTAGGCCTTTCTTGACATATAAATCATTCAAACTGTTTGGAAAGAACTGATATTACAACTAGAGTCCTAACATAAGATATAGGTTAAACAAAGTTATTAAGCTTTCTTCAGTAACAAAGGATACAGCCCTTTTGCACTAATCCTCCTTGCAACCATGATTCTATTTGCAATACAGTGAGTAACTAAGTGCTTAATAAATGCTTTTTGATGGGAATGAGAATGTTTTGAATGGTAACAGAAGGGCCAGAAGGAGACTTGAAGGGAAAATTAACTGCCACCCATACAGAGACCAACTTGACAGAAAAAGTCAGCTGGGCAAATATTTGACTTACTGTACTTGTTTCTATCTGTCTTTGTCCCAAAAAGTTTTAAGAGGGCTTAGCTGGGCAAATGTGTTCTTGCTTGGTAGCCTAGCAAAGGACACACATGATGGGAATGAGTTATCCCTTTCTAGTTATGCTGCGTTTTCTTCAGCAAGGGTGCAGTTCCTTATGGGATGGGTAAATCCAATTAAACAATTACTAAGTCTCCACGTTACATTCCATCTATAAATATGTTGTTCATATTTGTTCCTCAGTACGTTATTTGCTAGGAAATATTAAAAGACTTTAAATCAACTGTTAAATTATAGAAATTAATTCGCTTAAGCATTTCTCAGGTCCTACTATGTACAAGGACCTTTGCTTTGTGTTAAAAAAATATTTTTTGGTGGAACCAAGCAGTCCATCTTCTAGGCAAATAATTAAGAAGTTCATGAACATTGTCAAAAGTGTCAAAAAATGGAAGCAACCCAAAACTTCATCAATAGTAAAATTGATAAATAAATTGTAGAATATTCATACAATAAAATATTATTCATCAATGAAATGAATAAATGCAACCTGTTCTCACCAACATGAGTGAATCTGATAATCATTTGGCTGAAATCATGGACAAATTCATGCAGTATGACTCAATTAGTATAAAGTTTAAGATTTGGGGAAACTAAACAATATAATAATGTCAAAGGATAGATATCTAGGTGGCAAAATTATAAAGAAAATCAAGGGGAATAAAAATTTAGGATAGAGGCTACTTCTGTTTCAGAGGTAAAAGAGATACATTTGGCAAGGTGTCTCTGAAGGGCTGATACTGTCCTATTTCCTAAGGCTGGGTGGTGGGTACAGAGATATTTATTTTACTATTATTTAAACATTATATATAGGTTTTATACACTTCTTTGTATGTATGATATATTTCAAAGATTATTTTTAAAACAGAGGTTTAAAAAATAATTGAAGGGGAAGCCCCTAAGGCATATATTTTTCTATTTGGATATCTCAGAAATACCAAGTCTATAAAACATATTTTAATTAGCTACTATATGTAATATAGATAGCTAGTGGGCACATGCTGTATAGCGCAGGGAGCTCAGGTCTGTGCTCTGTGATGACCTAGATGGGTGGGATGGTGGGGGGGAGGGAGATCAAAGAGGGAGGGGATATATGTATACATATAGCTAATTCACATCACTGTATAGCAGAAACTAACACAACATTGTTAAAGCAATTATACTCCAATAAAAAATTTTTTTAATTAAAAAAAGAGCTTTCTCTAGGTTTTTATAAGTGTTCAGATATTGATGTACAATGGGCAATTTAGATGATCACTATTATGGAAGGGATGTGGAGCAATGAAGAATATCTCTAAGAATATATGTTCTCCATCTTTGGCTTTAAGATAGTCAAATCTTGTTAAATAAGAAACCGTACTTATGTTTAGGATAAATTTAAATAGAGACAATGAATTAACTGAGATGACATCATACTATACATGACTATGATATCTATTAGCTGAGAGTAATCAATTGAATGCCAAACAAAATTAAGCCTCAAAACCAACTGGATGAGTCAACGATCCTATTATACAGATGGTGAGACTTTGATACAAAGCTAGCCAGTATTAAAAATATAATATTTGTGTTTTTTAAAAATTTTTATTAGAGCACTTAATTCAGAGACCAGGTTTTCTTTTGTAGTGAGAAAAAGAAAAAAAAATTTTTAAATATATTTACCAAAGCAAAGGTAATGGAATTGGAATTGTTTTACCTGGAGAAAAAAAACCTAAAAATCAATTGATGGCTGGCCTCAGACCCATGAAGGGTTTATACAGGAGAACCCTGAGCAGATGTTTCCTGTGTCTGGAGAAGAATAAACAAGAGACATTGTATTTAAGTTGAACAGGAGTAGATAGATAGATAGATACATACATACATACATACATACACAGACATATATACATGTCCGTTAATGTATGTTTGTTGTTTGTAAATACATAAATCTGGAAGGATATGTAACAATGGTTAACCGGAATTTACTTCTGAGGAATAGCATCAGGAGAGAGTCAGACTTGGGATATGAATCTTTAACTTTCTATACTTCTGTATTATATGATTTTTTTAAATTAACAAAATATTACTTTTTACTTTTCTAATTTAAGTTGTTAATAAAGAAAAAGTTGGGATTGGGTTGGACAGCATGGTAGCTCTGATATTGAGTCTGTTATCCTTGTTACCCTATTATCCCTCTAACTGGAAATAAAGGACTCTTAACCATAAGCATTGTCTTAGTCAAGCATAATTTAGTTGTAGGAAATAGAAATTCACTTGAGCACACTTAAGTAAAATGATTCCAGAGGACAGGAGTATATCTGGGATGGTCAGGAAATGGAAAGCTGACAGGAACTCTCCAGCTCAAATGTTATCTTTTCCCTACTCCTCTGTGCTTGTTTGCTTTACTCTTCTCTTTTTCTACATGTATAGAAATGGTGTCCTCCATCTCTGAATCTACATTATTTTCCAAGACTAGCTTCTACAACCAACTACCTAAAAATTCTAAATCATGTTTTCAAGTCCCAGATTGTCTCCTAAAAGTCAATCATCTGTACCAGAGTGTTAGATTTACATGTCCATTTTGCCAGTTCACAGGGGTGGAGTGTGAGCTCTGAGAATGAGAAATGGGCAGGTTTTCTGAGATTGAATGTGGGACAGGAAGGGAAGAATAGCATCTTTTCTAAAGGGTCCTAAATCATTGTAATGGCCTGCTAAGGTTTAACTTTTGGGAATATGCTATCTACGCCATATAGTCCAAGGTTTAATACTATATATATTTATATCATACTTATATGTGATTTTTTTAGTAATATTATCTTTGAATTTTCATCAGACTACTTTATCCATGAAACTTTATATCAAAATTATTCAGAAAAGATATACTTAAAAGGATATGGGCTGCTTTATAAATCAGAAGCATCTCTGCAAATTCCAAAGCCTGGGAGAAGCCTAGTAAACATAAAATACCGTTCCAACAGGAAAGGTGCAAATAACAAAAGTCACCTTGGGACGATAGAGGAAGACGGCAGGTCATCAATTCCAAATAACTTTAATGGTGGTAGGTCCATGGAAATGATGTCAGTCTCCTCTAGACAAGACAGACCATCTCTGGTGTTTTGGTGAATGTCTGAGGTGGAGGGACAGGCTGAAAATAGAAGTCATAACATCAGTTATATTGGTGAAGATAATGTGTGCAAAATGAGCAAAAGAACATAAAATTGAAAAGTTCCTATATTAGGTATAGACAGACAACGGCAATCAGGTCAAATTAAGGAAAAAACTTTTTGAGGGGATAATTTTTACTGCTGTGGCCCTGGAAGTGAATTTTCTACTCCTTTGTTTCTCATCTTTATTTCAATAGTATCTTCCTTCAAACTGGACATGTAACTGAACAAAAGATAGTTGAGATTGTGAGGAATTTATTTACAATGAGAATATATCCATTGAGAATCATATCTTAATAGCTTGGCATTGTACATTTGATCATGCAAATTTTTTTTCAGGCAAGAAAGATAAAAAGTACAGCCTAGATCAAGGACTCTTTCAAAGTAAGCTAGCTTCAATGTATTCATAAAGAGTTCCAGAAATTGGTTCAGTGTAAATAAAGTATTAGATAATGAATGAATATAATCTAAACTAGAAGATTTTTATTTAATATTATCTATTCTTAAGTCAATTCATTTGATTGGTATTAGGAGATGGAAGTAATGTGCCAATAGTTTTCTAAATGTATAGATTCTTCGCTACAGCTAGAACTTTAAACGTAGCTTAGGTATGCAATCTTGAGGATGTGTGCTATTGGTAAGCTCCAAATAAGATTCATTAAGACACAGTAGAGAGCTCAGTGCATTTTAAAAATCATATCTGAACAATCTATTTTAAACATTTTTCCTTGCATGATAAAAACATCTTTCCAGTTAAAAAATAGACATAAATTCAAAGAAAATGATTTGTTGGGTAACCGCTTCCCTTAATTTAAACTAGCAGTTCACTGTTCTCAGAGTATAATTCCCAGACCGTCAGCATAAGCTCCACCTAGAAACTTCTTGGAAATACAAAATGTTGAGCCCCACCCAGACCTACTGACTCAGAAACTCTGGAGGTAGGGCCCAGCAATTTTAAAAAGCCTTCCAGATGACTCACATGCACACTAAAGTTTGAGAATCATGGCTTTTTATTACCATTCTACTCTGATGGCCTTTACTGAAAAAAGGAGAAAAAATCTAGGCCATTTATAGAAATGAATTCCCCATCAAAATGCCTGCAAATGTATTTTTAAGCCTTGATGGAGTCATCATTCAGCCTGGGACATAAAGATTAACCAAAATAATTACAATTCAGCAGCCTTTAAGCATTACATTATTTTAGATAAAAGAAGGCAAGTTTCCATTTTTCAGGTAAAAAGTATTACAATAGTATTAAATAATTTTTCTTTTGCTATTGAAGCTTCTAATTATGGCATTCTCTGTAATCATAGCACTGCAGAAATAATCTGGTAAGGACTGAGAATGTTTGTTTAATGAGGTTGTCTAATTCAGAACTTAAATTGAAATTTTTGGAGTAAGTTTTCCCCTGGCCTGAAGATTTTTATACTGGTATTTCATGTTCCAAAAGATCATTCTTTATTCATATCTCATTTTTCTCACCTTCATATTTTTCCCAGGCATGAAACTTCTAAGTACTTCAAAGGATGTTGTAAATGCTAGTTAACATAGGAAAGTGATTACTATCTATTTTATGGCCTAATTACTGTGTTTCTTTTTCCTGCATCTCTCTCCATGCTTTGCAGATCACCCTTGTTGGTCTACAAGAGCCCTTAGAGGCTAGAAATATTGTCCAGAGATTAATGAAGCTAATTATAGGTTGGGAAGCTAATGTGAGTTACTGAAGATATTAACAAAAATTTTACAAGACTTTCAAAAAAATCTCTTTGGATAGATTTTTAGGTCTAATCAAGCTTTCCTGTAGACAAATGGCCCATTTTAAAATAGCCTCATTTAAATTACATTATTCTAAAGGAAGGTTTTAAATTCACTGTCATTTATACAGAAAATAAATTATTACTTTGATTAGAAAGGAGAAAGACATTGTAGACAAAAGCAGGAAAACAAATCCACACTTACATTTTTTTAAAAAAACTATGTAAGTTATGTAAAAAAAAAATTAGTCCTGCTCATTCACAAATTTTTTTCCCTTTTGGGTTTACAAATAGAATAAGAAATTTTCTTTTTTTAGATCTCTGTTTCTCTTGAGTATATATTATCAGTTATTTAACTTTGAAAGAAAATATATATAAAGTATAACCTGAGAAAAACCTTAGATATTATTGAATTAAAAGTTGATAACTAAAAATTGGTCTTCCCTGGTGGTGCAGTGGTTGAGAGTCTGCCTGCCAATGCAGGGCACACGGGTTCGTGCCCCTGTCCGGGAGGATCCCACGTGCCGCGGAGCGGCTGGGCCCGTGAGCCATGGCCGCTGAGCCTGCACGTCAAAAAAAGTTGATAACTAAAAATTATCCTTTATATAAGTTTTATGATGAATATAATTTAGTTATAAACACATCTTAAGATATTCTTAAGCTACCCAGACTTGCAGCCAAACTTTCCCTAAAAGGTAGCCAAACATTTAAGGCCACTCATTCAGTACCCAATATACATTTCTTAATCACTGGTGGTAGTAGTATTATTGGATATAATAGCTTGGAGTTATAGCAGGATATAATGTTAGTACTATAATATTTAGTCAAAGATCCAGGAATACCAGAATTTTGTCCCAGTAGCATATCCACTTATTTAGTCGATACATATTTATTGAGCTCCTACTACTTGCCAGGTTCTAGGGATATAGTTATGAACAAAACACAGCACATTGCTACTTTCATGGAATTGTTGTTCTATGTGGAGTGACAGACCATAAACAAATATATTGAATAAATATTTAATGTATCAGATGTCAAAAAGTGCTGAGATGAAAAAGTCAGTTAAGGGACAAGAAAGTAGGTGGGATATAAGTGGACAGGGAAAGCTATTCTTTTTTTAATAAGGGAGTCATATTAGGAAAGTCTTCTCTAAGAAGGTGACAGTTGCAGAGAGCAGAAAATTAAGGAAGGGAAGAAGCTTTATGAACATATGAGTTAAGAGTGAGTGATGAGTTAGTGAGGGGGAGTTGAAGATGATGAAGTATTAGGTAGCAAGCCCAATATCACTAAGGACTGTGTAAAATAAGGTACATCCGTTGGGTTTCATTCTGAGACAGAGAGAAAACATTGAAGTGTTTAGAGAAGAAGTGTGACATGGGTTTTTTAATAATCACTCTCGCTGCTGTATGAGTGGCAAAGCTGAAAGCAAGGCCATACATTGGAAACTATTATAATAGCCCAGGCAAGAGATGATAGAGACTTGGAGTAAGATGGTAGAGGTAGATGGAGTGAAAACTGGTCATATTCTGGCTATATTTAAAGGTAGAGCCAAGAGGGTTTACTTATGAACTGGTGTGGGATATGGAAAAAAGAAAGAGAAGAATCAAGGATGATTCAGGGTTTGAGATTTGAGAAGCTCAGCAGAAAATATATGTATGGCTGGAGCAAGAGAAGTTTCTTTACTATTAGTGGAAATTTTGACTTCTTAGAAGACTTATCACATCAATTGAAGGAGAACCTAGTAGGAAAAGGAAATAATCTGACAAGAGAGAGCAATGTCCAGAAAAAATGAGGGCCATTCCCAGCAGAGCAGCCTGCGAGAGATGAGCAGGACATTTGTGGGAGACAGAGACACTTGTGGGCCATCCTCACGTGGCCTATAGACAACAGACCCCTCAGCATTGAGCATCCTCAGATTCAGGTCAGAGTTGGAGATAAGGAAAATGGATGACACCATATAATAATATGCAATGGAACTTAGGAATTATGATAAAACATCACCAGGGATCCTTCAGAAATAACTGTAGGAAATTTTGCAGGAGGCTGGAGGTTCTGCAATAGCAGATGTGAAGAAGAGCCATCAAACAAAGGTTAAATTTAGTTTAACATTTATTTCATTTGAATAGAGTATGGCTAATCTAGGATTTCTTATGTGTTTCTTTGGTTTTAGAGATTTTTATAAGTAAGAAATGAGAAATTGTTTTCATGCTGCCATTTTTCGCTAGTGGAATGTTTTGCAATTATTTTTCTATATTATATAGAAAACAAAAATTCTAAAGTGGCATGAAATGTCATTTAAAATACCTAAAACCTTTCTTTCCATATGATTTTATCAATAAAAGATGTACACAACTATCAATACAATTTTCAACACTAAAAGAAACAAATCGGATTTATATGTGATGTTACTTATTTTGATATTTCTTATGTACGCTATTTGTGCTCTTCTAGAATCAGATGTATAAAGATAGTTTACCAACAGCTTCATTTGAGATAGGTATGTTCTAAGATGCATTACATCTTTATGTGGATGGGATACACGGTGCATGCTGCAACTGATATTTTAAATCACTACAAATATAGTGAAAGAGATATGAAGCTTTTCATATCCTATCTAGGAATATAAACACCTCTTTTCTAAATATACAATAACAACTGTCAGTAAGAGCTGATCATTATTTATGTAATAGAAAAGATGCATTTGGCTTTTGTGATACACACAGCTATTTTTCTCAATTATTCTTGCCATTTCACTCACCATACCAAGAACTACCTCAGAGATAAGAAACAATGGCCATTTTCTTCCAGGAACAAAGTGAGAATTATTTTGTTTCATGATGCGATTTTTCTTTCACAGTTCTGAAAGCCTTGCTGGTGTTGAGGAGTTATTTCTTAAAATCTTCTTCACACCAAAGACAGAGTAAAAAAGAGAGAGAAACCATCAATATAGTGCTATTTTCATATTTTAGTGGGGCACTGAAGAGAAGTTAAGATCAAAATGTTTAGGAACAGTTTTAAGATCATAATTGATGGAGTACCAGATAGAAGACTGAGTTTCTGGCTTAATTCACTATGATGGAAAAAGTGAACCCTATGAGGTAGGTGGGGAGTACAGATCTATTACAAAGCTTTGCTTTTTAGAGCAACCTTATGATAATTAAGAACAATTAGGAACCAAAGTATATTAAAAACCACTGCTTATGTGTTTATCCTGGGTCATGGGCTGGTGATCTTGTCATTGTGAAAAGAAATATAAGGAACTCTTTCTACAAAATCTCTAATTAACCCAGGGGACTTTCCACAGAATTTATAGCCTAACAAGGATTCTAAATGGATTTAAGACATAGGCAAATATAGCTGTTGCATTTTCATAAATAACTCTCAAGGGATACAATTGACATGAAATAAGGATATCACTTCTCCTTTCTAAATATCAGCACCACTTCCAAGATGTGGGGAGAATTTCAGTGGGATACAAGAAGATTCCTTGAGTGCAACTTGGAACATAAGCTCCATTATAGTAGGGAGTCTATTGGTCTTGTTCATCACTATATCTTTAGCAGCTGCCACAGTGTCTGGTCTATAATAGGAGCTCAATGAATATATTCAATACATGATTGAGCCTGTTCAGGAAACCATATATATTAGATGTATGATAACTATGAGTTGCTATGATGTATGTATTCCCTGACGCATGGGAGTGAGCCAAAAGAAAAGATTATCTGCAAGTGTTGGAGTAACTCTCTTCAGGGCCAATTAAAGAACTTCCTATGGGCTTCCCTGGTGATGCAGTGGTTAAGAATCCGCCTGCCCATGCAGAGGACACAGGTTTGAGCCCTGGTCCGGGAAGATCCCACATGCCAGAGCAACTAAGCCCATGAGCCACAACTACTGAGCCGGTGCTCTAGAGCCTGTGAGCCACAACTACTGAAGCCCACGCACCTAGAGCCCGTGCTCCACAACAAGAGAAGCCACCGCAATGAGAAGCCTGTGCACCGCAACGAAGAGTAGCCCCCACTCGCCACAACTAGAGAAAGCCTGTGCACAGCAACAAAGACCCAGTGCAGCCAAAAATAAATAAATGAAGTTATTAAAAAAAAAAAACCTTCCTATGATCTCATTTGAAAGGTTAAATTAATTACAGGAAAAGCTATCTACAGGTTAAATCTTTGAGCCTGTACCATGCCCTGTTGGTGTCCCACCCATATCCCCTTGAGCTTTCACCAGTATAGTCCCCTCTACTCTCCAGCTACCAGCATCTTTATCTCTTTGCCAGAGGGCTCATCTGGCTGACCATATCAGGGCTAGCTTCTTGGGGGTATGACCAATGCATCCTTACAGGTTCCTGTACTCAGAAGGGGGCCTCATGCTTGGGGTTTAATTCTCTGCTGTTGCTATATTGAAATTCTTAGTAAGTTTAACTGTGTTCTCTAAGTGAAGTCCAATGGGGCAGTAGAACATGTACAGGGGTTTGGAGGCTCCACTCATATGCACTCCCTCTTCTTGTTGCTTCCTGCCTCTCCCCTACCCTGACTCAGTGACTTCTGCCACCTTCTGCCTTTGGCCGAGGGTCTGGACACAAGTTGGGTGAAAGTCAGGGTCAGGCACGTGCATACAGCACATTCCACGTGCCCAGTTGTAGGATGGATTGGGGGAGGGACCAGGCAACTGTGAGCCTCTGCATTTGCCCTGTGAGTAGCCCTGTGCCAGAGCGATATATTAAATAACTAGCAAGCACACACACAAACTCACTCGTATACACACCTATGCATGCACACAGGTACCATGTGGGGGTAGGGGGCCTTTTCTTGGCTTTTTGAGCAAGCAGCTCCACATTCTCATTTTGCTCTGGACCACGCGAGTCCAACTGTTGATTCAGTGGAGCTCTCTCTGCCCACAGACATGGCAGACCAGCAATGCCAGAGAATGAATTTCTATCCCACTCTTTTCACACCAGCCTTAACTAATGGCTGACTGCTGGAATTGGTGGGAGAATTATGTGTTCTACAGTGGCTCCAGAGGTCTCCAGCAGGATTCACCTCCTTTATTATATGGTAACTTGCTTAATAAAGTGCTGTTATTGGCCACCTTCCCTTCTGTATTGTCCTTCCTCACTTCCTCACTGGTGCTTCCTAAGATCATCTTCCAAATATACCACTTGGATTTAAATCCTTGAACATGTTTCTGGAGAAACCCAAAATAAGAGATTCCCAAGCCAATATTTGAGACGTTTCTAATATCCTTGACTAATTGAAAAATAAATATCTCCAAAAGAGTGGGGTCCTTTCTCCCACAGATTTCTCTGTAATTCAGAGGCTTTGGGGTTTGTATTTTTATATACCTTTTACTACTCAGGATGCATAACCAAACTTAATCATTTCTCCTTTGTTTACTTTCTCCTTCTCTGGTTGGAATGCAAAGGGTTCAAGTTTCCTAAGCGTTCCTCCACATTCTATAATTCTATAAATCTCCTGTCTTCTTTCTGAAAGAAAAAGAAAAGTTGTTCTACACTTATTACCACAAGAGACAATAATTTTCTGTGGATTTCTGAATTCTGTTATGGTGGTGTTTGATTTTGTTAAATATGACCCTCATATGACAAAAATTACACAATATATTTCTGATCATTTGTTCTAGAAAACAAATATATTCAACTGAATCTGAAAATGTAATTTCAACATTACTTTCCAGATTTGGGGGAGAAATTGGAAATGGTGGAAAGGTGTAGTAGGTATGGAATTTTTTTTAAGACCAAAATATATTTTATATTTAACTTATTTCTGTTTTAAGTCTTTCCTTTAAATTTTTATTTTCATACCATGAAACTTGGTTATTATTATTATTCTGCATCTTCAGGCACTGCTGCTTTCTGCTGACACGAAAGCAAGAGAGTTTAGAGAAGGTGCTATCAGCATATTTGTCAAACTTCACATTTTGGGAATGCCTTAGAGAAAAAAATATGACACTGAAACTTAGTAGTTAATTTCCACCTGCACCCTCTTCCCTCCAATGACTCATGGATTCTTGGCTAAAACTAGCTGCAGTCATTGATTTTTTAAAAAGTTCCCCTCTTGCCATGTCTGGGACCTAACGGATGCAGAATGGATAAAACCAAACTAGGGCTGCTGAAGGAAATTCCAGATCATCTCCCAACATAAGTACCTTATGCATACCTCATCCTCTCTAGGAATAACACTGACTAACAAACCCCTTGACTTTGAGCTATCTACTCCACCTGTCTCCAGTGATTCTTCAGTTCTAACTATCCTCTATACCTAACCACTTCCTTTTCCCAATTCCTTGTCCTGGTGAAAAGTTCATTCATTCATTCAAGTGTTCATTCTTTTAACAAAAATTAATTGGTAACATACAGTGAGATTCAATGATCTGTAACTCAAGTACAGCTGTGGTCTGCGGAATGCCAGCATCACTATCACCTACGAGTTTGTTAGAAATGCAAATTCCTCGTCCCTACCATAGACCAATTGAGTCAGAATTCCTGCAACCAGGATCCATGCCGTAACTACCTGTCCAGGTGATTCCTATGCACCCACAGTTTGAGAAGTATTGGTCTTTTTCTGGATTGGGACCCAATAATTACAGTTCTAATAAGTTTTCAGGTGACATTGCTACCGCTAGTCCAGGGACCACATTTTCAGGAGCACTGATCTAGAAGTTCAAGTTATTATTCCTGCTACCTAACGAAAGCCTGAGTCTAAATTTCCTCAAATTATAGAGCTTTAACCTCTGCTTTGTCCAAACTAAATCCAATTTTACTGTGAATGTTTCAGTCCCAGCTTGCCAACTCATAGCTTTTTAAATTTGGTAGCAATTTGAGACAGCTGCCCCTGTACCCTGTTAATATTATTACTCTCATTATTTTTGTTTCACTTGCTTTATCTGAAAATCTCATGGTATGTTCAACTAGGCACAAACTTAAAATTAGATTCTCTGAGTTTAAACTATAGATTTACCATATTACCTGTCTAATTTTGAACGGTGACTTACAATTTCTGGAACCTATTTCTTTATCTGCACAATGGAGATGAAATGGATTGGAAGAGATTATGTAATTGAAAGAAGCTAGCAAAAGGTCTGGTATATACTAGGTGCTCAATAAATGTTATTTAAATTTTTATATCACAGTACTCTTCTCTAACACCAGGTAATGACATGAGATATGTTAAAAATCATTCAACTTTTCAATCTTATTTATGTCTTCAGAGTGCATTTAGTTTCACTTAAAAATTGATTCAACTTTATTGTCTGTATTTTATTCCTGGTGACCTCTAGGATGTGTAAAAATGCTGATTTTCCTTTGATTTTTAAAATTACCTAGAGTTTTAAAAGTAAAGCAGACTATAATAGAATGTTATGTGTATAATAGAATGTGGTAGTTCTAATGTTCAGTTTCCTATATTTCCTTATCATTTGATGTCAGATAAAAGTCATAGCTAAATGTACCCTAAAATTTCTCATTAGAAAAAAATAGCTTCAACATTGATGAAGTCTTTCATCCAAGCACCTGAAATCCCTTTATAGGCATTAGCTAATTAAGCTTTAAAACGCCTCCATCAGGAGAGTAAGAATTAGAACACATGGACTAGAACCACATAGGCTAGTTAAGAAATAGGGGCTCATACTAGATCTATTAGTAAACTGCAAAGATTACAGCACAGTCTGTTCACTTCCATCATTTTAATGACTGATGTGGAACTCCAACTTTAAAATGGTTTTTAAAATCCTATTTCCATAAAAGTAATGCATGCATATGCTTACAAAAATCAAGTAGGATTGAAAGGGTTATAAGGAATATCAACAATTTCTTTCTCCGTTATCTCCCCAACCCTATTCCCTAGAGGCAACCTCTCTTTAACTACTAGTTTTTGTATTTATAAATAGTATGTTTATATTGCTATTCTTGATTTACCAATGTTAGATACTATTTATGCCCTTCTGTGATAGATGAGGATTTACCTATCACAGCACAACCACCACCACCCCTCCTCCATTCCTCCCACTAGTTATGTCACTTTTAATTAAATAACCTAACCGTGTTGAGAGTATTTTGAGTATATATAAATGTTCACTGCAGAGTCAATTAATTGTACTATCAATCAAACAGTTGCACTATAGTTACATTTTCTGTCTTACTCACCTTTTAAGTTTTGTTCCGGGAATTCCTATTATTTTACTTTGTTCTTGCAGGTTCCTATAACCATTCTATTTTTTTTTTCTGATGTCCCATCATATCAGGTGTTTATCAAATGAGTTTCCCCTCTCTCTCCCATCTTGACCACAGCAAGTTTCCATCTCAACTCTCTGCTTCCTTTGGGGCTGCTGCTCTCTAAACCTGCTGCATCGCTATCCTGGGATGATCCTTGACTACTCTCCTGGGTTGCAGCCCCCGGATTTCATACCTTTCTATTTCCTAGTTTATTCCCTATATTGCTGGAGGCAAATTTTCTGAGTCTTTGCTGACTGAAAATATTTTTCTGCTACTTTCTACCCCACACTTGATAGATTCTTTATCTAGGTATAGAATTCTAGGTAGAAAATCATTTTCCATCAGAATTTTGAAGGGATTTATTTGTTGTCTTATAAAGAAAATAAATGACTTGCTATGAGTAAATGCAAAGGTAATCGATTAAATATACCAAGGTCTAGGTTGGTATATATATAAGCATATTTTATATTTATATATACACACACACACACACACACATATATATACACACACACACACACATATATATACACACACACACACATATATATATATACACACACACGCACATATATATATATGAACAAAAGAAAAATATAGATTACATGGTAACAGCATTTGGGTTTAAGGCAGGACTGGTTACATAATTTGAGGAGCCTAGTGCAAAATGAAATTGTGAGGCCCTTTGTTAATAAATTAAAAATTTCAAAGCAACAAAAGTAGAGCATTAAACCAAGCATGAGGGCCTTCTAAATGCAGAGTCCTGTACAGTTGCATAGGTAGCACACCTGTGAACCTGGCCCCAGTTTAAGATCTGGCTTTATAGATCATTTTCTTAATCTCCAATCCCTCAGTTAACTTCATGGAGCCTTGTAGTGCCATTTATAAAACAGGAATAATAATATCTGTCCTTCCAACCATCCAGGGTTGTGGGGAAGTTATGCATAACATGGTAAAAACAATGTGTGTGTAAGTACTATGTAAATCACAGCAGTGTAAAGAAGAGTAGGTATATGTGGAATATTTTCTTGTATCATTGATAAAAAGTGTTAGGTTGGTGTGTGCTTCACTGTGTCCTCATTTATGCATGGATAACTGATGTGCAGAAATTCGCAGCTTCAAATATATATTTTAGAGCCAACCCAACACTAGAGTTTTGTACCAGAGAAGCTACAACTCATTGTTGATTATCACATCATTATCTGAAACTCTAAAATAATGGACTTTTAGTTGAAACTTTCTACTAATTTCACCTTACAGATAGCACTTTAGAGTCAGCACTTAAATCTGTCTTAAGTTGTGACACATGGGTGGTAACTGAGAGTGTGATTATTATTCTGCCCTGTGATTTACCTGGTGTCCCTATTAAAACTATGGGCCTTTACCCAATTTCAAGCTATATTCATTGGTAAGTGCGCACAGATGCTTGTTTGGGTGTTTGAATCCTAGATTAGTTACTAATCAGCATCCACGGTTTTATCATAACCCAGCCACATCCATTCATTTACATATTGTCTGGGGCTGCCTTTACACTCCAACAGCCATTGAGTAGTTGCAACAGAGACCCTATGGCCTGCAAAGCCTAAAATATTTATTATATAGATCTGAAAAGTCTGTTGACCCCCCTTAGACCATCGGTCCTGACTTCTCAATGCATCACCACAACCCAGTGAAACCGTCCTAGCACCCTCACATTGTTGCCCCTCTATCTGGAATCAGATCACCCTGCAGTACTGAGCACTCCACTAGTCAAACTATCCTGTCTCCCCAGCTCCTAATCCCTCCCCCATCTCCTGATACCTGCTGCCTCTCTGGTGGCTCTGACCTCAGCTTCTTGTTAAACCACAACTGACACTTAACCTCTGACATAACATCTGCTCCTGACAATCAGAAAGAAGAGACCTGCAAATCCCATTCAGGTGCAACACCCCACCTCAGCAGCTAATCTAGTAAGAATTTTCAAGTGTTCTCTGGATCAATTTTGGAAAATTTGGTGCATTTCTTCACAGTGTATATTTTTTACTCCTATCCACTCTGGATATTAAACATCAACTTTATACCTAGCACTCTGCTGTCTAAGAGAGAAAGGGCTAGAAGATGGAGAGAAAGCTGATTTAGGGAAGAGGGAAGGGACAAAGGAGGGTGGATGAGAGAAAACAATCAAGAAAATGATCCAGTTTAGTGATAGACTGTAAGACACAGGGTGATTGACTGACTGACTAAATATATTAATAGATAAATAAATGGGGGATTAACGAGAGTGATTGCAAAAGACTTTGCTGAGAAGATAGGATCTGAGCTAGCTAGGCCTTAAAGGATGGTGTGGATTTGGAGAGTGCATATAAGGAGAGAGTAGAAAAAATAAATAGGTAGGTGAAATGAGTTCTGTGTCTGAACACCCGCCACCAGGGGTCACAAATTGTGGAGCTGACTCCCTTCCCCTCTCCCACCCTCTATCACCACTGACCCAGTCCCTGTAGCAATAAACTGCAAAAAGGTACTTCTAATGAGTAAACTAGAAAATGGTGACTCTCAGGCTGAACCAATTAGGCACTCTCCTCCAGCGAGGCAGGCAGGCCTGAAGGGCACAAACTTGGGCAGACAGGGATGACTTTGTCTCCATTTGCACCCTCAGGACCAGACACTATCACGCACACAGTACTACTTGACCAATAATACATTGCAGACCAGAAAAGGGTGGATCCCTAGCTGCATCTTTTGTTTAGACATACTTTGTTGGAATCTTCCAGTGTGTTAAAACGACTTAAATTAATATCTGACAATATACTCTGTTTGTGAGACCATGGCTAAACAGTTATTCTCATACATTGCTGGTGAGACAGCAAAAATCACACAATCCCCACAGAGAGGAATTTGACTAATTCTAGTGCAGTTACTTATGCATTTACCCTGACACAGCAATTCCAATTCTAGGCATCTGTTGTAAAGATATACTGGCAAAAATACAAAATGACTTGTGTCTAAGGCTATACTTTAAGAATATACTTTAGAATAGCAGTAAACTGGAAAAAACAAAACTTCTATTAATAGTAGAGTGGCTGAATAAACAAGGGTTGGCAAACATTTTCTATAAAAGGCCAAATAGTAAATAGTTTAGCTTTGTGGGCATATGGTCTCTATTGCAATACTCAACTCTGCCGTCACAGTACAAAAGCAGCTACAGAAGATAAACGAATGAGTGTGTCTATGTTTCAATAAAACTTTATTTGTGGACACTGAAATTTGACTTTTGTATAACTTTTGTGCCACAAAATATTATTCTTCTTTTGATTTTGTTTTCAGCCACTTAAAAACATGAAACTCATTCTAGGCTTGAAGTCCATACGAAAACAGATGGCAGGGACTTCACTGGTGGCACAGTGGTTAAGAATCTGTGTGCCAATGCAGGGGACAGGGGTTCCATCCCTGGTCCGGGAAGATCCCACATGCCGCAGAGCAACTAAGCCCGTGCGCCACAACTACTGAGCATGCGCTCTAGAGCCTGCGAGCCACAGCTACTGAGCCCGTGTGCTACAACTACTGAAGCCCGTGCACCTAGAGCCCATGCTCTCGGCAACAAGAGAAGCCACTGCAATGAGAAGCCCCCAAACTGCAATGAAGAGTAGCCCCTGCTCGCCACAACTAGAGAAAGCCCGCGCACAGCAACAAAGACCCAATGCAGCCAAAAAAATCGGAGAAAAATAACAGATGACAGGCTAGATTTGGCCCTCAGACTGTAGTTTGTCAATACCTGGAAAAACTATAGTATATAACAATGTTATCTAATATAGTTAGATAAAGAAATGAGGAAGATATCTATATACTGATATGGATCCAAACTGTGTTAAGTGAAAAAAACAAGGGGCAGACCAGTGTTTATAGTATGCTATTGTTTATGTAAGAAACTGAAAGAAATATGAGTACATATGTATAATGTTTATGTTTTCAAAAAGAAATGATGGAAGGATAAACCAAACACTAAGCAGTTACAAGGGGAGGGACCGAACAGGGTGATGTGAACAGAAATGGGAGCAAGACTCCTGTGAATATAACTTATATTGTTTCGACTTTGAAATATAGTTTCGACATAATTGACAAACAAAATGAAGTCACAAAGAAAAAATTGATTTAGTTATCCACATTTTTAAATGGAGATATTTTACAAAGAATCTACATTTCCTTTCTCTTGAAATATTGAAAGATTTGTCTGGCATCACTGAGTCAGCCTTCCCACATGGCAGCCCTCCAGAGGAAGCCACGTTTTAGCAACTTCCTTTTCAGTAAGACATATATTCTGTGTAGGTATTTAAGTTTGCAACTTCTGCCCCAGGAGGAGCAAATGAATTAATACTTGATGCTTAGTATGGTGCTAATAGAAAACCATTCACTATTTTGAGCACAAGCATGAAATGATAGAAGTAGTATTTCAGGGAGATTAACCTGTCGGTGTCATGTGTAATGATTAGGAGTGGGGAAGAGCCTCATTCCAGGCGACAAAGACAAGTTTCTGAAGGGACTGTCCACGAGGCCTGCCCCACTCTCAGACGTACTTAACGCTGCCCTGGGCATGGATCTCACGGGCCTGCGGCGTCAGATACGTCGCTACCATTCAGGTGAAGCTCGGCCTCAAATCCCGGACCCCGAGGGCCTGCTGAAGCCAGCCGCTTGACCACCTCCTCTGCAGGAGCCCCGGGCGAGCTTGGGAGGGGGCCACTCTGATGGGACCGGGGAGCCGGTGTGCCCGCCATCCAGGCCATGCTTGTTAGGACTTGTGGGTGGCCACGTGGCTCCAGGCCAGGCAATGCGCTGTGGCCAAGTTGGAGCATTGGAGTGACCACCCTCAGGCGCCCAGGTGGTCAGGAGGGGGCCCTCACCCATTCCTCACCTTTCCCCATCCTGCACCCAGTGCTTTGCGGAGATGAGAGCTGGGGTGGGAGGCAGGCTCGGGGTGGGGGACTGAGCCTGTGGCTGTGAAGTTGCCAGGGCATCGCGGCACCCTTGCCTTCTGAGGCCACGCCCACTGCGCCGAAACCACAGCTCTAACACTGGAGGTGCCTGGGAGTCGGGCGTCCCTCCTCAGAGCCAGAAAACCGTCACTGTGCAGGGAGCAGCCTCAGAAAACCTCCACAAGGTGCTTCAAGCCTGATGGCCGCCCACAGCTCCTCTGCCAGGCTCGGGGTCAGATCTTGAACTCAGGCCACGGGGTGTGGATGGAATTTTATTTTAATGAAAAGACCAGTGGTGTGTCTCTAGCAGGTGGCGCGAGAGCAACACTAAGGTGAGATAAAAACCAGCTTTGCTTAAAAAAAAAAAAAAAAAATTGCCCAAGCTCTCTAGGTATAGGTCCTGGACTTGAATCCATTTCTCCTATCCTGTACAGCATCCTTCCTCTCACAGCACGTTAACTTAGGTCAATTGATTCAGTTCTGTGCATCCTTGGCCTGTGTCAACAAAAAAGCAAATATGTTAAAATGGGATGATTTCTGTAGTCCCTTCCAGATCTAAGATTCTATCAGCCAGGGAACTGTGCTTCCATGTGTGGGAGTGGGTCTGGGGAAGAGGTAGTAGTATTTGGTTCCAATTCTCCCCACACCCCTTTCCTTTAACTGTAAAGCAAACAAGGAAGTAGAATACATTTGATCTGGCATGCCTATAGAAATTAGACTGTAGCTGGTCCCAAAAATGACTTCTAGGGTCACCTTGTATGTCACGGCAGACACTGGAAGGCTCTCACGATGTCTCATATTTTGCGAGTAGACTAGCCTACCACCTTTCACCTTACACCCAACTACTTCCTTAGGAGAAGGGTTTTTAGTTAACAAAATACATACACTGGCATAAATACCCAATCTTGAAGCTCTGCTTGTTTCCAGAGCATTCAAGCTGTTAGTAGCTGTTGGAGCCATAATTCCTACTTCATGTGAGTATAGTTTTAGATAACTCCCTTTGTACAAATTAAATAGCTTCTTTATGGGTGTCTTACTTCTCTCAATGGGGATAATTAGATCACATTTTCCTTTCAGCCTGGGAGAAAGATCCTGGAGAAGCTTTAGAAAAATTGGTAAGTCACTCTTTCTTTCGTATTTCCTCAACTCCATGGCTTATATTCCCCCTCATATAAGGAAGACTCCTTTTCAATATATTCTCCAATTTTGAGAAAGACAAACTGCCAGGAGCTGAACTGCTGTCCTGTGGCCAACAGGCAATTCCTGGCTTCTAACCTCTGGCTCTAACTTCTCTGTGTACCTCTTTGAATTGGGAAGATTAGTGACATAGTGGATCACTGTGGGCTCTCCTGCCTTATGAGAAGACCTTTGGGTACCTGTACTTTCCTCTTTATTCCCTGAGCCAATGACTACATAGAGCAGGAATTTTTAAGATCAAAGACATGCCTCAAACATCAAGTATTATAATCTTTGTAGAGTGTAACAGGAAATCCAGTATCCTAGGGACAAAATAAAATGGGAGGTACAGTCCTCGAATATCTAGAACTCATTTGTTAAACAGGATCCCAATAATGGTTAACGTATCTGAGGTAGTTTATTTTAAACCTAGGAGAGTAACTCAGAGTATGGTTTATACAATTAGAAATCACATTTGCAAAAATATTACTAATTCTACTTCCTCCACATGTTCAATATACATGTGCACACATGCATGCACTCTAAGAGAAAAAAAATCAAAACACTACTCCTTCAAATACACTTATTTTTTTTATATTTCAAGGTAATAACCACAGCTATCAGGACAGGCTACTTGGGAACCTCAGAAGCATCAATCAGTTTCATAGTTAGCATCACCACCTTTCTCTGGGGACCACTTTGTATGAGGTAGAATGTGCCCCTGTTCTCACCAGGGCAGACAAAGGGAGCTGAATAGAGAGGATGAGAGCGAGCCAGCATGTTCTCCATGGAAGAGCAGGGAGCGGAGAATTAGTCAGCACTCACTCTTCCACCTGCTTCCCAGATGCCTCTTAAGACTGTTTTTGCATTATGTGTCTTTTCCTTCTAAACTTGGACTGTTTGCATAGATCAGCAAAAAGATATCTCTAACCTTGCCACAAACACTGGATAATTAAGTTGGATTTTCAAGAACTCCTTGACACCACTTTCTCTGGACCAGATTTTTAGGTTTGGGATCTGAAACTTCTCTTTTTAATTTTTTTTTTTTTCCTAATCTTTTGGCCATACAGCGTGGCATGTGGGATCTTAGTTCCCCCACCAGATATTGACATTGGAAGCACAGAGGCTTAACCACTGGACCACCAGGGAAGTCCCTGAAACTTCGCTTTTTAAATTGCTCTTTTCCTCTTCTCTTTTTCCCTTCTCTCTCTACCATTTTTCTACCTCCCAATTTATAGAAGAGGGAAATATGTGAATAAATATGGAATATATTCACTAAAAGCATTATCTGTTCTTTGCTTTTATTCATTTGTTCATTTAACAAATATTCTTTGAATGCATCTATATATTAGCTAAGTGCTGGGTATGTATGTAGTAGTCAACCAAATAGACAAGGTCATAATGAAGCTTATACTCTTATAACATTAAATCAGATAAATATTTGCTATGTAAAGAAATAACCAGGGGTAACTAATTTAGGATGGAGGGTCAGAGAAGGCTTCTCTGAGGGAGTAACACATATGAACATCATATGAACAGTAACATAATATGAAACATGAAAAATATTTGATGATTCTAGATATTCTGGACAAAGTATTCTCCTAATTCTTATGATATTAAAAAATATCCCTGAGCATATCTACATATTTGCGAAATAAATGTCATGGAAAGTTGTGAATATTTATTTGTAAGTAGAGGTCTATTCATTTTTCTAGAATTTAAACCGGTTTTATCCAGCAAACTTGCATTTTTCTAGTATTATGAGAGAAGAGCCCAGATAAAAATAGTTCTTTATTTGATGTCAGTGGGGCTTACTAAATAGAGTAGTAAAGGTAAAAGCAGTGAACCAGATGTACTTAGATGTGTAAGGAAAGAATTTAAAATCTCAATATGAATGAGAGAGGGAATCTGCTTAATACTATAAACAGACTTAAACCCTTCTCTGATTACACCTTTGCAAGCAATTGCGATGGAAAGAACATACAAACATGAAGGAGGAGTTTTTCTAGACACTATCTTGGTTAAACTTTAGAACTTTGTTATAAATCCATGAAATACAGTCTGCCTCAAAGTAGGCCCACAATTGGACCCACCTTCAATGAAATTACTGAATTAACAAGATAACGCATTTATAACTTGCTTTCTCATTTATAAAATGGTGAATTAACATACCACCTGATTCTCAAAACAGATCTTTGAAGAAAGTATTATTATCCCCATTTTAAAGAAGCAACAGAAGTTAGGTGATATGCATATAGTGAATTAGTGAGTGGGGAAAATGAGCTTCAAAACTTGATTTTTCTGACACCAAAGCCTGTGGCCTTGGTGCTGACTCACACGGCTAAGCCTTATTGTAAATCAGAGAGTCTCTGACTCTGTCCCGAGAGGAGTGACAGACAGATTTCATACAGTAAAATGGCAGTTGGACAATCATACTTTCTGCCATGTCACTTCATGGAGAGCAAGGTGTCACAACCTCATCTCATCCTAGCTTTCTTCAGAGACCCATTAAAGGACCTCGCATTCAAAAGCAAAGGGACAGATATATCTTCACTGTTAACATGGTTCTGAGGCACTTGTGACTGGCGCCTGCAGAAGCAAACTTGGCTCAAATGAGATCCACACCTGAGACTCATAGATTCATTTCTGCCATGAGTGTCTTTTGGAAAGGAGGATGCAAAAGAAAGAGGACAGAGGTCTCTGAGCAGAGTGAGGACTTGCAAGCATGCTGAGAACTTTTCCTCCCAGAACAATATTTAGTGGAAAGTGTTCTTCACAAGCCTGATTTGCTCTTTAGAGACCTAAAATCCTAAAAAGAGGTAGGTGTGTCCCAATAATTTCAATATTTAAAGAAAACCAAGTTCCTGCCTTCAAGCAAGATGATAATAATTACAGTAAGAGTAATATAATAATAGTGATGTGGAAAATAGGACACTTTTACTTATTTTATCTCCACTCTGAAACAATTCAACTTTAGGCAACTTAAGCATCCTTGAATTATTTTTCATCCCAGAGTATTTACGTAGAATATAGCCAATTTCTAATTTTACGAGAAATGATTTTCTAAAATCACAATAGCTATGCTTGACTGACGTTGTTGGTTGACCAACCCTACAATCATTTCTAAAAATGATTCTTACAGAAGGCTAAAAGGCCCATCCCAAGAGTAGATATTATACATGACCCAGTCCTAGCCAAAGAAACATGAGGAAGGTCTCTTGGAAGGGTTTTGGGAGGAGTTTCAGTATACTGTTGAAGAGATGTTGTTCACTTCCAATTCTCTCTTCTTCTTGCCTTTAATTTGGCTGTAATGCCTGGAGCTGTTGCAGCCTTTTTGTGACTACAAGCATTGAGGTTATGAGGATGAAAAGGCAGAAATCTATGTAGACCATGGAAGAAAGACTGAAAGAACCTAGGCCTTAGATGTTGTTAATTAGCTGAACTAACATCAGCAATTGGCTACTTCAGCCTTTCCATTATATGAGAAAGTAAATCCCTCTTTGTTTGAGCTACTGTACCTGAGATTATCTGTAATGTGCAGCTGAAAGTATTCAACTGATAACACTGTGTAGCTTTGAGCTAGTTGCTTAAAGGGTTTGAACCTAAGTTTCTTTGTGTATAAAACATAAGAAGGTTGAACACTTTTAGATCTAAGAATTCTCTGATTCAAAAAGTTCATTGGCCCTATTGTATTCAGAAACAAATTTTTATAAAAAGATACTGTACCCATTTCTCGCTTTGTTTTCAATTTTATAAATAGCATTATCTTTGTAGTGCTATGGAGATATGAAACTGTACATATTTTAAACATATTTTGCTGTTGTTTAGTGTTTAAATGGTTATATCATTTTAATGCAAAGTGTTTCATGTTTTCATAATTCTTCACAAGTGTGGGTCCTAGTTGATGCAATGGGAATATTCCATTGGACTCATATGGAAGGCCAAAATGCATGATTTATACTTTCCCATACAGACACATAACTATTGGCCTATCACAGAAGAGTATCTATTTTAAGAGGACTAAGACTTAATTACAAAAGGCCTATCAATTAGGGTCTTACTCGGAGCCCAGCACAAGGAAAATACCTTTTCCAATGACAACTTCAAAGAAGTCTTTCTATTGTTGCTATTTAAAGATGACTGGGAGGTCACACTTGGTCTTTGAAAAGGAACAATCTCCCTAGGCAAAAGAGTGAAAGTAAGGGATTTTAAAAGCACTTTTGAAGTAGATTTGCAACAACACACTTGCAAGGAGTGAATGTTACCTTATTTTCAATAGGAGACTATATTATCATAACAAAAACTATTGTCTTCTCACACATAATTTTAAGAGTTTTAAATGATATGGGACTTCCCTGGTGGCTCAGTGGTTAAGAATCCGCCTGCCGATGCAGGGGACATGGGTTTGAGCCCTGGTCCGGGAAGATCCCACATGCCGCTGAGCAACTAAGCCCGTGCGCCACAACTACTGAAGCCCGCGTGTCTAGAGCCCATGCTCTGCAACAAGAGAAGCCACCGCAGTGAGAAGCCCGTGCACCGCAATGAAGAGTAGCCCCCGCTCACCACAACTAGAGAAAGCCTGTGCACAGCAACAAGGACCCACCACAGCCAAAATATTAATTAATTAATTTTTTAAAAAGAGTTTTAAATGATAGAAGGGTCTTAGCTCCATCTGAAGATTAAATTCCTGAGAAATTACATTTATTTTCAATCTTAAAAATTTGGATTTTAAAAAAACAATTCTAGTGAGCAGAATTTTTCAGAGTATAATATTTGGGCTGAAAAACTTAATGTGTTATTACTTTTGTGGGCTCAAATTTTTAACAGGTTAATATGTCAAAAATAGCTAATACACACAGTCTTTCTGCTCTTAACAGTTCAATAGTTACAAATCATCATGATTCAGGATATAGTTCTACTACTAATTTTGGCTTAAATGGTGGTAGAATAAAGATTCGGTTTAGTATACTACTCCTTTTTAAGTTCCTTTTAAAAATCTCTCAAAACAGATGCATATTATACTGGATTTAACATGAGTAATAAATAAGTAAAAAAGAGTTTACACTAAGCTGACAACTTGTTTAGAGTTTTTTATAGCTGGAGCTTAAAACAGTCAGAATCTCACAAAATTTCTGAGAACTGAAGAAAATCAAATAGAATGTGTGCAGCTTCTGTGTAAGCAAGTCCTTGTAAATTTGTTCTTGTCTCTGTTTGACAGATGATGGCAAATAGTAAAATGGTACTTATCCCTACTGGGGTGGCATTTCCAGGCAGCTTAATTACCCATTCTTTCTTTTTTTAAAAATATTTTATTTATTTATTTATTTATTTGCACTGGGTCTTAGTTGCAGCAGGCAGGCTCCTTAGTTGCAGCATGTGGGCTCCTTAGTTGCAGCATGCATGTGGGATCTAGTTCCCTGACCAGGGATGGAACCCAGGCCCCCTGCATTGGGAGCACAGAGTCTTATCCACTGCATCAGCAGGGAAATCCCCTAATTACCCATTCTTAGGGTATCCTCCAACTCACAGAGATCATCTCTTCCTATTGAAACAGGAGGGAAGGGGGCAGGGCACAACATTTAAAAGAATGACATAGCCTTTGAGGATCAGACATAAACTGGTTAGAATTGACTAGGCCCAAGATGGCGGAAGTTTCCAGTAGTCCTTGAGCCTCATTATATACTCAGTGTAATACATTAGCATCTAAATGACACACCCACCAGCGCCATGACAGTTCTGAGGCTGACCATAAAAGGACAAAAAGTAGGCAGTGGTCCAATTCCTGGAAATCCCTGCCCCTTCCCCAAAATAGCTGGAATAATCCTCCCACTCCTTAGCCTCTGAAATTACCCAGTCCATAAAAACTGTCTCTATAAGAATCTCTTTTACCTGGGCCCTTTCTATCTCTCTAACCCCTTATACCATTCTCCTATTCTGTATTAGTCAGTATATAGCCAGAAAAACAAAACCCAAGGATCATTATAGTGGTGAGATATTACCTGAAAATCAGGAAGCTGCTCTCTTCCCTGGTCTGGAGCCCACCAGTCTTCACTTCTCTTTGATACACTGGAGATATTAAACCTGTTTCTACTGTGGTTGGAACTAAACAGGCACTTGTCTTTCTGTAGATGCTGCTAAAACCTTTACTGACTACTAGGGCCCAGAGCCTACTACCACTTCTGTTGCTGCTACCAGAGGCTCCACCAGAAGCAGAAAAAATGGCTTCTTCATTTCTGCTACTCTAATTGTCCTACCAATGCTGCATGGTATCAGAAATTAACAGGAAATGTGCTGAAAAAGGAGTCTGCAAAATGTAGTTTTCTGGCTTCCAGCCCCTGTGATTTAGAGAACACAGAAGGTCAGGAATGGAGCCAAGAGCTACACACAAATAATTGGCACATGTGGGCTTTACACCGAACCCTTTCAAGACACACATACACATTCATATGGTTTTCATAAGGTTAATAGCAATTTATTTTCTGGGTCTCAGCTTAAATAACAGTTCACCAATCAAGCTCTTTTTCACGGCACATGTTGATTTGGGTCCCCTATTATATACTCTCAGGAACCTTGTACTTTTCCTCACATTAAGAAAATTGTCACCAAAAAATTGCATAATTTTTCATTTAATATCTATTAAACCAAACCAAAAAATCTCCTATTAAACCAAAAAATCCTTGGAAAAAAAGGACTTCTATGTCTTCTTTTTTGATACCTCTCCATTGCATGGAGTACAGATCATCTGAATAAATATTTACTGAATAACTGAAATATATCTTCTATCATAGCATTTGAAAGGGTAGTTCCTTCATTCATTGTCAATAATCACTCTAGGATAAAATATTTAATAGTTCTGAAAGATTATTTTATCATTAGGCAAAGGGTCAGTTTCTCAGGGATTTCTCTCATGTTGTTATACATACAGAGTTTGGCAGACATGACATTTTAGCTTCTCTAGGTGAGTTGAATAGAAGTATGAATGCCTAGATCTTTTTCAATAATGTAGTATATGTATCTTTTTAATGTAGTATATTTCACAGTAATTTAAGTACCATGGAGATAGTTATGGAATTAGGTTAAAAAAAGACAAATTAAGGAATTAAATAGATGGAATTTCTATGAAATGTACAAAAGACAGAGTAAAAAATAAACAAAGAAAATTATAAAGCAGAAGAAGGGAGGGAAGAAAAAACAAAAGAAAATTATAAAGATTCCCCCTCCAATCTTGAGGTTCTAGCCGTCTAGTTATAGAATCACATATGAAAACAACATCAAAACATTTATTTACCCAAATATTCACATACATTTTATACCAAAATAATATTTTCAAACACTGAATGGGAACAGCTTAGAATTAAAGTATTTGATCATGAAAGGGATAGAGCTGATTTTTCTTGACAAACTGGCTTGTAGCTTTCTAATTTAGTTCCACTCATTAGGTCAACACTTTTGTTTGGCGTTTTATTCCCATAACAGAAAGACTGTAGGGTACAAAAGGGCAGCAGAGTTATCAGCCGTCTGTTATCTTTAAAGCTGGATTCCTGTTTCTGAAACGGGATTTTAAGAATTCTAATACTCAAAGTGTTTGATCTTTTTCTAAGAGATGAGTCGTATTTACACTCTTCCATCCTCAGCTGCTTACAGTATAACAATCCATAGGTTCCATTTGTGGGGGCGGGAGGAGATGAGGTTACTGTCAACAAACTTTTAAATTATTGCTGTGGAGAGGAAAGGGTCACAAAACAAGTTAAACTGGAAGGTGACTGATACAATTCATCTAGGAGAGCTTCAGTTTTTTTTTCAGGGAAATAAGCAACGTTATCCGATGACAATGCCTAGGCTAAGGAAAGGGATGGAGGCCTGAGGATAAAGGAAAAACATTGGAGCAATCACTGTAAAGGTTTCAATAAGGATGATTATAAGACTGTTGAACAGCTTTGAGAACTCAAGGGGAAGTTTGATACCATGAAATTTCAGGAATTGTATCTCGTGCCCTGTTGAGATTTTATCAAGCAACTCCTGATCTCTTGAAATGGAGCAGGACCCTCTGGGGCCCTCCTGACTACAAATCCTTTCCCTTTCCCCCATTTCTTGTTTGTAGGAAATAGGCTGCATTCAGCCTCCTTGACCTTCCCTGAGCTCCAAAGAGCAGATTCAAACAGTTGCTTATCAGGGAAGGGAGGGAATGCATAAAGAAAGGAAGAGCAGTCAAGAAACAATAGTGCAGGAATGGGACAGGGTCCTGGTTCCTCCTCAAGGGATATACATAACATTTATCTTTGAGTTCTGCAGGAACTAAGGCCCCCACCGAGGTGGAGGACGGTAACTTCAGCCTGAGCACAAGATTCCTGGAACACCGCCCTGTTACCTCACCACCACCCAATCAGAAGGAAGTCTGCACACAGTGGAAGATAATGAAGACTGTGACCTCCTCCCCAAATGATTGTCCCTTCAAAAACTTTCACGGTCCAGCAGAATCTTCAGAGTTGGTTTTTGGACACAAGTCCACCTTCTCCCCAGGTTGCTAGGCTCCTCAATAAAGCAATCTTTCCTTTTCCAACCAACACTTGTCTCTTGAGTATTGGCTTTCGAGTGGTGAGCAGTACTTCGGTAACAGGATGGCAAGAATGCTGAGTGTTGTTAGTGAGGGCTAGCGAAGCAAACAAAGGCTGGTGAGTGCATTATTGAGAAATTTACCATGGAGTCCAGTCTGGATAGGAAGGCAGAAAAGCCAGAATGAGAGTAATGGATTTGGAGATAAGTGTTAGAAAACAAAACTTGGAAGATGAAGAGTCAATTCAATAATGATGGTAAACTGGTAGGAAAACAGTAAGCTAGTTTAGAAAAAGCTCTTCAGTGAGAAATTCCCACTGAGACCAGAGGTCCACAGGAGGTTGGAAAGTATTGATGTTGTCAAGGTCTTCAAGTAGTAGAATGGAAAAAGTGTACACAGAAATTCAAAAGAAGACAGGTTGTTAAATGATGTCTATAGCACAATGATCTAGAAGTAGATACACCCAGCCCTGTTCCAGGTAGCACAGGTTGAAGAAGTAGAAAAAAAAAGAGCTTTCTATAGAAGAGGATGCAAAGAATCTTAAACTTTGGAGAAAAAATTATGTTTTATTTAGTTCAAGAAGGTAGAAGTATTAAAAGTAAGGATATGCGGATGTTAGTTCATGATGGAACAGGGGTCCTAAAGAGTCTCATGAAGCAAACGAACAGACTGGTCAGGAATGGAGTGAGTCTAGGGTGGTGTTAGGGAAACTAGGTAAGGTGGTTAGAAGTAATGCTGAGTTTTATGTTAAGGTCTCTGAATGTTGGTCAAAAGAATTAAGGTAAGGTGATGGGGAATTGTATTAATAGAAGAAAACTCTTTTTCCTCTCTGCTCTACTCAAACCAATTTCTGACATCAAGTGTGGTGGTGGAGAAGGGGGGGGTTCCCAGACAAAACAATTCTCCAACCTTCCAGAGTAACTCCTACAATTCAATTATGACACTAACTACCTGGTGTTAGCATAGGTCCTAAAGATTAAGGACCCAGCCCCACAAGACAGCCCCCATTTCAGATGCTCATCACAAGTTCCAGGTTGTCAACTGTACTTCTGACCAATCAATCAGCTATAAATTGAGCATTTCCATGACCCTCTCCTGGGGTTCAATAATTTGCTAGAAGGGCTCTCAGAACTCAGAAGAAACACTTAATAGAATTTACTACTTTATTATTAAGGATACAACTCAGGAATAGCCAAATGGAAAAGTTGCATAGGGCAAGATCTGTGGGAAGGGGGACAGAACTTCCATGCTGTCTCTGAGTACATTACCCTCCCAGCACCTTCACATGGTCACCAACATGGAAGCTCTCAGAGTTTAGAGGGTTTATGTTTTTGTTTTTGTTTTTGTTTTCTTTCTGTGGTACGCGGGCCTCTCACTGTTGTGGTCTTTCCCATTGCGGAGCACAGGCTCCGGACGCGCAGGCTCAGCAGCCACGGCTCACAGGCCCAGCCGCTCCGCGGCATGTGGGATCTTCCCGGACCGGGGCACAAACCCGTGTCCCCTGCATCGGCAGGCAGACTCTCAACCACTGCGTCACCAGGGAAGCCTGAGTTTAGAGTTTTTAATAGAAGTTTCATTAAGTTTGTTACAGAGTCCAAGGTCGCTCTGCTTGCCGCACAACAGGCCAATAAATCAGGAGATAAGGTGTTGAGGCAAGGAATAGCGACTTTATTCAGAAAGGTAGTCGTCTGAGAAGATAGAGGACTAATGTCCTTGAGTACCATCTTATCGGGGCCTGGATGCCAGTTTCTTTTACAGAATAGAGATGGGGAGGAGGTGAGGAAGTAAAGTAAAACGGCCATATGTCTTACAAAACATCTCCTGGCTTGGCCAGCCTCAGGGAGGGGATGTGTTAATTTCTTCTTTCTTGCAGCCATTCACAGGTGGGCAGGGTCAGAATGTTTCCCTGTGAGCTAAAAAGGGCACTTTCGTTTAACATTTAGGCACAGGGGCAGTGTTCCCCGAGGGAGGCCATTATGTATGCTTATAGCTATAGACAGCACCCCTTTAGTGATTATAGTAACAAAAAGCAACGGAGAGCAAAGGTTAAAGTAAGAGAAACAGATCCAACATGGAGTCAGATTTTGTTCTTCCCTGTTACAAGTTGACATAATTGATTAAATCATTGGTCATTGATGACTAAGTCAGTCTCCAGCTTCTCTCCCCATCCTGGAGGTTGGGAGTGGGGTGGGACTGAAACTTCCCACCCTCTCATCACTGGGTTGGTTTCTCTGGCAACCAGTCCAAATCCCCCAGTCACCTCATTAGCATAAGCACACTAATGGTTGAAAGGGGCTTATTATAAATAACAAAAAGCACTCCTCAAGAGGGAAGAGATATGGGAACATATGTATATGTATAACTGATTCACTTTGTTATAAAGCAGAAACTAACACACCATTGTAAAGCAATTATACCCCAATAAAGGTGTTAAAAAAAAAAAAAAAGCACTCCTCTCACCCATGTCATTCAGGAAATTCCAAGCATTACAGGACCTCTGTGCCAGGAACTGGAGAGAAGAAGAACAAATGTGTATTTCTCATTATGTCACAATTAGTTTTCTACTATTGCTGTAACAAATTACCACAGACTCAATGGTTTACAACAACACAAATTCATTATCTTTCAGTTCTCTACATCAGGAGTAGAGCACAGGTCTGGCTAAAATCAAGGCATGAGCATTCCTTTCTGGAGGCTCTAGGGGAGAATCCATGTCTTTATCTTTTCCATCTTCCGAGCACTGCCAAATGCCTTGTCTTATTGTCCCTTTCCTCTATCTATAAAGCCAGTAACTTTGTATCTCTCTGACCATTTTTGCCCACTATGCAGCAAAGCCAATCTACTAACACCAGGTTGTGGTGAAGGAAAGTACAGGCTTTACTGCAGGGCACCAAGTAAGAAGAATGGGCAACTCATACAACTCAACTCTTTTCCCTCCCTTCCATTCAATAATTATTTATTGATTAATGATAATAGAAAAGAAATGGTACTGGATGTTTCAGCAACCTGAGACACATCCATAAGAATCAAAGGAATAATATAAAGTGGAAGTAAATTATAAAATTTGCCCAATAATTTAAAAAAAAGTCAGTTATGTTATGTCAACCTTTGCCATTTGATCTTCGCCCACCCATTTTCTTCTCCATTTCCTGTCTTCTTTTAATATCCCTCTGCTTCTACCCATATTTTCATTACTTTTTTTGAGTGTTTCTCTTTCCATCCCTTTTCATCCTCTTACTCATGTGTCTTTTGCCTCCTGTTTCCCTCGGTTTCCTATGTTACTATCTTTTAGCACACATTCACACCACTGGGGGAAGAAACTATTTTGTTCTAAAATACTAAAATTCCCCTGAATTCATTGTCTCCTTTCCATCCACTTTATCACTGCTCAAGTTCACACTTTCATTCTCTCTTCTCCCTACAACTTCCTTACTAAATTTCTGCTTCTAACTCTCCTAAATCCCCTGACAACCCATCCATCCTCACCTTTACACTGTTCTATGACTTTTCTAGCAAACCTAACCTTGTCATTCCCCTACTCGAAGTTCTTCAAGTGTTCACATGACATACCAGATAAAATCCAAACTTCTTTACAAGGTTTAAAAAAATTCCTTCCTACCTACCTAACTTCATTTTTACCTTTTCCCCTAACTTCCCTTTGCATGTTACCCTCTGGCAGCACAGAAATACTTGTGGTTTCATCATTCTCTGTCATGCCTCTGTAACCTTCCATCTGTCACTCTTTTTTTTTTTTTTTTTGCGGTACACGGGCCTCTCACTGTTGTGGCCTCTCCCGTTTGCGGAGCACAGGCTCGGGACGCGCAGGCTCAGCGGCCACGGCTCACGGGCCCAGCTGCTCCGCGGCACGCGGGATCCTCCCAGACCGGGGCACGAACCCGAGTCCCCCGCATCGGCAGGCGGACTCCCAACCACTGCGCCACCAGGGAAGCCCCCATCTGTCATTCTTATATCCCCTCAGCTGCTTTCATGCCATCCATATGGCAAACTCCTAGTTATTCTTTAAAACTGTTCAAATACTACTCAGCCATTTAGAAAGAATGAAATCTTGCCATTTGTGACAAAATGGAGGGACCTTGAGGGTATTACATTATGTGAAATAAATCAGATGGAGAAAGACAAATACCAAATGATTTCACTCATACATGGAATCTAAAAAAAAAATGCATGGTGGTGGATGGTAATTAGATCTTTGGTGGTGATCAATTTATTGTGTATACAGATGTCAAATTATAATGTGGTACACCTGAAACTTATATAATGTTATACACCAATTTTACCTCAATTAAAACAAAAACAAGGCGGGGGGGCTTCCCTGGTGGCGCAGTGGTTAAGAATCTGCCTGCCAATGCAGGAGACACAGGTTCAAGCCCTCGTCCGGGAAAATCCCACATGCCGCGGAACAACTAAGCCCATGCGCCACAACTACTGAGCCTGAGCTCTAGAGCCTGCGAGCCACAACTACTGAAGCCCGCGTGCCTAGAGCTGGTGCTCTGCAGCAAGAGAAGCCACCACAGTGAGAAGCCCACACACCACAATGAAGAGTAGCTCCCGCTCTCCACAACTAGAGGAAGCCTGCGCACAGCAACAAAGACCCAACACAGACAAAAAAATAAATGACTGTTCAAGTGTTACCTTTGCTGTTAGGGTTTCTCAGTCTCTTTTAGGCAGACCTGAGACTCATCTTCTGCTCTTTGCTATATTGTACATCCCTCCACTGTTTGCAAGAATACTATTATTGGTATTTGGGGTCAGGACTTGAGTTTTTCCATTCCCAACACCTTACGTAAACTTCAGCACATAAGAGCTCAATCATCTTTGCTCGATTGCCCTACCCTTTTATTTAACCTACCTGAATATCAGTGCCTAAAACTGTATTCTTTGGAACTCTAGTGCCCCTACAAAGAGTTGTATATTATAAATAGAGTTAGCCTTTAGATAGCTATGTGATGTATGTTTTCATTGTAGGTTTAAGAGAGAAGTTCAATTCTTCTTTTCCCAAGTAATCCTCTTTTTTTTTTTTTCTTTCCGGTACGCGGGCCTCTCACTGTTGTGGCCTCTCCCATTGCGGAGCACAGGCTCCGGACGGGCAGGCTCAGCGGCCATGACTCACGGGCCCAGCCACTCCGTGGCATGTGGGATCTTCCCGGACCAGGGCACGAACCCGTGTCCCCTGCATCGGCAGGCGGACTCTCAACCACTGCGCCACCAGGGAAGTCCCCAAGTAATCCTCTTATCTTTTAGTTTCATGATGATTCTCAAGGGCAATCAAGGTCTGTAAAATAAATCTAAACAACCTAATATTTCAAATTTCTATTTGCCTTTACCATGATCTAGATCAGGAACATCAACCAAAAAACACCCAAATCATACGCATATATGACTAACACACCAGCCTAATTACCTCCAAATTTACTTCTTTCAAACCCGCCTCTGCTTAACTTGGATTATTGTCAATGAAATAGAACAAATTTTGCTCATTTGCCTTATTGCTTTTATTTCTATTAATTGACAGACTGATGTGGGCTCTGTGATTTTAAACAGTTTGACTTACAGAAAAATAACTGTTATAAGGGAAAGTTTTGGGAAATAGTCACCGAAAAATACAGCATCAATCAAAGTTCAATCAGGAAAACAGAAACTATATTATGTCACCTAGGGAACTTAATAATAGGGCATTGTTACACAGGGCATGAAGGGGAGGCTCCATGCCAAAAAGGGGAACACTGAGGTGATTCAGAGATATGTAACGTAGGAAGCCGTTACCACCTTAAGGCTAGGGAAACAAAGGGAAAATTTTTGGTTATTAGAACTAAGAAACTCAGAGGACAGATCTCGCTGGCTAGGGCATGGGTCTTTGAGAAGTAGGCATAGCCTAGCTGGTGCTGGTGACTCTGATGTGTTGTGATGAGTCTGGTTCTTACAATGTAAAAGCGGGAGGCTGGAGCCAACTGCTGATGACAGGAAGAAGGGCTATTGCTACTGAGGTGATGCTGATAGCAGGAAGCAAACAGGATGGAACAAATGTCTTCTCCCCAACCCCTACCTACCACCCTCCCTCTAATGACTTCTGTTGATCGAACCTATCAATAACTGGCAAAGAAGACATATGTTTGCACAGCCCCAGCCCCAGTAATAAGAGTGAATATGGAGTGGAGAGATGATAGCTTAATAAGTAGCACTAAGAGCAATTAAATCAAGAGTGTTAAGCCATGGTCAGTTAGAGTAACCATCTCGCAGCTTGAAAAATTCAACATGATCATATACTCAAGACCTTAAAAAATTAATATTCTTCTGTTGAGTCTGTCTTCCATTAGATATGCACTGGAGTATGCTATGTCACTACAGTTATCATTTAATCATCCAATCTGGGAGCTATATGGCAGATACGGTTCTAGGTGTTTGGGTTTCAACAGTGAAAAAGTAAATAGGTCCCTGCCCATCTTTGGGGAACTTTCCTTCTAGTGAAGGGAAAACAGACAATATATAAAGATATAATGTGTCACATGGTGAGTGCAATGGAGATAATAAAGCAAGTTGTGTGTGTGGGAAATAGGGATTGGAGATGGGGACAGCTCTTTCATATGGGGTAGTCATAGATGATCTCAATGATAGAATGCAATTTGAGCAAAGACCCAAAGGAAATAAGACGGAGAAAGCAGTATGAATATATGGGGGAAGATCTCTTCAGTAGGAAATAGCTGTATTTGATTAAAGTGGGTGGACTTTTTTGTGGGTTTACAGTTTGTTTTTAACTATTTGCATAGTTCTGCTATAAAAGACTGTGATTCTAGCTGGGTAACATCAACTTACTGTCAAATATAGTGCCAATTCAAACATTCCACAAAGCATTGCTCATCTCTTCCACTGAGGGAAAAGCTATACTTCTTCACGTAGCAGGTTATAAAAAAAATTGCTGATGGTAAAAGGACTAGCTGAAGTACATACATAATAGTCCACCTCTACTAAAAAATACTTCTTTTAGAGTCAGCTATGAAATTCTAGTAGCCTCAAACCTTTAATTTGGATTATTTGAGTAAATGTAAAATGCCCAAAACTGTACATAATTATGTCTTTTTTGAGATGTCGACCTTCATTTTTTAGTTGAGCTAATGAAACTCAATAATTGGCCAACAGTCTTTAAGGCATAAAGTGGGACGGACACCATCAGTACTTTTAACCCAAAACAATGAAATCACTGTTGGCATTAGGATTATGTTGCTTTTTGTTCAGATAATTTTTTTTTCTTGGAAAATACGTGCATACTTTGGGTTCAATGGTGCCAGAAATATTAATGTTAGCTATGATTAAGTTTCCTTCAACCAATTTGTCACTCAAACAATAAAGGTGAACTTATCTGTAAGTCAGATGCCTGAAAATGGTATAACCCAGTTATACTCTCATGTTAAAGCCTTTTAAAAAAACAACAATAATTCTGGCCCTTGAAGAAAGTGAGTTGTACCACATAATATAAAATCTTTTTCTGTAGCTAGTAATAATTTCCTACAGGAAAGCTTGAAGTGGGTATGTCTTCATTTGAGGAGAATGTAATTTGAGACTGGACACTTAGAAAGTAGAAGTTTGAGTTAACTCAGTCAACTTGTTTTTAACTTTTTAAAAGGAATCTTGAGAGGTCAGTGGTGTCTACTGGAAGGCAAGAACTTGGTTCTGGCGGCGAGACCACCACACATGGCTTGTAGTGTTTGCACTTAACTTCTGTACCTAGGTTCCTCTGGCTGTCAAGTAGGGATAATAGTAATTTCCTGCTTTGACTTCTCTGGCTGAAGATGATACATTAACACAAATTATTATTATTAAAACATAATGCATGCATGCATGTAAAACACCAGTGTGGTGTTCTTTTCATGCTCATATAACATGTATAAATACTGCTCTTCCATGCACTCTTCACTTTAGGTCAGAGGAGAATAGCATGCCACTAATCCAATTCTCAAAATATGGAGGAAATATATTCTTTAAAGCTCCATATCATCCTTTTGAGAAGCACTAAACCTGCTAATCCCTCATGGTCTCTGTAGCAATTGCATTATGGCCCCCATATTAAGCCTTTGGCACCTTTTCAAATGTTGGCTAAATTACTTTTTTCCTGGAGACTAGAACCATCAGGGAAAGGCTACGGTAATGAAATTTGCTAGGGACATTAAAATTTTGGTTGTTTAACATTTAACTGAGTATCAACAACGTGTTAAAGTGCTATCTAAACAGATAATTAGCTACTCGCTGCGCAGTGGGCTCTGTCTAAATTTAACTGTGAAATTAGGTTTAGGGAATGCGAAAATAGGAAAAGAAATTTTCTCAAGGGAAACGGTGGTGTCAGCACAGCTGAGGAATGTCACAATAGCTACATTTCGTCAATTATGATCGTCATCAGGGCATCTCTAGGAGCAACGCAGGACAAGGTTTCTTCTTAAGTGCATCCTGAAACTAGGTGATGGAAAGGAGTGGTTGCAGGAGACAGGCTTACAGGGGACGACAGAGGCAACAGGCATAGACTGCGAGAGAGAAAAAAAAGGGGTGGAGGAAAAGAGGTATTTTAACCCAGCGCTGGAAGAGAGGTTGGCAGGCGGAAATTAAGAAAGAAAAAAGAGCGGCGGGTAGGGGGTAGAACTGTGTGTAGCCTTGGAGATGAGTAAAACATTGTAAGTCAGTGGATGGAGGTCGGGGAGACCCTAGTGACTGAAGGGGGAGGACAGCGTGATCTTGGCGGCAGACAAGCATTAGTTTAGCTGCGACAGGCGGCTAAATCCTTGTTTGACTTTCTTCCTATTGGAGCACATTTGTGGCTCTCTGGAGGCGACGGCAGGACCAACATAAAATTAATGGTGTCAGGACTGAGAACCTGTGTCCTCTGCCTCCAGCCCCCCTCAGGACAGTCGAAACTGTCCACCACCCCCGCAGAACCGCCGATGGCTGTTCTGGTGGTTAAGCCACCAGGGCTGTGCGTGGCGGGCAAATAAAGAGGTCAAGGCGAGCAGCTGCCGGGGTGAAGGAGGGTCGTGGTGGTTCACGGACGCTCCTCTCACGGGCACGTGTTTAGCACTTCCCGAGGTCGCTTTCCCGCGATCAGTTCATAGGAAAACAGGCAGTGAAAATAAAATTACACGTGCGAACATGCAAATGAAACAAAACCAAAGGAAAACACCACGGCACTACAGGCACTCCGACCGGGGAAATCCAGGCCTCCTGTTGCCAGTCGCCGGGGGAGGATAGCGGACAGCCTGGCGGTCAAAGAAGCGAGAGAGAGAAAAGCAAACCTTCTGGGGCCCCTCTCCTTTCCCGGCTCCGTTGACCCTTTCACCAAACTGCCCACCCAGAGAAAAGGGCAAGAAAAACGGCTGTGCAAACGTGCCTCGGCAGACTGGGGAGGAAGTGGGGCTGGGAAGAAAGGAGGGATTCGGAGAGCTCAGCTGTCCCGGGAAGCAGGAAGGAGGAGAAAGTCTCTCCTTTCAGCCCTCGGCGAGGAGGGAGATGACTAGTCCGGCACACTATGTCCAGCTTCCCAGACAGGAACCTTTCGCATGGGCAACGGAAAGACAGCCCCATCGTGCCTTCCCCTCCCCCGCCTCTCGTCCGGTCCCCGCCAGAGGGAGAACGCCGCTCGGGGCAGCCTAGCTGCGAGCTGGACTGTCCCACCGCCCTCCGCCTCGGTCTGAGCAGGGGCCGCTGTGGACCAGCAAGGGGCGGAGTGGGCGAGACCATTGGAAACGCTGGGAAGGGGGACGAAGCAGGAACGCGAGGGGCGGGGCCTACTAACCTATTCCAGATTTTCCTGTCCTCTTTAAAGCCCTGCTTTCGGAGAAACCCCGTTATCAAAGAGGAGAAAAGAGATTTTGGGTTTTTTTGAAAGGGGAGGGGCGTGTGTAGGAGGGCGGGGTGGGAGGAGTCGGGCTTTCACTCCCGGATCAGACGTGAGCGCGAGTTGCGCGGGCGAGTCCCTGCGCTCTGAGGGTCGGCTTCCTCTCCCCCTCCCGTGCGGGCGGGGTGGTGCGTTCCGAGTTCCCAGGAGTTCGAGGCGGGCGGGTGCCGGTGGGGGGAGGGGAGTGGCGGTGGTGGTGCCGGCGGCGGCGGCGGGCGGCTCCCGCCTCAGCCTCTGCAGTGGCGTCGGCGACGGCGGAGTTGAAGCAGCCGCGAGTGTTCGGCAGAGTGTCAGCCGGCGGTGACGGCTCAAGAACTGGGAGTTAGGGACGCGCGCATCGGACCTTCCGCCGCCGCCGCCCACAGCCTGAGGCGCCGGGGCCCGGGGAGCCGGGGGGCCGGAGAGCGAGCTGGCCGGGGGGAGGGTGGGGGATGGCGCGGACCCTGGGGCCGGCTCCGCTGTGTCCCGGAGGCGGCAAAGCACAACTTTCCTCCGCTTCTCCCCCCGGGGCCGGGCTCCTGCTGCCGCCCCCGACGCCACCGCCGCTGCTGCTGCTGCTCTTCCCGTTGCTGCTCTTCTCCCGGCTCTGTGGTAGGTGAACCTCGGCGGCCGGTGCGGGCTGAGGGAGGCGCGACCGAGGGTCCCGGGGCCGCGGCCGGGCCAGCGTGGGCCGCTCTCCCGGCGGGAAGCGGTTGTGTTCGGCGGTTGGCTGCGCGAGCGGGTGCCGCGGACTTTGGCTGGAAACTTTTCGCCGTGCCTGGGGCGAGGCTGGGGAAGGGCCGGGGCCGGCGACTGCGGCGCCGGCCGCCCGCTCTCCTCGCTCGCGGCCGCGCCGCTCCCCACGCTGCGGGCTGGGGTTCGGCAACAGCGCTTTCCGCCCGGACGCCGAGTGCTTCGTGCGCGTGGCTCCTCCGTGTTTGCTCGGGGACCGTTACTTCCTCGCCTATTCGCGGAGGAAGCCGAGAGCGCGGACTTATGTGCTGGGGCTAAGGTGACGAGATGCACGTTTGCCGCCTCCTTTTTTCCCGGGTGAAACTTGAGCTGTGAGCCAGGATACCTTTAGGGACCAGAGCTCGACGGAATGAAACCTTCGGGTTCCCACACCTCATCGCCTTCCACCCTGGAGAAGCACCATGTTAGCCCACCCTGCAGCATCCCCTACAGTTTTCTTCGGTCCTCCGGCCACTTTCTGCCCTGGCAGCCTCTGGATCGCTTTGCATTGAGCCCGTCGCTGCCTTCCAGTTTGTGGGACGTCTGTCTCACTGTGTTTATTTTAGCAAACGCTATTTGTCCTCAGGACTTCGATGTATGTGTAAAATACCTGATTGCCTTGACCGTGCCCCAGCTGTTCCGATCAAAACAAGCCCCACGCCTCTTCCCTTTCTTCCCACGTTGTCTTATAGTTTTGTCATATTTGGGAGGTAGTCTCTTTGTAAGTTCACTTCCTAGGTATCAGAGACTAGAAGCCTACTTGTTAAGAATAGCTTTAAAAAACAGAAAAAGAAAGATCTCCGTTTCATGCAAGAGAGGTGGACTTAAGTGATCCTTAATGGAAGGCGGCGATGTGGGAAAGTAAGGCCACCGGTCTTTGGGGACTGGCTCTGTCTTTTGGTAATACCGGAACACTGCAGGACGTTATTCATTCGATGACTCTTACTTGGTGAGCAAAGTGCAGAAGGAAAACTTAGGCTTGCTCAAAGCGTGTTTTACCTGAGACATTTTTACTGGTACATAAGTCTGCGTTGGATATCAGTGTTTAATGAAATCTTAAATGAAACCAGGAGTTTTACCAGTATTTACTACAAGGAGAGATGTGTGCGGATTTATTGGATGGTGTGATTTAGAAGAAAGAGAATCCTGTACCCCTGTACCGTGTAGGTGTGTCAGGCTAGCTGGTTATGAGGGAGGCAAAATTTTCAAAAGATTGAGTGCCTCTTATAGGCTGAGAATTTCCACTACCAAATCACCGTCACGTTTCAAGCACTG
Organism: Leucopleurus acutus; assembly: GCF_964270905.1. Taxonomy (NCBI): domain Eukaryota; kingdom Metazoa; phylum Chordata; class Mammalia; order Artiodactyla; family Delphinidae; genus Leucopleurus; species Leucopleurus acutus. The sequence continues at coordinate 57,884,628 of NC_139147.1, forward strand.
TAATGACACGTTCTGATTTACAGAGTATAGCATGATAGATGGCATGTTAGCTAATCTACATTGTTTCTGTAGTCCCTCTCCCCAGATGTTTGGTTCCACTACATAAGTCTTAATGCTGTTACCGCTTTAGATTGATGCGAGATTCTAGATTGAATTTGTGTACGTTCTTTTCCATTCAGGAGGGTTGTGGATTACAGTTAGGTGGGAGGAAGGTGGGAGTGGATGTTAACAGTTTACTGTTCTGACTTAGATTGTGTTAAGGACTGAGAGAATATTTGTATCTCCAGTAAAGTTTTATCTAGCTAGGCAAAGCCCCGTAGAAGACTGAAGCAAGGTAATATGTACAGTTAATACAAGGAAATTGAACCCGGGTAATAATTTCATAGTGAATGTGCAAGTGAAATGTTGATTACTTTTTGAAGGAACACATTGGTTTTCACATGGAAGAAGAAAAGACTTAAAAAAAATCTCTTCAATAATATGCTGTTGGAGGGATTTGATATTTTAGAGTCCTAAAAATTCAAGTAGTATAGGCAAATGGACTGTGATTTAGAGAGGTGTAAATTAAAGTTTTTAGAGTCAACTCAGCTTGTAGTTGTAGAGACAGACACTAGTTTTGTGTCACTGTGCACTGCTCATTTAAAGAGCTTCCTTTTTTTGGGCTTATAGTGTTATAACACCCTAATTTGTGAACCCTTATGACAAGTTTTTAATATCAACCTGTATTTTAGAATTCAGTCTTTGAATATGGCACAGTTGTCCTGATTTATGGATACTTAGTAAGTATGGAAACGGAATTTTCTTGTAACCTGTTCGTTGGTCTGATATTCATAGTACTACTTAACAAGGTTTGGCACGTACTGATGTTTGAGTTGTTTATTTATTTATTTATTAAAATTTTATTGAGGTATAGTTGATTTACAATGTTGTGGGAGTTGTTAGTCTTAGAGTTGAGAAGATTTTTAGGTTTTAAAGAGATGACTATATGATTTGTTAATCAGAATGCTTTACTTTTTTTTTTTACCACATACAGATTTATTATTATTATTTTTTTGCTGCTGATATTTTTGATATTATGCTTACATTTAGCATGGCCTTAACTATGCTACACTTCTGCAATATCATCTATTAGCACAAGATAATTTTTATGTCATGTTAATTTTACTGCTGTAAAAACCCTCGCAGTCAAACTGGTAGACATGATATTCTGTAAGCTATAAAAAATCAGATTTGCTGTTTTGAGGGTGTACATTATCTGTCTTATTTGAAGAACTGAAATTTTAAAATGAGAATTTTACAGGTTAACCAACTGTCAGGGTTGGTTGGATTTTTGGGTTTTTTTTGTGTTTTTTTTTTTTAAAGCCTAAGAAAGTCCTAGGTGTAAAGGTCAAGAGAACTAGATTTTTCAACACTATCTGACTTGATATAAACCTCATTTATTTAATTATGGAAGTCCATATTTCTTTATAATGGCAATAATCAGTTCATAGGTGATCAGATTTATCTTACTTTCCCTTCCAACATTTTTTCTTGAGGAGTAGAGAATATTAGGATACGGTATTGATGAAAGAGAAGGTAGACTATTTGACCTAAGTTCCAACTTTTTCCATTTTCAACAGGGTTATATCTTAAATGGATATTTAGAAGGTGATGGAAAAAAGATCTAATATGATGATTGAACAGCACTTTCAGAACTCCCTATGTTCATGGCGCTTGATAGGAACTTGAGGACATAAAACATGAATGAGGCAGAGTTCTGGCTTCAGGGAGCTTACAGCAGTATGATAGACATAACGTAAACAGATGGATAGGACAGCTCAGTATTTATGATAGAGATCTGCATGAGGTGTACTGTGGGTTACCCAGAAGAAGGATACCTAACCCATTAGGTAGAGATGTTAGTGTAAACTGAGAAAAAAAATTGCTTAAAAAAATTCAGTTGAGTTAGATTTTCTTATTGAGATTAGACATTGTGGTAGGTGGAATAAGTTTGCTCTCTCTCTGCAGTTTATGATTTAGATGCTAAATAAACAGTTTTATTCTGAAAAATGACTGCCACTTACTAGCTGTGTGAATTGTTGGCAAGTTATTTAACCTCAGTAAACTTAAGGTTTCTCGTCTTTTCAAAAAAAGGTTAATATCAGTTTGCCTATAGAGTTCTTGTCCTCTTGCCTGTAGAGGATTAAATGAAAGAATAAAATAAAACACTTAGAATGCATGGAATGTACATTCAAATTTTAGCATTTATTTTATTGCACATTATAAACCAACCAACCTAATATTTGTCATTCTTAAATTCTACGCTGATGACTTGAATAATTGAGTTTTCAAGTTGATTGACTTGCCGTATTTGTACTTTATGTCTTTCAGTGTATAGCCTAGTCAGTGCTTTTTAAATATTTGTTAAATTTACCTCGGGTAAATAATCAGATGACCAACTTTCAGAATGTTAGGATATAGTGAAATTAATTCAATGGTGTAGTTGTATGGAACCTAGTTGAATCGTCCCTTAATGATGTAGAATGCATTTTAGGACTGGGCAGTTCTATACGATCACCCAGAATGTTAGTGGTTATATTGAAAAATGTGGAGTTGAAGAGGGAGTCATGATTTCACTTCTACCCTATGAAGTTACTGGTAGTTTCTGGTTGGAGCCTGTAATACATATTGCCCATATGAATCTTTCTGCATTCAAAACAGATATAATTGGAAAGTGAACCAAATTTAAAAGGACGCAAAAAAGACCAAATTTTCCTTTTTGCATTTAGCTACAGAATCAGAAATAGGAATTGGAAAAAGCTGGGCAATTACATATTTGTGGGTGTGTGTGTATTTACCGTTTTACCTTGTTTAGTCACGCTTATATATATATATATATATATATATATATATTTACTGATTTCAGCAACTGATGCACATTTTGCATCTGTATAGTTAAGGAATAGAACTTACGGCTTCTTGCCTATTTGAAAATTGTTGAAGAGAAGCTGGCTGTGATACCCTTGTTAAAAAATAGTATTTTGGCATTCTGTAATTTACCCCTTAAAAAATTAGTGAGTTAATAATATATTGCTATAGCATATTCTGTAATCTATTAAAGTCCTCATAAAATTGACAGTACTGGCTGTATGGTTTGTGAAAGATGTGGCATTTGATTAATAATGGCTATTGTGTAAATGTCGGATAAAATCAAATAACCTTTAAGTAAGTAATGGAATTATTTTGTGTACCAGGAACTCAGATCTAAAAATCTAAGCACCATTAATGTCATACTTTTGATTACCTTTTATATTTTTATCTAAAATTGTCTTGCACCCATATGCTTTCCTAAACTTATGATTTTTCTGTAAGGCTCTGACATAGTTTAATTATTTACATAAATAAAGTTGTGTATTTAAAATTTAAAATTTTAGTGAGGGCTGCCCCCTATAAGTCTAGATACAGCCATATTGCAGGTACTATAGTTGTTTTGGAAAGGATATTGTATTGCATACTTATATTATGACTTTTACATGTTCTCTTTAATATAACATCCAAGGAGGTTATTTTTCATGTAACGCTATTAATTGCCCAACATTCATTCTGCTAATTAAGATCAGTAGGAAGGAAGTACCTTGTAGCGTTATGAGTAGATATTCATAAACTGGAATTTGAGGCATGTGTAAAAACATACCAGCTCATAACTGGTTTAAATGACTAAGAGTTGATAGTATGCTTTTCAGCGTTTCTGACGATTATTTTGTAGGTGTAAAATAGTAAATTATACATGTGACTCTATAGATAGGAGAGGTTGTAATAGTTTCTTCTTTTTTTTTAACTTTACTTGTTTTCTTTTAACTTTAATAGTTAAAAAAAAAAAAGAAAGGGACTTCCCTGGCTGTCCCCTGGTGGTTAAGACTCTGAGCTCCCAGTGCCAGGGGCATAGTTGCAATCCCTGGTGGGGGAGCTAAGATCCTGCGTGCCACAGGGTGCTGCCAGAAAAAGTACAAAAAAAATCAAACTTGCTCTTTTAGATAGGTTGGCTATTGTACCAGTAGAGGCTCTTTACTTTAAGCTCTCAGGTTTCTTCAGAAGAAGTAAAATTTTTAAAAGAGGGTTGTCTATAAATCACTATTCTCAGCTAGCCAAGGTCAGCAAATGTAGGGTACGTGGATAGGTTCAGATCCTAGTTTCTAGGAAATCTTTTTCAAAAGAACATTCCAGGCCCCGCTATGGACTTACTGGATCAACATTTTTTGCAAGTGGAGAGTGGGGAGTGGAGCCTGATGATTGGGGCATTTGTATTTTGAGTGACATCTTCAGATGATTGTTTCTTCCCTGGATGGGTGCTATTTTTACAGCATTTTTATATATGATTTGACCAGATATGGTCATTATTTTGTTCACTGTTGTACCCTCATGTGCTAGGCATGTAGTGGGCACTCAAATTTCTTTATTTCAAGTGCTTGATAGAAAAATAAAATTTAGTCTAAACCAGCACTGTCCAATAGAAGTAATGTGAACTATATACATAATTTTAAGTTATGGTGCCACATTAAAAAAGTGATAAAAGAAACAGGTGAAACTAATCTTAATATACTTTATTTAACACAGTATAACCAAAATGTTATCATTTTAGCATGCAGTTGATATTAAAGAATTGAGGTATTTTACCTTTTTATTTTTGTAGGGAGTCTTTGAAATCTGATGTGTTTTACACTTACAGATTGTTGTTTGGATAAGCTATATTTCATGTGCTCAGTAGTCAAGTATGGCTGGTGGCTACCATATTGGACAGTGCAGGTCTAAACTATTTGTGGTCTCCAAAGTAGGTTATGCCCTTCTCTAGCTCTTACTCATAAGGCCTAAAATGTTATTACTCTTCCTACCTACTCAAATTCTGAAGCGCCCAGTTTAAAATTAATTTTCTCGGTAAAGCCTTGCCTTACCACTTCTTTCATACAGTGAGCTTTTCTTCTTTATAAAGTAGTTACTCTTTTTATTCATTATCTAGTAATTTAATTGTAAGTTGTTTTGTGGTGTGTGCTCTTTGCAGTAAAAACCTTGCCTCAGGCTTCACTGTATGTCATCAGCATGCATCACAGAATAAACACAAGTTTTTTTGTAAACTATATAGGTTTTAACATGTCAGGGAGGAAGAAATTTTTCTCTACCCTTCTAGGTTCTTCTGGCTGGTCTGAGAGTTACATTGACATGAGACAGATTAACAGGAGAAAATCAAACAAAAGTTTAAGGGCATGTATACATGGAAGAGACCCAGGAAAACTGCCAGAAACCCTCACCTTAAATACCAACTTCCGCTGAAGACAAAAGAGGGTACTGGGGGTGGCGATTTGGGACTTCAAAGGGGAGAAAGGCAATTCACATGAAGATGGAAAAGCAAATGTTTGGTAAACAAATTTTTGCTGGGCCTTGCAGAGACTATGGGACACAGAGTGGACTCTGATCTCTAGGCCCTGCTGAGTTTCCCCACCACACTTAGCCTGTACTTTTTGCAGATATCTCTGGTGATAGCTCAATTCCAGGAATAGGCCCACTATCTAAATTTTTTTTAAGCAGTTAGGGGGAAGGTCAAAGTTTCTTCCTGAGTCTTTTGGGCCTTGATTGTTTTCAGCTCAAAATAATCGTGTGCCAAAGAGACGTTGTGGGGTGGTAAGTTTTGCTCCCAAACATTTGCTTTTTTTCCCTGTTAATAACTTTAAGGAATTGACCAAATTTGCTATACAACAAAATGGTATCAAGAGACTACTCGGTTTATGATTTCATCTTCCATGTTGAAATAAAATAATAATGCAGAATAATAGCTGTAATAAGTAACTACAAAAACTTTTCTGGATTTGACTTCATTTCCTATCTGATGCTAGCTATCTTTCAAATCCTTAGTCCCTCGAGCAAATTGTGTTCATTTTTTCATGCTTTTAAGTTTAGAGCAATGTTTGCCGAAGTGTTTAATAGAACACTAGTCTCAGAAGATATGTTTTTGGGAGAAAGAACTGTGGTTGAATACACTTGGGAATGGGAAAAACTAACCATCATGGAAAGTCACTATGTGCATTAGTTTATTAATGGTTTAAGAAATTCTTTAGTAAAATATTCTCTTTTGCAGTGTAATTAAACAACCTGTTATGCTGCAGAAGCTTTGTTGTACAGGACATGCTATAGGAAATACATCCTTAGAGAGCTTTGTATATTTGATATTATGTTGACGTTGTTTCTATCTGTACCTTCCAAGATAGGGGAGGAATGAATATATATATATATATATATATATATATATATATAATATACATATAACTCATTTATTTAATAAACTAGAAAAGGTTGATAGGCTTTAAAGACGTTACTTGGTGAGAAAATTCTTTGTTGGCTTTTCTTTTTTCCAGAAATTCTTTTTGCTTTCTTTATCTCTGTCTCTTTACTCGCCGTTGTGTTACCCATTTTGAATCTGAGGTATTTGCGAAATTGACCTAGGAGGAATGCAATTCTTCCTCTTTGGTATGGCAAAATTAGCGGTGTATTATTTACCCCAGGATATATGTAGTTTAAGCAGCTTCTGTGGGATATACCTCACTTTATGTATAACACATCACACTCTGGGTCTGAGTTTTAGGAATAGAGTGGGTTTATTTAAGATAGCTATTCTCTTTTGTAATGGAAGTGTACCAGTGCTGTTATTGGGAAGGACATGAAAAAATCAAGAGGCAGATATAAAAATAGGTGTACACAGCTAGGACTCCAACTTAGCGTTTGAGAACATTATATATAATTAAGAGCATGCTGGACTCTTCTAATTGCTTCATTTCAGAGGAAATACAAAAGTATTAATGAAATAAATGTTAGTACTGGGAAACTGTGGTAAGATGAATTTCATATAGTGACTCTTTCTATGAGTTATCCATGATAGACATGATTGTTATTACTAAAATATCTGAGGCCATGGGTTTCAAAACTTATTAATATGATATCTAATTTAGTCATAGCTACTGTGGGGTAGATTAAGATTTCATTTCACAAGTGTCCTTGTCATTATGAACTCCAAACTCCCTTCTAATTTGATTTAGATTAGAGATAATCATTCATGGTTATAAGTTCAATTTAATGTTAACTAAGTCAGACAATAGTCTATCTTTTATTTAAATCTGCTTAGTGATACCCTGGTTCCTTTATTTTAAATGCACAATTTTTAAAAAGGCTCTCTATTTATTTATTTTTTACTGAAGAGATTCAGATGGGAGAAGGTACATAGCTAACAGTTCTATCCTTCTCATTGAGGGCAGGGCTAAAACGTTATAGCATTTTTCACTAAACCATGAGTCTGCATATATTAATTGCTGTAGCAGCTACTGTAAATCCAAATCTCTGATTTCTGCTTGTTAAACTTAAAGGAGGTAAAACATTACCACCAACAAAAACTTTGAGGAACATATGCAAATAGTGCAGATGTATTGAACATCAACTTTTATAGTAGCTTCCCTATTCCTATAAGCAATTCTGAGGTTATGAATATATGATTATTTTGATGACATAGTTTCATTTGCCTAGTCCACATTAAAACCAGAGTGAATTTTAACTTTGAAATAACAGTAAGAAACTCTTCTTAAATTGTTACCTTCTGTTTGTTGTACACTAGTACAGTGTCAAAGATTCGTTATTTTTCTTTTAAAGCTGGTATAGTCTTTTCAGTTGAATGTCAAAAAGAAGGTATATCAGGGCTAGAATTAGTAATACTAATGAAAACATCTTTCCTAGCAAGAAATAAGACTGTTTAGATTGTTGATACTCTTTTCTGTATTTAAGATAGATTTTTACATTTTTCAGTGAAAAACGTTGTCGACTTTTATTTAAAGATTTTTAAAAGAGGTAGCAATTATGGTGGCTATTTTGAAACCATGCATTGTTTATCAAACTTTTTTTCCATATGTGTATAAAAGGATCTGGGCTTTCATATATTTTTGTTATGTTTATAACTGATAGTGAAAATGTTTAAATATATAAGTAGCTGGTGAAACTTTTATACAACATGTTAAAAAGTCTCTTGTAAAAGCTTTAACACTAACAGCATCTGTTAAAATATAAAAACAAATCTGAAGTTCCCTAAGAAAAATACATTATTTTTCTTTGAGGATACTACTGTTGCTTTGCTGCCCTCTACAGTCATCTAAAATAGTCACTCTTGACTTTTCTCCCATGAAATGATTAAAATACTTCCTTGACTTGTGTGCTTTAAATTTCAAGAGTGGGTTGAATAATATTTACTGTCAAAATATGACAACGTTTTAATTAGTCACAACAGTTGATCTATACCTGTAATGCAAAAAATAAAAGGTTTACAGATTGAAGCAGGGGATGGATTGGGGACTATTGCACATCAATCAGGGAACAGATGATACATAGAGCACCAACCAAGTGATAGGTAGTGTAGAGGATATCACAGTGGAATAAGATGTGATGGCTGCTCCCAAGCTTATAAATCCATTTGTAAGACTAACTGCGTGTTAGATATCTGTAATAACATACCAAGTAGTATGATACAGCCTAAGAAGATCAGTAAGGCTTGGAAGAGTCAGGGAATGCTAATTAGAGGAATTGAAACTTTTGAGCTATATCTTAAAGAATGATTCGAGTTCAGACAGGTAAAACAGGGTTATTTCAAACAGGGGAGAGAATATTTATTAAAACATAAAGCACCTGTTACACAGAAAGGGCTATGCTAGGACCCTTGGGGTCTTTGCCCTTAAGAAATGTAACATTTAATTGTTAGCAGATTTGGAATTAGAAAATGGGGTGTGTGTGTGTGTGTGTGTGTGTGTGTGTGTGTGTGTGTGTCTGTTTTATACCCAGTTACTTAAGCTTTCTGCCTGTTTCAGTCCTTATACACTTAGCTAAATAATAGCTCCTTTATCGAGTTGCTGTGAAAATTAAATGAAATCCTTATTAAACTGCAGTAAAGTGCTTTACAAATACAGCTATCCATAACGCAAGGGAAAATGAATTGTCTCATGTTAGAAATATAAAGTGTTGTGAGATTGCAGAAGAAGGAGCAGTTTAACTGGGAATGGAGGAAGACTTAATAGAAGACCTAATTTTCTAGCTGAACCTTGAAGGAAGAGTTTTCCATTTCTGAGGGAAGTCAGTGGAAAAGAGAGCATTCCAGGCTGAAAAGATCACTAGACTGAGGACTCTGCGGAAGGAATTAATGTTTCCATGTGGTTCAAGTATGAGCTTTATGGAGGGAAGTCATAGATTTTAAATACTTTGCTGATACTGAGGAGATTAGACTTCATGTGGGAGGCAGTGAGGAGCTTTTGAAGGCAGGTAACTATTGTCTGTCAGTGATTTGAGAATATTTTATAGCTCTGATAGCAAGGTAAAAGATACATGGGAGATATGAGAGACAAGTGAAAGGGAAAACCATTGCTGTTGTCCATAATGTCCATAGTGTTGTCCATCCAAACATGTTGTTTGGATATCATAGGTGAGGAGAGAAGAGTTGGAGATGAACTTATGTTTCTCTCTTGAATGACTAGAAAAGTATAGTAGAAGGATTGATGAATCGATTTGGTAACTTTTTGGAGGCATTTTAATTGTGCCTCTGGGGCATATTTTAGAGCTGTAGTTGGAAATTTGTTCTGAGAGGGTAGTGGGGGAGGATGTGGAATTGGGAATTATCAGGATCCAGGTATTTGGATTAGATAAGCTGTTTAAAGGAGAGAGGAGGTGGGGGGGGGGGAGAAGAGAAGAGAGAAAGGAAGGAAGGGGAAGTAGGGAGCGGACTGGAAAAAATTTTAAATGTTGAGGTACTTTGGGGATTTCCCTGGTGGTCCAGTGGTTGAGACTCTGTGCTCCCAATGCAGGGGGCCCGGGTTCAATCCCTGGTCAGGGAACTAGATCCCACATGCCACAACTAAGAGCCCGCGTGCCGCAACTAAAAAAGATCCTGCATGCTGCAGCTAAGACCTGGCGCAGCCAAACAAAAAAAAGGTTGAGGTACTTTGATTAGATAAGAGGGAAGGAGGGAGGGGAGAAATAATCTGGGAACAAATTCTTGCTTGATAAATAGACCAATACATTTAGTAGTTAAGAGAAGTGCATTGATGACTTAGTAATTTAGTACAAGTGGTTAGGAAAAGGGTCAAATTCCAAAAAATTAACTAATGAGGGGACAGTGAAGAAGTAGTAGGGTAGGGCCTGCTCTTGGGAAAGAGGAACATGAGCAAATAATTTGAGGGGGAAGAATAATGTATCAGTTATTGTGGGCTGAATGTGTTGTTCCAATATTCCTATGTTAGAGCCCTAACTCCCAATCTGGTGGTGTTAGAAAGGGTTCTTTGGCAGGTGATTAGGTTTAGATGAGGTCATGAGGTTAGAGCCCCCATGATGGGATTGGTGCCCTTATAAGAAGAGAAAGACACCAGAGCTTCCTTCTTCCACCATTTTGAGGATACAGCAAGAAGGTAGCCATCTGCAAGCCAGGAAGAGAGTTCTCACCAGAACCCAAACCATGCTAACACGCTGATCTCGGATTTCCTATCCTCCAGAATTGTGAGAAATAAATGTGTGTTGTTTAAACCACCCAGTCTGTGGTATTTTGTTATAGCAGCCTGAGCTAAGACATCAGTGAAGGTTCTTAATTACGAACACTTCAAACTTAACTTTGATTAAAATAAAATTTATTGAAGGATATTGAGTGGTTCACGTATGGAAATGAAGAACCAAAGGAGGCTAGGCATCTAGAAACATATCCAGAACCATAGCCAAGATAATGTCTAGGGGCAGTCTGTCAAGGTCATTGCTTTCTGCCCCTTGAAACACTGGACAGTGTAGCTTTGCCTATTATACTGACATTGCTGCTCTTAGAAACTAGATACAGTTATTGCCATAGCCCAAGAGTATATATTTTCCATGGCTGTCCACTACAGAAAATTGAAGAAAAGCTTTTTAATTTTTATTATGAGACTTCTCTGTCTTTGGGAGGGGGATGGGAAAAGAACATTGATATGGCAAGGTCCAGGAACAAAAAGTAAGTGGAAACATTAAAAACACAGATGAGAGAGGCTAATCTTAGAAATGGTGAGGGGCTCTTCTTTCTACTAGGCAGAGAAAAAGAAAATGATAGGTGAAAATACAGAGAGATTTCCAGGTATAAGAGGGAAGTTCTGGAGAGGATTTCATCTTTATTGATTTACGTGATAAACTTTGAGAGTGCAGGGTGATGTTGGGACTTAGTAGTAGAACCTGTGGGCAGAAATGGAATAAGTCATCAATTAAGAATGAATAAAATGAAGTTAGAAGTCAGTTGTTATTACTAAGGAAGAGAGAAGGATTTGTGATTAGAAAGTAATGGGAAAGGGGCTTCTGGAGTGCTGGTAAAGATTTATTTCTTGACCAGGATGATGGTTTTGTGGATATGCTTACTTTGTAATAGTTCTTACAACTACATACTTACCATTTATACTTTTCTGTTTGTGTGTGTATGTATATATACTTTGTTGAGTCTTTTGGATTTTCCATCTATACAGTCATGCAATCTATGCATAATTAAAGCCTTATTTCTCTCCAATCCTTATACTTTTTTTTCCTTTTCTGTTGCTTATTGCACTGGCTAGGACCTCCACTATTGATGTTGAATTAAAGTGGTGACCGCAGGCATTGTTGTCTCATTCCTTATCTCAGAGGTAAAAAAGTGTTCAACATTTCAAAATTAAGTATGATGTTTGCTGTAGTTTTTTTTTTAATAAAACTTTTTTTTATCAGTTTAGGAAAATTCTATTCCTAGTTTGCTTAAGAATTTTTATCATGGAGTTTAATTTTATTAAGTGCTTTATCTTAATTTTGAGATGATCATATACTTTTTTAAATAATGTGAATTACATTAAAAAAATGTTAAGCCATCTTTGTGTTTCTGGAATAATACCAGTTTGGTTTTGATGAATGTATCCTTTATTATAGGATTCAACTGACTTTTTAAAAAAATTTTTCTTCACCATCTATGTTTATCAATTAAATTGGCCTGTAATTTTCTTTCCTTATGATGCTTTTGCCAAGTTTTTGTATCAAAGTCATGCTAGACTCATTAAAAAATATGAGAATTGCTGCATCTTTTTCTATCCTGTGTAAGAGTTTAAGATTGGTACTTTTTTTTTTTTTCGTAGAATTAGTTGGTAAAGCCATCCTAGCCTGAAATAATTTTTTTATGGGAAGGATTTTTAGTTACAGTTCATTAAATAATCATGGTACTGTCTAGATTTTCATTCTTCTTGTGTCAGTTCTGGCACATTGAGTTTTTGTAGGAATTTGTCAATTTCATGGTTTCAAATCTTTTGACATGAAGTTGTTCATAATGTTCTCTTACTACCTTTTTAGTGCCTGGAGGGTCTGTAGTAATGCCCCCCTTTCTCATTCCTCATGTTCGTATTTTGTTTTTTTGTTTTCTGGATCAGTCTTGCCAGGTGTTTATCAATTTTATTAGACTTTTCAAAGAACCCATCTATGACTCGTTCTTGATGCTCTTTACGTTTGTTTTCTGTTTCATTATTATCTGTTCTACATTTTCTGTTTTTGGAGGGTTTATTTCCTATTCTTCTATTTCTTGAAATGAATGGTTAGATTATTGATTTTTAGCATTTCTCTTTTTCTTATACATGCATTTGAGCCTATAAGTTTTCCAACTAAGGTCATATTCACAGGTTAACACCTCCTAATTGCTCTTTCTGCATCTTTATTTTTTCCACTGTAATATGTGAAATTCTGCTACATTAATTTTTCTAGATAATGTTTTTGGCTTCCTGTATTTTCACTCTTCAGTATTACCTATTTTTTCCCTCTTGCTTATTTACACTTTCCCTGACTTGACTTTAAGCTCCTGGAGGGCAAGGAATGTGCCTCCTCTTCGTCCTTTCTCAGCATAAAGCCTGGTCAACACAGGTAAGTGTTAAATAAGTGTTAGCAAGAAATACGGATGTGCAAACAAACTGAATTAAGAATTTGCCGGGCTTCCCTGGTGGCGCAGTTGTTGAGAGTCCGCTGGCTGATGCAGGGGACACGGGTTCGTGCCCCGGTCCGCGAGGATCCCACATGCTGCGGAGCGGCTGGGCCCGTGAGCCATGGCCGCTGGGCCTGCGCATCCAGAGCCTGTGCTGCGCAACGGGAGAGGCCACAGCGGTGAGAGCCCCGTGTACCGCAAAAAAAAAAGAATTTGCCTTTCTGACTTCATCTCTGTTATTTGTTACCAATACTTAGATTTTTCTTCTCCAAACTTCCCTTGCATTTTCTGTTTCTGTGAATCTGTTTACTTTTGTACTTCTTCCCATAGTGCCCATTCTCTGCTTGGAAAAACTCACCTTGCCTAAGATCCGGCTTAAATTCCACTATTTTTCCACAGATTACCAAACAAAATTAGGAATCACTAGTTTGGGCTTAACTGAAGGAAAATTTCACTTTCTAGATGCAACTTTTCTCACCCTACATGCTTCTCTCATTCGTTCTCCCAATTTTCTGTTTTCACCCTTAACTATGGTGACTTTCATAAAGGTGATATAACCCGGTTTGCCTTGGAAAGTCTAGGCTTACAACTGTTTTTCTGGCATAATTATCAATAATACTCCTCCACTTCCTTTCACTCTAAAAAATGTTTTGGCTTAGATGACAAATTATATGATTGCTCTACCATACATCCATTGCCTTGCATGTCTTATTTTCTCTTCTAGATTCTCACATCTTGGAAGTCTCAGGCTATACTGTTTTCTACCTTATAATACGTAGTACTTAATATTCAGTGAATGAAATGCAGTAAATATTTGAGCTCTTACTGTGTTTCATACATACTTGTATTTTTTCCATATTAGCTCACTTATTTTTTCAACCTAGACTTGTAATATCTAATTCCTTGCCCCAGTGTTTTTCACTTAAAGTGAAACATCTTGCAAAATCTTCACTCTAAATCAGTTCAGCTGTACAAATTCTTATGCTTACTTCTCAGCTACTAGTGGGACTTGGGGAGAAAAAAAAAATCATATAACCATGCAGATTCGTGCCCCTAAAGAATCAGGCTTTAGCTTCAGCTGGACCTCAAACAGTTTTTCTAGCAATCCTCTTTTTGGTTTAGTCAGTGCATGCTCCCATGTTTGAATTTTTTCTTTTAAATTTTACTGAAACCTTGTTAATTAGGTGATAATAGTCCCATTTTATAGGTGATAAAACAGGCTCTCAAGTACCCAGGGTCACACTGGTAATAATTTAGAGGTCTGTGTGTTCTTAAATCTAGGTTAGTCTGGCTCCAAAGTTCTTGCTTTTTTATTCCATCCTGTTCCACCATTTGCAATTTTAATTCTTATTCTTAGGTCTGAAAAGTATTACACTACTTAGCCATAAGCTCCATGTACTTGTTTAGAGGTACCTCTTTTAAAATGGTAAGTTTGAGATTTTTTGATTATGTTGTGTAAATGTGTGTATAAATTTTTAGGTGTATCATTGTAGAAGGCTGTCATTTATGAGGATTGATAATACATCAGTGTCTTTAAAGCACTAGTTCTTTACAATGTCTGCTTTATCTGAGAATATTTACATGTTCACAGGCCTTCTGTTTTTTATGTATCATTTATAATTAGGTTAAAGTAAATTTAAGGATCAGAAGTAAATTCATCAGTATGGTTAAAAAACAGTTCCCTTGGTTGAAAATTGTTTACTGTTGATTATAAATTTTTACTGCTGTAATAACAGTAAGGCCTAAGATAATATAATTATTATAGTGTTTTGGGGAATACATTTTATAATGGTGATTGAAACTCATAATTTCATTAGTGTTTAAAAATTGCTAAAATTTCAGTTTGAAATGGGAATTGCAAGAGCAGATTCTTAGTAATTGTTATGAAAACCCATCTCCCATGCATTTTACCTCTAGTGGAAGTAGTGCTTACTTAAGAACTACAGCCCCCCTCTACTTTTTATTTTGAAAGTCACTGAGCTTTTGATTGTCTCCATTAATAGCCATTCTAGGTTTTCTTTCTGTGAAATGTTTAGGATTTATTCATAATGTGCCCAGCATGATGGAGTTGGAAAGATTACTTTTCAAAGCCAAGAGGCTTCTTGTCTGTGTTTTGCCACTAGCCATATGATAAGGGCAAATCACTTCACAGTCTCTGTAAAATGAGATTAGATCAGATGTCCTGTAAATTCTCTTCCTGATCTAAGATTTTGTGCTTCTGTTCTGAAAATATAAAGGAACTGTACTTAAAAGCATAAGGTGAATTCAACTAAAGGGAACCTTTATGTGGGTTGATTAAATCAAGGTATTTTCCTTATTTGAAATTAAAAGGTAGTGACTGAGAATAGATGATGGAAACAGCATTTTAGAAAGAGCATTTTATAAAGGCTGAAATTGCTACTTAAAGACTGGCAAAGATGTACAGTGGCATGAAATTTATCTTTAGTGTTAATGTATAGGAAATACTGTAGTAGAAGTTTGCTGTTTCTTGAACCTGTTACTTCCTGTGTTGGTTACATATAAATCATTTTTATAGAAATCTAAACCTTAAAAAAATTAACTCTTTGAGGCTGATTTTTTTTAGCTTTGTAGAAAACTCAGACCTGTAGTTAGAAGTTAACCTTTATTGACTGTGCCATCTAGAACTTTCTGCAATGAAGCAAATGTTGTATAGCTGTAGTCTTCAGTATTACAGTCACTAGCCACATGAGGCAGCTGAGCACTTGAAATATGGCTAGTGTAACCGAAATTTTAAATTTTATTTAATTTTAATTAATTTAAATAGCCACATGTGACTAGCTGCTGGGACAGAGTTGTTCTATGAAATGCTAAGCACTGTGCCATAGCATAATTAGAAGACCTCAGTTCTAGTTCTCTACTGTGTCATTTCTGATTACTGCCCTTTACCCACTTTGGACTTAGCCTTCCCTTCAGTCTTATTTTATTTATATTTTGGCCTCATACTGGATCTTTGCGTAGCCTGGAATCGTCTTCCTAGCCAATGAAAATCTTAGCCTCGAAGGCACAGCTTAAATGCCACCTCCTGCAAAACTTTTCCTGATCCTCTGGACTATAGCAAAGGCACTCTTATTATTTACATGACCTGTGGTAAGTCTTTTAACCCTTTTGATTCTTAATCTGTCATATGAGGTACCTATGTACCTCACAGTGTGGTTTTTTTGTGTGTGGGAGGGGTGATGAGGTGTGGGGGTCAGATGAAATGGTGTATGTAAAAGCGCTTTGATAATTTTCAAGAATACACAACTGTAAGCTGATGATGTGGTATGAAAACTGAGTCTCAGAAAGATTGACTTTCCCACCGTCTCCCATTTTCTGCCTCACTTTACTTAATACTTCAATCCCAGTAATTATTTAGCTACATTGGTTTTTGTAATCTCTAATCGTAATTTCCTTCTTGACTAGTTTCAAGTCTGTAGTCTACCACTGAAATCATTTCTTTGCCTGCACATCAACTGCTTGCTCATCTCTCTTCTAATTGTGCTAGCCTGGTGAAACTCTCAACCTAGCTGAAATCTTTACTCTCTGCCTTGTTAGTTTCTCCAGTCAGGCAGCTGAATGCTGATTGATGTCACTGTAATTCAAGATTAGTAAATACAAGTGGCTCTTGGTACTACTCTGAAATCATACATTTTCCTAGTTAGTGGTTCTCAAACTGTTTGGTCTTGGAACGTTTTTGTGCCCTTATTATTATGTGCCAAAATTATTGAGGGGACTTCCCTGGTGGTCCAGTGGTTAAGAATCCATCTTGCAATGCAGGGGATGCTGGTTCGATCCCTGGTTGGGGAACTAAGATCCCACATGCCAGGGGCAACTAAGCCCACGCGCTGAAACTACAGAGCCCACGCTGTCTGGAGCCCGTGTGCCGCTACTAGAGAGAAGCCCATGTGCCACAATGAAGAGCCCATGCGCTGCAACGAAAAATCCCACGTGCCTCAACTAAGACCTGATGCAGCCAAAAAATAAAATAAATCAATATTAAAAAAGATTGTTTTTTAATTATTGAGGACTACAGTGAGCTTTTCTTAATGTGGGTTTTATCTGTCAATATATATTTGGTTAAAAATTAAAACTGAGAAATTTAAAAATGCTTTAATTCCTTCAAAAATAATAAACCTATTACATATTTTTATGAAAAATAGGTGTTTCCTATAAAAAATTTAGTGGTAAGAGTAGAATTGTGTCTTATTTTGTGAATGTCTTTAATGTCTATCTTAATTGACAACAACTGGATTTTCATACCTGCTTCTGCATTCAGCCTGCTGAGTATCATGTTTTATAGCCTCTGGAAAATCTACCATATACTCATGACAGAATGAGAATGAAAAAGACAAATAAGATCTTAGTATGACTGTGAAAATAGTTTTGACTTTATGAACAACCAGAAAAGGTCTTAGGTAATCTAAAGGGTCTCACTTTGGGTACTGTTACTTCAGTCTATCTACTCTTTCCCCACAATTGTTTTATACCTTATTTCTTTTTACGCTTCTAGGACCTCCTCTTATCTCATATGAAATCCTTTCTGTTTTAAAGAGAAAAGAGAAGTAGTCAGAAAAGAACTTTCACCACCACTATCTACCAACCTATCTGTCTGTACTGGTAGTCTCTGCCTGCTATAGCTGATGCACAATGAAGGGCCAACAGTATCTCTTCTAGTCCTGTCCCATACTGCCTCTTCTCAACAGTTGTCCCTTCTCTTGTCTCTTAAATTTTTTCAGTCATTTCAGTCAGCTTAAAAATATGCTGTAACATCTCCCATTAAAAAAGTACTCTCCCTGACCCATCATCTTTCTTGAGCTGCTTGCTGTCTGATCTCTTTCTCTGCCCTTATGGTAAAGATTCTCACAAAAGTTACATGTATAATAAATGTTTTCCAGTCCCTCTCCTATTCTCACTTTTTTATAAAAACAGCCTTACTGGGCATAAGTGGCATATAATAAGCTTCACATATTTAAGGTGTACAGTTTGTTAAGTTTTAACAAAGGTATATACACTGTTGAGTCATCACTGCAATGAAGATAGTGAATGTTATCCATCACTCCCAAAAGTTTCTTTGTGTCCCCTATAAACCATCCATTTCATCCCTTCCTAACCCTCTTCCCCCAAGTAAGCACGGATCTGCTTTCTGTCACTATAAAGTAGTTGGCAATTTCTAGAGTTTTATATAAATTGAAACATACTCTATGTATGTCTTTTTCTGTCTTCTTCCAACATAATTATTTTGAAATTCATCCAGATTGTTGCATATATCAATTTATTTCCTTTTATTGCTGAGTAGTATTTGGTTGTATGAGTATTCCTTTTAAAATTTTTCAAAAGACTTTATTTTTTAATAGCAAAATTGAATAGGATGTACAGTTTCTGTATCCCCCTTGGTCCATGTGTGTCTCCCCTTCCTCCCTGCAACATCCCGTACCAGAGTGGTGTACTTGTTACAGTCAATGAACCTGCACTGACATAACCCAAAGGCTGTAGTTTATATTAGGGTTCACGCTTAGTAGTATACATTCTGTGGGTTTTGGTAAGTGTATAATGACATGTATCTACCATGATAGTATGCCAGGATAGTTTCACTGCCCTAAAAATTCTGTGTTTCACCTGTTCATTTCTCTATCCCCTCTAACCCCTGGCAACCACTGATCTTTTTAGTGTCTTCATAGTTTTACCTTTTCCAGAATATCATACAGTTGGAATCATTTAATATGTATCCTTTGCAGATTGGCTTTTTAAATTTAACAATATGCATTTAAGGTGTCTCCATGTCTTTTTGTGGCTTGGTAGCTCATTTCATTTTAGCACTGAATAATACTTCATTGTCTGGATGTACCACAATTTAGTTATCCATTCTCCTACTAAAGGACAACTTGGTTGCTTGTGTGTTTTGGCAATTATGAATAAAGCTCTGTAAACACCCATGTGCAAGTTTCTGTGTGAGCGTAAGTTTTCTACTCATTTGGGTAAATACCAGGGAGCACAGTTTCTGGATTACATGGTAAGAGTATATTTCATTTTGTAAGAAACCACCAAACTGTCTTCCAAAGTGGCTGTACCATTTTTCATTCCAACCAGCAATGAATGGGAGTTCCTGTTGCTCCACAACTTTGTTAGCATTTGTTGTTGTCAGTGTTTGGATTTTGGCCATTCTCATAGGTGTGTAATGATATCTCATTATTGTAATTTGCAATTCCTTAATGATATGATGTTAAGCATCTTTTCATACACTTATTTGCCATCTGTATATCTTCCTTGGTAAGGTGTTTGTTAAGGTCTTTGGTCATTTTTGAATTGAGTTGTTTGTTTTCTTGCTGAGTTTTAAAAGTTCTTTGTGTATTTTGGTTAATAGTCCTTTATTACATATGTATTTTGCAAACATTTTCTCCTAGTCTGTGGCTTGTCTTCTCATTTTCTTGATTATGTCTTTTGCAGAGCAGAAGTTTTCAATGTTGATGATGGCCAGCTTATCGTTATTTCATTTATGGAACATGTCTTTGATGTTGTATCTAAAATGTCATCACCATACCCAAGGTCATCTAGATTTTTTCATATGTTATAGGCTAGGGGTTTTCTGTTTTGTGTTTTACATTGAGGTCTGCAATCCATTTTTAGTTAATTTTTATGAAGGATGTAAATTCTGTGTCTTGATTTATATTTTTGCATGTGGATGTCCAGTTGTTCCAGCACTACTTGTTGAAAAGACTCTCTTTGCTCCATTACATTGCCTTTGTTTCTTTTAGAGATCAATTGACTATAATAAATTTAATCTATTTCTGGGGTCTCTGTTCTATTAATCTGTTCTTTCACCAGTGTCACTGTCTTGATTACTATATCTTTATAGTCAGTCTTCAAGTCATATGTCACTGTCTTGATTACTATATCTTTATAGTCAGTCTTGAAGTCATATGGCATGTGTTCTGACCTTGTTCTTTTCTGTCAGTATTGTGTTGGCTATTCTGTATCTTCTGTTTTTCCGTATACGTTTAGAATCAGTTTGTCAATATCCACAAAGCAATTTGTTGGGAGCAAGGATCATGTTGAATCTATAGATCAAGATGGGAAGAACTGACATCTTGACAAAATTGATTCAGTATTTTATGGAATATTCCATGGAATATTCCACATTTATTTAGTTCTTTAGTTTTCCTTATATAGATCTGGTACATATTTTGTTAGATTTATACCAAAATATTTTATTTTTTGGGTGCTAATGTAAATGATACTGTGTTTTTAATTTCAAATTCTATTTGTTTATCATTAATATTATAGGAAAGCAGTTGTATCCTACAAGCTTGCTATAATTGCTTATTAGTTTGAGGAGTTATTTTGTTGATTCTTTCTGATTTTCTACATAGATGATCATGTGATTTGTGAACAATGTTTTATTTCTTCTTTTCTAATCAGTATATTATTTATTTCCTATTCTTATTGCACCAGTATGATGTTGAAAAGGTACAACAGTGGGAACATCCTTGACTTGTTCCCGATCTTATGGTGAAAGCTTCTAGTTTCTCACCATTAAGTATGGTGTTAGCTGTAGGTTTTTTAAATAAATGTTCTTTATCAAGTTGAAGAAGATTCCTTCCTACTTGAGTATTCCTTTTTATTGCTGAGTAGTATTTCATTGTACAGGTATACCACAATTTGTTTATTCATTCACCTGTAGATGGACATTTGGGTTGGTTCCAGTTTCTGGCTGCTAAGAATGAAGCTGCTATGAACATTTGTGTACAAGTCTTTGTATAGGCACATGCTTTTTTTCCCCCTACTGAGTAAAGATAAAGGAGTGAAGTTGGTGGATGATATGGTGCTTGTATGTTAAAGAAACTGCCAAATTATCTTCCAGTGAGGAGGTACCATTTTACAGTTCAACCAGCAATGTAGGAGAGTTCATTTTTCCACATTTTCTCCAACACTTGGTGGTGTCAATCTTTTTAAATTTTAGCTACTCTAATAGATATGTAGTGGTGTCTTATTGTGGCTTTAATTTGCATTTCCCAGATGATGTTGCACATCTTTTCACGTGCTATTTAGTGATGTGTCTGTTACAATCTTTTGCCCATTTTTATTGACCTGCTTTGTATTTATGGAGTTTTGATAATTCTTTATGTATTTTGAATTCAAGTGCTTTATCACCTATAAATCCTTTATTAGATTTGATTTGCAAAAGACATTTTCGCAGTAAGTGGCTTGTCTTAAGAAGTGTCTTTTGAAGAACAGAAAATTGTAAATTTTATGAAATCCACTGATTGTGCTTTTGATAACATAGAAAATATTTGCCAAGCTAAGGTCACAAAAATTTACATTTGTATTTCCATATTAATTTTACAGGAGCTTGTCAGTTTTTATAAAAAGGTTGATTGGAGTTTGATTGGGATTGTGTTGAATCTATAGATCAATTTACAGAGAATTAATGTTTTAAAAATACTGAGCACTCCCTCTTACAAGAGCAACATATAGAATGGCATACAATATGTAATATGTTGTACAAGTGGGGAAATAATGAATTAGTCAAGACATGATGAAAGGACAAGAGCTAATATTTGGAAATAGACTTTAATGTTACAAGAGACAAGGAAGGACACTACATAATGATCAAGGGATCAATCCAAGAAGAAGATGTAACAATTATAAATATATATGCACCCAACATAGGCGCACCTCAATACATAAGGCAACTGCTAGCAGCTATAAAAGAGGAAATCGACAGTAACACAATAATAGTGGGGGACTTTAACACTTCACTTACACCAACAGACAGATCATCCAAAATTTAAATAAAGAAACAGAAGCTTTAAATGACACAATAGGACAGATAGATTTAATTGATATTTATAGGACATTCCATCCAAAAACAGCATATTATGCGTTCTTCTCAAGTGTGCACGGAACATTCTCCAGGATAGATCACATCTTGAATCACAAATCAAGCCTCAGTAAATTTAAGAAAATTGAAATCATATCAACCATCTTTTCTAACCACAATGCTATGAGATGAGAAATGTGCTTTGCGACCGCCTGGAGGGGTGGAATAGGGAGGGTGGGTGGGAGGGAGACACAAGAGGGAAGAGATATGGGAACATATGTATATGTATAATTGATTCACTTTGCTATAAAGCAGAAACTAACACACCATTGTAAAGCAATTATACTCCAATAAAGATGTAAAAAAAAAAAAGAGGTGCAAAAAAAAAGAGAAAGAAATGTATTACAGGGAAAAAACAAACACATGGACGCTAAACAATACTTTACTAAATAACCAAGAGATCACTGAAGAAATCAAAGAGGAAATCAAAAAATACCTAGAGACAAATGACAATGAAAACACAACGATCCAAGACCTATGGGATGCAGCAGAAGCAGTTCTAAGAGGGAAGTTTATAGCTATACAAGCCTACCTCAAGAAACTAAGAAAAATCTCAAATAAACAATCTAGCCTTACACCTAAAGGAACTAGAGAAAGAAGAAAAAACCCCAAGGTTGGCAGAAGGAAAGAAATCATAACGATCAGAGCAGAAATAAATGAAATAGAAACAAAGAAAACAATAGCAAAGATAATAAAACTAAAAGCTGGTTCTTCGAGATGATGAACAAAATTGATAAACCATTAGCCAGACTCATCAAGAAAAAGAGGGAGAGGACTCAAATTAATAAAATTAGAAATGAAAAAGCAGAAGTTACTATAGATACCGCAGAAATACAAAGCAATCTAAGAGACTACTACAAGCAACTCTATGCCAATAAAATGGACAACCTGGAAGAAGTAGACAAATTCTTAGAAAGGTATAACCTTCCAAGACTGAACCAGGAAGAAACAGAAAGTATGAACAGACCAATCACAAGTAATGAAATTGAAACTGTGATTAAAAATCTTCCAACAAACAAAAGTCCAGGACCAGGTGGCTTCACAGGTGTATTCTATCAAACATTTGAGAAGAGCTAAAACCCATCCTTCTCAAACTCTTCCAAAATATTGTACAGGAAGGAACACTCCCATACTCATTCTACGAGGCCACTATCACCCTGATACCAAAACCAGACAAAGATACTACAATAAAGAAAATTACATATCAGTATCACTGATGACTAGAGATGCAAAAATCCTCAACAAAATACTAGCAAACAGAATCCAACAACACATTAAAAGTATCATACACTATCATCAAGTGGGATTTATCCCAGAGATGCAAGGATTCTTTAATATACACAAATCAATCAATGTGATACACCATATTAACATAACAAATTGAAGAGTAAAAACCATATGATCATTTCAATAGATGCTGAAAAAGCTTTTGACAAAATTCAACACCCATTTATGATAAAAAGTCTCCAGAAACTGGGCATAGAGGGAACCTATGTCAAGATAATAAAGGACATGTGACATACCCACAGCAAACATCATTCTCAATGGTGAAAAACTGAAAGCATTTCCTCTAAGATCAGTAACAAGACAAGGATATCCACTCTCGCCACTATTATTCAACATAGTTTTGGAAGTCCTAGCCACAGCAATCAGAGAAGAAAAAGAAATAAAAGGAATACAAAGAGGAAAAGAAGTAAAACTGTCAACTGTTTGCACATGACATGATACTATACATAGAGAATCCTAAAGATGCCACCAGAAAACAACTAGAGCTAATTAGTGAATTTGGAATGAAGTTGCAGGATACAAAATTAATGCACAGAAATCTCTTGCATTCCTAAACACTAACAACGAATGATCAGAAAGAGAAATTAAGGAAATAATCCCATTCACCATTGCAACTAAAAGAATAAAATACCTAGGAATAAACCTACCAATGGAGGTAAAAGACCTGTACTCAGAAAACTATGACACTGATGAAAGAAATGAAAGATGACACAAACAGATGGAGAGATATACCATGTTCTTGGAAGAATTAAAATTGTGAAAATGACTATACTACCCAAAGCAATCTACAGATTCAATGCAATCCCTATGAAATTATCAGTGACTTTTTTTACAGAAATAGAACAAAAAATCTTAAAATTTGTATGGAGACACAGAAGACCCCGAATAGCCAAAGCAATCTTGTGGGGAAAAAAACGGAGCTGGAGGAATCAGACTCCCTGACTTCAGACTATACTACTAAGCTACAGTAATCAAGACAATATGGTACTGGCACAGAAACTGAAATACAGATCAATGGAACAAAATTGAAAGCCCAGAGATAAACCCGCACACCTGTGGTCAACTAATCTATGACAAAGGAGGCAAGGATATACAATGGAGAAAAGACAGTCTCTTCAGTAAGTGGTGCTGGGAAAACTGGACAGCTACATGAAAAAGAAGGAAATTAGAATACTCCCTAACACCATACACAAAAATAAACTCAAAGTGGATTAAAACCTTAATGTAAGGCCAGATAATATAGAGCTCTTAGTGGAAAACATAGGAAGAACACTCTTTGACATAAATCACAGCAAGATCTTTTTTGATCCACCTCCTAGAGTAATGGAAATAACAAAAATAAACAAATGGGACCTAATGAAACTTAAAAGCTTTTGCATAGCAAAGGAAACTATAAACAAAATAAAAAGCCAACCCTCAGAATGGGAGAAAATATTTGGAAATGAATCAACGGACAAAGGATTAATCTCCAAAATATATAAACAGCTCATGCAGCTCAATATTAAAGGAAACAACCCAGTCAAGAAATGGGCAGAAGACCAAAATAGACCTCTCTCCAAAGAAGACATACAGATGGCCAAGAGGCACATGAAAAGCTGCTCAACATCACTAATTATTAGAGAAATGCAAATCAAAACTACAATGAGGTATCACCCCACAGCAGTTAGAATGGGCATCATCAGAAAATCTACAAACAACAAATGCTGTAGAGGGTGTGGAGAAAAGGGAACCCTCTTGCACTGTTGTTGGGAATGTAAATTGATACAGCCACTATGGAGAACAGTATGGAGGTTCCTTAGAAAACTAAAAATAGAATTACCATATGATCCAGCAATCCCACTACTGGGCATATACCCAGAGAAAACCATAATTCAAAAAGACACATGCACCCCAGTGTTCATTGCAGCACTATTTACAATAGCCAGGTGGAGGCAACCTAAATGCCCGTCGACAGATGAATGGATAAAGAAGATGTGGTACATATACCATGGAATATTACTCAGCCATAAAAAGGAACAAAATTGGGTCATTTGTAGAGACGTGGATGGACCTAGAGACTGTTATACAGAGTAAAGTAAGTCCGAAAGAGAAAAACAAACATCATATATTAACGCATACATGTGGAATCTGGAAAAATGGTACAGATGAACCAGTTTGCAGGGCAGAAATAGAGAAACAGATGTAGAGAACAAATGTATGGACACCAAGGGGGGAAATTGAGGGGTGGGGTGAATTGGAAGATTGGGATTGTCATGTATACACTAATATGTTTGAAATGGATGACTAATAAGAGCCTGTTGTATAAAAAAATAAATTAAAAAATATTGAATCTTCTAATCTATGAACAAGTATGCCTTTCCATTTATTTTATTTAGGTCTTTAACTTCTCTCAGCCAATTTTGCAGCTTTTAACTATACTAGTTTTTCATAGCTTTTGTCAGATCTCTCCTTAGCCTTTTTTTTAATGCTAAACAACAGTGTTGAAAATTTCTTCCCAATTTTTCATTGCTAATTCATAGAAATATAATTGATATTTGTGTATTGATCTTAGGTCCTACATAAGACTACTACCATCCTTGCTAATCACCCTTGATATAGTAGCTTTTTTGTAGATTCCGTCTGATAGTCTACACAGATGATTGTATTTTCTGCAAGTAAAGACAGTTTTATTCTTTCCTAATCTGGATGCCTTTTATTTTGCTTTCTTGGCTGCTTGTACTGGGTAGAATCTTCAATATGAGGTTGCATAGGACTCAGGGAGACTGCCTGGTTCTTTACGTTCTCTCTCCCTAGTTGTGGCTCTGGAATTCACTATGGGCGGTAAGCTGAGTCCAGTAATCTGGCTCATCTGTGTGTTTGCTGTCTCTCGGGGATGATTCTCTTTTGTTGCCTGCTGCTTATTGTCTTGATATGGTTGTTTCAAGCAGGTGGGTATATCCTGTTACTCTTCCTTGGCTAGAATCAGAGTGTCCATACTATCACACATCTAGTCCAATCAAGTTTTTATCCTCACCACTCACTAAAGACAGTTGCCAAATTCATTAGTTACTTATCAGTCCTCTTTTTTGGCCTATACAGCATTTGGAGTAATTGATCACTCTCTTTCTAGGTACTTGCTAACTTATTGTGCAGGATACTTCTTGGTCCTCTTCTTTCTTCCCTGGCCACCCTTTGCCGTCTTTCTTGAATTCTTTTAACTTCCAAACCTTTAAATGTTTGAATGCTCCATGGGTTCTTAGTCTTTGTGTTGTTAATACTCTTTAGTGGTTTCATTCAGCCTAATTACTTTATATACCTTTTTATAGGTTGATTATTCTAAATTTACATTCTCAGTCCATCACTCTCTCCAGAACAGCATACTTTTATGTATTCAGCCGCTTATAAATATATCCATTTGGTTGTGAAATAGGTATCACAAACTTAACAAGTTGAAAACTGCACTTCTGAACTCTACCCCTTAAAAATGCTCCACTTGCTAATTCTCATTTTGGTAAATGGCAACTCCACCATCCCACTTATTCAGGCCATAACTTTGGAGTAATTTTGGCTTCTCTGTTTATCTTTGACCCAATATTTGGTTCCATCACCAAAAATCCTATTTGGTGTGCTTTCAAAATACAGTATATCCAGAATCTGACCACTACTTAACACTGCCACTTTGATTAGTATGGTCCAGACCCCATCTTCTCTCTCCTCCTTTAACAAAATACATTCTTAACTGGAATCCTTGGTTTAGTCCTTTTAAAAGGTGAATTAGAATATGTCATGTTTCTGCTAAAAACTGTCTAGTTTTTCATTTTATCAGGATTAATAAAAGCCAAGTCCTACAAATGTATAGTCTGGTCCCCTGCTGCCACTGTGGCCTCATTTCCTGCCATTCTTCCTCTCACTTCACTATAGGGACACTGAAAGGTTCTTTTTTCCCACTTTTTCACTTTTTTCAAATCTCTGCTCTAGTGTTATTTTAAAAAGGCCTTCTTTTATCACTCTTTGATCAAAAAGTTACGGTTCTCTCGTAAAGTAATAACCGTCCCTTTTACCTTCCTTTATTTTCCTCCATAGTTCTTACTATCTGGTATCTTTTTATTTTCTTGTTAATTCTGTCTTTCCAATTAGAATGTAAACCCTGTAAGGACAGGGACATCTCTCTGTTCAGTACTATTCCCAGCCCCTAGAACAGTGTCTGGAAACAAAATACATACTTAATACATACTGATAGATTAATGCCCTGGATTCTCTCAACCATTTTTGATATGTGATCCAAGCTTTTCCTTAGAGTATAGGATCTCCTATGATCCCAGAGTTAGAGAGTCTTTCATACTCTAATAGTATTTGAGTTTTCAGCTGATAGTTTTCACATTTTATTAGTCACTTGGCTCTACTCTGTCTGCACTTATCTCTGTTTTGAGTGTTGTTTGGGGATATTGTTGAAAAGACTTTTGTTACATATTTGAAGTTGACGTGGCAAACATTTATCAGTTTAAAACAATTCAGACTAATTACTGAATCAGTGTGCTGAAATTGTTGAGGATACCTAGATTCTCAGATTTTACTAGTCTCTTGAAAATGTATACGTATTTCAGTCGTTGCTTTAAAAAATTATTCTGAATTTTGAGGAGTCTGAAAGGATCCCTACTTTAGAGATGTTTGGAAGTGTTGTTTGTAGTTGGACACAGCACAATCAATAAATGTTTCATTTGTATACTATTTGCATATACTTATTCTGTAGATCCTAACACTTGGAAGATCCTGGGACCTAAAATGTCCAAGATGCCTGTCATTTCTTGTAGGTTGAAAAGTAAAATGTAGTAAATGATAATATTAAAATATCAAAAAGGATAGTATTAGAGATAGATTTGTGATGACTTCTTTTAGTTCTTGGCTCATTTCTTGGACAATTGCCACTTTACTCATACTTCCGTTTCAATCAGTTTTCTTTAATGTGATCTCTAATATGAATCTCAAGTCTTTCTGTTTGTTTTTGTTTTGAAAAAATCCGTAGAAGTTACATCAGTCCTATATACATTTTTTTTCTGTTAGAAGCTTCTTGATCAATATATATATATTTCCTGATGACTTGAATCCTCTGGGTACTCTAAATACTCACTGAATGACTTTACAAATACACATGAAAATTCTGAACAGTTGTTTATTCTTGGTTCTTGTGTTTTCATGGGAGCCACAGGTAGGGGAAAAGCAATCCTTTCTCTCTTTCTATTTGAAAGGATAGTAAGTTCAGTTGATTAACTACAAAACTTTTTATTTGATTTATATCAAATAGACACACAGAGCAGAAACAGGACATCGTATCTTATCATGTTTTTCGTTGGCTTCTAGAGTGTGCAGTAGCCAGGATATTACAAAGTTAAAGTCTTGCCAGACATGATAGGTTCGATTCTTTGCTGTTCTTAGCCTCTTTATTTTGTAGGCTTTACATCACCATTAATGAAGAACATATTTCAAATAACTTAGATCTTTAGTAATAAACAGTTGTTTCTCCAGTACACTTTTGCTCTCCAGTCAAATGCTCCAGTGAAGCTTCAGATGGGAAAGTGGGGGGAAGAAGAGGCTCAATGTTTGGGAGCTCTTGAGTAGTGAGGCATTCTAATATTGACCTTGGTCTAAGAACCACAAAGGAAAATCTGTTTCTCCACTTTTTTTTTTTGCGGTACGTGGGCCTCTCACTGTTGTGGCCTCTCCCCCTGCGGAGCACAGGCTCCGGACGCACAGGCCCAGCGGCCATGGCCCATGGGCCCAGCCGCTCCACGGCATGCGGGATCATCCTGGACCGGGGCATGAACCTGTGTCCCCTGCCTTGGCAGGCGGACTCCCAGCCACTGCGCCACCAGGGAAGCCCTCTCCACAGTTTTTAGATTCCATGGGGGAAAATCTTATTCAGAAGTGGCTTTTAACTTTTGGGTTTAGTCTAGGATTGGAAATGTAATAGACACTTCTGTTTGCAAGCAACAGAAACTAACTGTGGCTAACTGAAAAACAAGGAGATAGGTCATTAGAAGCTCATGGAATCTAAGGGAGAGCCAAATTATCCGTACTTAAAGGGTAGTATAAAGCCTTGAGTAAGGGTTGAAACAAAAAAGTTTTACACCAGAATTGACTTTTGCAACAAGCAAAAACTACTCAATGTTTCTGTAGAAAAATTAGAAAGTAAAAAACCACTCATAATCTCCTAGAAATTAGAACGAAAAAAATCGAAAAGAAAAACCTGATAGTTACATTAATATTTGTTTATGAGTAAAATTGAACACGTTAAAAAAAGCCATTTATAGTTTTTTGGTAAATATCTGCTCAGGCTCTTCAATTATTAGAGGGTTAGTTTTTTTGGTCAAATCTATCAACTTTTTCCTTGGTGGTTTTTCTGTCTTTGTTGTTATGCTGAGAGTGGTTTTCCCCGTTTATGTATTGTAAAATATTTTAAATACATTTTTGATTCAGTGGATCCATTTTTTCTTTTTCCTATCTCCAAATATTCTCTTTAATAATGGTGGCCATTAACCATGGTTCTTCTTTCTTTATTTTTCAAAAATTTTTCTTTAATTAAAGTATAGTTGACTTACAATATTATATTAGTTTCAGGTGTACAACATAGTAATTTGATATAGAATATGCCGCAAAGTTATTATGCAATATTGATTATATTCCCTGTGCTGCACATTGTATCCTTGTAACTTTTTATTTTGTACCTAGTAGTTTGTACCTCTTGAACCCCTTCACCTGTTGTGCCCCTCTTCACATCTCTCTTCCCTTCTCTCCCCTCTTCATAACTCTCTCCCCTCCCCTCTCTCCCACTAGTTTATTCTATCTGTGATGTGATATCTCATTGTGGTTTTGATTTGCATTTGTATATGATGATACAAATAAAGAGATTCTGTATATAAGAGAAAACATACAGTATAATATTTGTCTCTCTGTCTTATTTCACTAAGCAAAATATCCTCCAGGTCTATTTTGTCGCAAATGACAAAGTTTTATTCTTTTTTATAACTAATAGTCCATTTTGTGTGTGTGTGTGTGTGTGTGTGTGTGTGTGTATTACATCTTCTTTATGGATATTTAAGTCATTTCTGTGTTTTGGCTGTTGTAAATAATACTGGTTGAACATTGGCATGCATATATCTTTTCAAATTAGTGCTCTTGTTTTTTCAGGTAAATACCCAGGAGTGGAATTGCTAGATCATATGGTAGTTCTATTTTTAATATTTTGAGGAACCTTCATATTGCTTTTCATAGTGGCGGTACCAATTTACATTTCCACCAGCTGTGCATGAGGGTTCCTTTTTCTCCACATCCTCATCAATACTTGTTATTTTTTGTTTTTTTGGATGATAGCCATTCTCAGTTGTGAGGTAATATCTCATTGTGGTTTTGATTTGCATTTGTATTTGATGATAGTGATGTTGACCATCTTTTCTTGTACTTGTTGGCCATCTGTTTCTTCTTTGGAAAAATGCCTGTCCAGGTCCTCTGCCCATGTTTTAATTGGGTTGTTTAGTTTTTTGATATTGAGTTGTATGAGTTCTTGGTTTAGTTTGGATAGTAATCCCTTATTGGACATACCATTTTCAAATATCTTTCCCCATTCAGTAGGTTGTCTTTTCGTTTTGTTAGTTTCTTTCACTGTGAAAAAGTGTTTAAGTTTGATTTGGTCCCATTTGTTTATTTTTGCTTTTGTTTCCCTTGCCTGAGGAGACAGATCCAAAAAAATATTGCTAAGACTAATTTCAAAGAATGTATTGCCTATGCTCTCTTATAGGAGTTTTATGTTTTCAGGTCTTGCATTTGGGTCTTTAATCCATTTTGAGTTTTTGTGTGTGGGTTTGTTTCTGGGCTCTCTATTCTGTTCCATTGGTCATGTGTCTGTTTTTATACCAATACCATAGTGTTCTGATTATTGTGGCTTTGTAGTATAGTCGGAAGTCAAGGAGTGTGATACCTCCAGCTTTTTTTTTTTAATTGCTTAGGCTGTTAGGGTTCTTTTGTGGTTCCATACGAATTTTAAGATTATTTATTCTAGTTCTGTGAAATATGCCACTGGAATTTTGATAGAAATTGTATTGAGCCTATAGATTGCTTTGGGTAGTATGGGTATTTTAACAATCCATGAACATGGGATATCTTTCCATTTATTTGCGTCTTTTAAAATTTCTTTTATCAGTGTCTTATAGCTTTCAACGTACAGGTCTTCACCTTCTTGGTTAAATTATTTTTTTAATTTTATGGCCACACCATGCAGCTTGTGGGATCTTAGTTCCCTGACCAGGGATCGAATCCGGGCCCTTGGTAGCTCTAACCACTGGACTGCCAGGGAATTCCTGTCCTTGGTTAAATTTATTCCTAGGTGTTTTATTCTTTTGTTTTTGAAAATTCTGAATCATTTTATTGGATAAAGATATAAAACTACCTATACAATATTCTTTTTTTTAACATCTTTATTGGAGTATAATTGCTTTACAATGGTGTGTTAGTTTCTGCTTTATAACAAAGTGAATCAGTTATACATATACACATGTTCCCATATCTCTTCCCTCTTGCATCTCCCTCCCTCCCACCCTCCCTATCCCACCGCTGTAGGTGGTCACAAAGCACCGAGGTGATCTCCCTGTGCTATGCGGCTGCTTCCCACTAGCTATCTATTCTATGTTTGGTAGTGTATATACGTCCATGCCACTCTCTCACTTTGTCACAGCCTACCCTTCCCCCTCCCCACATCCTCAAGTCTATTTTCTAGTGGGTCTGCATCTCCATTCTGGTCTTACCCCTAGGTTCTTCATGACTTTTTTTTTTTCTCTTAGATTCCATATATATGTGTTAGCATACAGTATTTGTTTTTCTCTTTCTGATTTACTTCACTCTGTATGACAGACTCTAGGTCCATCCACCTCACTACACATAACTCAATTTCATTTCTTTTTATGGCTGAGTAATATTCCATTGTATATATGTGCCACATCTTCTTTATCCATTCATCTGATGATGGACACTTAGGTTGCTTCCATTTCCTGGCTATTGTAAATAGAGCTGCAATGAACATTTTGGTACATGACTCTTTTTGAATTATGGTTTTCTCAGGGTATATGCCCAGTAGTGGGATTGCTGGGTCGTATGGTAGTTCTATTTGTAGTTTTTTTTTTTTTTTTTTTTTGCGGTATGCGGGCCTCTCACCGCTGTGGCCTCTCCCGTTGCGGAGCACAGGCTCCGGACGCGCAGGCTCAGCGGCCATGGCTCACGGGCCCAGCCGCTCCGCGGCATGTGGGATCCTCCTGGACCGGGGCACGAACCCGCATCCCCTGCACCGGCAGGCGGACTCCCAACCACTGCGCCACCAGGGAAGCCCCCTATTTGTAGTTTTTTAAGGAACCTCCATACTGTTCTCCATAGTGGCTGTATCAATTATCACACCAGTCAGAATGGCCATCATCAAAAAATCTAGAAACAATAAATGCTGGAGAGGGTGTGGAGAAAAGGGAACACTCTTGCACTGCTGGTGTTTATTCTTTTTGGTGCAATTGTAAATGGAATTGTTTTCTTAATTTCTATTTCTGATAGTTTATCATTGTGTATAGAAATCTGCCAGTTTTTGTATATTGATTATGTAACGTGCAACTTCACTGAATCTATTATTTCTAATTTTTTTTGGTGGAGACTTCAGTGTTTTCTATATATAGTAGCATGCCATCTGCAATGACAGTTTTCCTTATCCCTTTCCAAATGGAATGCCTTTATTTCTTCTTCTTGTGTGATTGCTGTGGCTAGGACTTTCAATATTATGTTAAATAGAAGTGGCAAGAGTGTGCATGCTTGTTTTGTCCCTGATCTTAAAGGAAAAGCTTTTAGCTTTTTACCATTGAGTATGATATTAGCTGTGGGTTTGTCGTAAATGTCCTTTATTATGTTTAGGTATGTTCCCTCTTTACCAAATTTGTTGAGAGTTTATCGTAAATAGATGTTAAATGCTTTTTTTTTTTTTTTGGCATCTGTTGAGATGATCATGTGCTTTTTTTACCCTTCACTTTGTTAATGTGGTGTATCACATTGATTGATTTGCAGATATTGGACCATCCTTGCATCCTGAAATACTGCTTGATCATGATGTATGGTCCTTTTTATGTGTTGTTGAATTCTGTTTGCTAATATTTTGTTGAGGATTTTTGCATCTGTGTTCATCAGAGATACTGGTCTGCAGTTTTCTTTTTTTGTCGTGTCTTTTTCTGATTTTGGTATGAGGGTAAAGCTGGCCTTGCAGAATGAGTTTCAGAGTGTTCTCTGCTATTTAGCTTTTTGGAATAGTTTGAGAAGGATAGGTACTGACTCTTTAAATGTTTGGTAGAATTGCCCTGTGAAGCTGTCTGGTCCTGGGCTTTAGTTTTTTTGGAGTTTTTTGATTACTCATTCAATTTCATTACTCGTAATTGGTTTGTCCATATTTTCTATTTATTTGTTCCTGATTCGGTCTTAGAAGATTGCAATGTCTAGGAATTTATCCATTTTTGGGGGGTTGTTCAATTTGTTGGTGTATAACTGTGGTATTATGATTGTTTGTTGTACTTCTGTGATGTTGGCTGTAACTTTTCTTTCGTTTCTAATTTTATTTGGGCTCTCTTTTTCTGGAAGATTGTGACTAAAGGTTTATGAGTTTTGTTTCTCTGTTCAAAAACCCAGCTCTTGGTTTCATTGGTCTTTTCTGTTCGTGGTTTTTTTTTTTTTTCGGTCTCTATTTTATTTATTTCTGCTCTGATCTTTATTATTTTCCTCCTTCTACTAGCTACCTTTGAGCTTTGTCTTCTTTTTTAATTCTGTTAGATGGAAAGTTAGGTTGTTTGAGATTTTTCTTGTTTCTTGAGGTTGGCTTGTATCTTCTCTTGGAACTGCTTTTACTGTGTCCCATAGATTTTGGAAAGTATTGTTTCTGTTTTCACTTGTCTCAAGATATTTTTTGATTTCCTCTTTGATTTGATCATGGACGCATTGTGGTGTTCTTTTTTGTGATTTGTTTCTGGTAGCATGTTCAGTCTCCACGTGTTTGTATTTTTTCCATTTTTCTTTTTGTAATTAATTTCTAGTTTCATACCATTGTGGTCAGAAAGGATGCTTGATATAATTTCAATCTGTTAAATTTACTGAGACCTTTTTGTGGCCTAGCATGTGATCTTTCCTGGAGAAAGTTCCATGTGCACTTGAAAAGAATGTGTATTCTGTATTGGGATGAGATATGTATTCTGTAGATATCTGTTAAGTCCATCTGGTCTAATATGTCATTTAAGACCACTGTTTCCTTATTGGTTTTCTGTCTGGATGATCTATTCATTGATGTAAGTAGGGTATTATAATCCCATACTGTTACCATATTTTGTCAATTTTCTCCTTTGTGTCTATTATTATTTGCTTTATATATTTAGGTGCTCCTATTAGGTGCTCCTATATTAGGTGCATATATGTTTACATATGTTACCTCTGCTTCTTGGATTGATCCCTTTATCATTATATGATGTCCTCCTTTGTCTTTTGCTCTGGATTTTGTTTTAAAGTCTGTTCTGCCTGATAAAAGTATTGCTACCCCATAAGCTGTTATTCTTAAGGTTGTAAGGAGATATCATTAGCACTGTCCCTTCAAGTTAATTCTGATACTTAATGTCTTAGTAAGGTGGGATTGCTATAACAAAACACTATAGACTGGTTGGCTTAAACATCTGGCATTTATTTTTTATAGTTCTGTGAGTTTGAGAAATCCAAGATCAAGGTGCAAGCAGAGGGTGTTGAGGACCCTTTCCTGACTTGTAGACATCCACCTTCTTGCTTTGTCCTCACAGAGAGGGAGAGAGAGCTTTACTCTCTCTTCCTTTTCTTATGAGGACACTAATGCCAGCCTGTGGGCCCTGCCCTCATATAACCTAATTACCACAAAAAGACCCCACCACCAGTTAGGTATTCAATATATACATTTTGGAGGAACACAAACATTCAGTCCATAATACTTCTTTTATCTTTTTTCTGCTTCCACCTGAGGAAGATGATTCTGTATTTTTTATTTGCTTTTATTTTGAACATTATTTACTGTGATTCTGACATCAAAGAAGAACACAAAGTAAAAACTAAAAGTTCTTTCTTTAATCCTTAGTAGTGTCCCTCCTTAGAGTAACTAATGTTTATCTTCCAGAGTATATAAAAAATTATTGTCAGTATATATGGAATATGTGGCTCATTTTTTTACATTTATATCTTCAGTCCATCTGGATTTGTGTGTGTGTGTGTGCGTGTGTGTGTTTAGTAAAGCAGGGGTAGATCTATTTCCAAATATTAGCTCTTGTCCTTTCATCATGTCTTGACTAATTCATTATTTCCCCACTTGTACAACATATTACATATTGTATGCCATTCTATATGTTGATCTGTTTGTGTACTTTGAATTGTTTTAAGACATTAAGGTTTTTATTATTTTTACTTTAGTATTCTTTCTCCCCTTTACTGTGCTATTGTGGGTTTTTTTTTTAAATATAGTGTCCCTATTCTAGTTTCAATAAGTTTTGTCATGGTTTTTACTGAAGTTGCATTGAATTTGTGTGCTAACATGGAGAGATTTGCTGTCTAAGTAGTAGGTATTACGTCTTTCTTCTCAGGAACATATCTTCCATTTACTCAAGTTAATTTCTCAGGTTTCTAGATTTTTTACAACATTATTCATGGGTGTTTTAAATGTTAATATTTTGCAAATATTGACTTTTTCTACAGTAAGTTTGTAAAGGTTATCACTTGTTATGGCATGATGAATATACATTTTGTATACAGTTTGCATGGTTTGCAAGCAACCACATTATTTGTCCTAATAGCACTTTACTTGGCCTTCTTAGGTTTTTCTAGTAATAGGTTTTTCAAATAATAATTTTGTCTTTTCCTTTCTTATTCTTATTCTTCCTTCTTTCCTTTTCTTGTCTCATTGAACGGGAATTTCTAGTCTAAGTTGAATGATGATAATGACAGTGCACCATCTTGTCTTGGTCTTTCATTAATAACCATGCCCCCTTTTAAATTTTAGCATTGTGATGGCCATTGATTTGAGAAAAATCTACTTTATTATTAAGACTCCTTTTCTCAGTTGTTAGTTATTTTTTAAAAATCAGATAATGAGGGCTTCCCTGGTGGCACGGTGGTTAAAAATCCACCTGCCAATGCAGGGGACACAAGTTCGAGTCCTGGTCTGGGAAGATCCCACATGCTGTGGAGCAACTAAGCCCGTGCGCCACAACTACTGAGCCTGCACTCTAGAGCCCGTGAGCCACAACTACTGAGTCTGTGTGCCACAACTACTGAAGCCCGTGTGCCTAGAGCCTGTGCTCCACAACAAGAGAAGCCACCACAATGAGAAGCCTGTGCAGCACAACAAAGCGTAGCCCCTGCTTGCCGCAACTAGAGAAAGCCTGCGTGCAGCAACAAAGATCCAACACAGCCAAAAATTAAATTAATTAATTAAAAAATTAGATAATGAATATTGAATTCTATTAAATGTCTAAATTAAATTAATTAATTAAAAAAATTAGATAATGAATATTGAATTCTATTAAATGTCTTTTTGGCATCAGATGAGAAAGTTACGTGACCTTTCAGTGTGATGAATAGTCTAAAAATATCCTTACATTCTTGCATATCCTACTTGGTCATTGTGTCTTTTTCTTTAAATAAAGAGCTGTGTGTTCTTTCATAATATTATATGAAATTTTCAATATTTGTAAATTGCCCTTTCATTTGCATAGTTTTGGGTATAGTACTAGGCTTATGATAGCTTGTTAAAATGCATTAGAATACTTTCATATTTTATATGTTTTAGGTTAAATTTTAAAAGCTTTGTAATTATGCTTGAAAGCATAAGAGCAATGATGGTACATTTTTTGGACTTGATACTTTTTTGGTGGAGTGGCTAAAAGAAAGCCTTTTTCTGCCATAGCTGTTAAGTATGGTCAGTGTGAATTGTCAGTCCTTTTTTGTAATATCCTCAATCATCTCTTGGGTGGTAAAGTTTGCCCTCTTATCTAGCTATCTAGCTATGTATGTATCCATGTATGTATCTATCTAATATACTCATTTATGGTTTTTATTTCTTCCCAAGAAGGAAAAAATATTATTCATGGAAATAATATTGTGTAAAGGTTTTGTTGTTGTTTAGAACTGTTGAATATGTTTAAACACATTTTTCTTGGTTATCTTTTTAAGTGATACTTTTCTGCATTTTTGTATTTATTTAAAAATATTAACTAGACATAACTCTAAATTTTAAAGGTATTTATACAGTTTCTATATTCAAGTGCTTATATTGGTTTACTTCTTAGTTTGAGCATTTATTTTGCCAGGACATGTATGTGAGTTGTAAACTCTCCAAGGATTTGTTATATATGTTCTAATATACCTGTTAGTGAAGATCATCTTGCTTGAGTTTAGTATTCATGAGTATTAGTCCTGTGTTCCTAAAAATGATTTATATTTCATCCATTGCTTTTAGGAAGGAAATCATTATTATAAAAGTGAAGTTTGGTATCATTTTATTTTAACTTTTGCTTGTAGAATAGTTTTTTTTCATCTGTGAGATAGAAAAACTTAATTTCACATTTATATGTGTTTTTTGAATTCATGTTTTCTGGCAATTGGTCTATCTTTAATGAAGTGTTTTATACAGATTTTTGGTAGAGGAACTCTCCAAAGGAAGAAACTTTGGTATTATATTTGGTTTGACAGATCCTAAATGTGTTAATTATCTGTTGCTGAGTAACAAAATACCCTAAAATTTAATAGTATTAAAACAGCATATATTTATCACCTCTCAGTTTCTTTGGGTCAGGAATCTAGGCATAGATCAGCTGGGTCCTTTGTTTCAGAGTCTCTCACAAGGCTGCAGTCAGGGTGTCAGCTAGGGCTGGGACCTTACCTGGTGGCTTGACTGGGGAAGGAACTGCTCTTAAGCTTACTCTTGGCCCAATCTAGTGCTTTTCCACTGGAACACATATTGGTGATTATTTGATTCACCTGAGAATCATTCTTTGGGTCTTAAATCCAGCCCTGGGAATATCTAGCTCTTTTCAGTCCTTCCTGTTACTCGGTCATTAGTGTCTGTGTGTGTGTGTGTGTGTGTGTGTGTGTGTGTGTGTGTGTGTGTGTGTGTACTTACACAAGGAGAAGAAGGAAGAGGAAAACAGGAAGGGAGGGAATTTGATAATATGTTAATGTAACTTTTTTTCATTTTTAAGAACTACGCTTTTTTGTTTTTCCTTAGGTGCCTTAGCTGGACCAGTTATTGTGGAGCCACATGTCACAGCAGTATGGGGAAAGAATGTTTCACTGAAGTGTTTAATTGAAGGAAATGAAACTATAACACAAATTTTATGGGAGAAGATACATGGCAAAAGTGCACAGACTGTTGCAGTTCATCATCCTCAATATGGATTCTCTGTTCAAGGAGAATATCAGGGAAGAGTCTTGTTTAAAAACTATTCACTTAATGATGCAACAATTACTCTACATAACATAGGATTCTCTGATTCTGGACAATATATATGCAAAGCTGTTACCTTCCCACTTGGAAATGCTCAGTCCTCTACAACTGTAACTGTATTAGGTAGGTGTACTTAAATTGCATATTTTGGTGGTGTGGTGAGGATTATTGTAAAAGTATTTTCAAGAACTTAAAATAATTGAAATTATATATAAATGTAGCTTTAAAATAAAATAATTCAGATATGTTTTTTCAAGTTCTGTCATAAAATTCTATGATTCTAGACTCTCAGTTTAAACTAAATCTTGTCCCTATCTATCTGTATATCTATATAAAGCTGTGTAATTTATAGCTCTTTTACTTTCTTCATGAAAGATTGTTTTTTATTTATAATACTAAGTGCTGAGATTCTTTGACATTTATTTTCGTTATTTCCCCTCAAATTTTCAACCTTTAAATTACCATCTTTAAATAAGCTTTTCCATTTTTTAAGTGACTGTGGTCTTAGAGCCATTGACATCTCATGTTTGTTTTTCAAATCAGATTTTATTTCTGCTGTTGCGGATTTGCATAGCTATTTGAATCTTGGTCTGTTGCTTGCATTGAAAGATCTTCTGCCTTTTCCTATCTGAAAACTATTAAAGTTTATAGCAGAATTTAGGAAGAGCTTATTAGCATTAAAATAGTCACCTGCAGTGAAAGGTAAACCAATTTGGAATAGCTGGTGAGTACTTTTATAATACTAGAAGGAGGATTAAGGAGTAAAAGCAACTGTAGCCATTTCCACCCAGAGTGGAACTCCTTTAATGGATGGTCTTTGCTATGAATCTGCCTGTTTGCCTGTCAGGGACTTTGTAAGGTCTGCTGATAGCTTTCCCTACTCAATCCTTCTTCATTTTTCTCCCAGATGTTGTTCCCTAATAAGCCTTTTGTACTCCTCATTTGATCTCAGTGTCTGCTTCCAGAGAACCAAATAACTACACAGCCTCTAATATTTAATGGCATGATTTCAGGGTCACTGATGTGCAGGAAAGAAATTTTGTCCAAATATGTTATATATTTTTTCATGTTGAGAAATACTATTTAAAAATAGAAATAACATTAAATATTTGAAGACTTTAATGTTTAAGAGCCTGCCCTAGGAGCTGTGGGAAAAATATAACTTATGTTTACAAAATTGATACCTTTGAGACCTGTTTTGATTGGAAGGCAGGGCATAAATATCTGAAAAATCAAGTGCAAGCCATTGGGGTAAAAAAAGTCACAGAAAAATTCAGTGTCAAGAAAAAATAGATAAATAGTTCGCGTGTAGAAGAGAGAACTCGTGAATAAGACATTTTGCTTTAAATTTTAGTAATTCCCCTTAAATTAACACAATACTCAGTGGTTTAAAACTCGACTGTTGGTAGTATAAGACCAGTCACGCTTTTAGCTGGGTCTTCTTCTCTAACTTCATCTATTCCACTCCTTGCTCTACTTCTCCCAGCAACCCAAATTTTATAATCATAATTAACTATTTACACTTCATTAACACCTATATTTTTACATGTGTAGTTTTCTTATACCTGGATTGCCACCTTTTTCCTCCTGTCTCTTTCTTCTAGATTCTTCTATTTAACTACTACTCATCAAACCACGTCCTTTTTTTTTTTAAAATAAATTTATTTTATTTATTTTTGGCTGCCTTGGGTCTTCGTTGCTGCACCCGGGCTTTCTCTAGTTGTGGCGAGCGGGGGCTACTCTTCGTTGTGGTACGCGGGCTTCTCATTGCGGTGGCTTCTCTTGTTGGGGAGCATGGGCTCTAGGCATGCAGGCTCAGTAGTTGTGGCACGCGGGCTCTAGAGTGGAGGCTCAGTAGTTGTGGCGCACGGGCTTAGTTGCTTAGTAGCATGTGGGATCTTCCTGGGCCAGAGCTTGAACCTGTGTCCCCTGCATTGGCAGGTGGATTCTTAACCACTGTGCCACCAGGGAAGCCCCAAACCACATCCTTTTGGAAGCCATTCTTGAAATATCTACCCCTCTGCAATTTGATGGGGTTTTTTTGCTCTTTTGCCTTTGTATCTTGAGCTTATCTGTGTTGTAGCAATTAACATAATGCTTATTGTATGTCTTCTTCACTGTAAATTTATGGTGGACTGCAACTGTGCACTTTAAAATTTAACTTTATATCCCTAAAGCCTGTAAGTTTCTGGTATGTAGCAGTAATACACTAAATGTTATTTAAGTAGGGTATAGGAATGGATAAATAAACTCTGTAGTTTAGAAATGTTATGTAGAAAAGTAGTTGAGCCAGTCCTTGAATGGTGGATAGGTTTTAGGTAGGCAAAAAGGAAAGAAGTATAGGGAGGAGAATGAGCCAACGCAGGGAGGCAGAAAACAGCATATATTAGGGCAGAGTTTCTTCAGAATTGGCATTGTTGAACTTTTGGGCTGGAATTCTTGTGATGAGCTGTCCTGTGCATTGTAGACTGTTCAGCAGTATCCATGACCTCTACGCACTAGATGCTAGTAGCAGTTCCTTAAGTTTCAACAAGTTAGAATGTCTCTCAACATTGCCAAGTGTCCTCTGCTTGACCACTGAGTAATTTGTTGATTGTTCAAAGGATTTATATAAAATACAAGAATTAAAGGCTAGAAAGGTAGAGCAGGACCACTTTAAAGTAATCTAAATATTAAGATGGGGAATTTGAGCTTTATATTGCTGGAAATGCAAACTTAGTGTACAGCATTGTACTTCTTCTCACCTCTCTTCTTTTATTCTCAGATTCTTACTGTTTATTATTTATTTATTTATTTATTTTTGGCCACACTGCACGGCATACAGGATCTTAGTTCCCTGAGCAAGGATCAAACCTGTGCCCCCTGCAGTGGAAGCATGTAGCCCTAACCACTGCACAACCAGGGAAGTCCCAGATTCTCGCTGTTTAAAGCATAGTTCATGAACCAGCAGCAGTGGCATCACTTGGGAGCATGTTAGACATACAGAATTACAGACCCCTCCCAGACTTGTTGAATGATAAATCTACATTTTAGCAAGATCCGCAAGTACTTTTTATGCACAGTAGAGTTTGAGAAACACTGCTTTGACCATCTTCTCACCTTGCTTAGAGGGATACGTAACTCGTAGACCTGATTTAGAAGTAATGTGATGAAAGTTGTGATTTAAGATGATGAGTCTGGTGTTTTTGATGAATTGAAATGAAGAGTCCTGAAATCATAATGCCTCAGCCATGAGGCCATGAAAGCTTGAAGTTAATTTTCTAATTTCTTTCACTTGAGTGAGGAAGGGAACTACTACAAAGGAAAAATTAGGAGAATGTTGTAACTGACTATATATAATAAACTAGGGAGGTTTGAACAGTAACAGGTTTTGAACCTTAGTGATTGAGTAAATTATGTTACCATTAATTTAAATGGGCATATCTGAATGAAAAACATGTTGGGGATTGGGAGGATGAGACGATGAACTCAACATTTGGCTTCTTGAGTTGGAGGATACATAGGCAAACAATTCCAGGTAGGTGGTTAGAATCTATAGAGTCAAGCTTTGTATCAAAAGCAAATAAAATCAGGGATCATCCAGGTAGTAGTGTTTATCAGATAAAAGTTTTTAAGAAACTTATAAAAAGTAACTGAAGGCCTAAGACTCAGTATTTATTAGGGCAGAGATTGGAAGAAATAGAGATGAGGAGTTCAAATAGATAGCTTTGAGAAAAACTGTCAAAGTAATATTATTCATATCAAGAGAAGAAAAAAGTTTTTAAGATTACTCTAGCAGCTTTTTCCCACAGTGAGAATCAAGCCATACAGAAAGTGATTTCAGTGACCATTTTATCAGTTCTCCGAAGGCTGGCACATAGCTACTATCATTCTAAATGCATAGCCCAGAAGTTAATTCATTACTTACAGCAGATACCTGAAGGCATTAGAACTTAATTCTTTTGGAACTGATTGGGAAGAACTGCACTAAGTATCAAATTTTACCAAATCAGTCAAAGAGAACAGGCAAAGAAAAGTATTGAGTGTATAGATTAGGCAGTGACATTAGAGTTTCAAAGGAGTAGTAGTAATAGAAAGTGAATTAAGGGAATGTAATATAGCAAAAAGCTTTGGGAACACTAAACAACAGATGCCCCATAGCAGAAGAGTTGTACAATTGGTTACTTCCTTTTGATATATGGGATATTATGTAGTTGTTAAAATTATAGTTAAGAGAAGTATTGCTGCTTGAAAATAAAATGAGCCACAAAACTGTAGGTATGCCATGATTACATCTATATAGAAACTAGAAACAAATAAGAGAAGGAAATGGAAGAATATGATAATGACTGTATTAAGATATTACAGTTGTGGATAAGTTTTCTTTGTTTTTCCAATTTTTAGTAATATTACTTTTGTAATTAAAAAAAAAAAAGATTTCCACTGCTGCACATGATGGAGTAACAGGGATTGGATTTACCCTTTCTCTCTCTAGCAACAAAAAAACTAGGCAACTTAATAGGCATGGTAGGATTATGATCCCTGAAAGAAGGAAAATAAACAAGATGAGTTCTACAATTGCTCCAGCCTCCTCCTTAGGCAGTTTCCAGTGACAGCTCAGTGACAAGGAATTCAGGTAGAGAATGCTAGTCTCACTGAGTTTAAGAGACAGATTGGACAGGTGATTAGAATTTGTGGAACAGAATACTGGAAAGAAGGGAACATGAGAGAGAAAGAGAGAATGTGTGTGCTTTAGAGACATACAGAATGGCCCTCTGAAGTCTTTGGCTTAGTACTGATCTATGTGCATGTGAGAGGAAACTTTTGAGGTGGATGAAAGAACCAACAGAAAGAAGTAGGCTTAACAATCCTGGCATTAATGCAGGGCCGGGAAAACTTCATGTTCCCCCAAATCAGAGTATATAGGGCATTGGGTAGCATCTTAAGAGGAAGCAACAACAAAACCACTAGACAGGGAAGGGTGCAGAGAAGTTAACTTAAATGTTGGGGAATATGAGAAAAGTAACTTTAGAAAGCAACTGAAGTGTACAACCAGGAGATTGATTCCCTTCAGAAGAAATAGAAATAACAATTTAAAATTGACTTTAAGGTAATTTTTTAAGTTCCTCGAAGATAAAAGCCTCTATTGATGGCACAGGTTAGTCACATTAACTCTCCCATGGTGGGGGATGGGCAAGTGAA
The DNA here is from genome assembly GCF_964270905.1 of Leucopleurus acutus. Taxonomy (NCBI): domain Eukaryota; kingdom Metazoa; phylum Chordata; class Mammalia; order Artiodactyla; family Delphinidae; genus Leucopleurus; species Leucopleurus acutus. The sequence goes on from NC_139147.1 coordinate 57,928,449, forward strand.
ATGTTAAAAACCATTGAAAACTTCAAAGAAATAACAACATAGTGTGGAATATAACTAGACCAAATCTAAGAGAAGGTGGAAACAGAGAAATAAACCTAGTACCGAAAGCTGAAATCTGTATTCAACCTTGGGGACATCAGACAATTCAGAAGAGACACTTAAGATGATGAACTAAGATTTCGAGAACCTTGAGAAGTGAGAGAGACAAATATCTGAATGCAAGTCTGCTCAAGATGGGATGTCCAATAACCTTTCTTATATTCTCCTGGTACCCAAAGGCTTAACAGTTTTCAGAATAATAGTACACGTGTAGTAAACCAGTCTTCTTATAGACTTCTAGGCCTGGTTTATATCACTTGAGTAGTCTGAAATTAAGGAGATCCTGGACTGGATAGTGTTCTCAGGAGCTAGCTTAGCAGAAGAAAACACAGAAAGGTACTGCATTCTAAGCCTCAGATTATTTCTACCTTCATTATTCAAACTCAAGGATTCATCTGCTTGAATAACCAGGCATACAAGTAAAGAAGACTCCACAAGCAGCAGCCAGCGCAAACAAGACAACAGAAACAGACCTGCATGAGATGTTGGAATTATCGGACACAGACTGTTAAACAACAGTGCTTACCATTTGAAGGGATAAGTCAATCTCTTAAATTTCTGTAGAGAACAAGAAATTTGGTCTACTTCAAGGCCAAATTACTATGTGATATATATAGTAATTTGGCCTCGAAGTAGACAGGTAACTCTTAGTACAAACATACCTTGGAGACATTGTGGGTTCAGTTCTAGACCACTGTAATAAAGCTAGTATTGCAATAAAGTGAATATCACAGTAAACCAGTCACATGAATTTTTGGTTTCCCAGTGTTATAAAAATTATGTTTAGGGCTTCCCTGGTGGCGCAGTGGTTGAGAGTCCACCTGCTGATGCAGGGGGCGCGGGTTCGTGCCCCGGTCCGGGAGGATCCCACGTGCCGCGGAGCAGCTGGGCCCGTGAGCCATGGCCGCTGAGCCTGCGCGTCCGGAGCCTGTGCTCCGCAGTGGGAGAGGCTGCGGCAGTGAGAGGCCCGCGTACTGCAAAAAAAAAAAAAAAAAAAAAAAAAAATTATGTTTATACTATACTATAGTCTGTTAAGTGTGCAGTAGTATTATGTCTTTTTTTTTTTACATCTTTATTGGAGTATAATTGCTTTACAATGGTGTGTTTCTGCTGTATAACAAAGTGAATCAGCTATGTGTATACACACATTCCCATATTCCCTCCCTCTTGTGTCTCCCTCCCACCCTCCCTATCCCACCCCTCTAGGTGGTCACAAAGCACAGAGCTGATTTCCCTGTGCTATGCGGCTGCTTCCCACTAGCTATCTATTTGACATTTGGTAGTGTATGTCCATGCCACTCTCTCACTTCGTCCCAGCTTACCCTTCCCCCTCCCCATGTCCTCAGGTCCATTCTTTACATCTGCATCTTTATTCCTGTCTTGCCCCTAGGTTCTTCAGAACCACTTTTTTTTTAGATTCCATATATATGTGTTAGCATACAGTATTTGTTTTTCTCTTTCTGTTATTTCAGTCTGTATGACAGACTCTAGGTCCATTCACCTCACTACAAATAGCTCAATTTTGTTTCTTTTTATGGCTGAGTAATATTCCATTGTATATATGTGCCACATCTTCTTTATCCATTCATCTGTCACTGGACACTTAGGTTGCTTCCATGTCCTTGCTATTGTAAATGGTGCTGCAGTGAACATTCTGGTACAGACTCTTTTTGAATTATGGTTTTCTCAGGATATACGCCCAGTAGTGGGATTGCTGGGTCGTATGGTAGTTCTGTTTGAGTTCTTTGAGGAACCTCCTACTGTTCTCCGTAGTGGCGTATCAATTTATATTCCCACCAACAGTGCAAGAGGGTTCCCTTTTCTCCACACCCTCTCCAGCATTTATTGTTTGTAGATATTTTAATGATGGCTATTCTGACTGGTGTGAGGTGATACTTTATTGTAGTTTTGATACAATAGTATTATGTCTTAAAAAGCAATGTACATACCTTAATTTAAAAAACATTTTGTTGCTAAAAAGTGCTAACCATCATCTGAGTCTTCATCCAGTTGTAATCTTTTTACAGTAGTAACATCGAAGATCACAGATCCTCATAACGCATATAATAATAAAGAAAAAGGTTGAAATATTGTGAGAATTACCAAAATGTGACAGAGACAGGAAGTGAGCAAATGCTGTTGGAAAAATGGTGCTGATAAACTTGATCAATGCAGGGTTGCCCCAAACTTCCTATTTGTGAACAATGCAATATTTATGAAGCACAATACAGCAAAGTGCAATCAAATGAGGTGTGCCTGTATATAAAAGCAGTTAACTGATAAATTTTATGCATTTGAATTAAAAACTTCTGCTCATCAAAACACACCATAGGGTAAAGAGACAAGCCCTAAACTGGTGGAAGATATTTTCACATATAATCAGAAAAGGACTCTCCCAAATCAGTAAGAAAAAAACAATTGGCTTTAATAGGTATTTTGCAGAAGAAGAAATTCCAAATGGCTCATAAACAAGAAAAGATCCTTAACATCATTCATAATCTGAGAAATTAGAAACAAAGTTTCAATGATATGCTGTTACATACTTACGAGGTTGGCAAACATTGAGAAGTCTGGTTATCAACTGTAGTGGGTATGTTGGACCAACCAGAGTGCTAAGATTGGGAGTAAATTGGTACTTTGGAAAGCTTTTTGGCATTATCTGGTAAATAATGGAAATAAACATAGTACCAAGGGATAAACTACAGGAACTTTTATACAAATATACCAAGATACATGAGTGAAAATGTTTCTTATAAAATTGTTTGTACCAAACAGGAAATAGCACCAATGTCCAACAGTAAATGAACCATACAGTAGTTAAAACTAATAATTTATACAATTGCATGCAAATCTAAATGATCTAAAAGTAAAAACTAAAAAAAAGAAGAATTGCAAAATAATAATCTAAGGCGAAATGATCCCACATAAATAAATCTCAGGAGCAGAAAGTTGAGACAAAAAATATTAAAAAAAATGAACCAATTAGAAATTTTGGAAATGAAAAAATGTCTTTTAGATTAAAAAGTTAATGCACACAGTAACCTATAGGCTTGAGCCAAAGAATTCATGACGGTGAGTACTCAGGAATTTACACAGAAAGGAGCATATAAAATTTGCTGGAAAATGTGAAGAGGTAGCTAGCATACATATGGAGAGTAGATTAAAGGGGTCTAACATTAAGGTTACTTCCTCTGCTGAGGAGCTTTCTTATACCAGATAAAGGTAGGTAGCATGTACACTACAATAAACTGTTAGTGACATTACATTTTAACAGTACCTATATTAAATGTGTTGTAAACATTTTTGCTGCAAATTGAAGCATTATACATTAAAACTGCTTTTTCTTTTCCCTGGTGGCATAGTGGTTAAGAATACACCTGCCAATTCGGGGGACACGGGTTCGAACCCTGGTCCAGGAAGATACCATGTGCCACAGAGCATCTAAGCCCATGTGCCACAGGCTTAGTAGTGTAATAGTAATAGTACCTTTAATCTCCTTTCAGAGTAGTAGTACCTTTAATCTCCTTTCAGAGTAGTAGTACCTTTAAGCTCCTAATGGAAATTATGATCAAATTTGCAGGAATTTTTTTTATATACTAATTTTGGGGAAAACTCAAAAACTTGTCCCTGTAAAGAAAAGTGTATCTTTACCACGGAGAGCCATCTTTGTGATGGTTATGTAAAGTCTTGCTTTTTGTTTGGTCTGGTTCATGATCTTCTCGTTCCAAGAATCCAACTGGTGTTGGCATTTAATGTGTGTGTATTTTATATGCAGTTGTCTCTAAGTTTATGAAATATGGCTAGTTGTGCCTTGGAAGGAGTAAATACGCTTTTGATTGAAATGTAACTAATTTTTTTAAATTTAAACAGTTGAACCCACTGTGAGCCTGATAAAAGGGCCAGATTCTTTAATTGATGGAGGAAATGAAACAGTAGCAGCCATTTGTATCGCAGCCACTGGAAAACCAGTTGCACATATTGATTGGGAAGGTGATCTTGGTGAAATGGAATCCACTACGACTTCTTTTCCAAATGAAACAGCAACAATTGTCAGCCAATACAAGCTTTTTCCTACCAGATTTGCTAGAGGAAGGCGGATTACTTGTGTTGTAAAACATCCAGCCTTGGAAAAGGACATCCGATATTCTTTCATATTAGACATACAGTGTAAGTAAAGAATAACATTTACCTTTTAAACATCATGCATTTTATTTTCTCCCTTTAACATAATTCTGTATCAAGCTGTCTTTAGTTTGAATATTTAATATTCAGATATTGTTATAGATTTTCCTTGTTGACATTTTTTCTTAATTAAAAAAGAATATTTTCATGGCAATTCCATTTAACCAGAACATATTTATGTTTGTAAAGACAGTGATTTTAAAGTTGCTGTCCAACTTAAAATTATTTAGCCTTGTCCTTTTTAGACCTTAAAAATAAGCTAGATTGGGTGAGTTGTGGAAATTTATACCTCAGAATGTGCAATACTTGGCGAAAAACAGCTCCTTCTCCAATCCAATTAATTTAACTGTTACTCATTTTTATTGATTCTACCCATGATGTTTTCAGCAAGGATCTTTTACTTCCTAGATGCATTTTAATTAGTTTGAAAATTTGTGTTTTTTCAGTATTATTTCTAGTCTGATTTTATTGATCATGTTGTAAGATCCTCATAAAGGTAAAACAGAGTCATCGCTGGGATAATAATAATCTTAGATAAGGTTCAAACCTGGCCCACCTTGTGCTTTTATTTTTTTGGTTAAGGGATACTCTCTTGTGTGTATGTTTGTGTGGATATGTACATGTGTGGATATACTTTCCCCTCTTCTATAAAGTTTCTCATTTTTGATACATTCTTTGTGTAGCATTTTAAAATTTTGAGCAAGAGAAAAAGTGATGGTATAGATAGCATATAGCAAAGATAATGAAAATTAAGTAGGTTAAAGATAAAATTAGGAGAAGTGTTTAGGTTCTGGGGTCATTTCCATCCATGCACAGATCATAAATCTAGGTAGGTTTTTGAAGGAAATGTTCTGTTTTTTGTTGTTATTGTTTTGTTTTTTTATATGACATTCATGGAATTTTACACATATTCATTACACTTGGTATAATTAATGGTTTTTAAAACTAATTCTAAGGATCTTTTTAAACATTTACAGGGTTAAACTTGAGAAGCTGTGTTACATGGATGTTATTACCATTGTATTCTTGAGTGCAAATACAGTCCTAGTAGTAGTACCTCGGTATCCGTGAGGGATTGGTTCCAGGACTCCTTCAGTTATCAAAATCCGAGGATGCTCAAATCCTTTATAGAAAATGGCATAGTATCAATATTTGTATGTAATCTACACACATCCTCCCATGTACTTTAAATAATCTCTAGATTACTTATAATACCTAATACAATGTAAATGTTATGTAAATAGCTATAAATTCAATGAAAATACTATGGAAATAGTTGCTGGTGTGCAGCAAATTCAAGTTTTGCTTTTTTGAACTTTGTAGAATTTCTTTTTTCCTGAATATTTTTCAACCACAGTTGGTTGAATCCACAGATGCTGAATTCATGGATACAGAGGGCTGACTGTACCTTCTTTTCGCCTCACTTATTTGGAGAATCCAAATAAAATTTTTCTTCTTTTTCTTTCTTGCTTTTACATACTTTTAACTTTTTCTTTTAAAATTTACCTCCTGGTTGTAAGTACCATTAATATTTTTCTCATATATATTTTTTTCTTCTCTGTGTCTAATAATGACTGAAATTTTCTTCAGTATTTATACTATTATTTTTTTGTTTGCCTGAATGAAATTCTAAATGTGTAAAAATATTTCTCCTGATGTAAAACTTTATAATTATGGTTTAGATTTAGTGGCCTACTCCTAAAATGTTCTCAGAGTATTCTTTTCTCCTGTTAATTGAGCCCTCTGAAACATGTAAACAAAGCTTAAGGAGATAAAATCTTATATCCAGAATTCATATCTCAAAATTTGGAGGTATCCTTTGGGGATACTTTACTACCTATTTTCTCCTCCTTTGAAAATAACTTAAACTCACATACATCTGTACTGTTCTTTCAGTAACATTTTTTATTACCAATTTTAAGTTAGAAAAAATGTTTGTTAATTCTTTGTATTTATAAGAGGCAGACATTTTTTTAAATTATTAAGGTAATTGTACCTTAGTATAAAAAGTTTAATTTTTTTACTACTTTTTTTTGTAAACCTTGCTTGATTGACTTCAGGCTTCCCTGCAGAGTTAAAGACTGACCTGGTCTCTCTCTAACTTCCCATCTGGCCACGTACTCTTTATCTAGTTTACTTGTATAGCTCACAGAAGGGTGGAACGTCCCTGTACCATACATAAATAACATTTCTTTATCTTTTCTCTTAGTATCGTATTCTTTTCCTTCTTGGCCCTCATAACGGATTTTAGTTAAAGTTTTTAAAATGTCATCTTTCCTGTTACCATTAGAATGTAAATTTTGTGAATACAGAGTCTACATGTATACTAAACATCTAAAACAGTGCCTGTCACTTAATAGGAGCTGAACAATGGTGGTTGAATGAATGATTAGTATTGGATTTTACAGTTTGAAGGTATAAATTTATATTGATGGTGGATGTGGATAATTGCTCATTTAGCTAATTATATTGCACATATGCTAAAAGACCTTTGTGTACTTTTAGGCCATGAATAAAAATTTAATGTTTTAGAACAGTTGAGGCCTCAGATAATTTACTTTAGTTGTGATTATAGTCTTAGAAAGTTTGTCACATCTTTACATGCCCAAAGGATATTAATTAATTGTAATATAAGGAATCTTATTTTATTTTATTTTTTGTAATTGGTATCTCTTAGGGGATATTTCCTTTTGAATTAAACATTTCTTTAAAGACAGTTATATGTAGTGACTTGGTACTTAAATGCCATGTCTCATCAAATTACCAACTATATTTTCTTTGTTCATATACCTCTGCGTATTTCATAACAGGGCTCTTACATTTTGCTTTTGGTGATTATAGGTTTGTGAATATTCTTACACTGTGTCCATAATAACTAGAATTGTACATGCTTATAGCTGCCTAGTGTTTGGTGCTCATTGTCCATTCATTCAATCATTCTTTTAGTCAACCAGTATTTACTGAGTACTGTATTCCTTATTTCTTATGTATATGAGAGAAGGAAAATACACCACTTCTAAAGTTGTGTATTATGTTAATACTTTATCGTTGTGTATTGCATCTATCATTCACAAACGATAATCTGTTGTATAATGCATTTATTTTATAGACGCTCCTGAGGTTTCAGTAACAGGCTATGATGGAAACTGGTTTGTAGGAAGAAAAGGTGTTAATCTCAAGTGTAATGCTGATGCAAATCCACCACCCTTCAAATCTGTGTGGAGCAGGTAATAATGTTAGATACTTCTAAAGAGAAATTATTTAAAAGTCAAAAGTATTCTTAAATGCATATTGGAAGTTTTTATCAGTGTAATATATGATTACACTAAGAGCTGGAAATTAAATTAAGGGTTTCTAAGTGTTTTTCTGCCCCACCTCTCCCCACCTTCCAGCCCCCACGATTCTGTTCCTCGTAGACTACTTTGGCGATGTTAGCAATTCTTTCTAGTGTTTATCATCATTGGTCTTAAACTGCTGCTTCTTAATTTACTAATCTTTAACACTGTCTATTGACTTCTTATTATGAAAATGAAAATTTAGTTTTATATCTACCCCTTCACACATAAACATACTCATATACATATTCCTGACCTTCATCGTCCCAATGAAATTAAGCTACTTTGAAATAAACTGTGTAATCGTTGCCTTCCTATGACAGGTAAATCTTATTTACTGAGAGTTAAGTACTATACTGGAATTTTGTTTTCTTTTGTTTCTAAAGCTGTTTGTTTTTCCTGAGGCTAATAATTGCTTCTCTTTACTTGTGTAGTTTACTATCTGAATATCCTTAATTCTCTTTATCTGTGGAATTTCAAACTGCTATACTGAGGTTTGCTTTCGTATTTCTCAGTGTTTGCACCCCTCCCCCCATGCCTCACACCTTCTCAGTCTAGAGAATTGTATCTGTCAACTGTGGATTCTCTTCTCTTCTCTTCTTTCTTTTTCTTTTCTTCTTTTTTTTTTTCCCTTGGTCATTAACCCTGCTTTTTTTTTTTTTGTTTGCTTGTACTGGAATTCCTATTTATTGTATACTAAGCATTCTTTCTTATTAGTTTTCAGTTTTTGTTATTCTCCCAAGATTTCCTCGATCCCTCTGCTCCACTGATTGAAAATTTTCTTTTGACATATTTTCAGTTTCTAAGAGTGTTTTCTTATTCTCTGTTCATTTTCATAGCATCCTTTTCGTATTTTATGGATGTAGTATCTTCTGGTTTCTTCCTAGAGATACTAGAATTATTTCCTCTGAAGAGTTTTTTCTGCTTCTTACATATTGTTTCTTTTTTCCTCCAGGTTCTTTTTTTTGTTTTTTTGGTCTTTCATTTTGTAGATATTTCTTAATTTTCTCAGTTGTCCAGTCATTTCACAGTGATGCATTAAAATAAAATGCTGAGTGGAAACTCTTCAGCATTTTATTTTAAATGGGGAGTACCTACTGAGTAGATTCCACTTCGAGTGATCAACTAGAGAGGAGTTTATTTCACTGGGGGAGCTTCAGATATCAGTTACTGAAGAGTAGAATTCTTTTTTTCATGGCCATTCAGTTTATTTATTGAATTAACCTTCATTATTTTGCCTAAAACATAAATGCCTGGTATCTGTACAGAGTTGAGAGGAGTCTGTTTTTTTGTTTTTTCAACTTTCAACTGATCTTATTTTTAGCCCTCTGCCTCACTCTGGCCTTCTGCAGTAGTGAGTCAAACTCCAGATCTTGGGTTCAGTGGACCACACTAGCTGCTTCCTCATTCATATGCCTCCTGCAAGCACTTCTTCAGCTAAAAGCAGAGGTTTTCAGTCTTGGCACTGTTGACATTTTGGGCTGGATAAATCTTTGTTGTTGGAGGCAGTCTTGTGAATTGTGGGATATTTAGTGGCATCCCTGGCCTCTATTCTCTACAGCCAGCGGCACATACTCCCCCCACCCCAAGTTGTGACAACCAAAACTGTCTCAAGACATACCAGGTATGTCCCCTGGAGACAGAATTACTCCTGATTGGGAAACATTGGCCTAAAGCATATATTGTTTTCCCCATCTGTTTTCTGTCTTCTAGAAGTTTATTGAAACATCTGATGAATTCTACCTCCTGTTCTCTTTCTCCGCGTTGGTTTTTAATAGTTTTTTCATTCCTTTAATCTTACTTTAGGTGGTATTTTGTGGGTGCAAGGAAAGAGTATATTTGGTCAATCTATTGTCTTTTAGCAAAGATAAAGTTTTAAAAGTAGAGAAGGCCTTCCATTTACATTTTCTTCAATGTGGGAAGAAGGCATTGGTTAAGATGTGTGATAGGGTATTTCTAAAAGTCATACAATTCTGAGTTCTTATCCTGGTGTCTGTACTGGGAGATGTCTTTTTTTTTTTTGCGGTACGCGGGCCTCTCACTGTTGTGGCCTCTCCCATTGCGGAGCACAGGCTCCGGACGCACAGGCTCAGCGGCCATGGCTCACGGGCCCAGCCGCTCCGCGGCCTGTGGGATCTTCCCGGACCGGGGCACGAACCTGTATCCTCTGCATCAGCAGGCGGATTCTCAACCACTGCGCCATCAGGGAAGCCCGGAGATGTCTTTTTTAAATAAGTTATTTAACCTTTCTAATCCTTTGTTTCCTCATTGATAATGGTACCCCATAGAGTTTTTGTGAGGGTAGAGACAGTGAATATAAATCATGTAACATAGGTACAGGAGCATGGAAGGTGCTTAGCGTGTCATTTGTTGTGAGTTTAATATGATATTTAGATTTTTCTAGCTTATTTGAATAAACAACTTTAAAGGATTATAAGCCATTTTTACATTTCTCAGAATTAAAGGGGTTAGAATTTTGGGCCCAAAGTACAGAGCTAACTGATAAGATACATAGACTTCATATTCATTCTTATACTCCTAGAAAAAGGGTTTACCTTTTGAAAGCTGATGCTTGTAAAAATGTTCTTTCCAAAGTCCTCTTAAGAAGAAGATATGGGGTTTTTGTTTTTGTTCTTTAAACCATGTAAGAATATTACCTTTATCCTTCAATGCAAATTAACGTCATAGCAACTGTAAAAGATTTTACTGATTGTTCTTTTATGCACTTGAGATCACAGACCAAAATCCTTCTATCTGTTCTCCAGTGTTGATTTGCTTCTTTCTACCTTTTCATTGTTCTGTGTTCTTATTACCTTTGTAATTAGTTGTTGGTCTCCTACTAATGTGCTTAGATCATTGAAAGCAAGGACCTAATCTTATTTACCTGTGCATTTCAGCAACACCAGCAGAGCAGAGTATGGTAAATAGTAAGTTCTTAGTAATTAAATAATGGATGGCTGAGTGAACGAGTGAATGCACTTTTTGAAAATCTGCTTAGCTGAAACTGTAGTAGTAGTTGAGTGCCTGGGTTTACTTCACTTTTTATCCTCTTATCTTAAAAAATAATTTATGGGCTGTAAAAACACTTTCAAAATAAAGACCTATTGGTTTTTTCCCCCCCATGGGGTATACCCTAAGGTTGGAAAAATGAGGTATAACAGTATACTTAGTTCCATTGCAATGAATGGTTTTAGAGTTCTTGTAGTGGGATTTTATTCCTATTATGGTTTATAATAATGTGTACACCAGATAGGACCTTTTAACCCAATTAGTAGAGAAACCATTTAAAAAGAGTTATTATTGATACCAAAGGTGCATTGGTTTTTGTTGTCACAGATTTTGTTGTTCACCTTATGAGTGAAATTATTGTATAAGAAGACCCTTGTTGGTGCTTTAGAAATTAACCATCTTTGGATAGGGCACAGTATAGATTTATTTGTTCCGTATTAAATGTTGCTCTTTAAATATGTTACAGAAGGTGCTAAAACATTATCATGTACTAAAATGATGACTTTTCATTAAGCAAGTTGTAGATGTATCATGTATAGATTCATAATTCACTGAGAATTATTTTAATTCTTTGGATCCTATGGGTATGTCTTCAAATAATGTATATTTCTAATTTTCCAGTTTTCCAAATGTAATTCTTTAAAAATCACATATTTTTTTCTCTCCTTCCCTCCTATTCCCTCTAATGTTAGCCTAGCTTCACTTATATTAATTGATATGAATTGATATTTTGAAAGAATGGGTATTCTTAATGGACTTTATCAATTAATTCATCTCTATTAAAATGAAAATTCATAACATATGCTTTTATTTCATAGTGACTTTTACCTAAAGGATACTGATTCTTTCACTGACAACTAGGAAGTATAATATCTTATTTAAATAGCTGTCAATGAATAGAATCTGAAGATATTTAAAGTAATTTTGTGCCTTTTAAAATATAGGTTGGATGGACAGTGGCCTGATGGTTTATTGGCTTCAGACAATACTCTTCATTTTGTCCATCCACTGACTTTCAATTATTCTGGTGTTTATGTCTGTAAAGTGACCAATTCCCTTGGTCAAAGAAGTGATCAAAAGGTCATCTATATTTCAGGTAAGTTACTGTTTACTCACAAAATGAGTTACTTAAATTATTTCTGTAACAACAATCATAACAATAACGCTATGATCTAGGCAGTAATTTATACTTGTGAAGATACATATTCCTCAGTGTGAGGTTTTCCAAATAATCTACCTGAAATACATAGGTAAAGTGGCATTCTATTACTTAAAAAGTGTCAAAACGTCTCTGCAATAAGTTCATATACATTTTAAGACCTTATGCATATAGCTAATTTTTCAGTTAAATAGTATTAGATATTCTTTTTATTGGTAGTGTGTACCCTTCTAGGTTCTTTCGTATTTACACCAAGAATAAATGTTGGATTTTTTTGTTTGTTTTTGGTAAGCTACTCTGCACATGTGTCTAATAAATAAAATGGGATATCAATTTTGATGAACCTCTTATTAAATATCATTGTCACTCAATATGAGGCTATACCATATAGAGTTACTGAGAGGTGAAGTAGGAACGCTACTGAAAATGTTCCAATGAAATAAAATTTAAGATGTGCTTTATGGTCAGTCCATAAGCCACTAAGAACTTAGAATTTATGCATTCCATTTGTTTCACTGTGAATGTTTTTATCAATTTGACTGAGTATATATTTGGGTATTTACAAAACATAGTTGGAGCCAAAAATATATTTTTCCTGGGTGTAGCTATAAATAATAAATTATCAATGGAATGCTTATTTATAAAAATTATATAAATATTTTAAACGTCTCCCTCCTGACTATAAGAATGTAGCAATCTTTGTGTCTAACAAATGGAAAGTTAGAGGAAAAAGGAAGAGAATCTTGAGAAATGGAGGTTTGTATGGTAATTAGATAATAGGTAGTTAAGATTTTTTTCTGTGTTCAGTCTAAAACTAAATTTTCTTAAATCGAAGTGTAGTTGATTTATAATGTTTCATGTGTACAACAAAGTGATTCAGTTTTATATATGTATAGATATATATTCTTTTTCAGATTCTTTTCCATGATTTTAGAGAAATTTTAAGCTTGCATTAATGTTACATTCTTAGTCCTTCTGTGATCACTTAATCTAAGAACAGTTTCCCATATTATTTTCTCATGATATTTACCACAGTTTGTAGTTGTATGATTATTTATTTACCTATTATCTATCCTCATATTTAAACAATTTGTGTGTTTGTTTTTTTTTAATTACTGTATACTCAGCACTTAGTGCCTGGCACATGTTACACAATTTTTTTTGGCATGTATCTCACAAGAAGATTAGAGCTTTGTACATCTCTAGCTAGTCCTTTCTGCCAACAGCAGTGCTTTGGTGTAAATCTATTAGTATGTTAGTCTCTCTTTCTTCCCTTAGACGTTTTTTTATTTAAAAAAAAAGAATAGGAATCTTAAAGCCACAGGAAATCCATATTTAAAATGTGGTTACCTAAGGACCGATTACTTTTTATTTCTGTTGTACAAAATTTGGTGTGGGATATTACTTGTAAATCCTAGGCTCAATGTGTTCTAATTATGTAATCATTTAAATATCAAGCCTCAATTTTGGCGTCTTATCTATTGGTGATATGTTAAATTTATATCTTTGGTATTCTGGGTCCATTTCCCAGTACTCGTGACTTGTGCGTCCCACTGCGTCTTAGTGATCATTAACCTCCTATGTAGAAGTATAATATGCATTCAGAACTGAGTTCCTCATCTTTCTTCTGCCTCTTGCCACCGAATCTCTTTCTCCAGCAGTCTTTGTTTGCCTTTTCTGTTATTGGTAGCTCCATCCTTACATTTGCTCAGGGCATGAAATCCTTGATTCTTACTCCTGATTTTAATTTTCCCCTCATACCCCACCCCATCCATCAGCAAATTGATGTGAGCTCTCTCATTATGTTATATACAGAACCTTACCAATTCTCCACTTTTGTTGCCAGTATTCTGGCACAAACCATCAGGCAACCCTTACTTCACTATAGAACAGCCATTTAATTTTCCTACTTTTCAATCTGTCATCAAATGAGCAGGCAGAATAATCCTTTTAAAGGGCATGTTGGATCATGTCGGTCCTCTCCTCCAAACCTTCCATGGACTTCCCATTTTGCCCACAATGAAAACCAAATCTTTACAGTGATTTATAAGCTCTGTACACGTTATGGCCCTAGATTATCTCCCTGAGCTCACCTCTTATTATATACCTTGTACACCTGGCTTCAGCCACCCTGGCCACTTTGCTGTTCTCTGAACAGAACAGGCACATTCCTACCTCAGAGTCATTGCACTTTCTGTTTCCACTGCCTAGAATGTTCTTCAGATATCCTCATACCTCTTTCCTAGGAAAGAGGTATTTGTTCAAATATCACCTTCACAGCCATATTTAAAATTGAAACCTCAGGCTTCCCTGGTGGCGCAGTGGTTGAGAGTCCGCCTGCCGATGCAGGGGACACGGGTTCATGCCCTGGTCTGGGAAGATCCCACATGCCGCGGAGCGGCTGGGCCCGTGAGCCATGGCCGCTGAGCCTGTGCGTCCGGAGCCTGTGCTCCGCAACGGGAGAGGCCACAGCAGTGAGAGGCCCATGTACCGCAAAAAAAAAAAAATTGAAACCTCTCTCTTCTCACCCATTTACTACTGTCTGTCATTCTTCTCTGCCTTATTTTTTCTCTGCAGTACATATTACCATGTGACATACTACATATTTTATTTGTATGCTTGCCTGTTTTTACCCCCACTAGAACATATGTCCTAAGAGGGCAGGAGTTTTGTGTGCTTTAATCAATACTGTATTCTCACCCTCTGCAGCAATCTTTAGCACATAGTAAGTGTTCAGTAAACTTTTGTCGCATACATGAATACATTTGAGAAGAAAATAATCAGGAAAGAATAAAAAATTCAGTCTGCATTTATGTGAAATTTTTTTTTGACAGAGGTACTAATATACTGCTGATGATAAACTTTACACATTTTAAAATCAACCTCTACTAAGTCTTATAAGAGTCGAAACAAAACTTTGAGTAAATATGAAAAATCACAGTTAATTACCACTGAGTACTTCAGAAAAAGATAGCATTATATAAGATGGTTTTCTTTAAGTAATCATCAAGAATTAGACTTAATTTTCTGTCCAGTCTTTAATACAGTATACTGTACTGAGTTTAGTTAGGTCCTCTACGAGCTTCTTAGTGTATATAATGTATCCTAGATATAAATTGCTTTCCCCAACAGACTATTAAAGCCTACTAGTAGGCTTTTATCACAATAACAGGCCATAACTTATACAGTAAATGATCAGAAAGTTAATCTTTTTCATTGTGAGTTATATGTACCCATTTTCCTCTAGGAAAACATTTTAATCTCAATAATAAAATTTATATTTTAAAATTTCATAAATGATATTTTAAAATATTTGTAAAAGGAAGGTATGCTATGACTGGAGGCTAAAAAGTTCTACCCACAACAGAATAGAATTAGCAACTCTGAGTTATTTGAAATTTTGTTATACGTTTTCCCACATTGGCATAAGTTATTGTGCAAGAGGTACAGTATTCAAGATTGCAATATTCAACTTCAGTTATTACTCATGGTGGTACAGTGGCTCTTTGTCCAGGACTAACCGACTGCTTGAAATTGTGTTTTTCTAGTTGCTTTTGGTGTGTGTGTTTTTTCCCTGATACCTCTTACATCTCTGAGACTAGAGAAGCAAATTTTCTTATATCACTTAAGTTCCTCATGCCTAAAAATCAAAGTATATTCCTATGCAAATCTTGAATTTCAAATCATATAATTTGAATGAATTTCAATCCGGACATAATGAGACGCACTTAATTTAGCAATCCTTCAACTTTAACATTTATAGGGCTTCCCTGGTGGTGCAGTGGTTGAAAGTCCGCCTGCCGATGCAGGGGATATGGGTTCATGCCCCGGTCCGGGAGGATCCCACATGCCGCGGAGCGGCTGGGCCTGTGAGCCATGGCTGCGGAGCCTGTGTGTCCGGAGCCTGTGCTCCGCAATGGGAGAGGCCACAACAGTGAGAGGCCCGTGTACCGGAAAAAAAAAAAAAAAAAAAAAACTTTAACATTTATAGATTTTGTTTATTTAAACAATTTATATAGTCTAAAAGAAAAGGGAACCAATTCATTCAATTTTTAACACAGTAATTATTAGGCTAAAATATACTTCATAGCTACAGAGTTTTTACTGGACTGTTCGTTTTTCTATTTGGCAGAACTCGTTAATTTGAAAAAGAAACTTAAGAAGTTGTGTGTGGAGAACTCAGAATCTACTAGTTTATTACATTTGTTATATATTTATTTATCACATTTAGCAAAGAATATAAAAAAATAACAACTGAATAAATAAGGAATGCTTATTTATTTATGGGAACGATTTGTAAATCATGATAAATAAGTAGCTGTTAGTGATTACAAAATTGTCCTCCTGCCTCCTTACACAAAGAATGACTCTCACTGTAATTATCTTGGAGCAGAGCAAGAATTGGAAAGCATGAATAAATGTCTCATGTGAATCATGATATGTCCATTGCTTAAGATACAAAATATAACGTTTAGCAATAGTCCCTCTTATTAATAGTGAGGCTATGCTATTTTTTTTAATTAATTTATTTTATTTTTGGCTGTGTTGGGCCTTCATTGCTGTGCTCGGGCTTTCTCTAGTTGTGGCGAGTGGGGGCTACTCTTCGTTGCGGTGCGCGGGATTCTCACTGCAGTGGCATCTCCTGTTGCGGAGCACGGGCTCTAGGTGCGTGGGCTTCAGTAGTTGCAGCATGCAGGCTCAGTAGTGGTGGCTCGCGGGCTCTAAAGCGCAGGCTCTGTAGTTGTGGCGCGCGGGCTTAGTTGCTCCCCGGCATGTGGGGTCTTCCCGGAGCAGGGCTTAAACCCGTGTCCCCTGCATTGGCAGGCGGATTCTTAACCACTGCGCCACCAGGGAAGCCCTATGCTGTTTTTTTTACACTAGTTGAGGAGGGGCTGGTAGGTTTGAAAATTTCTAGAACTGCTGACAAAATAAGATTTTTAAATAGTTTTTTTTGGTTACTCTTTTTTTGTTGTTAGATTTTCTGAAAGTTGTATTTTGTTAAATCTCAGTTAAATACACAGTAGATGTCCATTTGTGTTCACATAAAGAACGTTACAAGTAGAAATAAATGTCAGTGATTTTTTCTTTTTAAGAATACTTCGTTAAAATGTACAGTTATGTATCATATTTGGTGAGAGCTGATGTACATGTACTATTCTGAGAAAAATACCATTTCATCAAGAGCTATCAAAAACTTTAAAAATTTTATGTGCACAAAAATGTGTTAATTTTAAATCATTAATTAGGTGATTTGTGCTTTTGTTTAAACATGCTGATGCCCATTTATTATAATACTTTTTCCTTTGGGAATCATTGTGAAGATGACATTTAATATGTAAAACTTCCATTAGTCCTCCTCCTCAGAAAATACATGAGTTGTCTTATAAATGATTAATTTTTAGTCTGTTTCTTTAATATCCTGGTTCTGTGAGGTTGGATTATATGAGACTTTACTACTTTTATAATAGAAATGATCCTGCAATTTCACAATTTTTTTTTAAGATTGAATTTGTACAACTAGTGAATTTGTTCTCACAAATTAAAACTCTTCTTTGATTCATTTACTTACATATAATATGATAACTAATTCACTTCAAGGTACTTGACTGGATTGCCTGTTATATTGGTTTAAACTCATAGGAAATTACTTATAATGTACTTGTTACATTTTACACTGTACTTGCTAAAGTTTTACTACATTCTATACATATGGCATTCCGTGATGAAACCTGTTTCAGTAAGTATTTTTCTTTAGCTTGTAATTTTAGAATAACTTACCCCATGTAGATTTAGTATTTTTCTAACAATCACTTTTTAAAAGCTCTGTCAGTACCACTCATTTAAAAATTAATTATAAGAGATTACCATTTGGGTCATTTATTTTTTATCAATGAAGAAATTCAAGATTTTTGAAGTCATCCTTTCTTCAAACTCTAGAATTTTGTGTAACATGACCTACAAATACCACTTAATTGATAATTAACAAATCTTTAATTTTTACTATTTATGTTTAGCTGCTTTTTAATATTAATGGCTATTTACTCTGTAATCTAATGGCAATACACAGGATCATTTGCATCTAATATTTAAGTATCCTTAGAATGTTCTCTCTAAAATATTAGCTGCTCTTTCTGAGACTCCATCCTAAAGCAATGTGACATTGAATTTTGCAGACATGGTTGAAATTTCTCAGTTTCCTTAATGTTCATATCTTACCCATGGAGTATAGACATGATGATGACATTTTTATAATACTATATAGTTTATAACATGTTTTTACTTTGTCTATTGGTCTCATTTGTTAATAGCCCATCTGGCTAACATAAATATGTGCTTTTTATTTTTTAAATCACTAAATAATGGTATATACTACATATGTCCTTTCTAAAAATTAAAGAGTTTTCTTTATTTAAGGAAAATATTTTTGAGAGAATTATTAAGTCAACAGCTTATACTATGGCCACTTAACAAGAATCTATAGTTTTTCATTCTTTTAAAGATAAGTTCAGCTCTTACAAAAATAAACTATATTAGGTAAAGATGGATTTCAAGAAAACATATTTTAATTTTTTCATTCTTTTATTATTCTGTTATTTCCTTGTGCTACTGGCTAAGAAAATGTACATTTGAATGATTCAATTTAATTTTTTAGTAATGATAATTCTTAAGCCAGCTGTATATAGGACACTTAAATAATAGTCTTAATTTAAAAGAAAAAGTATTTCTTAGAATACAGTGTCACACTTAAACTTGGAATAGAATAATTTAGGATTTACGCCATACATAATTTTTCATTCCCTTTACATAATTGGTAACTGACTAAGTGTCAGATTTATTTTTTTTTACATGTAGAAGTATCACTACTTTCTAATCTTAAATTAAGAATGAAAAACTATTGTTACTATGAATATATTTTCATTAACTGTGCTGTCTTTTCAACTTGCTGCTGAATCAGCCTGCATTGACATTCTTTGCCTTTCTGTGTCTTGTCTATCTTTACCGTTTCCATTAGATCCTCCTACTACTACCACCCTTCAGCCCACCATTCAATGGCATCCCTCAACTGCTGACTTCGAGGATCTAGCAACAGAACCAAAAAAATTGCCCTTCCCATTGTCAACTTTGGCAACAATTAAGGATGACACAATTGGCACAATCATTGCTAGTGTAGTGGGTGGGGCTCTCTTCGTAGTACTTGTAAGTGTTTTGGCTGGAATATTCTGCTATAGGAGAAGACGGACGTTTCGTGGAGACTACTTTGCCAAGAACTACATTCCACCATCAGATATGCAAAAAGAATCACAGATAGATGTTCTTCAACAAGATGAGCTTGATTCTTACCCAGACAGTGTAAAAAAAGAAAACAAAAATCCAGTGAACAATCTAATACGGAAAGACTATTTAGAAGAGCATGAAAAAACGCAGTGGAACAATGTAGAAAATCTCAGTAGGTTTGAAAGACCAATGGATTATTATGAAGATCTAAAAATGGGAATGAAGTTCGTCAGCGATGAACAGTATGATGAAAATGAAGATGACTTAGTTTCACATGTAGATGGTTCCGTAATTTCCAGGAGGGAGTGGTATGTTTAGCAGCCACTAAATGTGACTTAACTATGTACAATGTTTCATTCATACTAGTTGATCATTTTCAGATTGTTCATACTTTTTCTCGAGGAATAATAAGCTTTTCAACTTGATTTTCAAGCTTTTTATATTCTAATTTGACAAACAGAAATGTAAAATCTGGGTTCAGTGTATCTGAGCTGCTTTACAGTTTTTTTTTCAATGCTGTACTACTGTCTCAAGATTTAAATTTTAATGCAGAGTACTTTACTGGTCTGAGGCACACAGGTAAGAAGAAATGTCAACATTAAATGAATGACTTTTTTGGTACAAAAGTTAAAAAAAAAAAAAGGAAACTACCTTGGCATTGTGTATTAAATGTTTACCTAAGACTATTATCTCAAGTAAAATGTTTGTTAAACATATACCTCTCAAAATTTATCACCACTAAATGATACTGCATCAAAATTGACTATAAAACTAATTCAAGAAATGTTTATATATATTTTTAGTATACAAAAAAATTCAGCCTGATGAAACACCTTTTCTTTTCAGACATTATTTTCTATGTTTCTATACAAATGGAATCTTTACCTCTGCATTTTAATGAGCCTTGCCATAATTACTGTAGAGTGGCTTTTCAAAGGTATTTTGTTGCACTAAAAACTGTGGTAGTACACTCAGTGAACATGATGTGTGGAAGAGCATAATTAGCTGATCAATATTTTTGTCCAGAATACATACAAGAGTAATAAAAACATGCCTTTTAAACATGATAATTACTACAATCTTTTCATCTCTGGAGGGCAGTGCTTATATTGTCATGTGAACATAGGTTTTGGTACATGAAGTGGTAGTTTTGTTTTAATGATTTATGTCCTAAATATAATAATAATAATGAAAAGATGGTACATAGTTTAATAGAGTACAGAGAGAGCATTTCAGTATATGGAAAACCATGGGTAAAACAAGCATTGGAGTACCATTTTTAGAAATGAGACAAACATTTCAGCCAAGAATCTGTGCAGAGAATTTTGTAGACCATCTTGTTTTAGTCATTTATTATTGATGTTGTTCAAATGGATAAATATATAGGAAAAAAATAGAATAAACTTGGAAATTTGAGATTTAACAAGAAAAAATCTGAATTATAGAACCAATCACTAGCACTTGCTGATCGATATTGACAAACCATCCCCCTTTTCCTCTTAAATGTATGTATGTGTTTCAAGATTTTTGTTTTTCCAATTAAAACTGGAAACATCATGGGGTCTTTTTGTTTTGTTTTTTGTTTTTTACATAATTAAGTATATCCTTTCCAAAATCATGTATCTTTTGAAAAAGAAATCTTACCTAAATCTTCAAATGTGGATCTTCTTTGTTAGGTAATTAAATTGCTTCTACAGTGGAGTCCTATACAATTATAATGATGACAACTATTTTGAAGACCAAAGAATATGTTTTATCTGTTGATGATTCATTTGAAAAAAGGACTGTGTAGAATTGCCTTAGGAGTTTTTCCAGGGAGTTGAAATAGAAGTTAGCAGGAGAATCATAAATTAAATAACTTATTTTGTTAATAAAACGGCAAAGTAGGTACTTTTTTTTCACCTTCCCAACTGCTCCCTTCCCAATCCTCATCAAATCTAAAAAAATGTTTTTATAAGGCAAAGTTCTAACATGTTCATAGAATTTTGCAAGTAGTGAAGGCTTTATTCTCAGTGATTATAACTTAGTTTCCTTTATTTTAACATAGCAGTATTTTGTGGAAGTTTGAAATCTATTTTATTTCTCTCCCTCAAACACTTAGTATAACAGTAAAGTGTTGGTTAAGGATACAGTTAAGTTCATTGATGTCTTGTTAAAAATATTTGGTTTAAATATGGCTAACCACTGACCAATATTAAGACTCTTTGGTCCCAATCATTGGAAGAAAAACTTTCTTGATAATACCTTATGATCAAAGTGACTTATTTTTTTATTTAAATGTTAGCAATGATATGGCCATAAGAAAGATGAGTCTAAAACTTTTTTCCATGGAAGATGTAAATTTGTGGCTTTTTTGAGCAAAACATCCTCTTTAGTGGTTTGAAGTGTCATATGAATCTGAGAAGAGTAATCCCATTTAGAATATTGTACAAATCACACCTTGACTCTAATCCGAAGGAAATTAGCAATGTATTCCAAGAACTGTATTTTAAAATATAAATATCTACTTAGTGATCATGAACTTTCTTTTAAATAGTGGCCATTGTGTGGTTAGGGTTTTTTGTTTAGTTTTTGTTGGTTTGTTTTTTTGGGGGTTTTTTTTGGCAGTAGGGAGTGACATGGAACACTGCAAGTGAGTATTTGATATATTCTGCATCCTTTCTAAATCATTTGGCAAGCTACTAAAAGACTTCAGAATTTTAAGAATATGATATGATACTAGTGCTTAAGACTTTCTAAAGCATTGCACTATTGTTTATTAGAGCTTTATGTATGTTTACTGTACATAGAGACTTGTTTGTAAACATAGTCATATTAATAAACAATTTTTTAAATTACTTTTTGAGTATCAGTAATGTGCACAGCTAATTGATGTATTGAACTCCTACTCTCTTCTTGGAAAAGGTGGAAGAATAGTTTTACTTTATTTTGGCCGTGTTTATTGCCTTTATATTTGAACTGGTTTTTCAGTTTTGTGTTCACTTTAGAGTTTTCTTTCACAGTAGTTAAAGTACTTCAGTGATACAGTG
The DNA here is from genome assembly GCF_964270905.1 of Leucopleurus acutus. NCBI lineage: Eukaryota > Metazoa > Chordata > Mammalia > Artiodactyla > Delphinidae > Leucopleurus > Leucopleurus acutus. The sequence goes on from NC_139147.1 coordinate 57,950,537, forward strand.
GAGATGAATTCAACTCTTTGTTTTTCCCTTTTTTGCATTTTTATTAAAATATGTTGAAACTTTAATAGGCTAGGGGTTGACTTTAAAAGTGGTATCTGAGAAGTACTTTATAGTTGAAAGATATAGTATTTTACCATGTGCCTGAAAGGTTTCTGTTTGATAAGTCTAACATTAAAGAAACCATTAGGGTTTTTCAGTAGTAGGTATTGCTTCTGATAGCCATATATAGGAAAGTTATAATGGTAAGCCTGGCTGAATGTTCGCATAAGGGGCTATAGGAAGTACAATGTATAAGTGCAAAAATTGAGAGAAATGTAGCAATATTAGATGCAAAAACATCTGATTTTAGTTTGATTTTGCTTTTGGTAAATACTGCTGAAACAAAGTATGAACAAGAAGTTGTTAATGTGTGGAAGTAATCAATGTAAAGTGTAAGAAAGGAAGAAATGGTACCCATATTGATTTTTTAATTCTAACAGGGGAATGATTTACAGATTGGATTGTTTTTCCTATTTACTTGTTAATGTATCATCCATAAAAAGCTCTTTTCTCAAATTTTTGTTATATTGGGATATATTTAGTTTTAATGTGTACCAGGGATTTTTTTTTTAACCAAGTTACTTATCAGGTGGTAGCCCCAATAGCCGTTCAATAAATCTTTAAATAAAAGTTTTTTAAAAAAATTCTTAAGAGGCATATTTCTGTAACAAGCCTATGGCTCTGGATTACCTTCTTTGTCCGCATTTTGATTTTTGCTGGAGAGAGAGAGAGAGTGTGTGTGTGTAACCTAGTTTCCTTTAATTAATGATGTTTTGTGGAATTAGAAACCTATTTTATTTCTCTTTCCAAACAAGACTATATCAGGTTAAGGATACAGTTAAATAAAGTTTGAGGAAGCATCTAAGTTGGCATGTTAACCATTATAAAATTTACTTTTAATTAATCATATAATTCCTATCTCATATATACATATCATCAGTAACATTCTCCACAGTCATGAATTATCTTCTAGCTCTAGTCCTAGCAGTTAAAATAAATTTTAAATGTTTGCTGTGACTTTGACGTAAGTCAAATTTTTATATATTAGCTTTCAGTTTGGAATTAACACATTTCATAAAATATTTTTTAAGTTGGCATTTAGTGTTTTTAACTTGTTGCTTGTGAGCTGCTTTGAGTGGGAATGACATTGTTTCTTATTGTTTGTAGTTACCTTCTCCCTGTTCCTCATTTCTGACATTTGAAATTATGATACAGGGACTTCCCTGGTGGTCTGTTGGTTAAGTCTCCATGCTTCCACTGCAGGGGGTGCAGGTTCCACCCCTGATCGGGGAACTAAGATCCCACACGCTGCGCGGCTCGGCCAAAAAAATAAAATAAAATAAAAATAAAATAAACAGTATTATAAAACCTAAAATATTTTAAGATAAAATAAATTAAAATTTGATACATTTTCCCCCTAAACTTTAAACTATTTTAGAGAAAGCAGTTTTTTTCAAATAATATACAATTTGACTGGATTAAGTTTGGTTTCATTCTTGTTACACCAATAAAAATTCATGCATGAAAGAATCTTTGGAATAGTGTACAGAGTATACCAACTTTTTGGTGTTTTTTTAAAAAATTGTTTCTGTTTTCTTCTATTCCAGTAAGCTACACTTTTTTTTTAAAGTACATGTCTACTTTGAGATGAGTAGTGATAGGTTTCCATCAAGAGCTTGAAACCAAACATTGCTTACAAAAGCTTTTGCTATATATACCTACCCTTAGGGATCATTTCTTTTCTCGAGCCTTGATAATAGTTATTTTATCATGTTCATTTCAATTTTGAAGGGTAAAATATGATTCAATTTTGTGATGTTTTATTTCACTTGCCTTTTAGTTAATAGCTGCTGTTTGTTCTGGCTGGGCACTATGGATGAAGCCTAGTGAAAGTGAGTTTAGCAGAATAACTTTAAAGTATAAATCTCAAAACTTGAGAATAATTCAAGGGCTTATTTCCTTTCATGCATAATACTTCTACATAGATGTGATACCTGATTTCACAGTCTCAGTTATGAGAAATATCTCAGGGAAAACCAAGTCTTGAAGGGACAGTTTGATCTAAAAGCTAGAGGAAACAAGACCTAGAGGCTTTGACCTTCCTGTTTAAAAACAGATTATTATTAAAAAATATGCAATAGTAAGACAGAATAATGAAATGAATATTCATGTACCTGCTTCAGTTATTGTCAGTTCATGGTCAGTCTTGTTTTATTTAAATTTCTGTCTATATAATCCCTCCTGCCATTAGTTCACCTGTAAATATATCAGTATGTAGCTCTAAAAGTTAAGGAACATTTAGAGAAAGTAACCACAGATTCATTACTACACCAGAAATGAATAATTCCTTAATATCAAGTATCCAGTGAGTGTTCAAATTTCTAATCATATATTTTTGCAATTTTAGCTAGTAACCAAATGTGATCCATACATTGGTTGGTTGAGATGTCTTTTAATCTGTGTGTTCTCTGTGTGCTGTTCCCCACTCCCGCACTTTTCCCATGCAGTTTTTTTGGTGAAGAAACAGCTTCATCTGTCCTGCAGTTTTCCAGTTTGGATTGTGCCAGTTGCACCTCTGTATTTTCTGTAAGTTGACAGATCTAGAGCCTTGATAAGATTAAGGTTTAATTTGGGGGGCAAGGTTACTTCAGTGGTGGTATGTTCCTCTATCAGAAGGCGCGTAGTCTTTACCTCGTTTTCTTTCAATATTAGCAGCCATTTGATGCTCAAAGCCTAGATCTACTAACAGGGAACCTACATAATTTCTAGATCTATTAACTCTTTTTTTACCGCACCATGTGCTTTAATGTCTTAATAATTATGTTCATGCTGCTCCCTTTACCTGAAATACCCTTTCCTCCCTTTGCCATATTGGGAAACCAGTCCATATTCAAGGTCCAGCTCAAATTATAGTTTTATGAAACTTTTCCCTTTAGAATTAATACTTGCTGTTCATAATTCTTTTTTATCAACTTATATCTCCTCTATTGTAACCTCACATTTTATTCTAGTTATTATCTATCTTCTTTAGATCAGTGCTCTTCAATACTCTTGACTGTGCCTATCAATTAAAGATTAGTATGTACTCATAGTCCTAATATGTATGTTTATAAATTATATATGTGCTACCATAGAATTTTGCTATATGCATTTTAAAATATTCACAAAAAACAAATTTTTAATCTGCTGAAAAAACATTTTAAAATACTAATTATTTTCACTAAAACAGTAATATTTGGGTAAACAATATAATTGTGCTTCATTTTAAAAGTTAACTTTTTTTCTTGCTAAAACATTTTTGAGAAAACCATATAATTGTGCTTCATTTTTTTTTAATCTTGGTTTTATACTTTTTGATTCAGTGTTTCAAAGTTTTAAGTCCTTGTTGAGTATATTTTAACGCTTGTTTTTAGGTATGAAAGCTAAGCCACCTCTCAAAAACAAGTAGATTCAAATGAAAGAAGTTCATTGTTGGGAACCTTAACAGTTTTCATCCCAGCTACTGTTTTTAGAGCTAGTCTTCATGTTCAAGGTGTTTGATTTTTCAGTATCATGCTAATCACCACTCACATTAGCTATTTCAGCACAGTATGGGTTTAGTGTGAGGTTTGTTGTTAATAAGAGTGAATATAAATTTGTTTTATTTGGTTTCTAAATGTATTTGATTGGGGGGGGTTCATTTGTCACATCTGATTACGTTGCCATGGTTTTATTTCATAATGTAACTGGTAAAGTTTATGTATTAGGAAGAAGTTATTTGCATTGCCATTTTTGTGGGGTTTTGTTGTTATTTGTGCGTACATTATTGGTGTTATATTACATTCTGTCAGTTCTTTGCAGGAATGACATTTACTTGGATTAAATGCCTACTAGTATATAACACGGATTAACACTGATACCCTCACTTGGTTTATGAGTCAGATGTTCACCTGTCAGAGCACGCATGTCATGCCTCCTTTACATTTTTGACTTCTAGATAAGTTTTTAGTTCATTCAGCTGAGCTCCCATACATCACAATAATGTCTGTCGCAGGATGCTATGTTGAGAGGGACAACCAAGTAAAGATGTAACTGTTTACTTACTTTCATTTTGGAACTGTCCCACTCCACACTTCCTATAGGAAATTTTGGGTGCCCTGTGTGGCAGGGTGCCATCTGACACATGGACCAACTAGGGCTAGCAGTGCCAATCCATACTAGTACAATAGTAATTTTAATTAAATGCCCTCTCCCTCTCTTTTTTTAGAAAAGTGATGATTTCTTCCTATACTTCATTGGAAAATAAATATTTTTATGGATTCTCTGACCCTACCTTGAGGCTTTTGCTCTATTGTGAGGACAGGAACTGTGTAAAATTTATCCTTGGCATTCCTAGCACAAGGCCTGGCACATGTTTGGTTACTATTGGTAATTTGTTGGATGAGAAGCTGAGGAGACTGTCCTGACCCAAATAGAGGACTTCTATTAAAAAATAGTGAGATAAATATTTGGATGGATATAAAGGCTTAGATGTTGTATTGAAAAGATAAGCATTAAAACGGCTATTGAAAAATAAAACAGTGGGGCATATGGGGAAAATTTGGTAATACAGTAACATGTATTATGGGGATATATGAATTTAATCCCAAATGAAAGTTGGGAAGATAAGTTTGTAGGGTTTTACATTAAGCTGTGAATCAATCCATGGCATCACAGAAGTTTGGGTGGAGGAAATGAAGAAAAAGAGGGATGAAACTTAGCATCTCAATTGTTGGGATTTGGTGTTTTAATGTAAGTGTAAAAAGGGACTATGGATTTCTGTACTCACCCATTTTAAATGGTTTTAGGAAATTGCCAGAAACACGTATTTTAGTGTATAGAATAGTATTTAACTTTTAAAAACTTTATAATGCCTCAGTTTCAGGTGTGAATCAGGTGAGCACATGTTTGAATAGCCTTTACGTAGGCTTTATTCACTTGTATCAGAGTGAAAACAAAGACAAACTTTAATTCAGTTTAATATCTATAATATTTATATTTTTTCAAAAAGTAATGAAAGTTATTTCTCCTATCTGTATTAAATTTTTTGTATGATTTGTAACTGATTTTTAATAGCTTTCTCCATAAGATATATGCATGGTGTCTTTAATTATGGATAGTGTACTTTGGTTGTATTGAGGAATGCTGTTTTTCTGTTTTTGGAGGTGAGTTTCCAATGTATATGGGTTAATAAGCAGCTGTGATAACAGAAAGATGTTCTTCTGGGAGACATGCACCAATCCTTTAATACTAAATATTTTAATGCTTTTGTCTTTTTGTTTTCTGCTGCTTGTAAGCATACAATTAGATTTAGTAGAACATCTCCTTAGGTTATGGTAAGGTAATATTGCTTCATGTCAGTCACTCAGTAAACTAGCTTAATGTTGAAAAATGCCAAATTTTTATACATAGTTAAATTTTTTTTCTGCTTGTAGTGGTTTTGTTGGAATATAGGGTCTATGTAGATTATGAGGACAGGGATGTGGGGAGGCATTGTTGGGGCTAAATTCTCAATTTTCGTCAAAATTCTTTGACTTGAATGCAAGAAACTTGAGCTCTTCCTTTGCATTTCATACTAGTGTTCATCACCCATTAATACTTTTAAAATCTTAATACTCTTAAATATATTATTTCTTCTTTTCTCAGTAAGTTGAAGAATCAGAAAAGGAAATATATATATGTCATATATGTACTTAATCAGTTTACCTATGTAGAGCAGGATATCCAATTGGTAAATGGACTCTACCTAACTTTTCTTCCACTTCCTCATTTCAGCACTTACTAGCCTGTTCCAATACTGAGAAGAGGTGTGCAAAAAATGTTAGAGATGAATAAAGAATGAATGGAACCAAGTGAAATAAATATGCTCAAATTAAAATAGAAGGGTTACAGTATACATACAGTCACCTCTCAGTTATGGAATTCTAGAGCTAGAAATTAGAAGACTAATGGGACAGAATTGGATAAGTAGACCATAATTTAAATGTTTAAAGAATAGTATTTATATAGACTTGAGAATTACTTCAGGATATTAAAAATAGTATATATTCAGAGTTGGGAATTACATTAGGATATTAAAAGTCTGATTTTGATTTATTACTTACAAAACACTACCAAATTAAATATTATTGCTAAGATTAAATGAAAGGCTTTCTTGTAGGAGGTGTGAGGTTTGATGAAGAATTTATAATGATATGTTGGGATTGAGTGATATATATATATATATATATGATGTGTTAAGATTGTTAATCTTAATTTGGGCTAATTATATTCAAAGAGTAACCTGAGTTTTTGAAACATAATTTCAGAAGTATTACATAAATATGGTATCAACTTTGTCATTATCATCAAAATAAGAACACCCAAATTTAAATTCTCCACACTTGGGCAAAAGTGATAGGGCCACTTTATTCCTTAGCAAAAGAAAAAATTCCATTAAAAGGAAATCTTTAGACTAGTGTAGAATAGGTAGCATACTTGACACATTGGGATTTTTTATTTTTGCCACTGACAAGGTGTATGACCTTTGTCAAATAACCTTGGTCATGTAATCTTAATAGGTTTCAATTGGCCTATTGTTAACAACCAAATACAAAACTACAACTTACATGGTGGGAAAAGTGATAGTGTAGAAGATAAGACTAGCCCTAAATCATCCCAAGTCTTTTTTCTACATTTATAAGAGCAGAGTAATACTTGACTGGCTTGGTTTTCAAATCTTTTTCTCGTGTAGCACATATTCAAATGGAGTTAGTAGTGATTAGAGAAATGAGCAACAACAGGAAGATAAACCAGGTATGTATTAGCAGATGAGGGTAACATCCTGAACAATGAAGCTGGTTATATTGTTTAAAATAATTGTATATTTTTAGATTCTATTCAGTATTTGAAAGATCAGATTGGGTTCCTTGGCGCTCATTGGTATAAGATTTTTAGTCTAGAATGAGGCTAATGAACCATTAATAAACACAAGATCATTAGTTTGCTGAAGAGATTTTTATAATTGGCAAGAAAGTAAAACGTTGTGGGGTTTTTTGTTTTGTTTTTTTGTTTTGCATTACGCAGGCCTCTCCCGTTGCGGAGCACAGGCTCCGGACGCGCAGGCTCAGCGGCCATGGCTCACGGGCCCAGCCGCTCCGCGGCATGTGGGATCGTCCCGGACCGGGGCACGAACCCGCATCCCCTGCATCGGCAGGTGGACTCTCAACCACTGCTCCACCAGGGAAGCCCTAAAATGTTGTTTTTAGCAATCTAAAACACCACATGAATCACATTTTAATATGTACAGTTGGGAAATGCTTCTAAATACACTATGTATGTATTTGGAAATACTGTGATGGTAAGTAGGTAAAACATATATCAAAACTGATAGTGCTTAATTCTATTTAAATTTGCCATGTCTGGATTCCAACAGTAATTGTAATTATTTAAGGGTGTATATGAACGTCAATTTAATTGAAGACTAAGAGCTCGGCGTTTCCAAATAGGGGACCCAAAAGGAGAGACTACGTTAGATGTTGCGAAAAACCATTTCCCAAAAAGGGCTTATGGGTGGAGGTTTCTATCCTGCCCTAACCTAGCTTTATTTCACCCTGTGTCCTCTCCTATTCATTGACTGAATGACCTTGGGCAGAATATTTAACTTTAGAATAGCAGTATCTTCATTTATAGAATGTTACCTTAAATATCTTTCTTACTGGTTAGAAAGATAAATCATGTATATTGAAGGTTCTTTGTAACTGATGGGTTGCTTCACAAAATTCAGTTATTGGGTTTAATATGGCTGTAATTGTCAAAATAATACCCATAAGGATTGATGGTTTTGTCATATCCATAATACTTATATTTGAAAATAACTTTAGTAAATTCCTTTAATTGGGAGTTCATAAAGTAGGGTGACATTTTTTTTAGAATTGTGTGAAATGCTAACTACTAAGTATGTTTTTAACATCCTTTCTTACAAAATTTTGTGGTGCAGGCTGGAAAAGAGAAATTGGTATTCAGAAATGATAGAGTGTGTCTATAGCCAGGAGACAGGGAAGAATTTACATAATTTTGTAGTATAGACACTATCTTAAAGTGTAATTTGTATTAAATGTGTGTGAACTAAAGGAAGTTATCTGCAGCAAGTACTGTTTTAATAATACTTCTATTTTAAAAACTTAGATTTTGCAATGTCACTTTTTGACTATTTATTACGTCTGGGATATTTTCTGTTTTTTAGTGTTGTTTTCCCTTTCTTGAAGGTTTTTGGTTTCTTAGAATTTCTTTTAATGGAATGAAAGGTAAAAATCTATTCAATACATTGTTGGCTAACTCCATTAAAGAATACTGAATTTTTTTTTTATCACCTTTTAGAGTAAGAACTTAGTTTTCATCCTTTTCTCTATCTTCTTTTCTCGTTCAGACATTCTTTGCCCGTTGACAGTAGATTCACTCATTGATACCTGGCTGGGGCTATTCTTTTCATCACTTTAAAAAAGTAAAGTTGGAGTGCTAAGGTGACATCTTGCAAGGAATAAATGTGTTAGCATAATGCTCCAAAAAGTAACGAATCAAATTTGGGGTCTTCTAAACTTGTGGTTGGATAACATACTTAATCAGTCCTTGCACATTGTAGAAATCAGAGGACGCAAACTCAAGAACTCTTAAAATTGTTTAAAAAACCTAATTTTTATTACTTTACAGATGTTCCACTTAAGCAGACCTCTTCTATAGCTGTAGCTGGAGCTGTAATTGGAGCTGTCCTTGCCCTTTTCATCATTGCCATCTTTGTGACTGTGCTGTTGACTCCTCGAAAAAAGAGACCATCCTACCTTGACAAAGTGTAGGTAAATTTTTTGCTTGTGTTCAACTATGAATATTCAGTATGTGGCAGTCTTTATCTTTACAGCTACTCATATGAAAACTGTCTGAGGGATGGAAGTAAAGATACTGTTAGGTCTTTGTAAGATGACTGGTTTTGTCAGGAAGTCTGACTACATTTTGGTAAATAAACAGTTGCAAGGGGCTGCTAGAGACAAATATATTAGACACCTTTTTAACCTACAGTATATTACATACCTTTCCAAATGGTAACATAATGACTCTACGTTGTCCTGCCTTCTGAATAAAAATGCAGGTCTTCCATGAAGTAGTTGAAAGACAGATATAAAAAATCTTAGAAGTTTAAATTACTTCTTTAAATTGCTTATGCCTGTCTTATGTATAGATATAACTAACTCTAAACTGCCAGAAGTTATTAAATACATTGAGTTTTAAAGCTTTTATCTTAAAGAAATTTGGTTTTGGTGAATTACAAAATGTGCTTTTATTTAAAGAGAAAGCAATGTTTTGGACCTAATCATGAGACAGAATTACAAAACAGAAATTGCACTCTGTTGTATAATCAAAAGACCGAAGTCCCAGTTCCCTTAATTCCATCAGCAGCTTTTGTTGCTTCATCTGTGAAATGTGAATAATACTTTTCCTGCTTACCTCACATGGCTGTGATAAGAGTAGAATAAGATGATGTTTGTGAACTGTGAAGTTCTATACAAATGACATTATTTCTTGTGTGGTTATTAATGATTTTATATGAGGACATGAGGCTGGCTCTGAAGGAATGTGTTTCTTCTCTCTTCATAAATGCTTTGTGTATGTCTCTGCCTCTCTAATCTGGCACAGTTAGAGCACTGATCTTTTTGGATTAAGGACACCTGGGTGTTAGCTCTATTACGATCAAATTAGCGGTATGATCATGAACGAGTCACATCACCTCCATGAACCTTGGTTTTCTCACCTAAATAACTTACGGCATCTTGGAGCTATACATTTGCCGTGATTTTTGTTACATTAAAGGAAATAATTACTTTAAATAAAAGGACTATAAAATACCCTTTCAGTCTAATACCTGTAAGACCGATTCCTCTAATATTTCAAGAGTATCTAGCTTGTGGTTAACTTCATCTTAGTTGCCAGATTATCTCAAACTTTTCTATAATTTCCAAAAGATAATTTACTAGTAGACTAGTAATTACATCCATGTAATCATTTTATTTATTATTTGAATTCTGTTCATTTAAAATATTATTTCATGCCCACATGGAGAAGTGAGAATTTGTAATTTCTTTGGCCTCTATAGCTTTCATCCTCTTTATCTTTTAATATAGGTAAAATTTTTATTTGATTTACTAATCTCAATTACTGAAAATTAGTTATCTGTGATCTTCAAAAGTAGGAGAATATATGAAAAATTATTTTCTAAAATGCAGAGAGCTACAAGATATATTTAATTCTATTTTTGTTGTAGTGCAACAATTTAAAAATATATGAAAATACTTTTTTTTAGTAGATTAGATCATTTTGGCAAAGATAAATGCATTCCCCAAGGATGTAATGGTCTCTTCATTTATTTCAGGTGCCAAGATTTATAATGGTTTGTAGATTGAAAATCTTAATTTACATGATGAATATTCTAAGAATGACCATGGCTTTTGAAAACTAATTATGGAAGTATTTCCAAAATATAGTATAAGCATATTTTTTCATTATCATTTTAAGATACAGTCTTTTAAATCACTTTTATGACACTTTGGAGGAAGGTGTTTTCCATTACACATGTTTGACTATATTTAAAATGTTGGTAGGCATAGTCATATGTAAAAATGTGCAGTACTTAATTAGTCATATACTAGATTACTTGCCTAATAATAATGTTCAAAAAATACTTCTATTTGCTTCTTTTTTAGATTTTTCAAAGAATTTTTTATTTCAGATTAGTCCTAAACATTAGAACCTTTAAAACCAGTTCACTTTTTTGTTCCAATTATGATTGATTAATGGAAATGTAAGAACTGAATTAAACATGTATGCTAATACAAATATTAGTATGAGGAAAATATTCTCAAAACTTAAGCGAATCTTGAATGTTTCCCCCACCCACCCTTTTTTTTTGTTTTTTTGCTAGAAGTGGCAATCACATTTTTTAAACTTTTTAATGCAGGATCGACCTTCCACCCACACATAAACCACCTCCTATGTATGAAGGACAGTCCCCCCCTTTGCCTCAGAAAGACCTTCTATATCAGGTAAGTGTTCCCGAGTACACGTAAAATAAAATGAAATAAAAAATATTAAGCAATGTATATTATTTGTTTCAAAATATTATCTAGTCATTATACATTAAATATTACATAATAATATATAATCATTTCTCTGAAACATTCAAGAGATCAAATTTAGTCTACAGATTGGTAAGAAAAGAAGTTATGGCCAGTATAGGTAAGACAAATCAACACTGTATTAGGAGTACAAATTTTTACAAAAGCTTATGGCTGAAGACTTATTGTTAATAGAGTTTTATTGACGTAATGATCCATTGTAAAATATGCATTTTTATATAAAATAAAAGGTAGAAAAATTGAATGGTAGGGTCTAATTTATGATGGAGAGGTTTTTCTCCTTGGCATATGTATTTTATTTTTGTTTATTTTTCAGTATATGCAAAATTTTCAGTATATGCATCTAAGTCTTAGCATTCCTTTATTTAGCAACAAAAGGTTTATATTCCAATTTAAAATTCTGGGCATGAATATTGGGCCCCATTTTACACTTACGATAATTGAAAATTTCTTTTGGAATCAGTTTACAGTAATTCGTGTGAAAGTATTGATTCAGTGCTTCTGTCTTAGATTCTATATCTAGATTAATATGCTCTACTTGGGAAGGTTTAAGCCATAATGCTTTTATTCTTAACTTTAATTGTTTTGTTTTTGCTTTTTTCCTCTATCACCCATGCAGCCTCCTGGGGCTCTAACCCTGTATTGGGGTTTTATTACCTGTGACACTATGATATTTTTCTCCTAAATTATGTCCTGTATCTTCAGCTTGAGTAAGGCAAAGGAATATTTCTGTTAAGATGTTCTCAGCTTCTGTTCCTAGGTTGACCATATAATCAGTCTCCTGCCTGAGCATGGGGCAGGGAGGAGCATTCCGTGGCATGTGCACTCACTGACAATGGGCATCACCTTTGTCATCTTGCACAAGTTTGGTGTCTTAGGGATGAAGATGCGTCATCTTTACAGAACTCTTGTTTTCACATAAAGAATATAGCCTCACATCTTTTTTGGCAAATAAATTAACTTGACAAGTAGTGTGAAATGTCAACAAAATAGTTAGCTAAAGGTGTTAACTGCTGCAGATGGATAGCTGTTTTTCTCCCTCCACAAAGCTAGTCACTAACTGGAGGATTTCTAGATTCAGGTGTGGGAATTTTTTAAGAATGTTGTTAGTAATTTTTTAGTACAACCCTAATTGCATACAATTTTATTCTTGTCCTTAAAATCAGTTTATTTACTTGTTATTTAATATTTTCAAATTAAATATTTATAAAAGCTTATGAATTGAAAAAAAATTATTCGGCTCAGATCATGTGTCCTGGGTTTTAGTTAAGAAAATATAATTTCTATATATGTAAGTGCTGCTAAATAAACACAAAAGGAAGATTTTTCTTGGATGACTTGACAGTGGTACAAACTGCAGTTTTTATCCTTGGAGTCAGAGAAGTCTTCCTGGATGGATCAATTTTGGAAGTAGGATTTTGATACATGTGAAAAATTACTCAGTTGTTGATTAGAGTAAATTGCATAATCACAAGCATAAATCTAGGTGGAAATGAACAGTTATGTGAAAGAGTAATAGAAATTTTAGAAAGGAAATTGGTGGGACAGCATCTGCAGTGGATAACAAACATTGGACTTTGGGAGTCAGAGACCATTTACATTTAGTACTATTGTGACTTTTTCCTCATCTGTTAAATTCAGCAGGTGAAAAACATGATTGTTTCCCTCTTCTAGCTATAAAACTGAGTCTCTAAAATATTGCTAAGGGTCAGCTGGTTGCTGTCATTTTGCTTAGGAGAGTCAAAACTTGAGTTGGAGATGAAATAATTCTTAATTCTATAAAGATTTTGGGAATAATTTAGGCTAAAATCATTATCCATCAGTAAGATAATTTGTTATGATTCATGTGTTATAATGTCGTATGTTAATTATATGGCTGTCTGCGTTTTAATTAATGTTGTGATATCAAAATGCAAAATACATAGAACTGTTTCCTGGTTACCAAGAAATCTGTAAGTGTGTAATTACTATCTAATTAGTTTCATGCAATGATAGCCTGCTGTAATAGTAAATGCCTTCATAATGTTCCGCTTCAGTAGATAACTTGTCAACTTTAAACTCATGAGGTAATTCCTAATTGAAGTCATTAGTCCCTAGCCCTCACAGCCAGGCCATGCTCCCAAATATTACCATGGCTTTAAGGAAGAGAGTCCCACTTGTTCTACTCATCAGTGTTCTACCCTCGGGAAACCACAGAAAGAAAGAGTTCTTACTACTTAACTTTTGTTTCCCCTGCTTAACCATTACTTTTGTGATAATAGTGCCAAAACTCATACCTGAGAATTTTCCCTCTAAATATGTTAGGAAGATGAGGTCTGGTATTGTGAGGGGGTGATTTCCTTGAGTGGGAATGGAACTATTACCATACTGCAGAGAAGATGCATGGAGGCACACATAAGTATGAGGGAAATAAAAAGAAGAATATCTTCCCTGAAGGCAAAGAATAATTAATACCACCAGCTTGTCATGTTATTAGTTGATAATCCTAGAAAAGTGAGTCTTCATTTAGGAAACAAATACTAACTCAGGACATTTTTTCTTAACATTATAGGTAATAAGTAGGTATATTTTTGGTACAAAAAAATCCAAATACTACAGAAATTTAGAGTTAACGGTTAAAGTTCTGTTTCATCCCCCTATCCCCCAATATATTATTTCTTTCCCTAGAGGTCACCATTGTTAGGAATTTAAATATCCTCCCAGACTTTTTCCACAAGTTTACTTTGAAGTATACATCATCCATATTTACATCTACAAGTAGTTTCTTTATAAACATAAATGTGGTCATAGAAATTGCTTTTTCCACTCTATTACCAATGTTTTTCAGAGTGACTAATGTTGCCACCTTTAGCAAAATCCTCTGGGTTATTAAAAATGAAGATTCTTGAACACACATTCAGTTTCACTGAATCAGTATCCCAGGGGTTGGAAACAATGGGCATTTTACCTAGCTCACCAGGTGAATTTTAATGCACATTCAGGTTTGAGAACTATTGCTATTTCTCTGTCTCATTCTTAATGGCTGTAATAGTATTCCATTGTGTTGATATACCACAAATTACCTAATGATATTCCTAGGTTTTTTCTTTTTTTTTCTATTACAGTAATTGCTGCATTGAGTGTACTTTTATATACTTTATTGTACACATATATTTATAAAATATATGCAAAGAAATAGAATTACTGTGAATATTTTTTACATTTAAATAGGTGTCACATTGCTGGCCAGCCTAGCTGTATTAATTTATATTCTCATAAACAGTATATTAAAACCCATTTCCCTCTCTAATACTGTTTAGTAGAACTTCTGTTGTTGTTGTTGCCAGTTTGATAAAACTGGAAAAATAGTTCATTTAAAAGCTTCATAGATTCCTGGAAGAAGTTTCATAATTGATTGCCTATTTGTAGTTCTGTAAACCACCTATTTGCATCTCTTTTCAAATTTTCAGTTACTTTTTGAACTTTCCTTGTTAATTTTTTAACAGCTCTTTGATATGGACAGTAATCTTTTGTCTTATATTCGTCTCTTATTTTTTAACTTTATAGTGTCTTATACAGAACGTTTACGTTTTTATGTAGTTAAAATCTCTTTATCTTTTTCCTCATAGTTTCTGGAAGTTACATATTATCTAAAAAGACCATTTCCCCCTCTCTCCCTGATCTGAAATGTTAAAAAATCATACAAAACTCTTCACAGTTTTATGGGATGTTTTATTTTAAATAATTTAAAACTTATGTTTGCTTATTATATAAGGTAGTGACCTACGTTTTTTCCCCAATGGTATAACCAATTGTCCAAAAATTATTGAATTGGCTGTCCTTTTCTATGGTTTGAGGACACTCTTATCCTAAAATAAGTTCCCATATATATTAGGTATATTTCTGAACTCTTAGTTCTGTTATGTTGTTCTGTGTTTCTCTTCTTAAAGCAAGACAACACTGTTTTTTTTTAATTTACTTTTATTGAAGTATAGTTGATTCCCAGTGTTGTGTTAGTTTCTGGTGTACAGCAAAGTGACTCAGTTATACGTATGTGTGTGTATATATATATACACACATACATACATACACATACATATGTGTGTGTGTGTCTATATAATACTTTTCCATGTTCTTTTCCATTATGGTTTGTTACAGGATATTGAATACAGTTCCCTGCGCTATACAGTAGGACTTTGTTGTTTATCTATTCTATATATAATAGTTTGCATCCGCTAGTATTTCAGCAGAATTTACTATCTGAAAAAATTATGATTTTTTCCCCAGTAATTCATTATCATATATCATAGTCTTTAGTAAATTTTTGTAAATGTTCATCGCAGTCTTGTGGAGGAATAGTGTTTCTACATTTTTTTTTGAGTGGCTAATACATGCAAAACAGTATAAAAGGGTATTTTCTAAAGTCTTAGTACCATTTTCCATTCCTACTTACCCTACCCCCACCACCTCCTACAGAAAACCATTTTTATCAATTTCTTGTTTGTCTTCATATGGTTTATGTAAAACATAGACAAGGAAACACACACACATTTTATCTTTTCTCGGATAAAAGGTAACATATATACACTGTTACATATCCTGCCATTTCCTCTTAAGATATACTGGAGCTCTTTCTTTTTGGGGTGAAAATCATTCTCATTCTTTCTTATGTCTACTAAGATTCTAATGTGTGTATATTACATAGTTTGCAATGTCAAAATATTTTAATAAACCGATAATGCTGCAGTGAATAGCTTTGTATATATGCTATTTTGTATCTATGCAAGTATAATCTGCAGGCTACATTTTTAGACTTGATCTTGCTACAGCAAGTAGTAAATGTGTTTATATTTTTTATAAGTACTGTCAAATTATCCTCTGTAAATATTGTACTGTTTTTTACTCGTGTGAGTAATGTATGAAAGTGCCTGTTTCTCCACATTCTCACCAACAGTATATGTATTCCACTTGATTATTGGTAATCTGATAGGTGGAAAATAGTAAATATATAATTGCAATTTTGCAATTTCATTATTAGCAAGTTTCAGCATCTTTTCAAGTTTTAAACGATCATTTTTTTTCCTGCAAGCTGCCATTCTTTTGTGTGCTATTTAAAAATTTTATAAATAGATACGAAAATTTTTTGTTTTGATTCCAGCATGAATAATATGTACATTGTTTATTGGTATCTAAATTTGTGCTATACAGTGTTAAGTAAGATGACTCATATTCCTATAGATTTATGTGATAAAATAAGAAGATTGAAAAATTAAGAAACTATGTTATGACTAGAACCCTAATGTTATCAAATTGTGTGGCTTTAGAAACATGGTGGTCCTACTTGTTATCAAGTTCTGGAGTTAGAGATATGTCCTCCAGGTATCTTAATTTCAGTTACTAATCATACCATATTTCATTTATGGCTTTCTTGAACCTATTCACCCTACTACTCTTTATAGTTTTATAGATTCTCATTATTTCTCCTCAAAACTCATCTTTCCAACATATCACTGCCAGTTTCCAATAGTATTTTTAGATAAGCTGTTTATGCTCATTATTAATGGTCTGGTTTTCTCCCTGGATCTGAATATTTTAACGTGTTTCCAGATACCAGATATCAGTAGTTATGGTCTTTGGGGTCAGGGAGAAGGGAGAGAGGAAGATGATAAAAGAATTAACATTTTTCTTCCAAATTCAAGGAAACTAAATGGCTGAGTGTAATATTTAAGTAAATGAGTCCTGAGTATTTCTAGGATGGTTTTGCCCTAGAGTAGCAAAAAGTTTTCATCTGCCCATTGCCTCCAGTTAATAGGTAGTGGTAATTATTGATAAAAGTAGTAAAAGAATTGTAGGGCCTTGTTCTGGTCTGAGGAGGGAGAAAGTTTTGTGAACAACAAAGCTTGGATGAAATATTGATTTATAAACAAATAATATCTAAATAATATATTCAAATAAAATATCAGTGCAACCTCTGAAGTATAAAGGATTGGTATTTTTACTAAGTCAGAGCTCTACTAATCAATCTTATAAATGAGAAAAGATAAACCTACTTGATATGGTTTCATAAAGATTAATAAATTACCATATGCTACATCCTTAGAACACTGCCTGGCACATAGTGAATACTATGTGTTTGCTGTTATTATCATTATTGTTAGTTAAAAAGAAGCTATGTAATTCTTAGAAAGTTACTAAAGAGACCAAGCAGTGAAATTATTTCAATAGTAGGATAAAACTGTTACTACTTTGGCTCATGTAAACTCGGCATATGTTGCTTTTCGAAATTATTGCTACTTTTATTATAAGCTTAGTAGTGCTTGAAATGAAATTAAAATGGAGTTTGCATCTTTTCGTTCATAGTTCCGTTTTGTTTTTTTCTCTGTCATGCATTTATCAAACATATTTCTTAGGTACTAATATGTCAATATTGGGAATACATAGTCAATAAAACAGAGTTAAAAATTCTTGTCTTACTCTATGCCAATAAAATGGACAACCTGGAAGAAATGGACAAATTCTTAGAAATGCATAACCTGCCAAGACTGAATCAGGAAGAAATAGAAAACATGAACAGACCAATCACAAGCACTGAAATTGAAACTGTGATTAAAAATCTTCCAACTAACAAAAGCCCAGGACCAGATGGCTTCACAGGCGAATTCTATCAAACTTTTAGAGAAGAGCTAAGACCTATCCTTCTCAAACTCTTCCAAAATATAGCAGGGGGAGGAACACTCCCAAACTCATTCTATGAGGCCACCATCACCTTGATACCAAAACCAGACAAGGATGTCACAAAGAAAGAAAACTACAGGCCAATATCACTGATGAACATAGATGCAAAAATCCTCAACAAAATACTAGCAAACAGAATCCAACAGCACATTAAAAGGACCATACACCATGATCAAGTGGGGTTTATTCCAGGAATGCAAGGATTCTTCAATATATGCAAATCAATCAATGTGATACACCATATTAACAAATTGAAGGAGAAAAACTATATGATCATCTCAATAGATGCAGAGAAAGCTTTTGACAAAATTCAACACCCATTTATGATAAAAACCCTGCAGAAGGTAGGCATAGAGGGAACTTTCCTCAACATAATAAAGGCCATATATGACAAACCCACAGCCAACATCGTCCTCAATGGTGAAAAACTGAAAGCATTTCCACTAAGATCAGGAACAAGACAAGGTTGCCCACTCTCACCACTCTTATTCAACATAGTTTTGGAAGTTTTAGCCACAGGAATCAGAGAAGAAAAGGAAATAAAAGGAATCCAAACCGGAAAAGAAGAAGTAAAGCTGTCACTGTTTGCAGATGACATGATACTATACATAGAGAATCCTAAAGATGCTACCAGAAAACTACTAGAGCTAATCAATGAATTTGGTAAAGTAGCAGGATACAAAATTAATGCACAGTAATCTCTGGCATTCCTATACACTAATGATGAAAAATCTGAAAGAGAAATTAAGGAAACACTCCCACTTACCATTGCAACAAAAAGAATAAAATATCTAGGAATAAACCTACCTAAGGAGACAAAAGACATGTATGCAGAAAATTATGAGACACTGATGAAAGAAATTAAAGATGATACAAATAGATGGAGAGATATACCATGTTCTTGAATTGGAAGAATCAACATTGTGAAAATGACTCTACTACCCAAAGCAATCTACAGATTCAATGCAATCCCTATCAAACTACCACTGGCATTTTTCACAGAACTAGAACAAAAGATTTCACAATTTGTATGGAAACACAAAAGACCCCAAATAGCCAAAGCAATCTTGAGAACGAAAAACGGAGCTGGAGGAATCAGGCTCCCTGACTTCAGACTATAGTACAAAGCTACAGTAATCAAGACAGTATGGTACTGGCACAAAAACAGAAAGATAGATCAGTGGACCAGGATAGAAAGCCCAGAGATAAACCCACGCACATATGGTCACCTTATCTTTGATAAAGGAGGCAGGAATGTACAGTGGAGAAAGGACAGCCTCTTCAGTAAGTGGTGCTGAGAAACCTGGAGAGGTACATGTAATAGTATGAGATCACTCCCTAACACCATACACAAAAATAAGCTCAAAATGGATTAAAGACCTAAAGGTAAGGCCAGAAACTATCAAACTCTTAGAGGAAAACATAGGCAGAACACTCTATGCCATAAATCACAACAAGATCCTTTTTGACCCACCTCCTAGAGCAATGGAAATAAAAACAAAAATAAACAAATGGGACCTAATGAAACTTCAAAGCTTTTGCACAGCAAAG
This sequence comes from Leucopleurus acutus, assembly GCF_964270905.1. NCBI lineage: Eukaryota > Metazoa > Chordata > Mammalia > Artiodactyla > Delphinidae > Leucopleurus > Leucopleurus acutus. The sequence continues at coordinate 57,970,021 of NC_139147.1, forward strand.
GAAACCATAAACAAGATCAAAAGACAGCCCTCAGAATGGGAGAAAATATTTGCAAATGAAGCAACTGACAAAGGATTAATTTCCAAAATTTATATGCAGCTCAATAACAAAAAAACAAACCCAATCCAAAAATGGGCAGAAGACCTAAATAGACATTTCTCCAAAGAAGATATACAGACTGCCAACAAACACATGAAAGAATGCTCAACATCATTAATCATTAGAGAAATGCAAATCAAAACTACAATGAAATATCACCTCACACCAGTCAGAATGGCCACCATCAAAAAATCTAGAAACAATAAATGCTGGAGAGGGTGTGGAGAAAAGGGAACACTCTTGCACTGCTGGTGGGAATGTGAATTGGTTCAGCCACTATGGAGAACAGTATGGAGGTTCCTCAAAAAACTACAAATAGAACTACCATATGACCCAGCAATCCCACTACTGGGCATATACCCTAGAAAACCATAATTCAAAAAGAGTCATGTACCAAAATGTTCATTGCAGCTCTATTTACAATAGCCCGGAGATGGAAACAACCTAAGTGCCCATCATCGGATGAATGGATAAAGAAGATGTGGCACATATATACAATGGAATATTACTCAGCCATGCAAAGAAACGAAATTGAGCTATTTGTAATGAGGTGGATGGACCTAGAGTCTGTCATACAGAGTGAAATAAGTCAGAAAGAGAAAGACAAATACCGTATGCTAACACATATATATGGAATCTAAGAAAAAAAAATGTCATGAAGAACCTAGGGGTAAGACAGGAATAAAGACACATACCTACTGGAGAATGGACTTGAGGATATGGGGAGGGGGAAGGGTAAGCTGTGACAAAGTGAGAGAGTGGCATGGACATATATACACTACCAAACGTAAAATAGCTAGTGGGAAGCAACTGCATAGCGCAGGGAAATCAGCTCCGTGCTTTGTGACCGCCTGGAGGGGTGGGATATGGAGGGTGGGAGGGAGGGAGACGCAAGAGGGAAGAGATATGGGAACATATGTATATGTATAACTGATTCACTTTGTTATAAAGCAGAAACTTACACACCATTGTAAAGCAATTATACTCCAATAAAGATTTAAAAAAAAATTCTTTATGGAGCTTACATTTTAGTGACAAATAGATAAATGCCTATGATGTTTTTCCCCCTTTTTTTGGAAAGAATTTTATTGAATTATAATTGGCATACAGCAGATACACAAACACATACATACATAGATACCCTAGAAACACCACCACAATCAAGATAATGTATATATTCATCATTTTCAAAAGTTTCCAGGTACCCCTTTGTAATCTTCCTCTCTTGTCATTTCCCTGATCCCTTTCTACATCCCAGGGAACCAACTACTAATCTGCTTTCTATCTATATACATTAGTTTAAATGTTCTTGAATTTTATGTAACAATCATACAGTAGATTCTCTTTTCTGGTCTTGCTTCTTTTACTCCACATAATGATTTTGAGATTTCTTCATGTTGTTTTGGTCTTTCCTTTATTCCTTTTAGATAGGTGTACCTTGTAGAGATACTACATTTTGTTTATACATTTACCTATTGATGGATATTTGCATTATTTCCAGTTTGGGGCTATTATAAGCAATGCTGCTATGAACATTTATGTATGTCTTTGTGTGAACATATGCTTTCATTTGTCTTGGGTAAACCTGTACATGTGGAATGACTGGGTCATATGGTAAATGTAACTTAAAAAGTGTAACTTTTTAAGAAAATGCCAAACTGTCATCCTAAGTGGTTTTACCATTTATGTTCCCACCAGCAATGTATGAGTTGCTCCATACCCTTGCTACCATTTATTATTATCAGACTTTAAAAATTTTAGGTACTAATAGGTGTGTGGTTAGTTCATTATTATTTTAGTTTTTTCCCTAATTACTAATACATGTAACTTTTTTTCATTTGCTGATTTGTCTTCTTTAATGAAGTCTCTGTTCAAATATTTGCTCATTTTTATTGGATTTTTAAAAATTATTGGATTTTGAGAGTGCTTTATATGTTTTGTGTTATGGAATGCGTGTTTGTGCCCCTCCCACTCATTCATACATTGAAACCCTCATCACCAATGTGATAGTATTTGACAATGGGACCTTTGGGAGTGATTAGGTCACCAAGCTGGAGCTCTTATAATGGGATTAGTGCCCTCAGTAAAAAGACACAGGGGAGAGCTTATTTCTCTTTCTTTTCTCTGCCGTGTGAGATTACAACAAGAAGATAGCTGACTGCAAGCTAGGAAGAGGGCCCTCACCAAGAACCGAAATCTTAGACACATAGGAGGTTTGGACTTCCATAGAACTGTGAGAAATAAGTGTTTATTCTTTGCTTAAAGAATGGCTTCATCTATATGTGTTAATATACGATATTTGTTTTTCTCCTTCTGGCTTACTTCACTTTGTATAATAGATTCTACCATGCATAAATTAGATAGCTAGTGGGAACATGCTATAAAGCGTAGGAAGCTCAGCGCCGTGCTCTGTGATGACCTAGAATGGGTGGGAGGAGAGGGGGGTTGGGAGGGAGGTCCAAGAGGGAGGGCATAGAGGTACACATATAGCTGATTCATTTCATTGTACAGCAGAAACTAACACAACACTGTAAAGCAATTATACTCCAATTTAAAAAAGAAAAAGAAATTAAGACAGATTAAAAAAAAACAAAACACAAAAAATGAAAAAAAAGAATGGCTTCACCTAATCCATGTTAATTTGTTATAGCAACCTGAGCAGAATAAGACATTTTGATACAAGTCCTTTGTTAGATAATATGATTTGGAAACATTTTCTCCCATTCTCTTGGTCGTCATTCTCTAAACTAATTTTTGAAGAGCAGTTCTTAATTCTGAGGAAGTCTGACCTATATGATGGCAACATAATGCCATGCTTTCTTTCTGGAATGTGGGTGTGTTGTGGTAATACCGATTTTTATTAGTTTCTATTAATTTGGTTAATATATTTCTATATCATTTTTATTTTTCCTGTATAAGCATCAGCAATTAGGAAATTTAGTGAATTATTTCAAAGACAGTAGATTTTCTTTGTCACTAGTGTTCCTTCAGTATCTAGTATCCTCAGGAGACATAAATAGTGTAAGTAATTCTAATCTCACCTGAGAAATATAGAAATTAGGAAGATTTGGCCTCTGTATATAGTATTTTGTGGCCCGTGGTACTGAAGCAGCCATTATGTCTTTATATGTTCTGTTCATCTCTATATCAAAAACATTAGTTGGCACAGAGAATAACTCTTGTTTTCAGTAGAATCAAATGGGACCTAACAGTTTTGTTATAATCATTAAGAAGATTCAGATTCACTTATTTTGACTTGCTGTAAGTTATAGAAATACTTTAAGAAACTTTATTTCAGATTTACTGTATACATGTAAACCAGCACAGATCTGGGGAACCTGGAGAGATGATTTCTAGGCAATAAAGATTCTGAGTTTAATTGCATTTTAGTATTTTTAAATGGTTTTGCCAGCATCAGTGCATTTGTTATGTGATTTTTCAGAAAGGAGTTGAAATCCTCTGACCCCGATTCTGATTGTTTCTGATTTGTAGCTGAACTAAGTGGGAAAGTTAGGTCTATCTTAAGAAAGAAAAAAAAATTAAGTAATGCAGTATTTCCCTCAGAACTATTTCTAATACAGATTGAATTATTTTATGTAGATTAAATGATAGAAAAGAGCTGGTGGCTTCATCCTAGTCACCAATAGTCATTACCAAAAAAAAAGCAGTAGATGATTAAAGTAAAAGAACTACATGTTGGCCTTTTAAGATGTTCTGAGCAATCCAGAGAGAATATTTAATTCACACCTTTTCGTAAGACTTTTTATAGTAAAATTCCACTTGGTTCTGTCTATGTTACAAACATCTCACCTTCTTTCTTCCTTTCAAATCCTATCTATGTTATAAACATCTCATCGTTTTTCTTCCTTTTAAATCCGTAAACGAGTTATAAGAACTGATTCATTATAAAAATTATATACTCACTATTCTTAATAGATGTGTATTTCTGAGTTTCCTGTTTTTCTGTTTTCTTAATTATAAATTTCTATAAATAGAAACCATCACTTACTACTGCCTTTGTAACCTTTCTTGGTGTCTAATAAACTGCTCTGTACAAAGGCTACTCAGGAATTGTTGTTGAGTTGCTGTGATAGTGAAATTGTTTGCAAAGTCAGTTTCCCGAGCTAGCTGAGGGTTATTCCATGAGTTTGGGGGAACAAAGAAGACAGCAGAATCTATAATAGTGTCACCTCATCCTTCTGCCTGTGTAATACCTAGAAAGTTTATTTTAAACAACTTGGAAATTTTATAGCCAGTCCATCATTAATTTTGAGTAAGATGGTGTAACAAGGTGCCAATCTATAATATCTTATCATTTCCAAAGATTTAATCACCATACACTCCTAATAACTGGAAATGAACCTCAACGTTTTGACATTACCACCAGAATACTTTTAGAGCACCTCATAAACCATGTTAAAGTCTGAAATATTAACTCAGATTTAATACTAAACTTTAGGGAATAAAACTGTTTTAATGGCTCAATGCTACTTGGGAACTCCTGCAAAAAAGTATTATCCTAACCATTAATTTACTTAACTTGTGTTTTTTGCCTTGATTTTTGAAGAATTAAATTTAGGCTATTCATACCTGATACGCAGTCAGAATATTCAATTTCGAGTGGTTTGAGATCTGTGTTAAATTCACACTGCCACCAGGGAACTATAATTCTTAATTAGAGGTGACTTTTGATTGACTCATGAGTAATGAGAAGTAAAAGAATTATTGAAGTTAAGTACAGTAAGCTAAGTACAATGAACTTTCCTCCCAAATTTTAGGGGACCTAATAGCATTCTTTATTTAAAAGCGCTCATGATTTCCTTTATTGGGAGAGATTCCTTTTTAAGTACAGAGACAGAGAGCTGAGTTACTTTAAATGTTCAGAGCAACTAAATTTTTTTCAGAGAATAGACTTCTTATATGTGAATTAAATTTTACATAGACATTATCAAGCAAACTTTACTTTGAATTTGGATACTTAGTCGTAATTTTCGTCTTGGCAAATTGTTGTTTTGAAGTTATTTTGACGTGTTAAATATAAAAAATTAGTAAAGGCCACACATGAACTTTTGAGAGAATAATGTAAATAATATATTATTTTAGATAATTGTTACCCATATGGCTAAACTTATAATGTTCATTCATTCATTCAGTGAATTACAGTAAACTATGCTGAGTGATTTTTTTTTTTTTTTTTTAGACTCTTCCTAAGCAGATTCAGTTATGGAGTCCTTGGTTAAATTAAGCTGACCTAAATGGAGTGTTCCTTCAGGCAGCAGCTGTCATATCGTGATGTGTGCAGTGCTAGTGCGGCCTCCATGCCTGCCACAATGCCTGACTTACCATCAGAGAATAATAATAGAAATAAACAGAGATTAATAAGAGAGATTAGTAGAGATTAATTTAGTGATATCTGTTACTACCTGTTAACATGAAATCACTATGGGAAGACTAACTCAGACTATTGACTGTTATCAAAACATTCCTAACATATTGGGACAGCAATCTTGTATCCTAGAATTTCCAGGATTGTCCTAATTTCACATATTCGTGCTTTAGTGTCAGTATGTATTTAAGTGCACCTATCCCAATTTTGAGACTTCTTGCACTTTCCCAAGCCTTTTCTCCAATTTCTTAATAGCTTCTTTCTCCATTTCTGATCATTCTAATTCAAAGTACTTTCTTCCTATATTTAAAATGACTCCTATATCTTAACATCTGAAAAATATTCCTAAGATAATTAGAAGAATATCTAATTTAGAATAAAATGTGCAATGTGAACTATAGGAAAAGAACTTGTCACAGTGATATTCACTTTCAAAAGTAATAGGAGACACTAATCTTACAGAACTTCAAGAGGTAGAGAGCAAGCTGGGTTCTAATTTTCTGATCTGCTACGTATTATATCATTTATTTAATATTTCATTTTTATTCCCTATTTCATAAAATGATAGAGTAACTAGAAAACACATAAGATACATTTAGGAAGAGCCAGAAAATGGGGTAATTGACCCTTTCATTTAGTTGATTCAGATTTCTTAAATAAAATGGCATTAGAGTCAAGATTTTCATTAAAGTAAAATTTTAAGTTTGAAACCTCTTAAATTTGAAGAAAGCATGTTTGAATGAGCCAATTTAAACATTTCTAAATAGTCCGTTGGCTTTTTTCTTTTAAAAAAAACCTCAACGATAAAGCATAGGCCATATATATTTTTTTAATGCTACAAGTTAGAAATCAGAAATACTAAATAAAATTGTGTTACACTTCATGTATTACACTTGTCTAACACTTGGAAATTAAATTCAAGATGCTTTTTGGTTTAGAAAGCTTTACAATGTCAAAAATTAAGAAAAATTAAAAAAATCTAATAGATGGAAAAACGTTCAAAAGGCTTTGTTTTGGATAAAGTAGTCAAGATCCCAGTTTATCCTTGGGTGAATTAACCTTAGTCATTTGACCTAGAGCCACTAAGTTATTCCATTTTTTTATGAGTATGGGACTCTGTCACCCAGTCTGTCTTTGCAATTTGTCAGATGAGTTTCCATAGTTACCAACCTACCATAGTATAAATTTCCTGTTCCTGGGCATGATAGTAGACATAGTTAGCACTCTCTTTCCCCAGAGACATGCTGTCGCCACTGGTTAAGTTTAGTTGTGGCATGATTCCAGATTTATTTTGTTGATTCTTTGGCACATGTTGTCAAACCAAGATGTTTGTCCCCTCAATGTTATGTACTCTGTTTGCTTTACTGATGTTTGCTTAATTAGGAATATGTGCAGGGCAAGCAATTAGCCTATTGTTGACTCATTGTTTTTTAATGTATTGCTTGCTATTTGGGAATCTGACTCTGAAAAGATATAAGCCCCAAAGTGATATACGTGTTTCCTTGGGCATATAAATTAAGAAGTTAATCTTATAATTCAGACTAAACAGTATTTTATTACTGAGGAATTAGTAAGACTTGTTGGGGGAAAAGACTTATCCAGAGTGGTACTTTGGTTTGAATCATTGGTGCTGCCTTACAAATATTTTTCAAAAATCATTAGGCTTGTTATCATTCCCATATTTATAAAAATGCACAACTCACTTTCTTTACCTTTGTGTGCTGATTACTAGCAAATATGTATGTAATATATTCAGGATCGCCTCTTATGATGACCTCCTGTATGTCTATTTTTTTTTATTCTTCAATTTATTAATATGGTGTATCACATTGATTGATTTGCATATATTGAAGAATCCTTGCATCCCTGGGATAAATCCCATTTGATCATGGTGTATGATACTTTTTTTTTTAATTCAAACAGAAAGTCACAAAAATTATAATCATCCTCATCAGTTCACTCAGTCCCGTGTAATTAATTTTTTTTATCTTGATCTTTTGTTAGCACTTTTATGAATTCATCAGTTTTCCATTAGAGTTCTGAAAATGCTTATTCATTCAGTTCAGCAGTATAGTCAGTTACCAGAAACCTGTACTTGTCAGAGCCTTTTCCATGAATTCTTTGAAGATGAAACCCTTTTATAGGAACATTTTTGCAAAAGCATCAGAGTATACCCAGAACTGTCTGTAAATGACAAAAGACGTAAAAATGACCACGGTTAAAGATTTGATGAAAGTTCATAGTAATGTAATTGACAAGGAAATTTAGTTAGTTCTGAGATATACATTTTATAGTAATACGTAGAATTATGACTTATTATACCAGAACATATAAGATTTTTAGAAATTTCATGTACTGTCTGAAAATTTATATTAACATATTTCCATACAAATAACCCAAAGAAAGATTAGTATTAGTTGGTTTTTTTGTTTGTTCGTTTGCTTTTTTATACTGCAGGGATTGCATTGAATCTGTAGATTGCTTTGGGTAATATAGTCATTTTCACAATATTGATTCTTCCAATCCAAGAACATGGTATATCTCTCCATCTGTTGGTATCATCTTTAATTTCTTTCATCAGTGTCTTACAGTTTTCGGCATAGAGGTCTTTTGTCTCCCTAGGTAGGTTTATTCCTAGGTATTTTATTCTTTTTGTTGCAGTGGTAAATGGGAGTGTTTCCATAATTTCTTTTACAAATTTTTCATCATTAGTGTATAGGGATGCAAGAGATTTCTGTGCATTAATTTTGTATCCTGCAACTTTACCAAATTCATTGATTAGTAGTTTTCTGGTGGCATTTTTAGGATTCTCTATGTATACTATCATGTCATCTGCAGTGACAGTTTTACTTCTTCTTTTCCAATTTGTATTCCTTTTATTTCTTTTCCTTCACTGATTGCCGCAGCTAGGACTTCCAAAACTATGTTGAATAATAGTGGTGAGAGTGGACATGCTTATCTCGTTCCATATCTTAGAGGAAATGCTTTCAGTTTTTCACCATTGAGAATAATGTTTGCTGTGGCTTTGTCGTATATGGCCTTTATTATGTGGAGGTAGTTTCCCTCTATGCCCACTTGCTGCAGTTTTTATCATAAATCGTTGTTGAATTTTGTCAAAAGCTTTTTCTGCATCTATTGAGGTGATCATATGGTTTTTATTCTTCAATTTGTTAATATGGTGTATCAAACTAATTGATTTGCATATATTGAAGAATCCTTGCATCCCTGGGATAAATCCCACTTGATCATGGTGTATGATCCTTTTAATGTGTTGTTGGATTCTTTTTTTTTTTTTACATCTTTATTGGAGTATAATTGCTTTACAATGGTGTGTTAGTTTCTGCTTTATAACAAAGTGAATCAGTTATACATATACATATGTTCGCATATCTCTTCCCTCTTCCATCTCCCTCCCTCCAACCGTCCCTATCCCACGACTCTAGGTGGTCACAAAGCAGCGAGCTGATCTCCCTGTGCTATGCGGCTTCTTCCCACTAGCTATCTATTTTACGTTTGGTAGTGTATATATGTCCATGCCACTCTCTCACTTTGTCACAGCTTACCCTTCCCCCTCCCCATATTGTTGTTGGATTCTGTTTGCTAGTATTTTGTTGAGGATTTTTGCATCTATATTCATCAGTGATATTGGTCTGTAATTTTCTTTTTTTGTAGTATCTTTGTCTGGTTTTGGTATCAGGGTGATGGTGGCCTCATAGAATGAGTTTGGGAGTGTTCCTTCCTCTGCAATTTTTTGGAAGAGTTTGAGAAGGTTGGGTGTTAGCTCCTTTGTAAATGTTTGATAGAGTTCACCTGTGAAGCCATCTGGTCCTGGACTTTTGTTTGTTGGAAGATTTTTAATCACAGTTTCAATTGCATTACTTGTGACTGGTCTGTTCATATTTTCTGTTTCTTCCTGGTTCAGTCTTGGAGGGTTATACCTTTGTAAGAATTTGTCCATTTCTTCCAGGTTATCCATTTTATTGGCATGATCTTTGCTATTGTTTTCTTTGTTTCTATTTCACTTATTTCTGCTCTGGTCTTTATGATTTCTTTCCTTCTGCTAACTTTGGGTTTTGTTTGTTCTTCTTTCTCTAGTTCCTTTAGGTGTAAGGTTAGATTGTTTACTTGAGATTTTTCTTGTTTCTTGAGGTAGGCTTGTATAGCTATAAACTTCTCTCTTAGAACTGCTTTTGCTGCATCTCATAGGTTTTGGATCATTGTGTTTGCATTGTCATTTGTCTCTAGGTATTTTTTGATTTCCTCTTTGATTTCTTTAGTGATCTCTTGGTTATTTAGTAACGTATTGTTTAGCCTCCATGTGTTTGTGTTTTTTACGTTTTTGTCCCTGTAATTCATTTCTAATCTCATAGCGTTGGTTAGAAAAGATGGTTGATATGATTTCAATTTTCTTAAATTTACTGAGGCTTGATTTGTGGCCCAGGATGTGATCTATCTTGGAGAATGTTCCATGCGCACTTGAGAAGAAAGTGTAATCTGCTGTTTTTGGATGGAATGTCCTATAAATATCAATTAAATCTATCTGGTCTATTGTGTCATGTAAAGCTTCCGTTTCTTTATTTATTTTCATTTTGGATGATCTGTCCATTGATGTAAGTGAGGTGTTGAAGTCCCCCACTATTATTGTGTTATTGTCAATTTCCTCTTTTATAGCTATTAGCAGTTGCCTTATGTATTGAGGTGCTCCTATGTTGGGTGCATATATATTTATAATTGTTATATCTTCTTCTTGGATTGATCCCTTGATCATTACATAGTGTCCTTCCTTGTCTCTTGTAACATTCTTTATTTTAAAGTCTATTTTATCTGATATGATTATTGCTACTCCAGCTTTCTTTTGATTTACATTTGCATGGAATATCTTTTTCCATCCCCTCACTTTCAGTCTGTATGTGTCCCTAGGTCTGAAGTGGGTCTCTTGTAGACAGCATATATATGGGTCTTGTTTTTGTATCCATTCAGCGAGCCTGTGTCTTTTTCGTTCGAGCATTTAATCCATTCCCGTTTAAGGTAATTATCAATATGCATGTTCCTATGACCATTTTCTTAATTGTTTTGGGTTTGTTTTTGTAGGTCCTTTTCTTCTCTTGTGTTTCCTACTTAGAGAAGTTCCTTTAGCATTTGTTGTAGAGCTGGTTTGGTGGTGCTGAATTCTCTTAGCTTTTGCTTGTCTGTAAAGCTTTTGATTTCTGCATCGAATCTGAATGACATCCTTGCCCGGTAGAGTAATCTTGGTTTTAGGTTCTTCCCTTTCATCACTTTAAGTATATCATGCCACTCCCTTCTGGCTTGTAGCATTTCTGCTGAGAAATCAGCTGTTAGCCTTATGGGAGTTCCGTTGCATGTTATTTGTAGTTTTTCCCTTGCTGCTTTCAATAATTTTTCTTTGTCTTTATTTTTTGCCAGTTTGATTACTATGTGTCTTGGCATGTTTCTCCTTGTGTTTATCCTGTATCGGACTCTCTGTGCTTCCTGGGCTTGGGTGGCTATTTCCTTTCCCATGTTAGGGAAGTTTTTGACTATAATCTCTTCAAATATTTTCTCTGGTCCTTTCTCTCTCTCTTCTCCTTCTGGGACCCCTATAATACGAATGTTGTTGCATTTAATGTTGTCCCAGAGGTCTCTTAGGCTGCCTTCATTACTTTTCATTCTTTTTTCTTTATTCTGATCCGTAGCAGTGAATTGCACCATTCTGTCTTCCAGGTCACTTGTCCGTTTTCTGCCTCAGGTATTCTGCTATTGATTTCTTCTAGTGTAGTTTTCATTTCAGTTATTGTATTGTTCATCTCTGTTTGTTCTTTAATTCTTTTAGGTCTTTGTTAAACATTTCTTGTACCTTCTCGATGTTTGCCTCCATTGTTTTTCCAAGGTCCTGGATCATCTTCACTGTCATTATTCTGAATTCTTCTTCTGGAAGGTTGCCTATCTCCACTTCATTTAGTTGTCTTTCTGGGGTTTTATCTTGTTCCTTCATCTGGTACATAGCCCTCTTCCTTTTCATGTTGTCTATCTTTCTGTGAATGTGGTTTTTGTTCCACGGGCTGTAGGATTGTAGTTCTTCTTGCTTCTGCTCTCTGCCCACTGGTGGATGAGGCTATCTAAGAGGCTTGATGGGAGGGACTCTGTCTATTTCTTGTTTTTCATGAGACCCAGCTTTAGTTCATTTAGCATTTCTATGATTACATAGTTGCTTATCTGTTTTTTCCACAGAGCTGAACAACTTTATGATTTCCTATTGTTCTTTTAATTTGGGGAGTATAATTTTTCTTTGTAGCTTTAGAAAACAGAGCTAGGACCAGAAGGTGAAGGACATAGAAACATAGATTTGAATAGTCAGTGTAAAGAAGACCTTTCCATTAGTTAGGTCTGTCTGATAATGGGGTGATATAAGAACTAATAGTTCATATTTCCCAACTTGCCTTGTTTAAAGGACTTAGCTGATGTCTTTTGTTGTATGTGATAGGAGGCATTAATGAATTGGAAGTAAAATTGAATTTCAAGGCCCATTCTAGTCCTGTTGTTGCAGGAAGGGATACCCCTTCCAGGGCCCAAGAGTGGGCTCTTGTCTAACACTCTGAAATGAATTGTCGGAGGAGACACCCGTGCTGACAAAGCAAGAGACTTTATTGGGAAGGGGCACCTGGGTGGAGTGTAGGAGGGTAAGGGAACCCAGGAGGACTGCTCTGCCATGTGGCTTGCAGTCTCGGTTTTTACTGTGATGGGATTAGTTTCTGGGTAGTCTCTGTCCAATCATTCTGACTCAGGGTCCTTTCTGGTGGCGCACACAACTGCTCAGCCAAGTTAGATTCCAGCAAGGAGGATTCTGGGAGATTGGTAGGACATGTGGACTGGCATCTCCTCTCTCTCCTTTTGACCTTTCAAGTATTCTTCTTGTTGGTGGTGGCTTGTTAGTTCCATGTTCCTTACAAGCATCTCCTGTCATAAAATAACTCACGCAGATTGTTACTGTCTTTGCCTGGCCAGGGCGGGCGGTTTCAGTCAGTGTTTCCCCTAACACTATCTCTTGATTCTTTTTTTTTCTTTTTTTCCCTGAGTAAATAATATTGGTGGTAGATTGAAAAATAACATTGGTGTTACTTGGGACCAGTGTTCTGCATAAATATTTCAGTGTGATTCTGAGCGTAATATTTAACTATATAATTGATTAGTTAGTTAATGAGTTACTAAAAGTGGTCACATTAGAGGTAACCGACTCTATTCTATCCATGTTTTCATTGAGTGTAATTTCAAGACCTATTTCCATGTAGTATTATTGAGTCTTCATAAAAAGCAATTTGACATATGCAAAACTTACTTAACATTTTTTTCACCTTTTTTTTAAGGAAGAAAAAGATTTTCTTCTCTAAATGCAAATTATACCTTGTTTTATGGTTGGTTTACAATTATGACTGTTTGACTGCCCACATAGATACTAAAGCTTAAAATACACTTTGAATGAAATCTTTACAGTAGTTTTACTACAATGAATAGTAGATGAAATATAGAACTTGCCAACTGCAGAATATTTCATGTACATAAGTAACTTTGGAAGAAAGAGAATTGAAGGTCTTTGAAAGGAAATACTTAGCTTTATAATAATTCCTATTTTAAATTCATTGGCACTTTACAAAGATAATCTCAGTTTCAAATGTTTGGTGGGCATTAATTATTTAGGCTATCAATCCTGTTTATTAAAAGAAAGGCCATGTAAATGTATTTGTTTGAAACATTTTATATGCCTTAATACTAATGTATGTGTTCCCATGGAAACCACAAATATCCCTTTAGAAATATGATGTAAAAGAGTAGCTTTACTTAACTAGAACCTGAGAAATTGCAGGCTATATTCAAGAAAAGATAGCTATAAAGTTGAAAAATTTTGCTGTGGTTACTTCTTGCTGCGATATGAACTGCATGTAAAACTGTAAAACCATACGTGTGTGTACGTGCAATTTTCAAAACAAATTAATTGTACTAGAACACAAAAATACAGAATAGAAAATGAAAAAAGTGGTAAGTTAGACTTTGTTAAAGTTAAAAATGTTTGATCTTCGAAAGACACCAGTAAGAAAACAAAGGCAAACCATAGATTGGAAGAAAATATTTGCAACATATATATCGGACAAAGGAATTATATCCAAAATACATAAAGAAGTCTTGCAACTCAATAACAGGAAAACAACGAACAACCCAATTTTTAAAAAAGTGGACAGAAGATGTGTGCAGTCATCCCTCATTATGGGTCGGGGGTGGAGGGGATTGGTTTGAGGACACCCTGCAAACACGAAAATCTGCACATGCTCAATTCATTTATATAATATCGCATAGCTGAATCATATGGTAGTTTTTTTTGGTTTTTTTCTAACAACTTTATTGGAGTATAATTGCTTTACAATGGTGTGTTAGTTTCTTCTTTATAACAAAGTGAATCAGTTATACATATACATTTGTCCCCATATCTCTTCCCTCTTGCGTCTCCCTCCCTCCTGCCCTCCCAACCCCACCCCTCTAGGTGGTCACAAAGCAGCGAGCTGATCTCCCTGTGCTATGCGGCTGCTTCCCACTAGCTATCTATTTTATGTTTGGTAGTGTATATATGTCCATGCCACAAAAAAAAAAAATTAGAAAAAAAAGATAAAATACATACAAATATTGAATTATGTTGTAAACCTGAAACTAATATAATGTTATATATCAATTATACTTCAATTTAAAAAATTAATTCATTAAAGTAATACAAGCTTATCTTGGAAAAAAAAGATGACAGCATTTGTATATAACCTATCCACATTCTTTCATATACTTTAAATCATCTCTCAATTACTTATAATTACATTGTACCTAGTAGCTGTTAATGCTTTGTAAATGTTTGTAAATACAATGTAGTGCTATGTAAATAGTTACCATTATGTGGGGAATTTCAAATTTTTCATTTTGGAACTTTCTGGAAAATGTTTTCAAATTGTTTTTCAATTTCTGGTTGGTTGAATCTTCATGTGGGGAGCCCACAGTTATGAAGGGCTGACTGTAGAGACTTTTCATCAAAGAAGATATGCTAATTGCCAATTGGAACTTTAAATTTTATAATTCTACTTTTGTATTTGTTTAGTTTATATAAAAGCAACTTATACTTAAATTTATTTTCCATTTTTGCTCTACTAGGTTAATTTTCATTATTATTTTCTGTCCTTATATCTCAAAGTACTGTATGTAATTAAAAGTCCAAATACCAAACTTGTTTCAGAGCGTATTCCCTCACCCTCATTACGATTCTTATGTACAAGGATTTATAATGAATAGGTAATGTGGTTCTGCAAGAAGTGACTCAAGTTTATATTTTTATTTTAAAGTTCTCTACAACTGAGTAATCCTGTTTTTGATGGTAGTTTGTTCCCATAATGAACTAATTGCCTCTGATCCTCATTTTTAAAAATGAGGAATGTGATATTATGGGTTACCTAACTTGCCACACTTGCATTAATAATTTTACTAACTCCCAAGGCATTGTATTTTATTTTTGATGGCCAGCCTTGCTAGAAAATCAGAAATCTCTAGCCACCTTTCAACCTAATTAGTCCCGATTCTGACTTCTGTAATTCTCAAAATTCTTTTAAGCATTTTAAGCTGCAGCTATTAAGAACAGATTTCTTTTACCCCAGATACTTTTCACACATACCTCAAATGCTTACAACAACCCTTCAGGAATTGTTTGATAGCTTTTTCCAATATTTAAAGTTCTCTGACTTGCTCTCACTGTTTTTAAAAACCAACTTGAGTGTTTACAGTGTTTTTAACCATTCCTTATATGATATAGTTTATCTTCCCTCTCTGGTCCCTCTCCTCTATGAAAATTCTAGTTTAATATTTCTCATGAAATATGTTTTCTGGAACAAATTGCAATAGTCCAGAATTGGTAAGTGCCAAATGAACTTGACCCTCCTCTTTTCTAACATCTGTACTTCTATTAAAATGGTCTGCTTTCGTGTGTGTGTGTGTGTGTGTGTTTGACGGCCAGTCCTGTCAATCCAAATGTCTTCCTTTCAGTTATATTGATTTTCTAACCTAATTGTGGTTTTCTCCATTACATTTAACCTTTATTTTAGATAAAATTCCAACCTATTGCAAATGTTTTAAGTAATACAATAAAAATTAAGAAATTGTAATTTTTTTAATGCCCTGAGCTGGTGTGAGAAAAAATAGGTAGCCATAGTGATATGACTCAGAATGAGTGAATGAGATGTCAAGACCTAGTTGGATTATCAAAATCAATTATTGTAACATTCATGCCTCCTTACTTGAAGACAATCTCCTGCTTATTTTCCCCATACTCCGCATCAACGCCTTTTTGTGTCACATTTGTTTTTACTTTATATGCTTTACACTGTGTAGATTTTTCAAACGATGGGCACATATTCTAATTTTAAAAACTTTCTGATTAAGAAATTAGAACTATTAGGAGAAAAAAATTAGAATTGGGTATAGCAGGAAGCAATGTTGAGAACAGAAGTAGAGAAAGAATGAACTTGCATCTCTGGTAATCTTGAAAGTAAGAAAAACTGTGATGTTGTAGAGTAAAAGTGGAGTGGGGAAAAAATAAAATATGTATGGATTGTAAAGCTTTCCAGATACAATCTGGTGGCATAGGATGTGTTATACCTATGAGGTAATAGAGTTTCAAACAAAAATTGGTGCCCAAGGGTTGTTAGTCTGGGACTACACCCACCATTTTCTGGTGGTTAAATGCTGCCACTTGGCTTCTGCCATCCCAGGATGCCATTTTCTCCATTTAGTGCAGAGAGCCAGTTCGTTGGCAGCACTACCCATTCATTCTTGGCTTACAGAGAATCGCTACCCCAGAGCTCTTCAGTAATGCCAGAGCTTACCTATTGAATGCATTTCATACAGAATTGATCAAGAGAATGTTCTCAGGACTCTACTGGAGGTGCACAGTTAAGGGATGGCTAAACAGGTCTTACATGATAAACCCACCCTTAAGATTTGGTTTCCTGAAGTCTTTGGATACTTTCCACTATAATATATCAAGGAAATGCTAGAATTTCACCTTCATTTAGGGTAGTCCACGTTTGGGCCTGGATTTCAGTCATCTAACCTGACTGTTAGAGCTACTACCAGCTACTCAATATATTGAATCAAGAATCTTGATTTAGTACATCTTTATAAACATGTTTTGTTTGATTCAACATTACATTCCTTCTAGCTGATCCAAAACCCTTAGTATCTGTTTCCACCTAGGTTCTAAAGGTTTCTATCTCCATAAACTGGCAAAATCTTGCAATTGCAGGGTGCGGGGGCACACTTAGTAGTTTACCCTAGGGTATATTGACGTAGAAAATTAAACAATTCCTTAAAAAAAAAAAACCCACTATAAACAACTAAAAGAAAATAGTTGGCACTTACATCATGTTGCCTAGAAATCTCCTAAAGTAAATCTACCGTTTCATTATATAATTTTTCTCCACATCATCACAGGCAGCAGTGCTTCTAAACTTTATCCCACTGTATAGTAGGGTTCCCTTTCCTTCAGCTTCAATAGCATTTGCCTAACCTTCCTTTTAGTGCACAGCAAAAGCGTCCTTGAAAGCCATCAAGCTTCGTTAGCTCTCTCTTCAGTATCCTTCTGTTTCCTGTAGCTTTGTCCCAAAGCCACTGCCACATGTTGAAGATTTTGTTACAGTAGCACCCCACTTTCAAGGACCAAAGTCTGTTGGTTTTCTGTTGCTGCATAACCAACCACCCAAATTTAATGGCTTATATAAACAATAGTCATTTAATTACTGGGATTGACTAGGTGCCACTAGGTGGTTATTGCTCAGGGTTTCTCACAAAGTTTCGGGCATATGGTGGCTGGCTATAGACACCTGAAGCCTCATTGATTTTAGATGGAGACATTTGAAGGCTCCGGTTCCTGCTCTGGGAAGGCTCAAACAGCCAGGGTCCCGAGCAATGTATACTCCTGCCCGCACCCACACCCGCCGAAGGTCTGTGTCTGTCTCTGTCTCTCTTCCTCTGTATTCTCTCTGCATGCTCTCTAGCTTGGCAGCTTCTGGGCACCGAGACTTACTACATGGCAGCTCAAGATTCAAGGATGCAAGGCAAGGTGGTGATGCAGACTCTACTTCTTGTTGGGGGACTATATTCTGTAAGACCATGTGTGACTCAGAATAAACGTTGCAGCAATTTTTGGAAAATACAGTTTGCTGCTTCTTTGTGTTCTCTTGTATCCAGAGCCTGTTGAAGGGTGTAAATATAAAACTAAATGTTAGATAGCAATATAGGAATGTAAATCTTTGCAAGACTTGTAATGTCACTTTACAATCTATTTACCTTATATTTGCATTGTAGTTGCCATACATTGTTGGAAGGTCACACCATTTCGTGACCAATGAGAGACTGAAGGCAAAGATTTTAATGCTAATGAGAAGAAATTAAGTAGGAAGAGATATTTGAGTGGGAATTCATTAACTCATATTTCCATGTCACAATGACTTTTTCTTCCCTTTGCAATATCATGATTGTAGTTACTTGTATAAATAATATTTTGAGAAAGCGTATTTCCTATTTTTCATATATGGGTAAAACAAGTGGGATAACTCAAAATCAGGAAAAGATTGCCCAATGGAAGGAATAAAAGCTAGGAATACTATCGAAGTAAATCTTTTTTTAAAGAGAAAAAGTCCAATAAGAATACAGAATTACTATCTGTGAAACAGAAAAGAAACTTAAGTACAAAAGTACAAAATGGGAAAGGAGTTGTATTTCAGAAGTGACTGTGCTTGACATCAAAACATTAATAAAACTAGAATGAATATTAGACAATTAACAAAATACCATAGTTTTCAGAAAGACATCTGAAATCTAGTTTTCCTTGTATTTATTATTATTTTTTTAATCTTAAACTTGTATCCATTTTTTGGTCATTTTAAAACATCTGGTTACCATGACATTTTATTTATATAAAACTAAATAGTTAAGGGAATTCCCTGGCAGTCCAGTTGTTAGGACTCTGCACTTTCACTGCTGAGGGCCGGGGTTAGATCCCTGGTCAGGGAACTAAGAAACTGCAAGCTACGTGGCGTGACCAAAAAAAAAAAAAAAAAGTTTAAATATTTAATTTTATGAAATAAAATTATATTAACTAAACATTTAGATGCTACGTCTTAAACCTGTCTCCCATGTGGAGTCCTTTGGCTTTGTTTCTCTGAGCTGTAGACTGTCAGGTACTGCCCTGAGTTTTGCAGTTAGCCTCCAAGGGGGGTTTCTTACCCCATATTCCCACCACTAACAAAAGCTATGACTGAAGTATGTGTCCATGTATATTAGTTTCCTAGGGCTGCCTTAACAAATTACCATAAACTGAGTGTCTTTAAACAACGGAAATTTATTCTCTCACAGTTCTGGACACACAAGTCCCAAATCAAGGTATGTGCAAAGTGCCTGAAGGCTATAAAGGAGCACCTCTTTCCACAACTCACTCCTAGCTTCTGTGGTTATCAGCAATTCTTGACATTCCTTGTCTTGTAGTTTTCTTCACATGACGTTCTCCCTCTCTGTGTCCAGATTCCCCTCTTATAAGGACACCAGTCATTGGATTAGGGCCCACCACAATCCCATATGACCTCATTCTAAGTTGATGACATCAGCAAAGACCCTATTTCTAAATACGGTCGCATTCAGAGGTACCAGGATTAGGACTTGACCATATCTTTTGGGGGGACAATTCAACCCACAACACCATGTAACTCAAGCACTGGACTTACACAAAGGAATATTTAAATGACAAGACATTTCATGCTTGTTTCATCTTTCATTATCAAAATTTTTACTATTAAAACAGCTTAGTTTAACTTTAATCAGGAAGCAGGTAATTCTTTTAAAGAATTATTCATTGGCAAAGATACCAGAGTATGGATATCCTGGTATCTTTGCCAATGAAGTTTTTCAAGCAAAATAGTTGTTCACATAATTCATTAGATCTTTCTTTTTTTTTTAATTTGGTTGTGCCGGGTCTTAGTTGCATCAGGTGTGCTCCTGAGTTGCGGCTCACGGGCTCCTTTGTTGCAGTTTGCTGGCTCCTTAGTTGTGGCATGTGAACTCTTAGTTGTGGCATGCATGCGGGATCTAGTTCCCTGACCAGGGATCGAACCCGGGCCCCCTGCACTGGGAGTGCGGAGTCTTAACCACTGCGCCACCAGGGAAGTTCCTGGTTAGATCTTTACTACTTAGAGAATGAGAGGGATTTCTTCAAAATGGTATTCCTAAAAGAACCAGAATGACATACAATGGAAAAAATGTTTGAACCTGACCCATATTGCCTGTTTGTTATGTAGAATTGACAGACTAGCCATTGGCAAAGCAGAGGAAGCCTTTGAAATTCTGGTTTTCCCAGAGGCTGATTTGGATGCTTCACACATGCTTGTAAAATGAAAAATAACATAAACAAATAATTAACTTGGCTACTTTGAATAGACATCACTACCTCATAATTAACTTGGCTACTTTGAATAGACATCACTACCTCATAAGCTTGTTAGCTGTACAATGGAAGATTACAGTTATGGAATAATGAATTTGTAATGATTAATATACTCTGTATTTCAAGAACAATATTTAGGAAATTGCCTGGTCTGAGTTATAGACAAAGGTGTTGAATAAAGTAATTTTAAAAGCTCTTCTGATACTTAAATTACATCTATATCTATATATGTAAGTATACATATCATATATAAATATACAATAAAAATATATATTTGTTTTTATCTTCAGGTAGGATTTTTTAGGGTGGTCTTTTTTTTTTTTCCAATTTCATAGCTTTATTTTTTTCAGCTTTATTGAGGTATAGATGACAAATAAAATTGTAATATATTGGGTTGCCCAAAAAGTTCGTTTTGGTTTTTCCATAACATCTTATGGAAAAACCTGAAGGAACTTTTTGGCCAACCCAATACTTAGAGTAAACAGCAAGACAATTTGATATACGTATAAATTGTAAAAGGATTTCCACCATCGAGTTAATTAATGCATTCATCACCTCACGTTTTATCTTTTTTATTTTTCTTGGTGTGAACACTTAAGTTCTGTTCTCTTAGCAAATGTCAGTTGTGCAAACAGTATTATCAACTATAGTCACCATATTATACATAAGATCCTCAGACCTGAAGTGAAAGTTTGTACTCTTTTACCAACCACTCACTGTTTTCCCCAGCCTCTGGCAACCACCATCATTCTTTTCTCTGCTTCTATGAATTTGACTATTTTAGATTCAACATATAAGTGAGATAATGCAGTATTTGTCTTTCTGTGTTTGATTTATTTCACTTAGCATAATGTCTTCCAGGTCCAGTCATATTGTCACAAATGTCAGGATTGCCTTCTTTTTAAAGGCTGAGTAATATTCCATTGTATTTTCTTTATCTATATATCCATCAGTGGACATTTAGATTATTTCCATATCTTGGCTATTGTGAATAATGCTGCAGTGAACATTGGAATGAGGGAGATATCTCTGAGAATCAGATTTCAATTTCTTTGAATATATACCCAGAAATGGGATTGCTGGATCATATGTATGGTAATTCTACTTTTAACTTTTTGAGGAACTTCCATACTGTTTTCCATAGTGCCTGTACCAGTTTACATTCCCATCAGCAGTGTACAAGAGTCCCCTTTTCTCTACATCCTCGCCAGTATTTGTTATCTCTTGTCTTTTTTATAATAGCCATCCTAACAGGTGATATTTGTTTTTTGCTGTTGAGTTATATGAGAACCTCTTCTATTTTAGATGTTAACCCCTTACTGGATATGGGTTTGTCAATATTTTCTTTCATTCCATAGGTTGCGTTTTCATTTTGTTGATAGTTTTCTTTGCTGTGCAGAAGCTTTTTAGTTTGATGTAGTCCTACTTATTCATTTTTGTTTTTGTGTCCTTTGCTTTTGGTGTCAAATCTAAAAAAATCAGTTAAGACTAATGATTTCTTCTAGGAGTTTTATTCAAGTCCTTAATTCATTTTGAGTTGAGTTTTGTGTATGGTGTAAAATAGTGGTCCAGTTTCATTCTTTTGCACGTGACTGCCCAGTTTTCCTAACACCATTCTTTCCCTATTGTATATTTTTGGCTTCTCTGTCAAAATTAATTGACCATACATTCATGAATTTATTTCTGGGACTTCGAGTCTATTCCATTGATCTATGTGTCTATTTTTATATCAGTACCATACTGTTTTTTGTTTGTTTGTTTGTTTTGTTTTTTTGCGGTCCACGGGCCTCTCACTGTTGTGGCTTCTCACGTTGCAGAGCACAGGCTCCGGACGCACAGGGTCAGCAGCCATGGCTCACCGGCCTAGCCGCTCCACGGCATGTGGGATCTTCCCGGACCAGGGTACAAACCCATGTCCCCTGCATCGGCAGGTAGACTCTCAACCACTGCGCCACCAGGGAAGCCCTACCATACTGTTTTGATTACTATACCTTTTTATATAGTTTGAAATCAGAAAGTGTGATGCTTCTTGCTTTATTGTTCTTTGGTTATTCATGGTCTTTTGTAGTTTCATACAAATTTTAGAATTTTTAAAAATTTTTGTGAAAAATGCCATTGGAATTTTTACAGGGATTGCATTGACTCTGTAGGTTACTTTGGGTAGTTTGAATGTTTTAATATTAATTCTGACTCATGAACATAGGATAACTTTCCATTTATGAGTCATCCTCAGTTTCTTTCATCGGTGTCTTGTAGTTTTCAGTGTATAGATCTTTCATTTCCTTGGGTAAGTTTATTCCTAAGTATCAGTATTTTCTTTTTCTTTTGATGCTGTTGTAAATGGAATTTCCCGTATTTCTTTTTTCAGATAGTTTCTTGTTATTGTATAGAAATGCAACTGATTTTTGTATGTTGGGTTTGTATCCTGAAACTTGATTGAATTCATTTGTTAGTTATAACAGATTTTTGGTGGAATCTTTAGCATTTTCTATATAAAAGATCATGTCATCAGCAAACAGAGATAATTTTACTTCTCCTTTCCAATTTGGATGCCTTTCTTTTTTTCCTGGCATTGCTCTGGCTAGGACCTCCAGTACACTGTTATATAGGAGTGGTGAGAGTGGGCACCCTTGTCTTGTTCCAAATCTTATGATTTTAATTGAAATATACTCCTTTTTTGTTGTGAATCCATTAAGAAATTATTGTAACTATTTTTAATACTTTTGTCCTTATCCTTTATACTAGAGTTAAGTGTTAACACACCACATTACAGTAGTACAGTATTCTGAATCTGACTTTATACTTACTGTTACATGTATATATTCATGTATCTTGCCTTCATTTCTGGTGGACAGCTTTGCTGGGTAAAGTATTCATGGTTGGTAAGGTTTTTTTGTTTTGTTTTGTTTTTTCTTTCAGCACTTTGAATATATCATCCCACTCTTTCCTGGCCTGTAGAGTTTCTTCTGAGAAATCCACTTGTAGCATTATAGGGGTTCCCTTGTATGAGAGAAATTTGTCTCTCTTGCTGCTTTTAAAAAATTCTCTTTTCAATTTTAGGTAGTTTTATTATAATGTGACTCAGGGAAAGTTGTTTTAGATTGAAATTATGGGGTGAACTATTACCTTCATGAACCTGGATGTCCAAATTTCTCCCCAGATTTGGGAAGTTCTCAGCCATTATTTCTTTAAATAAGTTTTCTGCCTCTTTTTCCTTCTCTTTTCCTTCTGGGACTGCAGTAGTACACAGATTGTTTCCCTTAATGGTGTTCCACAAGTCCAGTAGGCTTTCTCAATTCCTGTTCGTTATTTTTAGCTCCTCTGAGTGAATAATTTCTGCCTTCAGTTTCACTGATTTCAGGGTGTCAAGTGTGGGGGCATATTGTGGCCCTGATACAGGCCAGGCGTGATGTCTCTTTGGCTCAGAGTGCTTGGGTCACAGCATCAACAACGGTGTGGTCCTTGGCAAGCCCTGTGGGGGGATCTGCAGTGTTGAGGTCTTCAGCAACACGTCTAGGTCCAGCAGCTAGGGACCAGGGCAGAAGTGGTGGCCAGAGAAAGTAGTGTGCATACACTAGGTTGCAGGGGGCCAGCTGCAGGTACCTGTGTAGCAGACACTGGTTGCAGACACGTATATAGTGACAGGGGCCAAGGCAGCCAGCAAGGATTGGGGCCAGCTGTGGGCACACTGGCAGCTGTGGATACCTTGGCTGTCAGCATGTGCTACTGTGGCCACTGGGTCTTGCCATGGGCACATGTCAGTGGAGGCAGGTACTGGAGGTGTGCAGGTACACAACTAGAGGGCTAGCTGCAAGTGAGCCCAGTGGTACAGGCCAGTGACTAGAGAAGGCTGAATCTGGTCCCCCAAATAGCTGTGGGGCCCTTGGCTTCTATGACTGCAGGATCTTGCTACAGGTGCATCCAGGGCAGTGGAGGCGAGTGATGGGCATAGACTAGCAGCGTGCAAGTGCACAGCCAGAACAGCTGGTTCCAAGCATATGCATGTGGTGGGAATCAGCCAAGGGAGTCTAGCCTGATGTCTTGCACCCAAGCAGCCACAGAGGCCTGGACTGACTGCTAGTGAGGATCCTGGGCTACAGACGGGGCAGGGAGGGGAGGGAATAGGGCAGAACTCAGGTAGTTGGTGGTCTGCAAATGCAAACACCTTGAGGTGGAAAAAGGTAAAATCTGCAGGGATTTCATGGCAGCCATGTTGACAGTTGGTTTCATCAGCGACAAAAGATGCTGGATTCCTCTGCAGAGTGGTTTACAGGGAACCGTGGCTACTCCCACTGTGTGGCTCTTTTTGGCAGCCTCTGCTATTTTTCCTTGTTCCTAGACATCTCCATACATCTCAGCTGTGCTGGTCTCTGGATGGGGTGAAACCGAGGTGGATCCTTCACGTGGTGCCCCGAAAGACGGGTTGTTCACCCCACCCTGTTTTTCCCAGTCAGTGGAACTCTTCCTAGCTGGAAGTGCGCTCTTGGCCCTGAGCAGTGCCAGCCTGGGGGATGGGATGATGCAGGCAAAATGACATTATTCTTCCTTCCTTTTCCTGTAGTTATTTTTAGGTTTCTTTGTTCCACTGTGTTGCTAAAGCTGCTTAAGTGGACTCCTGAGCTCTCTCAGAACTGTTTTTGTTTGTGATTATCTGTCTGATTGTTGATTTTTGTAGGGGGCTGGAGGCTGGGTTCTCCTACTCCAGCATCTTGGTGATATCACTCCCCAAAATGTTTGATGTTTTAAAATCAATATTTGGCAAATACAGCATGATATTGTGATATTATCAATGAGCATTTTCCCCCCTAGCAAACTGTGCTGAAGGGTAAGTAAAATACACTATCATAGAAAATTAATAGATTATAAGCATGGTTACCAGAGCATATTTTAAAGTTGTTTGTGATTATTCCATTTACTTAACTTATAGGTCTAATGTGAAGGTATTACTTTTCCATTAAAACCCTCAATGTATAGGTACATATGACTAGGTACTGGAGAGATACCTAGAATCTTGAACTAAGAAGTAGGGAAATAGTTTCACATTCAGCTGCAGTGATTAACTTGTAAATATATTTTTTATACGTCTAGAACATATCTATTAGATGAATCCCTAAGAAATGGAAATTAATGGGTATATGGATTTTTATTTTGATGGTTATTGCCACAGATTTATGCTTTATACCAAGGTACACTACCACCAATAGTATATGAGAGGAAAACACATCTTTTAGTTCATTTATTAGCTTGTTCTGTATTTAACAAAATTACTGCTCTACTTCGTTAAGGCCCTAAATGGTATGCTGGTGAGTTGAAAATGTTCTCATGCATACAGCTTTTCCTTTCTCCAAAGTGTCAGCTCTCATGCACTGATATATTGGAAAATTTGGCTGTTTCTATATTGGGCTGGCCAAAAAGTTCATTCGGGTTTTTCAAAACCCAAACTTCTTGACCAACCCAATAAAATGAATCATCCTTTTAAACTTTTTTTTTCCCTTCTTTCCCTTATTTAATGTTGAAAAATAAATCCCCTACTCTTTTCTTCTATGTTGGGCATAGGGATGGAGAAAGTTGAAAGGTAGAAGGAGACAGTATTAAGTAGGGAGGAAATAGGTTGGTGATAGAGAGTTGTAAGTTTTCATTGAATTATTGTTTGTGAATAATATCTATTATTTGTTGAGTGCTACTCATGTGCCAGGCACTGTTGTAAATATTTCACATGAACCGTCTCATTTAATCCTTATAGTCACCTTCTCAGGTAGGAATGACTATTTTCCCCGTTCTATAAATGAGGAAACTAAGGCTTTGAGGGGTTAATTTCCCCAAGGTAATTTCTAGTGAAGGGCTTAGGTTTGGGCTCTTTTGTTCCTTGCTGCCTACCAGCTGAGATTACACCTGTTAACACTAACTAATTAGAGCTCACATTTAGTTAGCACTTGTTAAATGCAAGACATTGTCCGAACTGCTTTATCTGTATGAATTTATGTACCCCTTATAATAACAACCTTGTGAGGCACATGCTACTGTGATCCTCATCTTTCATGTAAGCAAACTGAAGCTCAGAGCGTTAAATAACTTTGACAGTGTCCCCAGCTATGAGAGCTGAGATTAGAACCCAGGCAGTCTAGCTCGAGAGTTCACACAAATACTGGAAAAATCACTGGCATGGGAGTCAAGAAATATGGATCTGGATTTGTGTCCTAGTTGTGTCATGAGTGAACCTGGGGGGAAATCCCTTTACGTCTCTGGAACCCTGTTCCCTCATATGTGAAAGGAGGGCATTTGTTCCTGGATAATTCCTGAGGCCCTTCTTGCACTAACATTTTAGAATTCCTCAGATAAAAGGGACTAAGCCAGTCTGCTGCTTCTGATTCATCAGTTATTAAGGACAATCTTAGACTTTAGCAGCTATGTTATCCCACAGCCTCTGAGACTGTACCTAGAAGATGCTCAGCTGCTGCAATTTAATACATCGTCCTTTCCCAGCACATCAGGTGCCTTTGCATCTGTACAGAACAGAGCTCCGTACTCTAGTGCATATTGCCATTTGAAAGCTATTTATAAGGAGGTGTCACATTACCCCACTGTACATATGGGTGGAACCTCATAAGGAGAAAAACTCTTAAATTAAAAACAGTTGAAATATATATATTTCATCTCCTGCTAAGTTAAGGAAAAAAGTTTAGCTATAATTTGAAGTGCATGCATTTTCTCAGAACAACTCACTTCGTCATCCAGCTTGCCCTGTTAAAGATCTGTTGCAGAGATTTGTAGCCAAGTTCTTTTTTTTTAATCTTAAATTCTTTTTTTTTTGAATTTTTGAATTTTATTTTATTTATTTTTTTATACAGCAGGTTCTTATTAGTTATCCATTTTATACATATTAGTGTATATATGTCAATCCCAATCGCCCAATTCATCACACACACACACACACACACACACACACCCCACTTTCCCCCCTTGGTGTCCATATGTTTGTTCTCTACATCTGTGTCTCAATTTCTGCCCTGCAAACTGGTTCATCTGTACCATTTTTCTAGGTTCTACATACATGCGTTAATATACGATATTTGTTTTTCTCTTTCTGACTTACTTCACTCTGTATGACAGTCTCTAGGTCCATCCACATCTCTACAAATGACCCAATTTCATTCCTTTTTTATGGCTGAGTAATATTCCATTGTATATATGTACCACATCTTCTTTATCCATTCATCTGTCGACGGGCATTTAGGTTGCTTCCATGTCCTGGCTATTGTAAATAGTGCTGCAATTAACATTGTGGTACATGACTCTTTTTGAATTATGGTTTTCTCTGGGTATATGCCCAGTAGTGGGATTGCTGGATCATATGGTAATTCTATTTTTAGTTTTTCAAGGAACCTCCATACTGTTCTCCATAGTGGCTGTATCAATTTACATTCGCACCAAGTAGCCAAGTTCTTGAGGTAGATTTTTTTTCAACATTTCACA
This sequence comes from Leucopleurus acutus, assembly GCF_964270905.1. NCBI lineage: Eukaryota > Metazoa > Chordata > Mammalia > Artiodactyla > Delphinidae > Leucopleurus > Leucopleurus acutus. The sequence goes on from NC_139147.1 coordinate 57,997,491, forward strand.
AAATAGGGAAACATTCAGGCATTTGCTGGCATTAATCATCTAAATATTCTGAGTGATCTCTTCTTGTTTTGAACTGAATGCACATTCAACTAAACTGATATTTTAAAATAAATAAGTTGAGGACTTTGTACTGTTACAGCTCCTTTTTCTTTTGGATACTTGCCAAAATCTAGATGAGGAAGGACGAATATAAAAACTAGATCCTTTTCATCTACTTCTGCACATTTAAAGGGTCTAAAGTTAGTCTGCATTTTATTTCTCAGAAAAGAAACTTGGATTACCTAGCTTCTTTATTTATTTTTAAAAAATTTATATTTCTCCAAACCATACTAAAAATAAGATGATATGGTATTCAAAATTGATTTTAGAAGGAGAAAATTAAAGTGGGTCTTCAGGTTCATAAGAAGTAAAACTTTCACCCTTAATGGTGCCCTGGTATCTGTTAGAAAATTCTCCACCCACAAATTGCTATCAGGAGGACATTTTTCCTGTCGGCCTTTTCCTTTGATCTGCCAGGTACCATGCATGTTGGTTGGAGGCCTCATTTGTTCTATGAACACAATAAAGCACCTAGACTTACTGTGAAACCCTGCATAAGTCCCTCAGAGAACCTTTGTCTGTTCTAACCCTTACTGCTGAGTTTCCCCAAATCCTTTTGGAAGTAAAAATGAGATTCTAGCAAAGCACTCTGAGCTTCTTTGGGGGAAAAGTGATAGAAGATTTTTGGAGCTTTTGAATCTAGTTATATTGAGTATATTCTTTTCCTCCTCTCTTCCAAGCAACTTACATAGAAATGCAACATTAAAAAAAACACAACAACAACAGGCTACAATCAAAAGCAAACATTATGCCCTTTCCTTGAATACACAGATGGTGCTTACTCTGTTTGATCTGTTACCCATTCTGAGTCTGTTAGGAAAACACGACTCCTCTTCCAAGTGCATGCCACTCTTCTTTAATACAACATGCTTCATCTCTGTGAGCATGGAAGGTCTATTTCTGAACCTGCAGCTGCTGCTCATCTTCACACGAGCAGCAGTGTTTTCCTCCATGTGATAACGTGTAACCCCTCCCATTTTGTTGCATCTTGTCATTGTCAGGCCAGCGGCTTTCACCTCTTCTGGATCTTTCACCTGTAATCACACACGATGCTTTCGGTCAGAATTCTTTGATTCAACTCTGATTTGCCTTAATCTTCCATGGGGGCCCATAAAGTGTTACCCATCTTCTGGGGGCACAGCAGCCCTTTTCCTTCTACTCCTCCTCCCCAACCTCACAACTGTTTCAATGTCTGTGACATGAGCAGCTCACTCCCCACCCAGGGATTTTACAGCCTTTGTGCTCTCTTTAAGAACTATCATTCTTAAATCTGTGATCTGTTTTCCTGGATAGAATGTGATCTTTCTCATGATTCGACTCAATCTGTAGTGATAATCTCTGCTATTATCTACACTGTTTCTCTTTTCATGGACAAATATACCTTCTGTCCCATAAACCTTTAATGAAGTACATGGCCTACGTTTATTCTTTTTCCCTCTTATTTTCTCTTTTTGTACATGCTTATAGCATCTGCAGACTTGGTGTATAGCTGTAGGTCTGTTGGTGTTTTCTGCCTTCTCTCACTTCCCCTTCTCTGCTCCCTGCTATTCGTGGTCAAATCCTGGATTTTCCTGTTCTCTAAGAAGCCACACTCACCATCATTGTGATCATCACCACTGGTTAGATGGATATTTCTCAGGCCCTGCTTTCACTGTGTTGCTCGCATAGCCTAGAATCTGGGTGGCTCTGGAGGCTTGGGACTCTCAGCCTGGTGCTCTGTGGTCATACCCCCGCCCATACCCTCAGTGCGGTCAGATGAGTCCTCCCACCCCACCAGTAGAGTCTGGGTTCTCACTAATACTGTTCCACCTTCACCTCTCCACAGCTTATCTTGATTGCTCTAGCCTCTGAATTGCCGTCATTCTCATGATGTGTGTTATAGGTCCACAATCTGTTATCTACATTTATAAAAATCTCTAGGCATCTGAAGTTTTTTTTTTTTAAGTTATTTATTTATTTATTTATTTTGGTGGCATTGGGTCTTTATTGCTGGGCACAGGCTTTCTCTAGTTGCGGCAAGCGGGGCCTACTCTTCGTTGCAGTGTGCAGGCTTCTCATTGCAGTGGCTTCTCTTGTTGCGGAGCACGGGCTCTAGGCGTGCAGGCTCCAGTAGTTGCAATGCTTGGGCTCAGTAGTTGTGGCTTGCGGGCTCTAGAGCGGGAGGCTCAGTAGTTGTGGTGCACGGGCTTAGTTGCTCCGCGGCATGTGGGATCTTCCTGGACCAGGGATCTAACCCGTGTTGCCTGCATTGGCAGGCAGATTCTTAACCACTGTGCCACCAGGGAAGCCCCTGAAGTTTTTTTTTTAAACTCATTTTGCACCAAAATCTGACCTGAACTGTTGACTCTCATGAAGCTGTACATAGTCATTACTTTCTTTACTTAATATGAATGCTCATATTTCCATTGCAGAAATATTTATATGCTTGATTATGGGGTTCTGTATGGGGTTTATATTTATAAAACATCTCCAGATCCTTCTCCAGAAGGGTCTGGAGATGTTTTATAAATATATGGAATAAGTGCATATCACCTTTCTAAAAATCTGAAAAATTTCTGAATTCCAAAGTACGTCTGTTCCTAAAACTTTCAGATAAGAAATTGTGGATCTGTGGCGCTTTGAGGTTATAATCAGATTAGATCAGTAGGTGTTTATATACCTACGGCATGGTAGGTACTGTGGTAGAAGAGAAAAAGTAGAAGCGTAAGACAGGTTTCCCGCTTTTGAGTGGTTTGCATTCAAACTGTGTTGCTTTGTTGTTTAACTGTTTGGAAGACAAGACACGTGAAGCAAGGTTGTAAATTCCTGGAGGGCAGGGGAACAGGTAAGTTCTTTGGCATTCCTGTTGGTAGAGTATTACTAATGATGAGGTTATTTCAGAGGACAGACTATTGATTTCCAGCCCATTTAGAGAAGACTGAAGTTCACCTCTCTGGAGCTCAGCTCTCATAAACAGCAGCACCAAAATCCCCACCAGCTCTCAGACCAGGCATCCCAAACATGATGGCACCTCTCACGAACACTGTGTCTGAACTAACTACGCAGGACTAAGGAAGGAGCTGCTGCTGCTTCAGTGGCACCTGCTGGTGGCCCCCAAGGAGGCCCCTCTAGGTAAGATCCATTCCAGCCAGGCTCACCCACAGCCTAGGGCTATTCCAGCTTGGGCAGGGACTAGGTAACTATGTCACCTTAAATGCCATTAATATGGAATTAATTTAAATATCTTTTAAGTTGATATTTTAAAAATATGATTTACTCCTTCTGCTTTTTCCCCCAGAAGTTCACATTTAGTTCTTTGTTTTAAATAATGGAAATGATCATGTCCTAACAGACCGACTCCTTTCAGTATCCAGTGAAGGAATGTCAGTTGAAGTGGTATGTACAGATCCCAGACTTGGCGGATGACCTGTTATTTGTAGTTGTTAGCCTGTTCTAGGGGCTAATAGAAAATACTCAGGCTTTGTTTGGCCATTTAAACTATGTGGGCATGAAGACAAAATGCTATGTTAACTGTCATTTACTTTAGTAAGCAGTGTTTCTTGCCTGATAGAGGAGTGGCATCTAATAAGAGCATATACTGAACACTCAGTTCTGACTCTGTTGAGTAAACTGAAGGCATACAAAAGATCCTTGACTCATTTTCTTATCTCCACTGGAAGGATTCCCCTCCTTTTGTGTCATCGATTTCATCCTCCTCCTTAAACCACTGGTGCTGTGAACTCTGTTCCAGTCACTGACATGTTCTGGTCATGCTTAACCCAGGAGCTGGATTCCACCCCAAGGTGCCTTTGTGCAGGTTGCTCAAGACGTTAGTGCCTGTGGGCAGGGAAATGCCAAACTGGGATTACAGCTACTTCTCTATTTCAAACAGAACTGCCTACTTTGGGCTTTATATTTTCAAAATTGCTGTCCCTGAAGGTTAATACTAGCTTTCCATAGCAGATGATTTCTCTTCTGTCTCGCCTTCTTTACTGTTATTAGGTTATCTTCCTTTAGAAGAGGAAATAGTGTTTGTTACCTAGATTTTCTTTTTTCTTTTCAGGAAAACGATGAAAAATGCCTTTCAATTAAATGTAAGACCCCAAGGGAAAAAATACATGTAATTATTAAATAAATATATTCAAGGATCCTTTAGATTGTTCATGGGTTAGTAATCATTAAGCAAACAGATAAAGACCTATTCATATTTTATTTTCTACCTTTTAATTACACTCTCAATAGAAGCAGTAGATTATTGGTAAGGGAAATGATTCCTGTATTATCTCACCTTTCAGTAGGAAGGAATATAAGAGTAGTGGTGCTCTACATTTATTATACTGCATTTTGTTTCACAATCTAAAATACGTTTAGTGTTAAAGATTTTAGGAGGCTCTTTTTACTTTTTTATCTTTTTGCTAAGAATAGCGTAACTTATTAAGCACAAAGAAGTTCTTATGAGAGTATCTTTTCCCAGTGCCATGAGTTCAGGAACGTTGGATCAAATATGAGATTTGGGAAGGCTCATATTAATAGTTTCTAGAGAGGAATTAGAATTTGGTTTATGAAGATAGTATTTCTGCACATAGTGGCTTGGAGTACAATACTGTGCCTGATATAGAAGAGGTAATTAACACCTTCTTTGAGGGCATCTGTGTGCATGGATGAAAATACATTAACGGCTCTGGATTGAAGGTTTACCTTGTGGGCAAATTTGGAGATAAAGTGATATGCGTGGGTAATTTGGTGCAGTGTTAAGGCAAGGGGTTGAAGAGCAAAGATGCCCATTGTGACAAGGACAGCACAGCATTCTGATGTTAACATGTGCAGGTATTTATTAGTTGTGGAAAATAGCACATATGAATGCATAATCATTTGATTTGTGTCCTTTAAATGGGTAGGATTTATGATTGGAGGGACATCTTAGTATTGTATGTGGGTGTCTCATTCGCCTGCAGGTAATTTTCCATCATCTTTATCATTTGTCTGCCTTAATTAGGTACTTTGCTTTGCATACATATTACAATTTAGGTGAAGTATCATTTTCTTGTGTATTTTAAGGTAAGCATTAGTGAGACCATAGCCAAGATAAGAAATTTCATTAAAATGTGTCATACCAAATTTTACATTGAAAAATTAAAATCTAGAATGTATACTCAGTAGAAGTAATGAAATTTATTTACCAGTGATAAGAAGGAACACTGTCTTCCTTTTGGATAAGAAAACGGTTTCAACAACAACTAGGCAGTTATAATTCTGTGGTGACTTAAGAAAAACCCAATGCTGCCTTGTAGGATAAGATATCCAATATTCTTCTGTCTTATAATAAGCCTCATGATTAAGCATACATTTGAAAAGTTTGCCATGAGGACATTCTGTAGTCATTTCTGCTTGTAATTGCATCATTGCAATCTTTAACATTATAAATTAGGGGACTGGACATTGCTCTCAAGGTACCAACTATCAATATATCACTGAAAGGTATAGACAAACAATAAAACAGGAGAGGAAATGCCCTCTAAATTAATTTTATAAAGTATTATCCTACAGCAAATGACCATTATGTGTTCAGCCCTGGGCTGAGGCAGAGGTAAAACTCTGAGAGTCCTAAACTGCTCAGGAAAAGCCCTGCCTTTGTTTTTCTTTCATTGAGGCGGGAGCCCAAGCAGGAGGGGAAGTAACTTAGGCCATAGCTTCTGTTTGACCAGTTCAGATGAAGAAAACTCGGAGCAGCTTGCAAAATTGTCGAGTACTGAGCATCGCAGTCTCTCCCCTCAGTTTTATGCCCTCTCCCCTTTCAAGTGCCCATTGTGTTCTTGCTTTTAAGTCCCCTTCTGCAGTCAAATTAGGAAGATAATGGATATACTCAAGGTAGGAAGATAGGTAGCTTTGTGTGATGGTTTAAGACACAGACTTTGGAATTACATAAATATAAATGTGAATCTTAGCTCTATGAACTGGGAACATTGCTTCAACTCTCTTGAGCCTCAGCTTCCTCGTCTTTATTATAGGAACAATAATAAAATTACCTTTAGGACGTGATATAAGAATATGAGGACATTTAAAGCATATTGTACAGCACCTACCTTAAGGGGCAAGGAGTAGGGGAAGAATCTTTTGTCAGTCCTTACAAGTTACAGTTGTTCTTTTGTCTGCGCAGAGCCTAATGATGTCTATTTTAACCATGTTGATTGACGTTATTGAGCCAACTTCTTTGTTCCCCTTTTCTCTTCCTTTAACCTTAGATCCTCTCCTCCAGTCTTTATAAGATTTCTGAGTATTGAGGATCTAGAACCTATTTTCACGGTGTTCACACCCTTCTCTTGAACATGTTCAGACCTAACTCTGCCCTATTCTTTGCAGTTAGGAATTTAGACCCCAGGGTTTCTAGTCCAACTGACACAGCTTTCACAACATACTCTAGCACCCAAGACTTTTGTGGTGACCGCTGACTGAGAGTGGGAGTCACTGAACATCTACTCTGTGATAGCACCATGTGAGGTTTGGGGGAAACCTCCCAGTCTCCTTCTTAGAGTGTTAACAGGAAAGGATTTATAGGATGGAGTGCATGGACGGAACACAGAAATGAACCTTACTCTCTCAGAAATTGGGAAAGAGGAGTTATAAGCAAATAAAATCTCAAGTCTTGGGGAATAACATCCAGGTACACTTTATACATCGAATCTGTATAATGTGTAGTGGCAATCTGCATTGATCATGATTGATTCTAGATATTAGAAACCTAAGAATTGACTAAAAATCAGTAAAAAAAAAATTCTCAATTTGAAAGGAAAAGGTTGATTAATAACAGCACCCCTTTGACATTCACAGAGGAAACTTCACAGGCTTTTGAGAAACCCTACATTCTTAAATACCCCTATCTTTTATAGAATTCATATATGAGTTGAGAATAACAGAGACACAGCTTAACAGTTGCTATGTTCATTAACGAGCTAAATGACTATTCCATGTCAGAAATCTCCTCAGTCTTCATTCAAATTTGTGTCTCAACAAAGTTACAAATTACAACCTGTCATAACCTTGTAAAATTCACTCATGAATGGTTAAAACCAGCAATGTTAAATCTGTGAATGCCAAGGGTCTACTGTAATAATAAGAGACATTCATGCGAGTAGCTTCGGTAATTATCGTGGAGAACAGTAACAATTATATATCTCATTAAACAAGTGCCTAATTAATGTTGTTGTAAATTTTGCTTGATTAGAACACAGTCTCTATAGTTGTTGCTCATACAACATGGCTGGCTGCCCTCACAACTATTAATAAAAGTGAAAGGGAAAATTGACTTTTGGTTCACAGTTTTAGTCATGGCTTAGAGAGGTACTTAATGGATAGGAATGTAATATCCTTTATGCCTTGAGGAATCCATACTTAGTGAATGATGTATGATAACCATTTATTCATGTGTTAATTCCTTTAGTGTGGTGAAATCATATATCTATGGATTAGGAACTCAGTCATTAGAACACAAGTAAGCAATTGAATATTGGAGTCGAGAAACTCCTGCATCAAGGACAATCTGTTATAAAGTATTTATTGACAATTTACTGTGTCCTTGCATCACGCCAGATTCCAGACTATGTTGGTGAATTCCCATTTGAATTCACCTCCACGTGCATGCTCCTCCAAAACGGAATGACTGTGATAAAATGGAAAGGTATAGTTTTTTAAAAAAAAAACCCTCAACTTTATTGAGATATAATTGACATAACTCTATGACCCATTTTAAGTGTACAGTTTGATAAGCTTTGACAATTGTATACATTCATGCAACCACTACCTCAATCAAGGACATTTCTATCACCTGAAAAACTTCTCATACACACCCTCTACCACGACCACCCCTCCTTGACACCTCAGGCAACCACTAATGTGACTTCTATCACAACATACTAGTTATGCTTTTTAAAAAGAATTTCACATAGAGGGAATCACAGCATGCTTTTTTGTGTCCAGTTTCTTTAGCCTTATATTTTTGAGATCCATGTTGTTGCTTGAATTAATTTCCTTTCATTGCTGAGTAGTATTCCATTTTATGAATACACCATAATTTGTTTAGACATTCAACTGTTGAGGGCTGTTTTGGTTTAAGGTTTTGGGATACAAGGAATAAAAACTTTAGTTTTCTTTTTTTGTAATATCTTTGTCTGGTTTTGGTATCAGGGTGATGCTAATCTCATAAAAGTAGTTACAGAGTGTTCTCTTTTCTCCCATTTGCAGAAAGAATTTAAGAGTAGTATTAATCCTTTAAATGTTTGGTAGAATTTACTAGTGATTCCATCAGGGCCTGGAGTTTCCCTGTAGAAAGCACTTTGTGTCTTTCAAGACATTGCAGGTAGAATCCTAGTAGTTTACTAATAAATTCATTATTCATACATTCTTCATATTATCTCTACTCTGAGATTCTCTGGTTTTATAAAAATAATGAACATTAAAATATTTGGCTATGTCTGGTGTGCTATAAGTGGCAGTGTAAAGTTACCCAAGGATGTGATGCGGATGCTTGAATTGGGAAGGTAGCAATGGAGGAGAGACCAATTACAAACTAGGTATGAGGTTGTGGGGTGCTTAGTTTACCTTCCCTTATTACAGCCTTAGGAACTGAGGGAAGATGGATGGTCCTTCAGCAGGTTATGAGTTTTAGGTATCTTGTTAAGTGGAGGTTTTAAGAGGTAAGTTAATAATGACCTTTTAGAATTTAAGACAAAGTTTTAATAGATATTTTCATTTATCTCTTAAGATGGCAGATTCTTGAATATGTTTGCATGCCAGGAGGTAGGAATCCATGGCAAAAAAAAAAAAAAAAGAGTTGAAAAATAAGAGAATGATATGGAAGTTCCTGTAGATGTGGGAGTGATTTGCACTAGTTAGAAGAAATCCTGTTTCCTCCAGGCTTAAGAAAATTCTTGAAGAGGCAGATGTCAGTTGGGGCTAGGAATTGGAGGGAACATTTTAAAGAAAAGTTTGGGAAGGTAGGAGAATGTGTTTAACAAGAACAATGTTTACGGTTTACAGATCACAATGAAAGAGTCTGAGCAAAAGGGAGACATGGAAGGAAGTACAGAGCATTTTGAGGGTGAAATTATAAAACAAGAGAGAAGACCAAAAGGACTCCAACTTGGTAGTGGGGATAATGGTTCCAAATGGAACTCTAGTTTGAAGTTCTTCTACTGCCAGAGCAAGCAGAGTATCAGGGTGATTGTAGACTTGTTGACAAAAGCAACTTGAAATCTTGGTTCTGTCGTCCCCGAAAATAAACCTTAGTAACTCTAAAAGCTCTGTTTATGGGGTTTTAAAATATTATCTACATGGAAACAGATTAAAATATAACACCTAGTAAAATGTAGAGGTTTTGGTTTATTTGTTGAGTCAGAGAAAGTAAAAATATTTATTAAGATAATATATAATAAAACTTGAAAAACTAGTGTCGTTAGCACCTTGGAAGACAGGAATGAAAGTCTACGTGACTTTAGTAAATCAGGAAAGTGAATATGGGTTTGTAGCTCAATCGAAATTGTTACAGTACATGTAAGTAGGGAAATCAAAATACGTATTAGAGATTCAGAGTATCCCAAGGCTTTCTGGGAAAAAACCACAAGAATAATAGAATAATATATATCATGTATCCATCAGTTAAAGTATTATAGGTAATTCAGTTTATATATACCAAGCACCAACCATATGAAAGGTATCATGCAAGACCCTTTTCTGTATACTGTGGTGATTAACTTTATTAAAAAGTCAGAATATGCAGTATTCTGTAGTTTATGGACTAGCGGAAAGAGAGCACAGGTACCCGGAATTTAGATTGAATTTAGTTCCTTAGGTATCTTGTCAGAAGCTAAATGGCCACGTAATGCAGAGGCAAGCACAGCATGCTGTTGCATAGCCCTGGTCCCTAATGCAGGGCCATCCCTAGGATGTGTGGGGCTTCTGTCTGTATAAAGAATTTGATTAACTATTGTACTACAAAATTCATGGGCTCATGTGAGGTATAATGATTATTGATGAAGGGTTACAATATTGGGTAGAGAAGAAGAACTTAACATTTGCTGATTGTCCATTCAGTGCGAGTGAAGACTGTTCATGGTGTCCAGACACCATTTCTTTCTGCTCAGTCCTAGGAATTCTCTTTTCTTGTCCAGTATTTTCAAGAAAATACAGCTTCGGGCTGATTTTATATCTCAGGCCATGAGAAAAGGTTAGCAATGCTGTTATTGCTCGTAAAGCCATGGCTCATCTAAAATAGCCAAGAAACAAAAGAAAATGCTAATTTTAATTTTAGGTTATTTTTTTTCTGAGTCTGTTTTCCTCGGACCAGCACCATGTATGTAATTTGTGAGGCTCAGTGCAAAGCAAAAATGCAGGGCCCCTTGTTTAAAAATTAAGCATGTCAAGATGGCGATACAAGGTCCATGAAGCAGGCCCTGCCTTGGACTTTTACCAGTGTGTACTGTCAGTATCAATAGTCGTGTGGGAAGCACCCTAGAATCATGCAGAATGTGACAGGGGGAATGAATTTGTCACAGATAACTTACAACTTGGATAACATGGCATATGATATAGAGTATCAAGAGTTGATAGTTCATATTTCAGTGAAGTTATTGGTTAAGTGTTGAATTCTTACTGTTGCAGAACCACAGGCTAGGGTGTGGGGATGGAGGAGGATGACCAAAAGAGGTTCACTGTTTACTAGGTTGAAAGATACAGACATTAGGAACCATAAAACTGACAGAGCATGATGTCTGCTTGTTTATACCTATAATGGAGGTATAAACAAGAACAATAGGAAAAGTAGGAGTAAATAAACTTTGGTGGGTAGTGTGGAAAAGCCTTTTAGGAAAAAAAAGAAAATGACTTTAGTCAGACCAAGATGGGTAGTATTTCAAGTGCCAGAGGTTAAGTGGCAGACCTTCCAGACAAAAAGGACAGCATGAGCAAAGACAGTGAAATGAAGAGCATGTTGATAGATATGCCTACATGCTGGGACTTTCAGGCATTCTTTTGTTATATTTATTGAACATCTGTTTTCCAGGCACTGAGCCAGAAGCATGGGTATAAAAGTATAGGTTTAGGAATCAGACAAAGCAGCTACCACTTACCAGCTGTGTGACTGGAGACACCTTACTTAACCACTCTGAGCCCCAGTTTTAGTCATCTGTAAAATAAAGACATTGGTTTTACAGAATTAATATAAAAGTTAAATGAGGTAATGTCTATAAATACTCCAACCAGCACCCTCAATCCAGTGAAGGAGAAAGCAAATAAATAATTGTGATAACACATGCTGTGAAAGCACGGAAAGGAGAGTGGCTCTCTCTGTCTGAGGGTTTTGTGCCTCACTTCCTAAAAAGGGATGATATTTGAACTTGGGGCTGAAGGGTAAGTATGTGTTTATAAGCGAAAGGGAAGCCGAGAAAGATTCTCTTAGGCTGAGATTTGAAAACGATGAACCCCTTTATGATCTGTATGGGGTTGGAAGACAGGGAGTAGCAACAGGAAACAAAAGCAGACCATGTATACGTCTATAAAACCTTTCATTGCCACGCCAAACCCTTTTTAGTCAATTCAAAATATCAGACTCTTCCACTGAGAAAAGGCAAGAGACCTGTGCTGAATGTTACCTCAAGTAAGATGTAAACAAGTTTGCATGAGAGCTCCTGTAGCAGATGTTCTATGTATTTTCTTCCTTCTACAAGAAGTTTGGAGCCAGGAGAGAGAGACAACTCTCAGGAAATGTAGTTGCTTTTCCCATCCTCATGTGGAACATTTTGCTTAGTTGGCAGACATTTAACAACACATGATTGGCTCTTTTAAAAACAGGAGTCTTAGCGGTCTTGGTTGATATGTCTTATCATGTGCTTAGTGCTTTAAAGTGCATGTCTTTTTCTGTCTTCTCCCTCCAGACTGAACACTTGCCTCTGCAGACTCAGTTCAAAGGAAGAGAGGCTGGCAGTCTCCAGCACTCTGTAAGTAACATGGTCCTCTAGTAGGGTCAGCCCAGGCGGAGCCAGGGACCACCATGTTTATTAAAATACTGTTTTATTTCCATGAAATTTTGTTTTATTCACCTCTGCTATCTGACCATCTGTGGTGTGATTTTGTAAAGTCCTTGAGCTTGCTTATTCCTCTTAGAAGTAATCAAGTTTTACGAAACCAGTAACCTGACAGAGGCTCAGTACCAGACACACCATAGAGCATCAGGGAGGTTCATTTTATGGTGTCAGCTGTGACCCAGAGTCAAGCGAGGAAGAAAGGTCAAGACAAGAGGCTATTTTTTGACAGCATTTCTTAATCCTCAGCCACGTTGGGCATACAGTCAAATACCAGTTCATTTCACTGTGTCTCTTCCCTAATTCCCCAGTGCTGAATCCTGAAGCTTCTTTTGGTTTTGTTTTGGTTGTTTTAGTTCTCTTTATTATCTCATGCATGGATTCCAAGCTTGAGCCTTGCTGAGAGACTCCTGCAGTTCACAACCTTGTTTTTCTCCAGTTTACCTTAATTGATACCAGTTCCAAATTTTGAAACCTGAAACTGACCACAGTCCTCATTAGTCACAATTTTCTATTTAGGAGATGCCACCACTCTTGTACAGGTATCGTAAGCAACAAGTGACTGGAAAATGATAAGTTGTTGAACTTTACCTTGCCATTCAATAGCTTGTGTGTAATGAATTCTGTTCTTGCCTGTTTTTGCCCAAGAGCTAGAAAAAATACAAACAGCTGCTCTGATAATGTAAGCAATGTTTGAATTTTTAGAATGGACTGAATAGCAGAAGATTTGACTACGAAGATGAGAATCCAGTGGGGGAAGATGGGATTCAGCAGATGTACCCCCTCTACAATCAGATGGGCTACCAAGACGGGAGTCCTGGCAAATATCATCCAAGCCGTGACCTGGAGAGAGTCTACATCAACCCACGGGAGCATTACGTGTGATTGTCCTCTGTCTCCAATGGTGTTCTAACAAATGTTTATTCTTAGATTGAGGGAGAGAAACTGAGGCCAATAGGTATGCTTTTATTCTGTCTCATATAAAACAATCCCAGTCTAAGTATATCAGAAGTAGTGATGAATGACTTGGAGCCAATAGCACATTTCTTCCTTTCATTAAGAGTTTCTTAATCACCAGCTGTGTTTTTGAACTTGGCTCTAGCTTTGTGTGTTTCTGTGATGATGGTGTTTAACTACTAACATTTGGCCTACAACGGCATGTGCATTTAAAAGTAAAGCATCTGCCTGGGATAACAGCAGTGATTCTCCAGAACGAAAGGCCCCAGCTGGGAGTATTAACCTCACTGGGTCTCAGGCAGACCAGCCTGTTCATCTGTAACTCAAATGGGCAGGAAAAGAAGCTCAAAGTCCATCTCACTAATTATTTAGTTGGGATTTGGCTTTTCCTGACATGCTTAATACAATTACAATACCTCCTTACAAACAGGAGGCCTGAGAAAAGAGGCAAAATTTGTTGTTTATCCCAGAAACAATAACAAAAGGCAGTTCGGACCTTCAAGTCTGTTGGTTTCGTTTAGACTCTTGTGATATTGTAATATGCATTCCTTCCTGATCACCAAGGTCCTGAGGGATGCGTATTTCTTGCTATTATGGGCCTAATCTTGATGAGCTGTGTGCTAACCAAGGTTCTTCTCTTACTCGGTCATTGTTCCCACAGTCCTGTTCTTTATAGTCCAGATTAGCCTATTTCCCACCTATTAAATTCTAGAAGCCCTGTCTAAATGGTGGACAACCTTGAGCTTTGAGCCCTCTTTTCTGTGGTATTGTATATGACAGACTCAGCTTTCACTACTGAAATTTCTTTCAAGCTAATCCTGTCCGCACAGGCTTTGGCTACCCTTTGCATTCTTCAGACTTTTTATTGTCTGTGTTTTATCTACCTCAGAAAAAAGCCTGCTGGAAAATCACCATGAAATAACCCCTACTCTTAAAACCCAGCTAGAGAATTTGAAAACCTAAAAAAACAAAAAGTGCCTTTAATATGGCATATGTGCTAAACCCACATGTGGTCCTTGCTCCCTCTTCCCCTACTTTAACTGGTCAATAATAAGAGTAAAGAGATACTAAAATGCAAATAGTACAGTGACTGACTTACCAGTCTGGAGTTTTCTCACTTCCCTTTGCCAACTTTTCCTCGATGAGCTTGAAGATAGCAATTATAGTGGGGTGAGCAGAGGAAGAAACACAGGTACATGTGCAAGTGTCAATCATCTGCCCTCATATCTTAAGAAAAGCATTGCTTTACTATGTGTTGTGGAAGATTATGGGTCTGTCACAGATATAAAAAACACTGCAGACTTGTCATGTAGGAAAGAGTGACATAAGCACTAAAATAAAATAGTACACGTTTCCAACCTAAGCTTCAAGGGAATAGGAGAATATTAACATAGATTTCTAATGGGATACCAAAGATACATTATGATTCACGTTTTGCTGGCTGTAGTTCTTGCTTGTGTGTTTGTTTCCTTTCCTCAGTTGCCATGCTTTGTCAGACAAATTATCCAGGTTGTTCTACAGTAGTAATACACCACCCCCCTCCATTACCTGGGTGACCAGCAATTCTGTAAAAGATGATGGTTACGTGGAATCAAAGGGTAAATTCCAAGGACCATCATTGCTGTTTCACTATGTTACCTCAGAGTTAGTGTACTGCCCTTGCTAGCAAGCTGACACAGAAAGAAGATATCTGACTTTATTACTTGGAATCCCATCAGTGAGTTAATGTAACTGAACGTGTTGGGATCCTTGCAGTTGTTTTCCAACAGAAACATGACTCTAGTCAGAGCTCTCCTTGATAAGGAAGTGTTTTACACATACTAGATGTTACAGAGGAGGATACTGTGGTGCATTGCCTCCTTTAGTGAGCTTTAAAAATGTCTTACACATTGGGGATGGTTTCTAGGTGCTGCTGGGAAGCAGGTTGTTGAATTAGTGTCACAAAAGTAGACCCTGGACCTAGAGGGGAGTTGAGATGTCTTCATTTGCACTAGGGAAAGAGAGTTGGAAGCACTGAGTTTCAGAGCCCTTTGACCTGTCTTCTACCCTCCCTACCATCAAGAAGCCACTATTGCAATTTTTAACATTCTCAGTGTAGTTATAGAAAAGAAATCTCAGGATGTAGACACTTCTCTCAACAGCCAGCTAGTTCAATACCCTCTTTGCCTCTCTGTCAGCTATGATATTTCTTTAAGAGACTGGTAGATTTTATAGCTGTTGTTCCCTTACGTGGGTCACAGAGGCTATATAATTGCTTATCCTGGTGCCTCCCATCTGTTCTCTCTAAATACTGAGTGGAATAGAGCTCAGTATTTTAAAGGAGCTTTAAAGGGGTTTGATCAGCCAGCCCCCTCAAGGAAAAAATGCCATCCAAAATTAGCCTGTTGATCTCTAAATTTGGAGGCTAGACCACTTGACGATGGCCATTTAAATTTGGAAGTTAGACTCCTAAAGGTCAGTGAGTGAGGCTTAAGGATATAAGCCACAGCTGATACTAGATACTCTTCCCATAACTGGTTTATTAAAACACACTGAAACAGAAATAAATCCCCAGAGTGTGTTTCCACTTACGGTTGCAGTTTTGCGTTTCAAGGGGGAGTGTGCATGCTCCATCTTAAACACACAGCCTTGAATGCCTATTTTGTAGGCGGCCCAAGCTCCAGGAGCGTGCATCATCGCTGCAGTAGCAGATCACCAGGTTCTCTGCACACCGCACTAAAATAAAACATCTGTACCAGTTAGGATTGCTCTGACATAATGGGATAAGAATTTAGGTTAATTCTTAAATGGCAGTGATTTATTTTCTATGAGGACTCCCCTATCCCTGGCCGCCTTATATGTTCTAAAATTGAAGAAGTCCATGCTCTTCAGGACATGTAATATAAAATTCTTACCTGTGCTAGGCCTCCCTGTAACATGCACTTAGTAGATACTAAAGAAATGTGCTGTAAACTAAATGAACTGGTCCCCTCATTAATTTTTATGGCCTTGTTTACTCATAGGGATAATATATTTTTTCATCCATCTTTTGAGAATGATTTCCTAATTCCTCTTTCACAGTAGTATAAAATTTACTATTTTGTTTTTCATTGTGCAATTTTCCCCTGCAGTGTGCTGGTCTCTCAGTGCTGTTCTTTATATCCAATAGAGCCTTTCTTCAAGCCTCTTTTTCCCTGGGGCATAGAGGATAAACCATTATACCAAGAATCAGAAGAATAGGTTCTACTCCCACTTAATCTGTCTAGGACATCAGTTGCCCCTATCTGTAAAGCAGAGATTGTAATTCTTTCCCTGTCAGCCTCTCAGAAATGTGGGGAGAGTTAAAGAAGATAATAATGGCTGGGAAATTGTAAGTTCTCTTCAAATGAAAATACCCATGACTCTATTACTGTTGCATATTGAACCTGAACTCCCAGCACCCTTGCCAGCATTTTGAGTACCATAGCGTCTCCCCAGGGAGAACCAAGTGGCAGATGAAAATGTCACTTCGAGCTAATTTGAGTATAGCCAAGTGCAAGTGGAAGACATCCCTTTTCTATAATAAGCACTTGTCATATGGAAAGCTTGATATCTGGATTTTAGCCTTTTAAGCTCTGTTGACCTGTGGTTGCTCTTGTTTAACAAATTACTGCTAATAATAGCTACCATTATTGAGTGTGTAGTACGGACTGGATTCCAGGACAAGCACCTTACAAGAATCATCTCACTGACTAGAACCAAACTCCTGTTTTGTCCCCTTCCAGGAGACCCTGTGGGAACAGAAGGGCTCCCACTCCTACGCTGCACACCCACAGACCACACTAACCATCAGTCAGCTGTTACTTCTTTTAAGTCTGCATTTGGGGAGTGCTGTTAGGGAAGAGGCTTGCTTGATTTTTTTGGAAAACAGCAGTGTAAGAGGGTACATGGAAGAAAACCATAGAAAAATGTTTACTGAGAAGAAAGCAATTGCATGTGCTCGTTTTTACTTACTTTTCGAACTTCTCAAAATGCTCGTAAAGAGTCTCATACCCATTAGATTAACCATCTCTGCAAAAGTAACCAACCGAATAATTAAAGCCACTCCATCCCAGTTGGTTCGGTCTTAGAGGGCACAGACTTCTAACATCTCTTCCTCAGCTTAGTAATTTGATATACTTACTGCCCCTTTGAGTTTGTTTCACCTTTATTGAACTCCCAGGGGATGGTGGCACTGTTACAGTGGACATCTGGAAAGAGAGCTGGCTCTGGTAGAAAGCCAGAAGAATAGGAGGAAGGGTGTGAAAGTAGAAATGTCTGTGGTTCAGCTCTATGCTTCTCTTGTTCCTGTGCTGAACTGGCAACACCCTTCATCCTTGGGCCATTTACAGACTACCTAGGAGGACCAGGGGCTTCCGGTTCTTCTGTTAAACTAGAAACTGCTCTTTGTAAGGCTACTTAACTGTGGACTATGCCTGGATGAATCTTATGGCCCCTGAAAGGTACTTGTGTTCCCTCCATTAAAGAAAATTGTTGTAAATTGGACTTTGCCAATTTGGTCACTTGCAATTATTAGGTGGTTTAGTGGCCTTCAGTAGGTAGGAGTTGGGTGAGGGCTATATGTCTCCTCCCCGCTAACCTTACCAGGTGGTATATTACACTGAAATCAGATTTCAAGCCAGTGTCTGCATCATTCATCTTTATAAACACTCAGGCACCAGAACAGACATCCTGTAATAGTCAACCTGTCATGTAAGCTTGAAAACGTCCCCACTCCATTCTTTTAGAGAACCCAATGATATCTTATATAAAAGGGTTATTAGAAATGAATCCAATAATATTACAGCAGATTTGGTGTCAGGCAGCCTGATTTCTGTTCAATTTCTAGACATAGAACAGGTTAGTAATCTAGGAATCTTAGGGCTAGTGGGCTTGCTAGAACTTTATGCCCTGTTCGTGAAAGGGATGGAGTGCCCTATGGTATTTGGGCTAATCCACATACATTTAACACCACTAACTTGACCACTGAAAAAAATCACTTATTAACAAAGTCTCTGGTGCTGAGTTTTTATGGTAGTAGCCTCTGAAGTGACTTCTTTCAAGTGCTAACTAACAACTTTTGGAGGGTGTATTCCCAACTAGGAAACTTTAAATGTTAACTAAACACTCCTAGGGTGTATATTAAGACCAATTAACATGTGCCAAAATAATTCAAATTACATTCAACATAACAGAATTTCTTAAGGATTCCTTGTGTTATCACACCTTCACACTGGGGTGAGGTATATTCACTGCTCTAATGTCAACCACCTGCTGCCTTGGCATTTCTCCTTAGTAGTGACCTTGTTAGAGGTGTGTGTGTGTGTTTGTGTGCACGCACATCTGTGTGTGTGTGTGTGTGTGTGTGTGTGTGTGTGTGTATGCATCAGAGAGAGAGAAAGACAGGCAGAGGGGAGAGAAGCCGACTTAAAATTCACAGTTGAAAAAAATTTTGGAGTTCACACATACAACAGAACCCTCACATCTACAAACATCTATTTCAGGCCCATTTTATTACCTTTGCCATATTTACCATATTTACCTTGACAGTGGAAATATATAAAATATTAGGTTTTATATATTTACCTAATATATAACAGAGGCCATATTTACCTTGACAGTGGAAATATATAAAATATTAGGTTTATTTCTACTGTATTTCCACTTATTAGGTTAGTTATTCTCTACTCACATTTGTATGACTGTGGAAGTTTGGAGCTGAGTAGACTAGAATGAAAGAGAATGTCAAAAATTCACATGACACTAAACATCTTTTTATCAAACATTATCAATTGAGAACATGATTTGGAAGTTCCTTCTATATCTCAGGGAGAAGGGAAACCACCACTGACAAATAAAAGGATTCTCCATTCCATTGGTTGGGAATAAATCACTTCCATTTGTCCATTCCCCAGAATAGTCAGTGTTTGGGGGCTAAAGCCATGATATATATCAAATTACATACCTACATACCTCCCTACACCAAAAAGTTCTAGTTATATGCAGTATCTGGTACCTCTAGCTGTGAGGTATAGGGATAAATGCCTGAGTTTGAGGGGAAGAGATGTTGTGAATATTTATGGAAAAAAGCAGCATCTCCGTGAATTAAAGGTTGGCAGGGCCATGTCCTCTAAGTGCTCCCATTCTAGAGCTGTGTTGTTTACAGTTGCCACTTGCACATGATTGACATGGCATGTCCTTTGGACCCAAGGAGATAGACTAATGGACTTGAAGTTATTATTAGATTACAACTGCCATCCCAAACAATCTTCAATAAACAAAAAACAGCTTCCTGAGATGTTTCAGTGTTTTACCCCATCTAGAGACAGGAGACGGAACAGTTCCCTTCTTGAGGTTTTTCCCAGCCTTACCATTTAAAGATTTTATGATCAGGTTCCCTGTAGCCCAGCAGGACACTTGGTATCATGGCCTAGACCGGTTGTATTTATTATCATGGCACAGGACTGAACTGTAAAGTCGATTAGAGGAGGCCTCCAGGGAAAGCCCCCCTGGGAATCCAGAACATCAGATTGGCTACACTGGCTTAGAACTGTGGCTTATCCTGCTACAAATATGACTGACACTCATGAAGAAATGTTTTATGTGTCTCCTCCAGAGGTTAGGAATGAACTTCAAACATTCGTAATGTGCCTTAATAACTCACAATGGGTCTATAAAGCCCAGCGTTCCACTGATTCCCAAATGCATGGGCACCACTATTTTGGTTTTCATTATTCTTGCCAATAATGACCAGCTTTTCTTTTTTTTTTTTAAATCCACCCTAACACATTGATCAGGCTAAGTTAATTTCTTCTCATAAGTCATGTTGATGGCTCCATGTCCGTCATATTTTAACTACAGGCAGCAGTATTTCGTCCTAAATGCATTGGTTTGCACTTACCCACACTGTGGCTCATTAATGCCTCTTTTTTTCACATGGTTTCATGAGAACTTATTGCTGTATTCCCTTCAACTGAGCATTTCAATACCCAGAAGAGCATTTGTCATCTTAGGTTTCACTGTGTACTTGAAATTTCACCTCCTTTGTAAAAAAATGTTAAGTAGGTGGTGTTGCTACTGAATCCCTGGATTATTCCACTTGTCTATCCAGAAAAGTTCCTGTTTATCCTCTACCTTCTGTTTCTATTTCTAAGCCGAAGCTTAAGACATAACATCTGCTCCAGCCTATTCATTTTCCATGTGGTCTTAACCTCTTAACTCCCTTACTTCTCAGTTTCATCCCTGTAAGTTAGTACTCTCCACCTCACAGAGGTTTTATGGAGGGGGAAAAATAAGATGTTTTAAGGGTTGTCTTCAAGAGAGCTCCTACTTTTAAAGTGATTTAATAAAAGCCCCTTGGCTTAGAAATGAGAAACTCTATAGCTAATATTTTTGCCTATCCTTGTTTTGCTGTTTTTATTTCTGAAAAGTGATCTCTGTCTGAATAGAGTCTGTACCCTGGTTTTAACTTTCTTCCCATTACCCCCCTTCACAATGAAATTGTCCTCTCTACCTTGTCCATCCTCTGAACTTTTTACTTACAGAGCCAAAACTAGTTATCCCACAACAAATCCCACATGCTCTTACTTCCATGATTGAATAAATTAATGTCCTCCAGAAAGAGGCATCTGGCTCTGGACATAAGTCAGAAGGTAAATGAGGTCTCACTCTGGCACTGGCAAGATCTCACCATGGTGCCTTGGTTCTCCCTGTATAAACTAAGGTTAATTCTGCTATTTCACAGCACCTGGGTGTTATGAGTCTTGACAAAAAAAAAGAAAAAAAATGATGAAAAGTATTTTTCAAATGTCCTGTACTATATAAATGCGTAGTGAATAATCTGGAGAATCCTCGGGTAGAAATGTGTTCTTGTGTAGCTCAATTCAGATTACTAATCCACCCATTGTTTTCAAAAGAAATGTTTTACTAAACTGTTCTTTTTCTTTTTAAAGTGAAAATTAGTTTCTAATCATTTGAACTATTTTAATTTTTCCATATGGGAAGAGATCAATAGTATACAGAAAATACCCAAATTGTATTTTAAGTGTTAAAACTGAAAGGGTTTCATAACAATGTAGTGGGATAAGGAGGAGGATTCTAGCTCAAATGTGGCAAGAAATCGAAATTCTAAGATTAGCTTTGACTTTGAGATTGTATTATAAATAGTAGATGTTAATGTGGTTGTTTTTTTAGGTACTCTTTATTTTTAAGTTACCAGAAATTGTCTTTTATTTTTGAAGTTTTGAACTATGTGGTTCTTGACATGTTTTGAATAAAGCTTTTATCAACTAAACTTTTTCATTATCAATAAATCAAATATTAAAATACATTTAAAAATTAATAGCCTAATTATATGACTGTAAAATTCAAGATTTAAAGAACATCTTTTATAGAAATAGTAGATTTCTATACTGGAGTCCTTTTAAAAAATGATTTTAAAAATAGTAATAGTACTTTTATACTTCAAACAGTATTAGAAATATTTTTAAAACATGTGACAAGTTACATATTATTGTAATTGCTTGTGGAAAACTTAATACTTTTTTAACGAAACTAAATTTATTCCACTTAAAGAATTGTTCGTCATTCCTGATTAGTCCTTAGGTGTTAAAATATCCCTTCTTTTATGAAATGATATCGATGCTAGATGGTAACTTTTTAAATGTTGTTATTTTAAAAAAAGAGTTGTCATCTCTGATAGATCCCTGTATTTTGTTCTAGGGATGGGTGCTTTATTGGTCTGTGAAATCTCAAAATCTAGGAACCATTTTAAAACAAACATTTTATTGAGATACCATAATTTTCATCCTCTTAAATTGTAAAACTCAGTGCTTTTTAGTTATTCAGAGAGTTATGTAATCATCACCAAGGTCAATTTTAGAATATTTTCATCACCCCAGAAAGAAACCCACTCCCAGCTGCTCCTGCCTCCATTCCTCCATCCCCTTGCCAGTCCCTGGCAACACCAGTCTACTTTCTGTCTCTGTGAATTTGCCTGTTCTGGACATTATATGTAAATGGAATCCTGTAATGTGTAGGCTTCTTTCACTTAGCATAATGTTTTCAAGGTTCAACCATGGTGTAGCATTTATCATTCATTTCTTTTTATTGCCGAATAATATTCTATCTTATAGATATGCCACATTTTATCCATTCATCAGTTGAGGGACATTTGGGTTGTTTCCACTTTTTGGAAATAATTATGAATCATTCATGTACAAGTCTTTGTGTGAACATACGTGTTTATTTTTCTTCCATATATACCTAGGAGTGGAATTGCTAAATCATATGGAAACTCTGGCTTAACGTTTTGAGGAACTGCCAGACTATTTGGCAAAGATGCTGCACCATTTTACATTCCCACCAACAGTGTATGAGGGTTCTAGGGTTCCAATTTCTCCACATCCTCACCAACACTTGTTGTTGTCTGGTCTTTTTGATTATAGCTATCCTAGTAGGTGTGAAGTGCTATCTCGTTGTGTTTTTTATTTTAATTTCCCTGACTGCCAATGATGTTTGTTTGTTTTCTACAACCCATTAAAAATGTGAAGCCACTCTTAGCT
The DNA here is from genome assembly GCF_964270905.1 of Leucopleurus acutus. Classification (NCBI taxonomy): domain Eukaryota; kingdom Metazoa; phylum Chordata; class Mammalia; order Artiodactyla; family Delphinidae; genus Leucopleurus; species Leucopleurus acutus. The sequence continues at coordinate 58,020,157 of NC_139147.1, forward strand.
CATGGGTCATATTGAAGGCTGGATTTGACCTACAGGTAGCCAACCTCTGACCTAGAGGGTAGAATTAGTAAACAAATACATTAAAGCAGTATTATAAATACCCTCTGTATGTTCAAGAATGTAGAGGAGGGGCTTCCCTGGTGGCGCAGTGGTTGAGAGTCTGCTAATGCAGGGGACACGGGTTCGAGCCCTGGTCTGGGAAGATCCCACATGCCGCGGAGCAACTAGGCCCGTGAGCCACAACTACTGAGCCTGCGCATCTGGAGCCTGTGCTCCGCAACAAGAGAGCCCGCGATAGTGAGAGGCCCACGCACCACGATGAAGAGTGGCCCCCGCTTGCCACAACTAGAGAAAGCCCTCGCACAGAAATGAAGACCCAACACAGCCCTAAATAAATAAATTAATTAAGGAAAAAAAGAGTAAATCCTATTTAAAAAAAAGAATGTAGAGGAAAGTGTGAGCCATTTAAAGGGAGATGTGGGATATTAAAAAGAATACATGTGGTAGGGCACTGATAAATCGGCTTGCTGGATTTAAAAAAAAAAAAAAAACTTGGTTTGCAACATTTGTTGATTTCCATGGTGTAAATACTCTGACCATGGCCAGCGTTAAGCTATCGACATGATACCAATGAACTTGAAGTTGGGAAGGGACATACACAATTGGCACCTGCAAGCTGGTGCCAGCTGACGGTAGCACACTGCTGATGTAAACCGTCTCTAACTGCACATATGACATAAAGTAATCAGGAACTAGACCTACCATCTACCTGGCTGTCATCGGTCTTCTCCTCCACTCCTACAACCATTAGGAGGGAGACTGTCTCCCTTCCTGTTATATTATTAGACTCCCAAATAGCCTTTGACTCTTTCTCAGCCTTCATTACTCTGGAATCATGGCCACATTTCCACAAGACCGCTAGTTGCGTACACATGCACACTCCCCAGAATGTCAAAAAAGTGTTGGAATGAAGTCAGAGCAACAAAGAGGAACATGTTACGATCCATCCAGAAAACTTACTGGAAAGTATATTTTAGTTGGGTGTTGAATGGATAGGAAATGGCTGGTAAACAAAAGAGCAGACATATTCCACACAAACAGATGGTTGGGGCAAGAATTCAAAAGTGGGAGTCAAAAAAAAGTCGGATGAGTCTTCACGTTTAGATACAGAATCGTGAATTCTTGCAATCGGATATTTTGCCTCTGAATTTCTTCTCCCCAAAGGTTCTGGGAAGAGCCTCAACTTGAGATTTATGCTTTTACCAAAAAGCACCACATAAGGAAGAAAACATTCCTTCTACACCTGAAATTGCTGCAAGAAAGCTCTAGAGAAATTAGATGACAAATCATCCAGAAAATAAGTAGTTCATATCTCAGACTTTTAGCCCTTTGAAATTCTAGTCTAACATGTTTCCAAATTGGCATTAGTTCATGAACTGTGATTAAGAACAAACCAGCCTTCTTATCCACAATCTCCTGCCTCTCTGCTTCTAAACACTTGCCTTCCTACTGATGGTAAAGCCCCAAGTTACAGTGTGGGATTGATGCTGTTGACCAGTATTTGTCAGCTCAAATCAAAGCAAAGCAAAAAGATGCTTTGCTAGGCAGAAGAGGTCATTATGTTACCTCACCTGGCTGCTTATTAGGATAACTGCATCCACCTGCCTGGCTAGGCAGTTGCACACCTGCCCTTTATTATGTGGGATTCTATCACGTGGAGTACTATCCTACCCCCATTTGTGGTGCTTTCCTCATTGCTGGACACCTTGGTGATGCCAAAGTTCCTCGCTGGCATATTCCTGATGGCCTTGGTACATGGTATGTCCTCCAGGCCTTTCTTGCGTTGGTTTTCAGGCCTCACATAATATATAATATATCTACTGTGGTATGTTCACATCCTGAGCCCTTTAATTCTTTCCTCCTCAATCTGCCAAGACATTCTGGCATTCCAACTTCACTTAGTATATGGGCCATTGCTTTTTCCATGCTTCTAGGTACCATCCTAGACACCATGTCCTGGGGTTCTTACCAAACTGTAAATCCTGTATCTCTGGGGTGTGTTCCCAAATCGATAAACTCTCCCTCGTCCAGCCTTACATTCCAGCTCCTCTCAGTGAAGCAGCCTCAGAATCCAGTCCCACTGGTACTGCCCTGCGTCTGCCAGTGGATGTTGGCTAGGCCTTGCAGCTCCTTTGGAGTCAAGTCCCTTTTCTCCCGTAACAGGCCCAACATGACCCTGGGTGATTATGTTGGAACTTAATCCTCCTTAGAGGCCTAATAGCCAGGAGGAGAGGTAGGGGTAGGTCTTGAGTAGGGCACTTGAAGGGGGGCAGTGGTGTCTGTATTGATTCCAAGCAAGAGGGAAGTGCTAAGAGGCTCAGAGAATTCAGAGGAATTAGAGAACAAACAACAGCCCCGATTTGCCCAGGACTGTCACACTTTTATCACAGAAAGTCCCACATCCCAGGAAACCCCTCAGTCACTGGAAGTCAGGATAGTTGGTCACCCTAGGATTCTGGAGATTCAAAATTTTCAGGGGAATCTTCCTAGATATTCCCATCCCGAGTGTCAGGACCTCCTTTCCCCCAGTGAGTAACAGGTCTGCTTGGTTAGGTATTTAAGCGTCTCTGGAGATCAGCACTAGATTTACTCCTGAGCTTGGGCCTCAGCTGAAGGATACGAGAGCCTCTGTTAACTACCAGGGAGATCCTCTGACTTCCATATCTGACTTTCCATTGCCTATTAATTGCCTGCAGTTTTCCATTATCTTTTTTGTATCAGTGGCTCTTAGCAAAACTCATGTAATCCCACTGTCCTTACAGTTACTATTTCTCCCTTAGGACTGTCACATTGGGCCAGAGGATGCCCGTGTTCCATCTGTCATCAGTTGGGTCCTCATTACCTGCCGGGTGGCTAGTGATTCGGCTCCCAAATCCCATATTATTGATAAACTTTCTAAGACCATTCCTGGATGCACTGTTGCAGGTTGGGTTCTCTGGAAGCAGATGCTGAGATGGATTTGGGTGTGCAGGGTATTTTCTTAGAGATGAGCACTTGTGGAAGGGAAGGGGCTGAAGCAAAATTGGGCAGAGAAACGTTAGGACTGTGATGCAGTTCTGCAAAACATCGATCCACCCCACGGGGAGGTCTGAAGCATCATGTCCCGAGCTGAGCAGAAATAGCCCGTGTCCATGCTCAGCCTCCCTCAGTCAGTGGGTGTGGGCAGCCCGGAAAGGGCGTGTTCTTGGGTCAGGAGGCCCTTTGCAGCAGGTCAACCCTGGAGCTAAGGGCTGGGGTGAAAAGTCCTTCCCTGAAAGGGGATGTGGGTAGTGCTTTTCCACTGCTCACACCAAGAGAGAAATTGGAGGAAGCTGATTACTTTCATTAGTTTGGTTACTATTCATTTATTTATGGACTAAGGAGGCTCTGTGAGTGGAAAGGTAATGTTTAAGTTTTTATGCTTTCTCTCTATATTCTGCCCCTTTCTCCTTCCCCATTCAAGGGGATAGTTTCTTCATCTCAGGGCAGGTTTGTTTTTTTCTTTTCCGTTTTTTCCCCAGAAGCCTAAAACCATTGTTCTGAGAACAAAGTTCGAAGAGAAAGGCAATTTCTCGCAAACTAAAAAAAGATGCTCTAGGATGGTCGGTCTCAAAAGAGATACAGACGTGCATGTTGTTTCTGGTATTTCTGTGTATGTAGCAGAGCCTCGGAGGAAATGGTTCCCCAGGAAACATGGGAGGCGAGACTGTTCTGTGTCCTAGTCCTGGCAAAGAAGGACACAGTGCTGAGCCTGAAGAGACACTACCCGCACCTCACCACTGTGTCAGACCCCAGGACTTTGAAATAACCTTGAGACAGAAAAGGTAAGAGAAGAATGTTGCAAGAATAACTTCAAATTTCCAACTCACCTGTTGGGATGGAAGCAGGGTTTTAGAAAAAGTTGACTAGAGAAAAAGAAAGAGATGTGATATTTATTGTACTCTTATGTGCAGGGACTGATGCTTCCCTGCTCCGCACATGTGAAAAGCCATCACGTCAGTCTCCCCATCCCTCCCCAAACCCTGTTAATTGCTCAGGTCCTTTAAGCCTCCCAGTCCCTCCACACATGCTTTCTGTGCCCTTAGCCATCTGGACCACATGTTACCAGATGGATGTGGAGAGGATATGAGGCCCTTCGTGCAAAGCCTCCCTCCAGCTCCTCTCTTGTCCATCTCAGAGCGGGAGCAAGCTAACCCCCCATCACCAACCCCAAACCCACTGGCTTGTGCTCGCATTGATCTAACCTCAACTCTAGTCCTACCAGTATTTCTTTATAGCGGCACTTTAGAAAAAGCTTGACTCCACCCATTTCTTATTTTTATCCTCTTTTTTTTTCACTCTCACATTCATGCTCCTTTCCTTCATATCACTCATCTCATATCTTTTTTCTTCCTTATTTTCAATTTCCACATATCTGAGGTTCTTTGAGGCTTCTAATTGTAAAACAATGGATTATAATCTTTGTCATAAGAAACCTCAAAATACTCTTTTAAAAATAAGCTCTTGAATAAAACATACTAATACTGATTTCTGACCAGTGTTAAAGTGGATTTTTTTTTCAGTAATATCAAGCAGAATTAAAGATAGAGGGGGGAAAGTACATGTTTCCAAACCTCATTAGGAATATCCTGGAAAGAAAAGGTTGAGATTTTTTCATGTAGCAGGTCACTTAATGGGTCTCAGTCAGATGTTCACTGTGCTTCGAAGATGATTCTCCTTTATGAAACTGGGCCTTATCAGCCCATGGTTCAGACACTCTGAGTAACAGCAGGGCTTCTGAGGAGAGGACATGCATTTCCTTATTTCCTCCTCTGGCACCTTCAGTATAGCTCTCTATAGTTATCCCCCATTTCTCCAGAGCTCCCATCCACTTTACACCCTTAACACTTCTCAGCTTTCTGTGATGTTTATTTATGCATTCATCCATTCCTTTATTTGATATATGTGATTGGGTGCCTACTGAGTTCTGCTCCAGGTGCTGAGAATATGGCAATGAACAAAACAAACAAAAAACTCTGCCTCTTGGGTGTAGAGGGTAAGAGAGACAGGAAACAGTTTAATTGAGAAAGTTGTATGTTAGAAAGTGATACATATGAATGAAAAACAAAGCAGGGAAGAAAATGTTGGAGGCATAGGGTTTACAACTTTAGATAAGGTGGCCAGGGAAGGCCTCACTGAGAAGGTGATATTTAAGTAAAGGTGGGAAGGGGGTGGAGGGATGTGCATCTGGGGAAAGAACTATCCAGGCGGAGGGAGCAGCAGGTGCCAAGGCCCTGTGGCAGGAGTATGGCCACCATGTTTAAGGAATAGCAATGAGTAAGTAAAAAGTAGAAGATGAGGTCTGAGAAGGAATGGGAGGTAGGCGCTGGATCAGGTAATACTTTGTGGGGTATTATGAGGACTGGGCTTCTCCTTGTGTGGTTTAGGAGTCATTGGAGGATTCTCAACAGAGGAGTGATATACTCTGCTTATATGTTAACAGGATCACTCTGGCTGCCATGTTGGGACTGACCAAAGAGGGAAAGGACTCCAGTAGGGTGTCCAGTTCAGAGAACAGTTCAAACATTTAGCTGAGAGGCTGTGTGGCTTAGATCAGGGTGGGGGCAGTAAAAGTGATGTTTATAGTGAAGGCACACCCTCCTAACCGTCTGTCCATGCTCTAATCCTCCCCGAATTCTCCAAGGCTGGACCTCTTTCTGTAAGTTCACTCTTCTCATGTCACTCTCTCACTCAAAAACAGCAAAATAACTCCTTGCTGAGCAAATCATGTTCTGTTCTTTTTTCGAGGACTCTAACCCTTTGCAAGTTGGCATTCTTCCTATCTATGGCACTTGAGCCCCTCCTACTTCCTAGCTGAGCTCTCTATTCCCATCAGCTTATTTACTATTCCCCCAACGCACAGGACCTGCTATTCTAACTTCTGCAAGGGGAGCCCACGCTCTCTTCTTTGCCTAGATCCTTCTCTCCCCTCCTTAAAGCCCATTTCAGGTGCCCCCTTCTTCATGTCTTCCCATTCGGGAAGTCCACTTGAGCACCTCTGTCCCTGGGCCTGGCCCTCAGGTCCTGCACCTCACATGCTGACAGTTTAGCTGACACCATTTTGCACTATTTTCTCATTTGGTTTGGTTGCTTCCATGAGTTCATAAGCTTAGTGGGAAGCAGCCGCATAGCACAGGGAGATCAGCTTGGTGCTTTGTGACCACCTAGAGGGGTGGGATATGGAGGGTGGGAGGGAGACACAAGAGGGAAGAGATATGGGGATATATGTATATGTATAGCTGATTCACTTTGTTATACAGCAGAAAGTAACACACCATTGTAAAGCAATTATACTCCAATAAAGACATTTTAAAAAAACAACAAAGAGTAGATATAATATATTTTTGCTGCCTTCATCCCCTCCAGCACAGGTGAGGCCTGTAATATGTATTTGGCAAATTTTTACTGATTGAACAAAATATAACACATGAACTTCAAAACTAGGGTAGCTCTTCCAAAAAATGCCTTTCGTTGCATTTCGTGACAAACTGTCTTGAACTTGTTAAAGACACGCAGGAAAACATGGTGATGTTGACCACCACGTACAACTCCTTCCCCGTGTCCCTAACCAATTTACCCTAAGGAGTATTTCCTGGCATGGTGACACGCTTTAATGCCTGCTTCCCAGGACTGTACTGAGGACATCTCACAGACCTCTTCTCTGATACCCATCTCCGCCAGCATGCTGCAGGGCACTCTTCTAACCAGCTGCCTTCCCTCCTTTTTTCCAGTCTCCCGGCTCCTCCCCACTTCGCCTACCCTTTCCCCACATTGTGTGGATTATTTGCAGGCATCACTTCAAGGATGAATCTCATCAGGATCTGCTGAGCTGCATATTTTATACAGTCTCCAGGTTTTTCTTACCAGCTGTGGACATTTTTGCAAACTCTACATTACCACCTAATTGAAACAGCGGCTTGGTTCCATTTCTCTTATTAAAGACAGATTAAGAAAATCAGTTCAATACCTTAGCCATTTTAAAGTCATCGTTAGTCTCATGCTCTTGATTTATAGGCTGGCTTTTTAAAAAAATGCTTCCCTGCAAATCCTTCTCCCGCTTTTCAGCGCCCCCCGCTTGCTGGTGTCACAATACACTTCATTTTGGTTGCTCATTTCATTCCTTTTAGCCTACTTTAACAGTTATGGGTTTTGTTAATTCCCCACTGGGCCTCTTCAAGTACTTTTTTTTTTCCCCTCACCCGTGAATCTCTTGCAATTTATCATTTGAAGCATCCAGTTGTTCGTGAACTTGAATGGTGAGAACGAAATGCAATATTTTGAGTTTCATTGGGGGAGTTCTCAAGGGCTCTCTGCTTGTTTTCTCTGTTGCCATTCCCTGGCTCCTTGCCCCCTCCGCCTGCCAGTCCCCGTAGCTGAGACCTCTCAACCACATCTGGAGGCAGAGTCCGGGCTCAATCCCAGGCGTCACCACAAGAATGCGTGGAGTCCCAGCTCTTGCAGATCTCTTTGCCCAGCTTGCACCTTGCACGTGAGCTCTAGAAACTGGCCTCTTGTCTGGATGTCTAGGCCCAAGGATCTGACCTAACTTGTCCAGATTGTCAAATCATCCAGGGTCCCCCTTACCTTTGCTGGTCCTTCCCCGAACCACAGTTAAGAGCTGGGGGTCTGTCTTTGCTTGTTGCAACGCCTTGCTTAAGCCTCACGTTTGAGCTGACGGTGTATTCAGCTTTGCATCCCTGTCAAGGTCAGGGACATCCACCAGGGATCACCCAAGGAACTCCCAATGCCAAGTGCCATCTGCTTGGGCAAGAGCTGCCACTTGGGATGGCATGCTCTGCCTTCCTAGCTGGATGTCCATCCACTGTGTGCTGCTTGACAGGAGGCTGCCCACCAGATGGGTAAGTCTGACCTCTTCCATTTCTAGCAAGCATCTGCATCTGACACCCATGGCTATAAGAGTGTTTAATGACTTCTGCCATTCCAGCATTCTCTCAAGGCTTTCCTCTCAGTAGGAACATCCTTACAAGACAAGTTATTAGACAGTGTTTGTCTCAATACCTTCATATCCTAAGATTTTTTTCTATCATCCAGCACCTCCTTTCCCAGTGTCCAAAGTCCTCCTACTACAGCAGCTCTGACAGGGCTGCCCTTCCTGCTCGGCGCCAAGCTTGAAAACAGCCCCCTTCTCAGCCCTGTCCCTTTTCCCTTTCCTTTCTGCGGCCAGTGCTCTGATGTGTTGATTCCATAAGGCACAGCCTCAGAGACTGGTGAGTTTAACTCTATATTGAGAATATCACTGTTACCACCAAATGGTTCCATTTGTGAGAGTTAAGGACGGCCCTATGGGTAGAACTGCTATAGATGTTGTGAAGAAAGTATGCCATACACAAAATCACGCTTCTTTTTTTCTTAGAAAAATAAAACCTCTTAAAAACTATGAGGTTTGGCTATTTTTCACTCCTTATAGCAATAAAGAACTTTTAAATCATACTATTCAGTATTGGAAACAGGATAATGAAATAATACTCTCATACACTGCTTCTAGGAAAATAAACATACATTTTTCTAAAAAGAAAGCCCATACTCTCTGACTCAATCATTTCCCATTTTGCAATCTACTCTATGGCTATAGTAAAACAATCAGACAAAGATGCTTGTATCAAGATGTTTATTAAATTACTATTTGAAAGAGCAAATTGGAAAAAATACAAAAACTCATTAATAAAGTTAATATATAATGGTACATTTATTCTGTGGAACATTATGCTGCCATTGAAATGTTTTCGAAGAATATTTTACAACGTAGGACAATATTAATGATATATTATTGGGTGAAAACAGTAAGATTCAAAATACTATATCCTGTAATCTCAATTATGTCACAGGTGGTAAGGCGTGTAAATGTGTTTGTGTAGGTGCACATTGTATAAATAACGCTGGGATAAATACATTAAAACATTAACAGCACTCCTTTATGAGGTTAAAATAGATTTTTCTATTTGTTTTTGTGTTTTGTCAGATATTCTACATTTCAGTAAATATGTATTAGTTTTATAGTCTCAAAAACAGCATTGAAAACAGGTAGTTAGGGCTGATTTCAATGTAAACATTTCCAGCAACTGGAGGGGCTGCCGGGATCACCCTCCGCGTCGAGAGGAGGGTCATTCAAGCAGAACAGTGATGTGCATGTCAGTGAGTTTGCCTGTCATGTTGCTTGAGAAATTACATCCTTTCAGCTTCTTAGCTGACGTGTGGAATTCATATTTTCTCGTGTTCAAGAGGAACAATTGGGCTTCCCTGGTGGCGCAGTGGTTGAGGGTCCGCCTGCCGATGCGGGGGACGCGGGTTCGTGCCCCGGTTTGGGGGGATCCCACGTGCCATGGAGCGGCTGGGCCCGTGAGCCATGGCCGCTGGGCCTGCGCGTCCGGAGCCTGTGCTCCGCAGCGGGAGAGGCCACAGCAGCGAGAGGCCCGCATAATGCAAAAGAAAAAAAAAAAAAAAAAAGAAAAGAGGAACAATTAAGGGGTGGAGCATGACAATCATAATGGTATAAATTTGTGTTTGTTGAGATGAACCCCATGCGGCAAAAATGCAGGAACTTAAACTTACCGTCGTGTCCTGGTGATTCGTGCCGGAGTCACAGAAAGGAGAGTGCAGGTTTGGCCTACGTGCTGGGCCCTCCCCAGGTGCAAAATGTCTGGCACGCGCTCTGGAGACGTTCGCTAAAGGAAATGCCAATAAACTCAGAACATATACAGGAAGATTGAAAGCAATTTTGAACTCCTAGAACAATGGGTGTCTTCTATTTAAAAAAAAAAAAAAAAAATTTTTTTTTCTTTTTTCCCTGAAACAAACTTTGAGTAGCTTCCTGGAAAAACTGCCCCAAGTCTTTTGCTTGAGGAGGGAGAGGATGGATAGCCGGGTGGAGTCAGGCACACAGTGAGGAGGGACGCAAACCTCAGCCGCCTGCCTGGGCTGGTCCCACATGTGGCTGTGTCTTTTTAGCCCACAGAGCAGCTGTAGTGTGAAAGGCTGCTTCACCACCTTCCTCCCTGTTCCAGCAGACCTGATCTGGGTGGCAGGCCTTGCAGGCGGTCTTTGTGACTCCTTGTCTTGCCTTCCCAGGTTCCAGTGGGCGGGGCACGGCTCTGACCCCGCCGTCCTGCACTGCCTTGGCTTGGGCTCAGCCGTACTCCTTTTACCGTGTCACCAAGTCGCCCAGCTCTGGCTTATGCATTCCTTACTATCAAGGCTATATTTTCCTAACCTCAAACCAGAACATGTAGGATAAGGACACTTTTCCCCGATTTGTCTTGGAAAAGTCTTTTCAACATAAAAATTAGATCATATTTAGTTATCGTTAGCAAAATGCCTCTTTTGAGGAAAAAATGCATGAAATTGAGCTGTCCCAGCACATTTGGTTCTTATGGTCACTGTACTTCTGGCTGACCGTTCTGAAGACGCCCTGGAGAAGCAGCAGGGTCTTCCTCAGCCTCCCTTCCAGCCCAGGTCAGTCTACTCCAGCCTAAATGGGAAGCAGCACTTTCTTCTTTCTGACGCTCCTGTCCCATGAGAATTTTGTGCACAATTACTTGGCCGCCTATGAACTAAGAGGCTAGCAGTTTGCAGCCATCGCCAAACATTTCTAAAGGAGCTTTAGTGTTTTCACTGCTAAGTTTTTAAAACAGTCTCTATATCTGATAAGCAATAAAAATATTAGATCTGTCCTCTCTTATTTTGCATAGTTTCATTTTTCCAAAGGTCAACGAGAGACAAACAATTTATCTCAAATTGCAAATTATTTGCCCCAAATCTGAATAATCAGTTCTGATGGGAGCATAGCCAGGGAGGGAGGAACTTCAGGGGGCTTTTCACAGCCCCTAGAGCCACACTGGGTGGGTGAGCGCTCCTTCTGTATAAGGTCAGATATACTGCCAAGATAGCTCTTTTTCACTGAAGTGGGAACTATCTCTCACAAGTTCTGGGAGGTTTCCAGTGCCTCATGGATCTTGTGATGTGACTCAGGATCTGAATTGGGATGAGAGTGCAGGATTTTTTTCTTAGGGAAGAAAGAGAAAAATCTCAGGATGTTCTTTTAAGGATAGTCCCCTGTCTTGGCCCCCTTATTTTAGAAGATAGCCAAACTGAATGAGATGAAGTACCACTTCTGCCCTCTCTGGCTAATGCTGACTTTGAATCTTTGGCTGATCAGTAAAGAACAGAATTGTCACCACCAACTCAGGGCTTCAGGGTGCAGCCTGGCAGCTGCCCTTCATGCCATGGCTGTGGAGAAAACCTGTGTTCCCAGCCTGGGGCGCCATCTTACCCTGGTCAAAGAGAAGCAGAGCGTAAGAGTATTCAGGAAGAGTGCAAATCCGTCACCCCAATGTCAATTCACCCAAAAGATCTGTCCTACCCTTGGAGAACAGCAGTGGCACCTTTCTCTCTGAAAAGGAGACCATTGCTATTATTCTGGTTTAAGGTTTTTATTTAATATAATTAAATATGCTGTTTTATAAAAATGGAAAGCAAAAAGGAAGTTTTTTTTTTCAAGCTATTGTGATAGAATTGCCTTGAAATATATTAATGGACTCATCATTGAAGAAGAGGAGGGAGTAAGGATGTCTTAGTCGTATTTGTATTATTCAGTTCTTTCCTATAGAGGTTTAGATAAACTTGTTTCTTTCTCCCTAATCATCTCCATGAGTGGAAAAGGATTTCTTCACAGAATTTTAATGCAGGAAGGAACCCTAGAGAATGTCAAGCCTGAGGGTAGATTTACCAGAAGAAAAAAACCAAGAAACTTTTATTCAGATATTCAAAAGAAACTTCGAGCTGGCTTCCCCTCCTGGGAGAGACTTATAAAGGTCATTGATCCCAGATTTGAAGTTTAATGTTATCCAGGAAGACTTGATGAGGCAGGAAGGAAGAGAGCCAGATTTACCCAGGTATTTTTTTTAAGAAATTTATTTATTTATGTATTTATTTTATTTTTGGCTGCACTGGGTCTTCACTGCTGCACGCCAGCTTTCTCTAGTTGAGGCGAGCAGGGGCTACCCTTTGTTGCGGTGTGCAGGCTTCTCATTGCGGTGACTTCCCTTGTTGCGGAGCACGGACTCTAGGCATGCAGGCTTCATTAGTTGTGGCACGTGGGCTCAGTTGTTGTGGCTCGCAGTCTCAGTTGTTGTGGAGCACGGGCTTAGTTGCTCCGCGGCATGTGGGATCTTCCTGGACCGGGGCTCGAACCCGTGTCCCCTGAATTGGCAGGCAGATTCTTAACCAGTGCGCCACCAGGGAAGTCCCTTACCCAGGTATTTTTATTTTATTTTATTTTATTTTACTTTTTCCTTTGCGGTACGTGGGCCTCTCACTGTTGTGGCCTCTCACTGTTGTGGCCTCTCCCGTTGCGGAGCACAGGCTCCGGACACGCAGGCTCAGCGGCCATGGCTCACGGGCCCAGCTGCTCCGCGGCACGTGGGATCCTCCCGGACTGGGGCACGAACCCGTGTCCCCTGCATCGGCAGGCAGACTCTCAACCAATGCGCCACCAGGGAAGCCCAACCCAGGTATTTTTAATATAAAACAATGGAAAATATTAGTTTTATTAAATAACCAAGAGAAAAAAATGGTCTTTGAAAGTAATAAATGCAAGCCATGAAATATGTTTTCAAGCAACCCATGGTAATAATAATACCGACAGTTAACCCTTATCTAGCCCTTGCCAGGTGCCAGGTATTGCGCTGCGTGCTTTATGTTAACTCATTTAGTCCTTAGGACGTAGGTGTTCTATTATTATCCACACTTTACAGATGAGGACACTGCAGAATAGAGAGATGAAATAACTTGTCCAAGGTTTTTTAAGTAGAAAGTGCTACAGCTGGTGCTCATAGCTTGGCAGTCTGGCTTCAGCATCTGTACTCTTCACCACTTACACGCACTGCCTTGAATTGACGGGCACTCTGTTATGGAGAAAATCTCAGTAAAGGACTAGAACAAGCATTTATTGAGGCCCTACTCAATTATTGAGCCAATTCTCACAACTCAAGGCAATCTGTTACCCAAGAAAATCTCAATAAAAGACTTCAGTGAGAATTTATTCAACACCTATTGTGTGCCAGTTATTGGGTCAATTCTCATAAAATGTGAGGGGTAGTTTTCCTTATTCCTGTCTTACAAATGAGGAAACAGATTTAGAGAGGTGAAATAACTTGCCCAAGTTACAGCTGGTCAAGAAAGAGTGGACATGTGAAAAGGTGTCTGTTTGATTTCAAATTTGTGTCCCTTCCACTAAGAAGTACAGGCAATATCTAAATTTGTTTTGTTCTCAGATTTTTAGTTTTAAAAATACATAATTGTGTACAAAAATGAAACAGACCCACAGACAAAGAAAACAAACTTATGGTTACCAAAGGGGAAAGGGGGGGTAGGGTTAAATTAGGAGTTTGGAATTAACACATACATATTACTATATATATAAAATAGGTAGCCAACAAGGACCTACTGTATTGTATAGGGAACTCTACTCAATATCATGTAATAACCTATAATGGAAAAAGAATCTAAAAAAGAGCATAAAACTGAATCACTTTGCTGTACACCTGAAACTAACACAATATTGTAAATTAACTATACTTCAATAAAAAAAGACAAACTTTACAAAAGAAAACAAAAAAATACATAATTATTAAATTTACCAGACTGCCCTGGTGGTACAGTGGTTAAGAATCCACCTGCCCCTGGTGGTGGGAATGTAAATTGATACGGTCACTATGGAGAACAGTATGGAGGTTCCTTAAAAACCTAAAAGTAGAACTACCATATGACCCAGCAATTCCACTACTGGGCATATACCCTGAGAAAACCATAATTCAAAAACAGTCATGTACCACAATGTTCATTGCAGCTCTATTTACAAGAGCCGGGACATGGAAGCAACCTAAGTGTCCAGCAACAGATGAATGGATAAAGAAGATGTGACACATATATACAATGGAATATTACTCAGCAATAAAAAGGAATGCAATTGAGTTATTTTTAGTGAGGTGGATGGACCTAGAGTCTGTCACACAGAGTGAAGTAAGTCAGAAAGAGGAAAACAAATACCATATGCTAACACATATATATGGAATCTAAAAAAAAAAAAAAAAACCGTTCTGAAGAACCTAGGGGCAGGACAGGAATAAAGACGCAGACATAGAGAATGGACTTGAGGACATGGGGAGGGGGAAGGGTAAGCTGGGAGGAAGTGAGAGAGTGGCATGGACATATATACACTAGCAAACGTAAAATAGATAGCTAGTGGGAAGCAGCCGCAAAGCACAGGGAGATCAGCTCAGTGCTTTGTGACCACCTAGAGGGGTGGGATAGGGAGATTGGGAGGGAGACGCAAGAGGGAGGGGATATGGGGATGTATGTATCTGTATAGCTGATTCACTTTGTTATACAGCAGATACTAACACACCAGTGTAAAGCAATTATACTCCAATAAAGATGTTAAAAAAAAAAAAAAAATCTGGGCTTCCCTGGTAGCGCAGTGGTTGAGAGTCCGCCTGCCGATGCAGGGGACGCTGGTTTGTGCCCTGCTCCGGGAAGATCCCACATGCCGCGGAGTGGGTAGGCCTGTGAGCCATGGCCGCTGAGCCTGCGCGTCCGGAGCCTGTGCTCTACAACGGGAGAGGCCACAACAGTGAGAGGCCTGCGTACTGCAAAAAAAAAAAAAAAAAAAAAAAAATAGAATCTGCCTGCCAATTCAGGGGACACAGGTTCGAGCCCTGGTCCAGGAAGATCCCACATGCCGTGGAGCAACTAAGTCCATGTGCCACAACTACTGAGCCTGCGTGCCATAACTACAGAAGCCTGTGAGCCTAGAGCCCATGCTCTGCAACAAGAGAAGCCACTGCAATGAGAAGCCCGTGCACTGCAAAGAAGAGTAGCCTCCGCTTGCTGCAACTAAAGTCCGCACGCAGCAATGAAGACCCAATGCAGCCAATAAATAAATAAATAAATTTACCAGATGAAATTTTTATTGAACAATATAACAGTCAGTTAACACTAACTACTCTGTTTCAACCTACGATCGTAAGCACCTCTGCTTTGAAAGCAATAGCATGAAAAACAGCTGAAAGGATAAACAGTGCAATTCACATTCCCAAGATAATACCTGGTCATATCATACAAGCACCAGAGACACACATATAATTGTCCACCCTAACCTGAAGGACCTTCTAGGAAGAGAGACTTTAAAAATAGAGCCCAGAGCCTGCTGTTTCAAATCAGCCCTTTGCCACTCTACTCTGATTAAGGCTTCTTGCTTGACCAGGGAGGAGCAGAAACTGAATTACAGACTTTAGCCTTCTCTGAAGGCCCCTCTTATGCCAAAAAGCAGCTGATTTATCCTTCAGATCTGTGTACTAAATGAATTCACCCAGATAAACAGATGGCCTGACCAGAGTGGCATTTCACAGCAACATGTGTTTGTTTGAATAACATGGTCATAAACCTTTCACTCTGGGTCTAAAATTAAATTGTGGCTTTTGGATGTTACCTGGGGTAACTCAGGAGAGAGCACTCAAATGTCAAATTTATGGTTTAGTTTCTTCAGTAAGTTCTAAATAATTTTTATAGTCATTTATAAGAAGAACTTACAACATGTGTACATTTTGTGTACATGTGTGTGGTGGGGGGTATTGTACATAAAGATTCAAACTCTGTGATTCTGCGTACAGCTAAACAGACAGATTCATGCATGGGTTTGTGCCTCATCAGATGAAAGATATACTTCACTGCCATCTTGAGCCTGAAGTTTTACTTTCCAACGTAACAGCAGGCCAAGACTCTGGGATTTACTCTGCTGTAAAATTACTGATTGTCTCTGTATAATAAAAAATTAAGAGAAAGATAAAGAAAGAAACCTTCAGTTTGTACAGCAATTCTGCCCTAAATGACAATCTGATGTTACTCTTTTTTTTTTTTTTTTTTTTTTGCTGTACGCGGGCCTCTCACTGTTGTGGCCTCTCCCGTTGCGGAGCACAGGCTCTGGACGCGCAGGCTCAGTGGCCATGGCTCATGGGCCCAGCCGCTTCGCGGCATGTAGGATCTTCCCAAACCGGGGCACAAACCCGTGTCCCCTGCATCAGCAGGCAGACTCTCAACCACTGCGCCACCAGGGAAGCCCTGATGTTACTCTTAACATCCTCTCAGAAGAGCCAAGGATGGTGTAGGCAGGATGACATATTTATCAAAGGTGGAATAGGATGCGTAAGAGAGGAAACTGAGTCTGCAATGCAGTTCTGTACTGTTTTCTTCTCATATTTCATATTAACAGAGAATAACTGACTGATATTTTTGTCATACTGGAGTTATGTACTATTAGTTGAGATACTCTAATAAACCCCATCCTTTTCTGTGTGTTTATCCAACTACTACCCACGAGAATACAAGAAACGGCCATTATTGTTTTAATGGTGTGATGACATTATGGAGATTATTTTTTCATTTCTATTCACGATTATGTTATACTTTTTAAATAAAATTTTATTTTGAGATAATTATAGTTTCACATGTAGTCAGAAGAAACAATGCAGAGGGTTCCTTGTATATCTTTCACCTAGTTTCCCCTAATAATAAAATCTTGAAAAAACTATAGTAAAATGTCACAAACAAGAAATTGACATTGATACAATTCATGAGCCGTATTCAGATTTCACCATTTTTACACGCACTCATTTTTGTGCGTGCGTGTGTGTGTGTGTATTTGTGTGTGTATTTAGCTCTACATAATTTTATTGCATGTATAGATTCATATGACAACCACTATGGTCAAGATACAAAACAATTCCGGCATAAGGATCTCTCTACTATCCTTTTATAGCCACAGTCATCTCCCTCCCTTTTCCCACTCACTAACCCCTCATAATCACTGATCTATTCTCTATCTCTATAGTTTTGTCATTCCAAGAATGCTATATAAATGGAATTGAATCATATAGTATCTAACATTTTGAGATTGGCTTTTAAACTCAGCATAATTCCCTTGAGATCTCTTCAAGTTGTATTTCATGGTGTAGATGTACTACACTTTTTTAAGTCATTCATTCCATTGAAGGGAAAATGGTTAGGCAAACTGGGTTTTTGTTTTTGTTTTCTTCCAGTTTGGGGCTATTATGAATAAAGCTGCTATGAACATACATGTACAGTCTTTTGGGTGAACATAAGTTTTCATTTTTCTGGGATAAATGCCCAAGAGTGCAATTGCTGGGTTTTATGGTAAGCACATACTTAGTTTTGTAAGAGACCTCCATACTCTTTCCAGATTGGCTAGACCATTTTACATTCCAACCAGCAGTATGTTAGATTGTTCTTATCATAATAAAATGACATTCCACACATCTTTGATAGCCCAGATCAAGTTCTCAGTGACATCTTCCCTCCCTCATCATTTTTATCTATGCTTACCTCTCTCTATCTTACTGCTCATTAAGATTTGTAGTCTTCCAATTTTTAAATATTCCTCCTCTTTCCAACTACACTGAAAACTGAGTCCTAGGATTGCTGTTTTCCTTTGGCATTTCCCTTGCTGAGCTTGGTACAATAATTAGTAATCAGAAAATAGGTTTCTGAATGTTTAAAATCTTTTATTTTAAATTAATTAATTTTTGGCTGTGTTGGGTCTTTGTTGCTGCATGCGGGCTTTCTCTAGTTGCAGTGAGCTACCCTTCGCTGCGGTGCGCAGGCTTCTCATTGTGGTAGCTTCCCTTGTTGTGGAGCACAGGCTTTAGGCGTACGGGCTCTAGGCGTACGGGCTTCAGTAGCTGTGGCACGCGGGCTCAGTAGTTGTGGCACACGGGCTTAGTTGCTCCATGGCATGTGGGATCTTCCCGGACCAGGGCTCAAACCTGTGTCTCCTGCCTTGGCTGGCGGATTCTTAACCACTGAGCCACCAGGGAAGCCCTTAAATCTTTAAAGTTGAATAGATAAAAAGTAATATGAATCAATGAAATGTGTTGTAGTTTTCAAAAAATGACCAACTTTGTTTTCAGAAGTGAAGTTATCACACTTACGTAAATTCTAGAACCATTGTTATTAAGCAACTTACTATAGATACAGCAAATATGTGCTTATTCTATCTTGTTCCCAAAATAACCTTGATACTTTCTCTATGAAGACGTTAAACCATTAGAGAAATATCAAAATATTGTATCATATTTTTAATTAGAATGGCTTAAAGTACTGGTTTTCATTGCCTCTCTCTGGGTGTTTCTTGCCTAGCCATCCTGGCATTAGTTGACATAAGAGCAATGATATGCTGGTAAATGTTTAACAACAAGCTGTCTAGAAGGAAAAAAAAATGCCATGATATATAGCCTTTGACAATTTCCATGATGTAAAGACTCTGACCACGGCCAATTTCAAGCTACCATTTTGACATCACCAAGTGCAGATTCAGGAAGAGATGCTTACAATAGGCTCTAGTGAGCCAGTATGAGCTAGCTCCAGCACACAAGTGCTAGAGATATATTACATTTAATTCGGAAAATGTTTTACTATATATCAAATTCAAATGAGTCATCTGCACATGGGAGTTTTTCGGTGACTTAAATCTCCAAAACCTATTTTCTCACCAGTAACCTCTAATGTTTAATGCTTTCCTGGATTTAGCCTACTCTTCCCCCAGCTAACATCTATGCATCCTTTTTGTCGTGCTCAGATGCCTCTTTCTTAGTTTCCATGGACCAGCAGCCTCCATCCCGCCACACCCAACTTATCACAGGACCACATGTTGTATTTTCTCACCACAGTCCTGACTTTCCCTTCAGAGTACGACATACAACTTATGAATATACGTTTCTTTTTGTTCCTCTTTGTCTGTACTAGACTGGACACCATGTGAAGGCAGGGACTGGGTCTATTTTGCCCCCTCTAGTCCCAGCAGCCCGATGAATGAATGGATAAATTCACCTCCTTCTGCACTGGGGTGGCCCTTCCTCTCTCACTTGGCCCATGAGCTTTTCAGTCTGTTAAGATATCACAGGGGAAAAGAAGCTATTGCCTTTCCAGCCATCCTCATCTGTTAGAGGAGGTCACGGAGAGGACGTGACTGTCGGCTGATCCACGAGCTGGACCAGGGCAGTCGGAGGCCGCTCACCCCCGCCCCTGTCCTTGGAATGTACATTCTGCCCACCTTTTTCCACAGCTGGAGCCGTTTTCAAGGATGCAGCTTTGAGAGAGCAAGGTGGCGTTGAGGCCATCTGGATGGTAGGTGTGACTGAACCCAGGTAAGGCCTTTGTGTAAACGTTTAAGAGTCTGGCCAGGGATGCAGAGATCTCCTCCGTGTACGAGCGCCAGCTTCAGATTTCACCCGGGGGGAGACTTGCAAGGTTCCTAATCATCATCATCCCAAGTCGTACTCACATCAGCAAAACACTGTGCACTATCACCATTGGTTGGTGCAGAGGCTGTTACGGAGCAAAGCGCCCCTTGCCCAAAGCCACATGGAGGCCAGATACTGTGGAGGCCTTCCGCGAAAAGAAAAAGCTTTATTTCAGGGCGGTCAAGCAAGGAGACAGGAGGCAAGGCTCAACTCTGTCTCCCCATGGCAGAGTGATGTGGCTATTTAAGAGTCAGGGTTCTGGGACGAGGAAGAAAAAGGATGAGAGAGGCTGGTTCCACAGTTTATTGACTAGCTGAACTCCTAACGCGCAGGCGCAATCAGGTTCCCTTAACGCGCAGGCGCAATCACAGGAGACCTGTGATTCAGGTCTCCGTGAGTCGCGTGTGCGAGTTTCAGGCGAGCGGGTATGAAACAGGTGGGGAAAATTTGGATTGTGTTGTCAAAAAGGTTACCCATTGGACAAGCAAGCTTATTTTAAGCAGACTCTGATCGGCCACATAGGTTCAATCCAGTTTTAGCCAGTTTTGTTGCGTTGTAAGCGGAGAGGTTTTTTTTTTTTGCGGTACGCGGGCCTCTCACTGTTGTGGCCTCTCCCGTTGCGGAGTGCGCAGGCTCAGCGGCCATGGCTCACGGGCCCAGCCGCTCCGCGGCATGTGGGATCCTCCCGGACCGGGGCACAAACCCGTGTTCCTTGCGTCGGCAGGCGGACGGACTCTCAGCCACTGCGCCACCAGGGAAGCCCCGGAGAGGTTTTTAACAAGCTGTTGCCTTATCTGCTGTTGTGTAAGACAAGCTCAAGAAATTCTGTTAGTCATCGGTTTCTGTTAACCCTGTGGGGCACGTCTCAAGGTAGGGGGAATTTATTTCTTTCATCAACATTTACCAACTTTTTTCTTTTCCTCTTTTTTTTTTTTTTTTTGCGGTACGCGGGCCTCTCAGTGTTGTGGCCTCTCCCGTTGCGGAGCACAGGCTCCGGACGCGCAGGCTCAGTAGCCATGCTCTTCAACTGGTTCATTCGGCCGTGCAAATGTTCTCACCACCCCATTACCCCCTTGCACTCTCTCTCTCTCTCTCTCGTCTTTATTAACAATCATGTATGATTGTTTTATCATTATAGAGGTAAAGGGGCATTAAATGGTTCTGTTTCTTTCTTCGTTTTTGTATCACTTGCAGAAATTGCAAAGCTAGAAAGATTTTCTTTGCTCTGTTTTCTCTGTTCCCACACTAGCTCTCTGAAAGCATGTTTTTGTTTTTTATTGTATATTCTGTCATCTGGGACCTAGAACAGTGCCTGCTACACAGTAGGCATTCAGAACACATATGTTGAATGAGTGAATTTATTTCTGAATCATTTAGATAAATTAGGAGAGTATGCAGTTCATTCTAGAAAGAAGCCTGAGGACAGATGTTTTATACAAGAATGATATTTAAATATTTTAAAAAGTAAACCAATCTGTGAATAGATAACTATTAGTTATAATTAATTTAGCAACTAAATAAATACTTGAAATGAAATAACTGTAAAGTTAACAAAAAAATTCAGTATATTATGGGTTGATCTTTGTCTTGTCCTATAACACCTCTCAGGCTCTGGGTTTTGAAAGTACCAATTTCCTGAATTAACAGCTAGTTGATTTTTGTCTCAGAGATAATATTTTACATGTATGTGGCACTTTAGAGATTACAAAGCTGTTTCTTATATTGTCACACTTGATTATTATTCAAACTAAATGGAGAATTTCCCATGCTTTTAAGTCAGACTGTATGCTGTTGGATATAAAAGAAATAAATACTATGTCAGAATATGCTAGTTAACTTGGAAGATCTGTTTCTCTTTCCTTAGAAATAAGAACACTACTTTTACACAGGGCACAGATCAGACATCTAAGAATCTATTTTTCTCAGCTCCCTTACAGCGCACTGTGAATATGTGGCTAAGTTTTTATCAATGAGATTTAAGTGACATTGTGAACAATTCCTCCCTTAAATGGAGAAGACATGCTCTTCTTCATCCTTTCCTACATCCAAATACCTGAAATGCATTTGTAATCGCTGGAGCTTTTTCAGTCATTTTAGACCAAGAGGGAAAAGGCCACAACCATGTCCATCTTACCCCCCGTTGTATTTTCAACACTTAGCACAAGACATAGCATATAGTAGCTATAAAATTTAATATTTACCAAATAAATGAATAAACATAATTTCCTTGATTATATTCTTTCCTGCCTTTATTTTCTTCTTGGAGAAGCTTTGGCCAGCTATATTCTAAGGAAGTAGTTATAATACTAGAGGTATTAAAGGTCCACGTTTGCACAGTCCTATGCCATGCCATAGATCATTTTTAGCCATTTACACAATTAACTAGTTTTTTTTTAAAGCTATAGAATTATTTTGAAGTCCCCATTGTAGTTCTTGGGAGAGTTACTGCATATAAGGCTTTACCATGACATAAGGAGCTTGTGCAAGAGAATTTATATCAGCTAAGAGATCTATAAGGTTAGGACTAGACTCTCACAAATCTCCAACAGTTTCAATAAGATAAGTTGGGGAAAGTATGCAGGTGACCTAAGGAGACATTAAGTACAGTTGGAGCCAGAAGGTAAAGGAAGATTAATCTCTGGAGGGAACTGAGGTCTGCATTGGGGTGTGATTCAGGGTGGGCTTCTGTGTCCTGGGCTATTGTATATGCAGTAGCTTTTACCCTTAGAGTTCTTACAGGTGTCATTCAGTCACTGGTAATTCCTGTGATTTTATGACTAACTTTACTTAAAAACTACATTTTGATAGTAGCTGTCTCTGGTTGTCATTACATTATTGTTTTAAGATGTAAACTATATTAAAGCTTTTGGGAACAGATATCAAGACATTATATGGTTATTATATTTCCAAATGATCATTTAGAATATCCTAAACTTACAAACTCCCAAAATTCCTTTAAAAATTTCTTCGTTAGTGTAGTATCAAAAAGATCTCAAGGCAATATTTATACAAAGTAATAGCATATCTTTCCTACCTTACTGGTTTGAAAGAGTTCAGCGACGTGCCGTAAATTGCTTAAAACATTATACATACCCAGTCTTACTGGATCCCAGGTGGACTCATTGCCTCATCTTTATAAAGGATGGATTTTTTTTTTGACATGTGTTTAATGGTGGTATTTTTTGTAGTAGCTAATGCTGAGATTTCAGGAGAGAAATTTGGTGCTGGAAATATATTTACTATACTTCTGGCACATAAACCAAAAGCTATTAGACTTTAATGTTTTTTTTCCCTAAACTTTTTATAGCCTTTCATTTTTAATCGCTGCCAATCTGCTGATTTTATTTTAAGTAGATACTTCAAGACTGTGCTTTGTCAAAACAGACAGATGTATCATTAAATTCCCTCCCAAATTACACATTAGGCAATGTCTTTGTGTCTTTGTTCATGTGCTACTGAGGTATTTGAATTTGTTATAATCTGGAGAAGAAAGAAGGCCAGAGAGGTGATTGACAGAGCAAAGAGCTCTGTAATTTAAAATTGATTGTTCTGATTGCAGATGACTTTGTGAAATGCATATTAGCCAAAGTGGGGGTGATAACAGCTTTATGTGCTCATGTTGGCAGGTCACTGTGGCACTGTTTTGCTGCAAGAGGCTAGTGGAAGAGTCCACACCAGAAGTCTCTGGAGTTGCTTTCCTGTCTGTTAATCATCTCTTGATAGAAACGGGTGAGGGATAATTTGGGTAATTCTCAAATGTGCCTTTTCAATTGGGTTATGTAGTAACTTCCTGTTAGTGCTGTAACAAATTACCATAAACAAAGAGGTTTAAAACAACACAAAATTTAGTTTCTTACAGTTCTGGAAGTCAGAGTCTGAAGTGGGTCTTACTGGGCTAAAAGTAAGGTGTCAGTAGAGCTGCATTCCCTATGGAGGCTTTAGGGAAGAATTTGTTTCCTTGCCTTTTCTGGTTTCTAAAGGCTGTTTGCCTTCCTTGGCTTGTGGCCCTTTCTCCATCTTCAAAGCCAGCAGTGTAGCATCTTCAAACTTTCTCTTACTCTGACCTTCCTGCCTTGTGATCACATTGAACCCACAAGAAAACACAGAATAATCTCCCCATCACAAGGTCCTTAAGTTCATCACATCTGTAAAGTCCTTTTTGCTATGTAAGGAGACATTTTCACAAGTCCCAGGGATTAGAACATAGACATCTTTACAGAGGCCATTATTCTGCCTTCCACAGATTATTTAAATCTAATAATGCATATTAAGGGACTTCTGTATGTAAGCCCCTTTTCTAAAGCTGAGAGCCCATGATAGATTTCCATAGTTGTTCCTGGACCACACTGTCTGGAAAGCCATCTTTTTACCAAATGAGTCTAGTTAATGGTTTCAGTAAAGGAAAAGAAGTAGAGATTATCTTGAGAAGAGGGGCATACCTTCCAATAAGGGGAGCATCTAAGTAAATTGAAGCTCCATGAGAACGACATGCATATCGTTGCCCATTGCCCCCACCCCATGATACACAGGACAGCGATACCACATCCTTGTTTTCAGTGACCTTTTTTTTCTCATCCCATGAAGAAAATTTGAATCCATAATCTCAGAATTGGGTGAGAAAATGTTCCCTGAAAGGATATCTGGTATACCATGGTTATCATGTTTACGGTTCACCTGCGTCAAAGATTGAGGTTAAAAAGACAATTTGGTGATCTTCAGATAAAGCATCTCTAGATGGGAAAATATGAAAACTAGCACTGGAAGCCCTCATAATGGGGATGATGGAAAAATTCCATCAACTCTGGCAACTGCTGTGTTCTGAGAATGTTGTGGTTTACCGAGTTGTGTGAAATGACTGTGCCTCTCAGAGTAAACAGAGCTACTGAGGAGAATCTAGCTGGTTCGAATGACAGAATGACAGAAGAAATGCAAGCCCTGCATTTTATGTGCAGCCTGTCATTGGAGAAGCCTTTCCATCGTTATTAGCAAGCTGTACTAAATCCTGAAAACATGCTGTTTCTAAAACTGTCCCCACTTTTGGGACTAAATGTTCTTTCTGTTCCTTTTACTGCCTCCAGCTACATTTAAACGTCCCTTTAGTACTTGAAGTTTGTCATGTGTTGGCCACTTCGGTTTTTGCTGAGCTGAGCAATACTCTATTGGGTTTTGGAGGCTCCTCAATCATTTGCTTACTGGAGCGCCCCTGTGGCCACTGAATGAGGTTTTCTCTTTACCCACCAGGAAAAGATAGACATTTTTACATTTCTTTCCAGTTTCTTGGGACCTTAAACCCAAAGACGGATCTGTGCGGGCCTCCCTGTGCGTTGCCATCACCAGAGTCATCTTAACT
Organism: Leucopleurus acutus; assembly: GCF_964270905.1. Lineage (NCBI taxonomy): Eukaryota > Metazoa > Chordata > Mammalia > Artiodactyla > Delphinidae > Leucopleurus > Leucopleurus acutus. Next base: position 58,044,916 of record NC_139147.1, read on the forward strand.
TTCTCTCTGGGGACAGATTCAGATACCTGATGCCAACATGGGGGCAGACAGGAGTCGATGTTCTACTTTTAAGGTAGTTTTGTCTCTGCTTTTTCTTTTCTCATGTCAAGTTAAGAAAAGGAATTGATGTTTATTTTCAGAGCCTCCTTTTTCTCCATGTAAAGTCTTGATCATTAATGTTCAAAACTTTAAAAATTTATTCTTCTACTCTTCCAACCTTCATTTGTTGACGGTCTACTACATACAAAGTACTGTGCTTAGAATTCATGAGGATTCTATATCTGAGTCCAAAGGGATAAGCAGAGAACGGAGAGAATACAGGTTCTCTCTGAGATTCTAGACCTGGGTTTGTTATGATGTCACCAACACGTTGTGACCTTGAGTAAATCCTTTCCTCTTAGGAATTCTGTCTCCTCCTCTGTGAAAGGGGTTGGTGCCGGTTGATCTCCAAGGCCGCGCAGCTGTGTGTTCAGATGAGTGTAAGGCCAGGAGTGCAGCTCTCCTTACCTGCCCTGTTTCCACTAGTGAAGGGGAAATCTTAGGGAAAGGCAGGATGGCAAGATTCCTTCCAAAAGATGACACTTTAAGGGGAACACTCCCTTTCCCATTCCAGGACAAAAACTTTCCCCCTCTTAGTGTATATAATGCCAGGAATCATAGACAAAATCTGTTTAAAGTAAACCCAAGGCAAACAAACAAATAAAATGCTTAGTTATTGCAAAAACAGGATGGTAGCAATTTTTAGAGAATTAACCAACTTGTTTTTAAATTAAAAAGGTAGCCCATACTAAAAAATTTAGGAAATAATAAAAAGCACAGAGGGGAGGGATAAAAGTTAGCAATAATCCCACTGTTCAGGGATATTCATTGTTAGCGTTTTAGTGTGCTTCCTTAGAGCCTTACAGTTCTTTGTAGTCCCGACATAGACTGGATGTTTGTGTCCCCCCAAGATTATATGCTGAAGCCTAACCCCAATGTGATGGTATTAGGAGGTAAGGCCTTTGGGAGGTGATTAGGTCATGAGGGCAGAGTTCTCATGAATGAGATTAGTATCCTTACAAAAGAAAACCCACAGAGCTTCCCCGACCCACTGTGTGAGGACACAGTAAGAGGATAGCCATTTATGAGCTGGGAAGCTGGCGCTCACTAAGCGCCAAGTCTGCCAGTGCCTTCCTCTTGAGCTTCCCAGTCTCCAGAATTGTGAGAAGTAAACTCCTGTTGTTTCTAAGCCACCCAGTCTATGATTATCTGTTACAGCGACTCAACTGGACGAAGACAAGTCCCAATTAATATTAAGAATGTGTTCCCTGTAATACATCTTATTTTTTTACATAACACTATATTTTCAATAGCTATAAAATAATATACATCTATTGTTATAATTTTGGAAATTACTTAATAATTATTATTTAATAATTATTAAATTACTTAATAATATAAGGAAGAAAAAATGAACACCTTAAACTTCATCTGAATTCTTGGATAGTGGTGATTTTGTGTCTCTCTCACTTTCTGCTTCATGCTTTATTTTTCTCAAAGATCTCATTTGAGTCTCGGTACTATTCTCAGACAGCATTGTTTCTTTTTAAGCACAGGTAGAACAGTGTGTGATTCCTGCCCTGTGGACACTTCCCTTGGCTGGCACAGTGATTAACCTGGCGTCAATTACACTAAGTGCTATTTAAGGAGGGAGGACATGCAACCTGAAGTTAAACCATTAGCACTAAATTAAGGCCATTGTGAAACAGTCAAGACATCTTTTAGATACAGATACGCTTTGTTCTCTTTCTGCTGCACACAGAGATTTGGTGATTTCATCCAAGTTAAGCTGAGTTGGTCAGGTGGATATTTGAAGAAACGTGGTTACTAGGACCACCTTTCCTTGCAGGAGAAGTGTCTTCTGCTTTGCACTAAGGCGGTGGGTGCCGTGCTGTTCAGGGTTCACAGAGAATTCACTCCCTCCCTGCAAAAACACACTTATGGTGCATATTATTTGTACTCTGTATTAAGCTTTGTGTGTGTGTATGTGTGTATGTATCTGTGTATGAATGTGTGCCCACAAACACAGGTGACAGTTCATAGACACCTAGGCATTTTTAGGTGCAGAAACAAGTTATAAGTCGTATAGAAGGAATTTATAAAGGGATTTGAAGTCAGAATGCTTTTTTTTGGTAGCTTATATGTGCATTAATCTGGCTAATTGTGATTATTTTCTTATATGGAAGGTTTTAATATGTCACACAATTTACAGTAGCCATTTATTATTATTTTTTGAGGGCCTACCATGTGTCAGGCATCTACTAAGCATTGGAGCTGTAGGAGTGAACAAATAGACAAATTCTCTGCTCTCTCAGAATTTATGGTCCAGTGAATGGAGGCAAAGAAAAAAGCAAACAAATAAATTAAATAGATGTTAATAGCTGCTTGGAAGAGACAAAAAAGCAAGGAGAGACAATAAAGCAGGGGCATAGGGAGTATATATGAATGTTGCTGGGTGTTGGTGCAGAAGGGTTAGAGGGTGGCTATTTTAAATAGTGTCAGGGGGCTTCCCTGGTGGCGCAGTGGTTAAGAATCCACCTGCAATGCAGGGGACAAAGGTTTGAGCCCTGGTCCAGGAAGATCCTACATGCAGCGGAGTAACTAAGCTGGTGTGCCACAAGTACTGAGCCTGCTCTTTAGAGCCCACTAGCCGCAACTACTGAAGCCCGCACGCCTAGAGCCTGTGCTCCACAATGAGAAGCCACTGCAATGAGAAGCCCACACACCGCAGCGAAGAGTAGCCCCCACTCGCCACAACTAGAGAAAGCCTGCGTGCAGTAATGAAGACCCAACGCAGCCAAAAATAAATAAATAAAATAAGTAGTGTCAGGGAAGGCCTGACCATATATGGGACGAATCATGCAGATCATAAATGTGAGTGATAAGGAGGCATGTGAGTGGAGACCTGCAGCACATGAGGAAGGGAGTCATGCAGCCATCTGGAGGAGAGTGATGTAGGCAGAAGGATCATCATGTGCAAAGGTCCTGAGGCAGATACACGCTTGACGTATTTGAGGAAGAGCAAAGAGGCCTGTATGGCTAGAATAGGGGAAGTGAGGAAAATAATGGTAAGAGGTGAGATCAGAGAGGAATCACGGTTCTCAACTTTAGTAAGCATTTCTCTTAGATGCTGTTTGCATATCATTTTACTCATACTTTGACCGAGTGTGCTTTGATTCCTGGGGGAAATCATACAAGGTAGCGTCCAGCCAAATGGACTGGTGGTCGTTTGCTCTCCTGTTTTGGTAATCTGAGAGGGTGTATTAGTGTATTCAGTTTCCATTGCTGCAAAACAAATGACCACAAATTTGGTGGCTTAAAACAATGCCATTTATCACCTATAATTTCTGTGGGTCGCAAGTCCAGGCATAGATTAACTGGATCCTCTGCTCATGGTCAAGCCAAATTCAAGGTGTTGACTGGTCTAGGTTCTTATTTGCAGGCTCTGGAGAAGAATCCGATCACGAGCTCATTCAGGTGGCTGGCCACATTTTGTTCCTTGCAGTTGGAGGACTGAGGTCTTTATTTCCTTGCTGACTATCACCCAGTCTCAGTTTCTAGAGTCTGCTGCAGTTCCCTGCCACACGGCACCCTCTGTCTTCAAAGCCAGCAATGGAGAATCTTCCTCACATCAGATCCCTCTCATAGGTCTAATCTCTCACGTCAAGAAGGGCCCAGTCTCTTTTAAGGATTCATCTGATTAAATCAGGCCGGTCAAGGGTAATCTCCCTATCTTAGAGTCAACTGATTAGGGAATTAATTACATCTGCAAAATCCTTTCATAGCAGCACCTAGATTAGCATTTGATTGAATTACTGGGAGAAGTTGTAGGGGTGTACGTACACCAAGGGGCAGGAATACTTTCTACCATCTTAGATTTCTGCCTACCATAGTGGGGAAACCTACAACTAGAATAGACTGTATGTAGGAGGGGAATGTTTGTGGCTAAATGTCCTTAGGCACACTCAGACCCAAGTCATCCACATTTATGTTGGAAATGGGTGAAGTGGGTGAGGTTGAGGAGGAGGGGCATTTTACAGGTGCTGACTTGGAATCACCACTGCTGAAGGTGTGAGGAGTGGGGACAGGAAGCTGGCATTTGTTGAGTTTGATTGTGTGCCCCCTGCTGGAGGGTGTGAACACTGGCATAAATAGGGAAGGGCAAGAGGCGGTAAGGGGTAGGGGCTGCCTAGGGAGACTGAAGATTAGGGATCAGAAACACAGAATTATGAGTAGCCTCGACAGTGAGTTTTATCTGCAGGGGCTATCTGGTTCGAGCATATGAGGAAAGTGAAGTTCAAAGAATAACATTTGAGGAGAGGTGTGGCCAGGATGCCAGGCCAAGCCTCCTGTAGGTCTGCTAATGCTGGTCAGAGTGTGGTCCATGAATTGACAATGTCAGCATCACCTGGGAGCTTCTTAGACATGAAGAATCTTAGGTCCCACCTCAGACTTTCTGAATCAGAATCTGCGTTTTATCAAGATCCCCAGGCGACTCCGTGTGCGTTAAATTTTGAGAAGCGCTGCTCTACCCTGTTGGCCCGAGGAGGAGACCTTTTGTCTAGACTTCTCAGTAATCTGGCAAATGTTCTGCAGCCAAGGCAACCCCCGAGTCTCCAATAAACCAGGACAGTTGGTCCTCCAGCCTTCTGTCATCAAAGGCACAGTTAGTTATAACTATAAACACCTGCTAGATGTCACTGCTCTGGCCCTGTGCCACCCTCTCCGGTCCTCCCGCTGTCACCCAGGGATTATGTCACTCCTAGAAAGTAATTTGAGATCCTTTGGGCTGATAGAACTTCTTACAAATATCCAGCCAGAATAATGACCATGGCTGTCATAGACTCACTGAGTGCCTGTCGGGGATGAGAACTCGTGAGGCAGGACTCAGTCTGCCCAAGTCGATCTAGCAGAAAGGTTCTCCCTGGGAAGCCAAACGCTCTGAGGGTGGCCCCGTGGGAGCCGACTGGACTGGCTGGAGCCATCAATCTTGTGAGCTGCTTCTCTAGCTCTTTAGAAATAATGAGTCTGTCCGGTGGAATGTGACTAAATGGCTTGAAGTTATCAAGCTGAGTGCCAGCTGAGGGCCTGTCCCTGCTCAACAAACCTGCCAGCAGCCTCCACTCAAAACCCCTCAAACAAGATGAATGGCCAGGCTACTTTGGAACTTCACCGAAGCTCCTCCCTCTTCCAGGATGACATGTCAGGCGTCTGCTATGCTGAGATAATGACAGAAACAGTTGTGGATTAATGGGGATAGACTGTGGGCCAACTACAGTACTGAGTATTTGACTGTGTCTTCCCTTGGAAGCCTCACAACAGTTCTAGGCAATAGTTTATTTCACAGATGGGGAAACCGGAGTTCAAAAAGGAAAATAACTCAGAGAGCAGGTAGCAGGCCCAGCATTCTCACCTGGCTCTTTCTGACCCCCAGTACATGTTCTTAACATCGCTCTAATCTGAATTTGCCTTCGCGATCCTTTACCCACTGCAGAAACAGTCCCACACAGGGGCACATGCTCCGGCAGAGGGGCATTTGTAAGCATCGCATCAGAGCACAGCCCAGCCCACCAAACCTTAAAAGTTGCTCTCTCCTAGAGGAGGCAATGAATAGGAAATTTATTTCAAAATTGGAAAGATCTATAACCATCTGTGTTCCTAGTACCCGGTCCACAGCTGTGTGCGGGCATGCTACGTTTGGTAAATACAAGAACGACAATATCCAGCATTTTATGATATGTTATAGTTTACTCCCACATACCATCTTCATTTGTCTTCGCAATTATCTGTTGTATACATAGAAGAGATATTATTTCTACTGTTAAGGAAACTCAGGCTGAAAAGTGAAACTGGACTTGCCCGAAGTCATACAGCTAAGATACGGGTGAAAAACTCAACCCTGTGTGTCCTGACTCCGCGTTCTGTGCTCATTCCATGAGACCACAACTGTGGTGACAAATACAACTACACTTGGCAGTGTGTCCTGATCACAGCTCACTGTCTTGGAGGAAAGTACTACTGGGCGATAGAACCCTTGATAGTTGGCATAATACATGACAGACTCAAGTGGTCTTTGAACCTATGAGTTCTATCTGGATGACAGCATTTAGAGCTTGTAAGGTGTGTGCACAGAAATTATCTAGTCATATGCACCCATCTTGTGAGGGACATAGGGCAACACTGAAGCCACTCACCACAGGTGGCTATCAATCACTTGAAATGTGGCAGCCCAGATTGAGATGTAAATGTAAAATACACACTGAGTTTCAAGGACAGAGTAGGAAAGAAAATGTAGAACATCTCTTTGATAAGTTGTTATATTGACTACATGTTGACATAATTATATTTTGTCTATGTTGGGTTAAATAAAATATAGTGTTAAAATTATTTCCACCTGTTTCTTTTTACTTTTTAATGTGGCTACTAGAAAATGTACGATCACCTATGCAGCTTGCCTTTACATCTCTTGGACTTGCCTAAAGTCCACAGTAAGTTGATATCACAGTGAAGAGTAAAAGAAGTCCCACAGCCCTCTTTCCAGTTTGAACCCTTAAGAGAGCAGTACCTTTAGTGAGTGATTAACTCTGCACGGCTGAAAATGTGGGACCCTGTGGAGCAGCGCCTCTCAAATTTCATTTGCAGACAGAACACGCGCAGTTCTTGTTAAAATGCACATCCTGGTTCAGTAGGTCTGAGGGCGGGACCTGAGGTTCTTTATTCATAATGAGCTCGCAGGTGATGCTGATGCTGTGGTCCATGCTCCTGCTTTGAAAAGCAAGAACCTCTAGAAGATGAGCAGAAACCACACTTCTGCACAGGGGGCTTTCATTGCCTCTCAAGTCATGCCATGAACACAATACCTGAGGCCAAGAGTACCCTGGTGCTGAACACACCCATTCAACCTGTGTCAGGCCCTGAAGTAGCTGAGGGCAACAAGCTTGTGTATGGATTTCAAATATGTGATGCCCAGGGCCACGGGAGGAGTGAAAGGGGTGTGGTGTGCATTGTGTGTGCGTGTGTAGTTGGGGGGTGGACAGGAGGAGCTTGACCAGGTGAGCTGTTAGAGCCAGGAGTGCCTTTTCAAAATTTGGGTTGTTTGTGTGTTAACAGCCCTTTGAATTCTGCTGTACAACTTTCATGTCTACATAGAGCTAGAAGTTTGTTTTTTTTTTTTAAATGACTATATGATATTTTCCTAAGTGAGGCTTTAGGTGAGAAGCTTATTGGGGAAAAGTTTTGGTTGAACTAGACGGCAAATAGAAGCTGTAATAACCTCTCTCATCCTTTTAGTTAAAAATGTTTCTAAAGTCAGGCTGGAATTCCTCTTGTGTTAGTCCTAGTTAAGTTCAGTTAATGAAACTCAGATATTTTCCCTCCTTTGTTTCCCAGTGTTTTGTTGGGAATTTTTCTTACTCACAGCCCTTGAGTATTACCTGAGACAGTCTAATTCTCCTTTCCCTTTCCTTTTTTTTCCCCTTTCCTCTCCCGTCCCCTCCTTTCCCCTTCTTATCATTTCCTTGCCATCTCCTTTGGCTTTCAGCTGCTCGTCTCAGGGGCTTGTTTTTGTGCTGGAGGCTTGGGCTTGGACGAGGCTGTCTTAGCGCAGTATCCGTGTGCAGCCCTTAAGACCTCAAGTGCGCTCCTTGGAGCAGAATGCCTCTGTCTTGATGTCTTCCTCAGCGCGGTGGGTCTGGAGTGCAGCTGCGGGAGCTCTCATGTTCTCGTTGTGCTGGAGCCCCTCCATGAGACATTCTCCAGTATCAGGTGGGCATTCTTTCCGGGGAAACCATTTCAGCCAAATTACCTACACCTTTCTCTCTTAGCATTGTTATTGTTATTTTTTAGCCTCTTGCCTCTCCTTAAATCCAACATTATCGTGTAGCCATCTGGGGAACTAAGCCTTTATTTTGCAATTTGCAGAAAATTCTGGTAAGAGCTTGGTGTACAGCTCATAATCACTTTATAACCCAGGTTGTTAGGATGGCAAAAACTGGTGTTTGCAAACCAAAGCCAAGAAGCCAGTAGATTATATCTGAGGAGTAGTTGGCCAGTGGGAAGTACAGTGCAGGTGGCTTTCGAGAATAGAATGCTGTGCCTGTGTTTTCTCATGCTTTATGTTTTAATATACTTTATATTTTAGAGCAGTTTTAGGTCCACAACAATACTGAACAGAAGGTTCTGAGATTTCCATTTACCGCCCTGTATTTACACATACAGAGCCTTCCCCATCATCAACATCCCCCACCACAGTAGCACGTTTTTGCAATTGATGAACCTACATTGATACATATTTTACTATCCAAAGTCTGGAATTTATCTTAGGTTTCATTCTTGGTGCTGTGTATTCTATGGGTTTGAAAAAATATACACAGATGTGTATCCACCATTATAGTATCGTACAGAATATTTTCACTGCCCTAAAAATCTTCTCTGCTCCGCCTATTCACCCCTCCTTCCCCACAACCCCTGGTAATCCATTGATCTTTTGACCATCTCTGTAGTTTTGCTATTTCCAGATCTCATATAGTTGGAATCATACAGATTATTATTTTCATATTAGCTTCTTTCGCTTAGTAATAGGCATTTAAGATTCCTTCGTGTCTTTTTCTGCCTTGATTGGCATTTCTTTTTAATGCCAAATAATATTTCATTGGCTGGATATGTCATAGTTTATCCTTTGACCTACTGTACAGCATCTTGGTGGTTTCCAAGTTTTGGCAATTATGAATAAGGCTGCTATAAACATCTATGTGCAGATTTTGGTGTGGACGTACGTTTTCAACTCCTTTGGGTAAGTACTAAAGAGTGTGATCGCTGGATTGTGTATGTTTGGTTTTGTAAGAAATGACCAAACTGTCTTCCAAAGTGGCTGTACCGTTTTGCATTCCCATCAGCAGTGAAGGAGAGTTCCTGTCGCTCCACATTCTTGCCAGAATTTGGTCATTGTCAGGATTCTGGATTTCGTCCATTCGAATAGGTGTAGTAGTATCTTCTTACTGTTTTAATTTGAATTTCCCTGATGGCATATGATGTGAAGTTTTCTTTGTTTTCTCCTTAGTATGAAAGCAATACATGCTCGAAACTATCCAGCAGTTTCCCATCTCATTCTATGCTTTTATTACTCAGATGAGGATGTGGCTTGCCGGGGCTCAGTCTGGGTCAAGGACCCAGAGATGTCAATATTTGCGAACATTCTTTAATCAGAAGCATATAGATTGTGTATCAGTCAGGGTTTGGTCAGTAAAACAGAAGCTACCCCAGGTATCTGAAGGAGGAAAAGGTTGAATAAATGGTACTGGAGTCAGCATAATTGGAAGGCCTTAGGTTGGAAGGCTGGGGGTGGGGGGAGGGTAAAGGGAAGCAAGATTTCTGTCTAGAAACCAGGAAGAACAGGCTTACAAGAAGCCATCACTGTGGCTTTAGCTGACCTCCACATGGAAAAGTGGGTGGCTCTCGGGAGGATGCCTGATAGCCTCACGTAAAATCCTTGCCACGTCTGTCATCTGCTGATACATACCCACGTCCTGGTCTGCAGCTGCCACTTAGAGCATAACTGGCTCTTCTTCTCTTCTGCCTCAAAGTCTCAAGCAAATGCTTCTCACTGGCTGAATCTAACTGGGTCTACTGGCAAGGGAGCCTGGGAACCGTGGGTCTTGAGCTTCTCATCCCCACAGTACAGAGGAGAGCTTAGAAAGGTTGGAAAGGTGTGCTTTTCAACAGCAGTATCCAGTGTGGACTGTGCATTCGTTGATGAGGGAATTCCTGCCAATCATAAGCCGCCTGACATACGGCAACAGCAAATTTTAAAACCTGAACCTAGGGTAGCTAGTGGGTGTCCTGGCTCATGTCACTAGAACCACCCTACAGGCTGCTTCTTTGTCCCACGTAGCATTTCCAAATGTGCCTCTGGAATGAGTGTCTGGGAGCGTGCCAGACACTGGATTCCCTTCTCCTCAGAGTGCAGTGCGTTTGTTTTTCCTTCACTGGAAAACCCAAGAAACTCTTCCCTCCAACCTCTTGCACTATCCCTTTCTCTCAGATGTACCCGCCCCCACACACACACACCTGACAGGTGCCGTGGGAATAACCTTGGCTCCACTTGCTTGCAGGTGTGCCTGCAGCCAATGGGCCAGTGGCCCCAAGCATCCAGGTCTCAGTGTTTCCCTGACCATCCAGACAGGCTGAGATGGGAGGGAAGCAAGGAGTGCTGAGCCGGAGGGAAGCCTTGATAATACTCCACGGAGGTCAGAGCAGGCAGAGTAGTATTGTCTTGACTTCTGCATTAGAGCAGAAATGAGGCAGAACAGCTTGCCGGTGATGGCATGGTTGCTGTGGTGCTTGTGACCTCTCCTGGTGAGTCAGCCGCAGCCCTGCCAGGAATAGATCTTTGGACAATGGCTCCTATTCCATTTTGCTCAGACAGCTTGGAGACTTTGGTCTCAGCTAGTTTGGGACACATCCTGCAAACCAGTGTTCAAAAACGGAACCAGCATCATCTATGAATTGCTCTCAGGCCTGTTTCATTGTCCTATTATATTATGTAATGTTGAAAGGCCTTCAGACAGATACAGTCATATAGTTGGCTGGAGATTGTGAAGGCAGGCCAGTGAAAGGAAGTCTCATGTCCTCCTGGGTCACAGGAACATGAAGATGGTGGCACTCTTGTTAGCCTAGAGTAGTCCAGTAACAGCTCAGAGCATCAGTGCCTCATACTTCTCTTCCGAGAGACAACGTGCTTCCCTTCTCTCCTAGTGACCCCATTAACTTGCACTTCCCCATTTGACATCATGATTGGTCACTGAGAAGTACCCTAAGATACCCAAAGCCATGGTCTTGAATTTTATGTAGGGTGTCAAATTCTTTCTCTCACCACAAAAACTGTAGAGCTCTTTGGATGCATCTCTTCGTTAGATGTTTGACTCTTCAGAATACTATTCACTGTAAGGAAAACAGAAATTTCACAGGCAAATATGTAATACTCTTTCACACCCCCATCATTGCTAGCAACACAATCTAAGGACTTCACCGAAAAAATGCTCCTTCCATCTGTGGCCTGTTGATTCAGGAACTGACTTCAGTTCCTTTATTGTGTCCCCTTGGAGATTGCAGAATCACTTATTTTATGCTCTGTGCTGTACACCGTTCCTCTCTTGATGTCTGGGGACCCTTCCCTCCACATCGAGGCTGTCCTGCTCCACAAACACCAGCCTCCCTATCTCCTCCACCCGCACCCCACAGACTCCTTCCCTGTGCTTCCAAATAATGCACAAGCCACTTTGATTGGGATGTGATCTTTGAATATCCTGCTAATAGTTATCCTCTATATTTTAACCTCAAGGCTTCTCGACTAAGTGATCTCTACTTATGAGTGCATTTCCTAACTCTTCCCACTGTTCTTTATTCCTTGAAATCTAGTTTTTGTACTTTGCAATTTGCCTAAAACATCATCATTTATTTATTTATTTATTTATTTTTTGAGAGACACACATTTTCACTGTCTATCACAGGATATTCCTTTAGAGCCATTTCAGACCATATGCTCTTAAATAATAATTCTGCATTTCTAAAGAATTCTGTACCGACAGCACTGATTCAGAAGCACAGACACATTTTATTCAAGATAGCTGATGAAAAAGGCTCTATCGTCAGGTAATCCAGCCTGCAACAACTATATGTGTTCAGCTAGCAATATGTTCAGAGTCTACCCCGATGGTATGTTTGAATTCCAACTCCCTGCCCCTCTCAAAAGCCTAGTCTTCATACACTGCCAGCCTGTATTCTCCTTACAGTCTAATGGGACTATGTTTCATTGTCAAACAAATACTACAAACTACATCAGCATTTATTCTTAAACATCTCTATGGGCTACCCTGTTTCCAAACTCAGTACTTTTTCTCTATATCATCTCTGACATATTTGCTCAAGTCAGCTATCCTGATGCTTAGCTGTAGCTGCGTAACAAACCAGCCCCAAACTCGATGTAAAACAACCATCAGACATTATTGCTCACACATTTTGCAGGCTGTTAGGGATTTGGCTGATGGAGGATGGATTTGGCTGGTGGCTCTTGCTTCAGGCTGTGGCTGCTGGGGTAGCTCTGCTGTACACTATGGTCAGCCAAGGAGGCTCTTCCCCACATTTCTCCCATCCTCTTCCCATGATCAGTGAGCAAGCTGGGGCACGTTCTTCTCACGGTAATGGCAGAGACACAAGAAGCTGAGTGGAAACATGGAAAACTTCTTAGAGCCTAGGCTTGGAGCTGCCACCTTGTCACATGTTCCCACACACTGTTGGTCAGAACAGGTCATATGGGTAAACTCAAAGTCTGGGGCAGAAAGGTACATTCATCTCTGATGAGCCCGTGGCAAAGGTTGGATGCAGGGAATTGAAGCCAACCATTCAGGGTATCACACCTGAGACCATCTCTTACTCTGGCTTTTGTGACTCTACACTCTTCTGAGACTCTTACAATGTTTCCAGTGACCTTTCACTGGATCCTCTACTTACGTAACTATGGGTTTTCAGCAGCACTCTTGTTTCTTGTACTACGCTCTTCTCTTCATTAATAATACCTTTAAATTCAATTATTACCTCAATGGTGAAGTACCCTTCAGATATGTATTTCAAGCCCAATTTTCTCACAAGTTTTAGTTTGTTTCCTCTACTGAGATTTTAGTTTGTGTAATTCACTGTCATCTTAGGTTCAACAATTCTAAAAAGAATTTATCATCTTTCACCTAAAAGCATCTTTTCCCGTTACTGTCTTGTTTTTCAAGTATTTATTTATTTATTTGTGCTAGGTCTTAGTTGTGGCACATGGGCTCCTTAGTTGCAGCTTGTGGATTCCTTAGTTGCATCTCACGGGCTCCTCTGTTGTGGCATGCCAACTCTTAGTTGTGGCATGCATGTGGGATCTAGTTCCCTGACCAGGGATCGAACCCAGGCCCCCTGTATTGGGAGCATGGGGTCTTAACCACTGCACCACCAGGGAAGTCTCCCCCTTACTTTCTTTTGACCCTTGTCAGTGGGACCACCATTACACTTTGGAGTTGTCATTTTTTCTTCTATATTCTTCACACTCCATATCATGCACCACACTAGGTCTTAACAAATTTTCTTAAGAAATGGTTCTCCTATCTTCCTACGATGGCTTCTGTTTTCCTTACCCTCTCCCCACAAGTCAAGTTCTATACCCATCTTGTAAGGGTCAGCACATGGTCAAGCTTTCTGTGAAGCCACCTTCTCTGACATCTCTAGATTTCTTTGGTTTTCTTTGCTTTTGAACTTCAAAACAATTTCGAATCTGTGCTACAAAAGTTATCAACTTTGTCAATTATCAGTTCAGCGATAGCTGGCATAATTTGATTTCTTCAGTTTGTATATATCTACTCTCTCCAAATAGACTGCAACCCAAGGAGGCAATGTGTTGCATTGAGGGAGTACAGGATTTAGAGTCAGGCAAACCTGGTTCGAGTCATATTTGGCTTCTTATTACCTATAAGCCTTGAGAAAATTACCTCTCTCATCTACAAAAAATGGGTTATTTACACTAAAGAATCTTGGGAAGGAATGTAAGAGATCACGTATGGAAAGCAGTTAGCACACAATAGGCTCTCAATAATGTTTTGGTTTCCTTCCCACTTTCCTTTTATTTTTTTCCCATGGCTTCTTGTTGCTGTTTAATATTACTGTGTTCTCTTTACATGTTTTCATTCACTCTCCTTAATTCTAAAGCGGGTTCCTCGAGTTAAGAAATCTGTGTCCTTTGTATCTAATAGTTATTTGCATTTGTGGAAGGTGTAAATCATGTGGTCTGAGAGTCTTCATCTACAAGATAAAAAAGCCTTTTCCTCCAAAGTGTCTAGGAAAGAGAGTCTGCTTTTATTAGGAGAGCTCACTGAACTGTGAATTAATTGAAGTTTCCATTGAATGCTTCCTCTTTTGGATAACTTTTTTCTACCCTGTTTAGGAATCCAGTCACTTTTCTCCAAAAAAAAAACCATTTTCTCAGAGAGTATCTAATATTGGTCATTTCTTGTTCAGTGTGAATTTTAGCCTGGGTATTTCTTCTGGGCCTCTCCTTAATGATCGATTGATTGATTTTTCTGTGATCAGCGGCTTTTGTCTCCTTGCAGAGATTGCGTCCCTCTGGGCCACACCATCCACGAGTATGTCCAAAAGATGCCCACTACCCTTGTTTTCTTACGCACTGAGATGGAGTAGTGCTACTCACTTACTAGCAGCAATTTAAGAAAATGCCCTTTTCCACATGACTTGGATGAAAGCTTCTTGTTGGTTTGTAGCTTTGTAGCTGACACAAAAGTGGGAAAAATAGAAAGAATTCAAAGTGTTATTAATAGGATAGAACACGGGCATCTTACTCATAAGATAAAATCCAAGAGACAAAGACCTATATTTAGTACCGAATAAACTTGGCCTTATAATAGTACAACAAAACAAAAACGAAGAGACAAAAACCCCTAACACAATGTGATTCTGTCTTGGTAAAGGTACAGAGTTACTCTTCGTTAATGGAAATCTTAGTCCCATTTCACTAGCTACATCTGGAGCACTGAGTTAATTCTGCATGACACACTCCAGAAAGATCGCTGACAAACTGGGAGTAGTTAGAGGAGGTCATCCAGGGAATGGAGGGTCTGGAAACCCTTCATGACAGGAGGCACAGTGCAGAGCATGGCTCTAGCTGCCTCTGAGTATCAGGAGGTCTGCCTCTCTGGATAGAGTAGCCTTGCTTTATTCAGTCCCAGAAGACAGAACCAGTGCTGTCAAATAGTGGAAGGTCTGCCTTGTAAGGGGCTGAGTTTCCTGAAGTTTCAAGCTAGAGCTCAATGGCCACTTGAAAATGACAGTGACCACTTACATTTACTGATTACCAGGCATTAGTATAAATAGACACTGTTGATACATACATATATTATATATATATACATTATAATACAAGCTTTCTTTACAAAATTGAAAAGATAGAGGGTATAATGAAAAGCATGTGTCCCTTCCATCCCTAATGCCAAGCTGTTCTCCCCAGAAGGAACCAATGATACCAGTTTCTAATGAATCTTCCAGAGATGTTCTACGTGTACATACATATGACTGCACACAGTAATTGCATTTTTTACGGTGAACAGGTTATACAAACTGTTTTGTACTTCATTTTTCACTCTAGATACAGATATATTAATTCTCACAACAACCCTAAAAGTCAAGTCCTATAATTATTCCCATTTTAGAGATGAGGAGATGAGGCTCAGAGAGTTTGTTGCCCAAGGTCACACAGATAATTAGGGGCGGAGCTGGGATTTGAATCCAGGTATTCCAGTACCGTTCTGTCTCTAAAAGGTGGTCTGGTTGGGATTCCCACATGGAGTGTGCACTTAGCCTGCATGTGCTCTAAGTTCCCTTTCATCTCTAAATCTTTTCCATAGAGCTAGTTCTTGGTCTATAAGTAACAGTTAAACATTCATATAGGCTTCATCTGTGCTTTGGATAATTTCATAAATTTATTTGAATCCTGTGTATTTTAAGTATTATCTGGAAGTGGAGCAAAAATAATATAAAAATTAGGGCATACAAATGATTTCCTCTTTTTTTTTGGCGGTATGCGGGCCGGCCTCTCACCGCTCTGGCCTCTCCCGTTGTGGAGCACAGGCTCCGGACGCACAGACCCAGTGGCCATGGCTCACGGGCCCAGCCGCTCCGCGGCATGTGGGATCTTCCCAGATCGGGGCACGAACCTGCGTCCCCTGCATCAGCAGGCGGACTCTCAACCACTGCGCCACCAGGGAAGCCCGATTTCCTCTTTCTTGAGAAGTGATTGTACATTCAAAAAGGTTATAATATAACCTTTTTCTTGAATCATGCAATAAACCCTGGAGTTCTTTCTAAATCTCTGGGAGTTATTAGAGTTTCTCTGAATGATTCAGATGGGAGAACAGAAAGAGAGGACATCAGTATTTGGTGAGCATTTTCTAGATTCCAGGAACTGTGTTTGGAGATTTATGTATACTGTCTTACTTAAAATAAGCTAACGAGCTGGACATAATTCCCATTTTATAGATGAGTAAACCAAGGCTCATAGGAATTACTCACCTTACACCACTAGTAAGCTGCAGAGAATACATCTGCAGCTAGAGGGATCTGGTGGCAAAACATGCTTTTCCAACTCTACTATATTGCTTCTCAGTCACAAACACATGGAAGCTACTGTGGGTTTGGCCAAGTTTAAGAACACCATGGGGAGTAGATATTTTCCCCTTTCTACACTGATGTGCTCACACTCTCTCCTCTGTTTAGAGCTTCTGAGAAATTTGAGGAAGGAGGAGTGACTGAAAAGTCTGGGCATTCAGAGGGAAGAATTCTTACATAAGGTTTGGGTGCTTGATAAATACTTTTGCTTTTACTGTTTATACTTATTCTCCTATTGCCACCTTTCACAGCCAAATTTTATGAAACTCTGCTAAATTTTAGGCATTCTATATTCATATACATCATATATCTCATTCTGACAATAAGTCTGTGAAGTAAATATTAATAATCTCATTTTACAGACGAGAAACAAAGGCTCGGCGAGAGAAAATAGCTTTCACAAAGTCAGAAACTGTGGAGTGATGGGAAGAGAACTTAAACTCAGGTCTGTCTGACTCCAAAGTCCATGCTCTTTCTACTGTACAGTGCACCTCTCCCCAAAAGATAAGACCTGCACCCAATACCAATTACAAAATACCACAGGTAGGAGGCAACTTTTCTTTATCTGAGATTCAGTCCAAAGACATCTTGCACTAATCAGAGGAATCCACTGCCACTAATCTGTCATACTTGAACGTCATAGAAATGCAACTGATTTTTGCATGTTAATTTTGTATCCTAAAACCTTACTAAATTCATTTATTACTTCTAATACATTTGTGTGTGTGTGTATAGTCTAAAGTTATCTACATATAAGATCATGTCATCTGTAAATGGAGATAACTTTACTTCGTTTCCAATTTGAACCCTTTTTATTTCTTTTTCTTGACTGATTGCTGTGGCTAGGACTTCCTGTATTATGCTGAATAGAAGTAGTGAGAGTGGGCATCCTTATCTTGTTCCTGATCTTAATGGAAAAGCTTTCAGTTTTCAGCAAGATGTTAGTTGTGGGCTTTTTGTATGTGGCCTTTATTGTGTTGAGGTAAGTTCCTTCTATACCTAGTTTGTGAGAGTTTTATCATGAACTGGTGTTGAATTTTGTCAAATGATTTTTCTGTATCTATCGAGATGATCATGTGGTTTTTATCCTTTTTTCTGTTAATGTGGTGTATCACATTAATTAATTTGTATATGTTGAACAGTCCTTGCATCCTAGAGATAAATTGCATTTGGTCACAGTGAAT
Source organism: Leucopleurus acutus (assembly GCF_964270905.1). Lineage (NCBI taxonomy): Eukaryota > Metazoa > Chordata > Mammalia > Artiodactyla > Delphinidae > Leucopleurus > Leucopleurus acutus. The sequence goes on from NC_139147.1 coordinate 58,062,342, forward strand.
GGTCCTAAACTGTTAGAAATAATCAACAAATTCAGTAAACCTGCAGGTTACAAAATCAACAGTAAAAAGATCAGTTGCCTTTCTATACACTAATAATGAGCTCATTATTTCCAAAAAGGAAATTAAGGAAATAATACCATTTACAATTATCAAAAAGAATAAAATACTTAGGAATAAACTTAACCAAGGAGGTGAAGGACTCTGGTGGAAGCAGGAGGAGAGAGGTGAAAGCAAGGGTGGATGGGACAGTTTGAATGATGTTCTAGTATGTAAGTCAGTAGTGGGTTCACAAGCATTCATTCTCTTATTATATTCTACAACATGTATGTTATATTCTTTAGTAAGTATCAAATATTGCATAATAAAAAAGTGAGTATTGAAAAAAAGACAGTCACATTGTTGGGTCTAAGGTTGGACTAGGCCAGTGGTTGATCAACCTGGCTGCACCCTGGAGCCACAGAAGGAAGAGTCAGTTCTCCTGAATCAAAATCTCTGATGTAAGCTTCATTCGCACAGGAATATCTGATTCATTTACTTCTGTATCCTTGCACCTATACCAATGCCTGAAACCTTTTGACAGCTATGTATTAAATGAATGAATGCATGAATAGGACTGAGCAATCTGCATTTTAGTAAATGCCCATGTGATTCTGCAAGTTAGTCCACTGAACAAGACTGCCACCTTCCTCTCTCACACGCGCCAGATCCTTTCTCCTAACAACTGGGCAATCATCACACAAAAGCTCATTTCATGCAAAAGGAACAAGATGTGTATCATCACCTCAAAGGAAACCTTGAAGAAAGGAGATACACACCTTGGCAGGGATCATGGGAGACAGGCAGGCTGGTGGAGAGCAGCATGTAGCCAGTCTGCAGCTGAGCCTGTACCCTTCAGGGACAGCTGGTTTGTGCTTACCTTGACCTCAGTCTCAGTATTGAAGGAACCCTCAGTCTGGCATCCAAAGTAACTGATGTCCCTTCCAGTCCTAGACCTCTTCCCTGGGTCCTGGCTCTGGCCCCATTCATCTGCCATGAACCTCAGAGGGTCCTGGTTCATGTCCTGAGACATGCTTTTCACCAGCCTCATGGTGGCTGAGGCCTGAGGAAGAGAGAAATGGTGGGACAGAGGAGGCTTCAAAGCCTAACCTGACAAGGGAGAAAACCTGGACTCCTGAGCAGTCACCTGTTTCCTTCTCCAGCACCTGCTGACTCTGCCCAGCAACACTCTCCTCTCGATCCCACCCTCCCCTCCCCATGTGACACTTTCCTTGAAGTGTCTGCTCTCCTCTTTTCTTCCTAGAAACACCCGGAAAATGGTGCTCAGCTCACTCAACTTCAGCAAGTCACCTCTGTGTGCTGCTCAGTAGGAAAAGTTTGGGAAAGATCCAGACTTTCTGTATCAGCTCTCTACTGCTGCATAACAAATTACCCCAAAATGTAGTGGCTTAAAGCAACAATATATTTATGTCAGTTTCTGTAGGTTAGGAATCTGGGAGCAACTTAACTGTGTGGTTCTAGATCAGTATCTCTCGTGAAGTCACAGCCAAGCAACCAATAAAATATGCAGCCTCTGAGGCTTCAGTGGGGCTGAAGGAACCACTTCCAAGCTTACTAACCGGACTCTTCACTTCCTCCCTACCAAGGCCTCTCCATAGGGCTCCTACTCCGTGGTTTCCCCTATAGGAAGGTAATACAAGAGAGAGGAAACCTAAGATTGAAGGGTTTTTTTTAAATAACCTGCTCTTGGAAGTGACACAGTATTACTTCTGTTATATGATATTGATCACCCAGACCAGCCCTGGTAAAATGTGGGAGGGGATTACATACAGGTGTGCATACCAGGAGGCAGGCATCATTGGGGCTTTCTCCGGGGCTGGCCACCCCTTTCTATCGATGGGCTTTCAAGCCCTATGGGCCCTTCAGTTAAATGTAGGTGTTTCCAGAGATTAACATAGTAACAGGCCATTAACTAATTAACCAAATAGCTGCCACTCTGAAAAGCAGAAAATAGATGGGCAAGTTGTGTGTGGAAGGAATAGGAGAGATGAGAAGAATCCCTCTGTGGGGCTTTGGAGGAGGGTCAATGGGGAAGGATGTACTATTTGTGGGAGGAAGTCAGCCCAGTATGATAATAAAGACACTGAAAAGCAAGATCCCTGTCTAAGAGGAGGGGACAGCGTGGGGGATGGAGAGACATTCCATTTGCTGTCTTTGCAAACATCACCTACTGAGACCTTGGTATCTGTGCAGAGATGGGGAGAAGCCGGTGATGCGCCTCACTGCTGGTTAATTAAATGTTCCTTCCAAGGCAGCTGGTGGAGTGTGTGCCTATATACCATTCTCAGTTTGGCTTTTCCCCTTTTTCCTAAATCACACATTTTAATTAACCTTCAAGCCCTCGCTGAGGCTTTGAAAGAACCTAATTGGCCTGCAGGGATTGAAACACACAACAGCCAGAAAAGGCTGCATCTCGGTTGTTTTCACTCTGAGGACTTGTAACATTGAAGTTATTGTTTTATTTCAGCCTTTGAAGCCCAGAGCTACATGTGCATTCCTGTTTGGAACTGGCAGAAGCGTCTCTGAGTGCTTAACTGAAGATTGCAGAAAGGTATTACAGCCACAGTGCATGTGAGTATTTAACTTGAGTCGTTCATTCATCTTGTGTTTTTGGGTTGACAATAAGAGTTGTACTCCTACTGGCTTTTTTTTGTTGTTGTGTTTTTTTTTTTGGCTTCCTCATTGTGGATGGGAAATACTTGGACTGGAATTTAATATGCAGACTTTCACAGTCAGGTGGGAAATCTCTTGAAATCAGAACCACGTAAGAGACTTTCAGATGTTTTCAGTTTTGTCCAACATAATTCTGAGATCCACAGTCAGTGTGTGTATTTTATTTTCCATATGAGTCCATATGAAAAGCAACTGACAGGTGCTTATTGAAAATCAATGATGTGCAGAGATCAGGCAATAGATAAACACTTGTTTGACTTCAGAATAGAGTTAATTGTCAGGGGAAACCCACACGAGTGAGTGAGCTCACCAAAGGAGTGAGACGGGGAGAGAATAGCTGAGAAAGGAGTGAGACGGGGAGAGAAAAGCAGAGAGTCAAGAACTGGGATGCTGAGAATCTAGAGGAAAAGAAGCTGGCAAAGGTGGTGGGGAAGGAGACTGTGAGGTCAGGGGTTGGGGGAGGAAAGTAGTGAAGAAAATCCAGGAGGCGTCGCAAAATAAGGGTGATTAGTCATCTTAAAAGTGCAGAGGGCTTCCCTGGTGGTGCAGTGGTTGAGAGTGCGCCTGCCGATGCAGGGGACACGGGTTCGTGCCCCGGTCTGGGAGCATCCCACATGCCGCAGAGCGGCTGGGCCCATGGGCAATGGCCGCTGGGCCTGCGCGTCCAGAGCCTGTGCTCCGCAGTGGGAGAGGCCGCAGCAGTGAGAGGCCCGCGTACCGCAAAAAAAAAAAAAGTTGCAGAACTACCAAGGGAAAAAAGAAAAAGAATGAAAAAAAAGGTAACTGGATGTAACAAAAATGGGAGGTGGGGGTGATTGGTTTCCTGTGCTTCACTTTTATTCTGAATCAAAAGTTTGCCACACTAGGTCCTTTCCCCTAGTGTGTCAGTTATCTATTACTGAGTAAAAAGCAAGCCAGAAATTAGTAGCTTAAAACTATAACTGTGTATGTGATCACAATTCCATGCATTGGCGATTAGGGCTTATGATTCCACACCCATTTGCAATGTGTGGGTTTTTTCCCCACACCACCAAGCAATTCTCTGACACCAGCTGGGTGTCCTACATGCCAACTCAATTCTGACACTGTCTACCTGGAGATAGGGTCATATGCTGCATGGTAAGGGCTGAGTTCTATAAAGCTGCAGCCCCCCTTCAGACGCCAATCACACATCCAGGTTGTCACCTGTGCTCCTGATGGGCCAGCTATAGGTTGAAGATTCCAATGACCCCTTCCTTGGGTTTGACTGATTTGCTAGAGCAGTTCACAGATTTCAGAGAAACATTTATTTACTAGATCACCAGTTTACTATAAAAGGGTATAGCTCAGGAACAGTCAGCTGGAAGAGATGCTCAGGGCAAGGTATGGGGAAGGGGCACGGAGCTTCCGTGCTCTCTCCAGTGGACCATTCTCCCTACATCTTCACACGTTCACCAACCGGGAAGCTCTCTAAACCCCATTCTTTTAGGTTTTTTATGGAGGCTTCATTACACAAGCAGATTTGATTAAATCATTGGCCATTGGCAGTTGATTCAACCTCCAGCCCTTCTTCCCTCCTGGGAAGTCAGGAGGTTGGGACTGAAAGTCCTAATCCTCTAACCAACATGGTTGGTTCTCCTGACAACCAGCCTCCATCCTTAGGTGCAGTTCCAGTGTAACTTCATTAACATAACAAAAGACACCTTTGTTACTCTCGTCACTTAGGAAATTCCAAGGGTTTTAGGAGCTCTACCAGAAACATGAGGCCAAGACCAAATTTCTTATTATAACTCATAGTGTCACAGGACTAGACTCAGCTGGGAAATGCTTTTGCTCCTCTAGTATTGGCTGGACTCATTCACATGTTCTCAGAGAGTTGGTTGATGAGCTTGGGGCCAGGCCATTCCTAGATGACCTCATTTGCTTGTCTGATGGTTGGTGTTGGCTCTCGACGGGGCCTCTCCACAAGCTGCAAGGCATCTTCCGGCTTAGCCTTGGAAGCCACACACTCACTTTACCACATTCTATTGGTCCAAAAAAGTCACAAGCCCAGCTAACATTCAAATGATGGGGACGTAGATTCTACTTGAGAGGAGGAGTGGCAAGCCACACTGCAAAGAGAAGTGGACACAGGAAAACGTCATTCATTAGGGCCATTATTGTAACAACGTATCATACATGCCAAGATGGATAACCAGAGACATACAAAAGGATCAGAGTTTTCTGACCGTGTACTAATTCATGCACATTATTATTAACATTTTTTCATGTCAGAATACATCCTACAATGGTACATTGCTTCTATTCAATTAGGAAAAAGTTAAGGCATAAGGAAGTGAAGGCATAATGGATAAGTAATCAAAGGAGATTTCAACCTTGGCTTAAACCCAGATTCCTGCTTCTTGGCCCATGAGAGACCCATCTAACTTCGCTCTTTCAAGGAGACAACCACTTTATCCATTTTCTGAATTTTTGGTCACTGAAACTGGGTTAGAGGCAGACCTTCAGGCTCCTCTGCATGAGTTCAGGGGCCTTCACTTGAGGTGATGGGAGAGACCACTCACTTTGCAAGATTATGGAAATGAACCCATGGATCTATAAAGTGCCTCCTGTCAGTGGAGTTGAGCTCTTCTCCAACCCCCATTCCCTTTATCTATTTCTCTCTCCTTTTTAATATTCCAAAGAATGAATGTTATGTGAACTTTATTTAGCATGTGTGGATTGCAATTGATTCAGAAGGATTTACTTGTCAGTAATAACCTGGAAATGGAATATCCAGACTTGACAGGCATCACATTTTCCTTCAGTGTTGCCATGAAAAGTCAGGGTTTGGTCCTTAAGGAATAGTTTCATAATCAGCAGTGGGGAGTAACTTGAACCCAACAATAAGCCACAATAACAAAAGAAACAGAAGATACAAGAGCAAAGAGAGAAGGGATCTAACACTATCCTCAGCTCCTGTTGTGAGCCAGGGACTGAGGTGGGCATGTCATCCACGTGCTCTAACTTGGTTCCAGGGCCACCAGCAAGACAGCTACTTTAACCCCAGTTCTACAGATGAAAAACCTGCAGCTTGGAGAGGTTAGTATTGGGTTAGCCAAAAAGTTCATTCATCTTTACTGTAAAATCTTATGGAAAAAACCAAATGAAATTTTTGGCCAACCCAATAACTTGTCTGAAGTCACACAGCAAGTAATTGGTAGAGCTTGTTTTTTTTTAATTTTTATTTTTTAAAACGTCTTTATTGGAGTATAATTGCTTTGAAATGGTTTGTTAGTTTCTGCTTTATAACAAAGTGAATCAGTTATACATATACATATGTCCCCATATTTCTTCCCTCTTGTGTCTCCCTCCCTCCCACCTTCCCTATCCCACCCCTCTAGGTGGACACAAAGCACCGAGCTGATCTCCCTGTGCTATGCGGCTGCTTCCCACTACCTATCTATTTTACGTTTGGTAGTGTATATATGTCCATGCCACTCTCTCACTTTGTCCCAGCTTACCCTTCCCCCTCCCCATATCCTCAAGTCCATTCTCTAGTAGGTCTGTGTCTTTATTCCCATCTTGCCCCTAGTTTCTTCATGACCATTTTTTTTTTTTTTAGGTTCCATATATATGTGTTAGCATATGGTATTTGTTTTTCTCTTTCTGACTTACTTCACTCTGTATGACAGACTCTAGGTCCATCCACCTCACTACAAATAACTCAATTTCGTTCCTCTTTATGGCTGAGTAATATTCCATTGTATATATGTGCCACATCTTCTTTATCCATTCATCTGTTGATGGACACTTAGGTTGCTTCCATGCCCTGGCTATTGTAAATAGAGCTGCAATGAACATTTTGGTACATGACTCTTTTTGAATTGTGGTTTTTTCAGGGTATGTGCCCAGTAGTGGGATTGTTGGGTCATATGGTAGTTCTATTTTTAGTTTTTAAGGAACCTCCGTACTGTTCTCCATAGTGGCTGTATCAATTTACATTCCCACCAACAGTGCAGGAGGGTTCCCTTTTCTCCACACCCTCTCCAGCATTTATTGTTCCTAGATTTTTTGATGATGGCCATTCTGACTGGTGTGAGATGATATCTCATTGTAGTTTTGATTTGCATTTCTCTAATGATGAATGATGTTGAGCATTCTTTCATGTGTTTGTTGGCAATCTGTATATCTTCTTTGGAGAAATGTCTATTTAGGTCTTCCGCCCATTTTTGGATTGGGTTGTTTGCTTTTTTGATATTGAGCTTCATGAGCTGCTTGTAAATTTTGGAAATTAATCCTTTGTCAGTTGCTTCATTTGCAAATATTTTCTCCCATTCTGAGGGTTGTCTTTTCATCTTGTTTATGGTTTCCTTTGCTGTGCAAAAGCTTTTACGTTTCATCAGGTCCCATTTGTTTATTTTTGTTTTTATTTCCATTTCTCTATGAGGTGGGTCAAAAAGGATCTTGCTGTGATTTATGTCATAGAGTGTTCTGCCTGTGTTTTCCTCTAAGAGTTTGATAGTGTCTGGCCTTACATTTAGGTCTTTAATCCATTTTGAGTTTATTTTTGTGTATGGTGTTAGGGAGTGTTCTAATTTCATTCTTTTACATGTAGCTGTCTAGTTTTCCCAGGACCACTTATTGAAGAGGCTGTCTTTTCTCCACTGCATATCCTTGCCTCCTTTATCAAAGGTAAGTCGACCATATGTGCATGGGTTTATCTCTGGGCTTTCTATCCTGTTCCATTGAGCTATATTTCTGTTTTTGTGCCAGTACCATACTGTCTTGATTACTGTAGCTTTGTAGTATATTCTGAAGTCAGGGAGCCTGATTCCTCCAGCTCCATTTTTCTTTCTCAAGATTGCTTTGGCTATTCGAGAGCTTGGGTTTTGACTAAAGTTTGTCTGATTTCAATGTGCGTGTTCTGTTCATTTCACCAGGGTAATAGAGTCATCCTCACCAATAGTAAAACTTCATTAGGAAAATCATATTCTCCATGTTCTGCTGGGTTCTTTTGTTCTCTGTTTTAAAATTTAATTTTTGTCTCCTGTGAAGTCTTTTTTTAAAATAAATTTTATTTATTATTTATTAATTTATTTACTTTTGGCTGCATTGGGTCTTCTTCATTCCTGCCTGTGGGCTTTCTCTAGTTGTGGCGAGTGGGGCTGCTCTTTGTTGCAGTGCACAGGCTTCTCATTGTAGTGGCTTCTTCTGTTGCAGAGCATGGGCTCTAGGCACACGGGCTTCAGTAGTTTCAGCACGTAGGCTCAGTAGTTGCGGCACATGGGCCCTAGAGCATGTGGGCTTCAGTAGTTGTGGCTTGCAGGCTCTAGAACGCAGGCTCAGTAGTTGTGGTGCACAGGCTTAGTTGCTCTGTGGCATGTGGGATCTTCCCGGACCAGGGATTGAACCCGTGTCCCCTGCATTGGCAGGCAGATTCTTAACCACTGTGCCACCAGGGAAGTCCCTATGATGTCTTGAATCTATGATGATTTAAAGTGCAAAGGATGCATGCTATCCTCAACTCTAAAGACTGTTTAAATTTTATCCTGACCTAGAGTGTTTCTTTTCCTCTCTTTTTAGCAATTGGTGATCAGGTCAGAATAAACATGCAAATGCTGTTCAGTCCATGTGTTTGATGGTTAGCTGCTTGTTAGGGAAGAAGATAAAAATAGTTGCTAAGACAAATTTACATTTTTTTCAAGGGACTTCAGTTGCCTTTGTTATCTCCATCCACCACTATTCTGTAAAAGAGAGGGTTCACATGCTCTTACAGCCTCTCCTGATTTTGAAAAGAATACTCCTTAGAGGACGAAAGCACAAAAACCTGGGCAATTGAATTCATAAAAGTGTGAACATCACAGAAAGTTTTTTCCAAGGAAAAGTTCATCTTAGGAAAACTTTAATTAATTTTAGTTATTATTGTTAGCAATTTGGGGAACTAGCAAGGAATTATCTTTATCACTTTTGTGCCTCTATTTAATGCTAATTCAAACTTCTACTCAGGCTGTTTAATTGGTTCTCTGTTTCATAAAAAAAGAAAAAGGAGATGCATAAACCTGGGCAGTGACTTTGTTTCTAGTTAATAAAATAGCTTAGTTTAATTATAACTGTGTTTGTGTCTCATTGTAATTTACGCATTTGAGATGTTCACACTAAGTCTTTGCTCAGCTTCAATGAAAAAAAAAAAGTCTTCCTATTTTTATATCTTGTTATTTCTCCTGTGTTCCTAAAATGATACTCACCAATTGTGGACTGTATTGAGAGAGAGAAAATGTGAAGTAATAATTAGGAACGGCATCTGTGGAGTTACCATGTGCCTGGCTTGGGGATAAGACTTTCTATACCTTAATTCATTGAATCCTTGCATATCCCTATGGGATAGGTGCTATTACTAACCCATTCAAAAGACAAGGGATTTCTGGTTCAGGGAGGTTAAGACAAAATCAAACAACTACTAATGATGGAATTGGGACTGGAAACTTGTTCTGTGTGACAACAAACTCTGTATTCTATAATTGACTCTCAACTCAAATGCTATACTTGCCTCTCTAGAGATTTTTTAAATTAAACCTTTAATTTTGAAATAATGGTAGATTCACATGCAATTGTAAGACATAAAACAGAGAAGATCCTGTATGCCATTTCCTCAATTTCCCCAATGACATCTTGCAAACTATAGTACAGTACAATAACCAGGATATTGATATTGATACAATCAAGATACAAAGCAGTTCCATTACAAGGATCCCTCCTGTTACCCTCTTACAGGCACACTCACTTCCTTCTCACCCCCATCTCTCACTCCTGGCAACTACTAATCTGTTCTCCATTTGTATAATTTTGTCATTTCAAGAATGCTATATAAATAGAATCATGAAGTATATAGCTTTTGGGGACTGGCTTTTAAAAGTCATAATACGTCATGCCAAGTATTTTTTCTGACCACAGTAGAATGAAACTAGAATTCAATAGAAGAAGAAAAACTGGAAAATTCACAATTTTGTGGGAATTAAACAGCATAGTCTTAAACAACCAATTGGTCAAAGAAGAAATCACAAGGGAAGTTTGAAAATACCTTGAGACAAATGAAAATGAAAACACACATCAAAGCTTATGGGATAAAGTGAAAGCAGTAAAAAGAGATCAGTTGATAGTGGAAAGTACATACATTAAAAAAGAAGAAATTTCTCAAATAAACAACCTAATTTTATACCTCAAGGAATTAGAAGACGAGCTAAACCTAAAGTTAGTAGAAGGAGGGACATAATAAAGATTAGAGTGTAAATAAATCAAATAGTAGAAAAACAATAGAAAAAATTAACAAACCTAAAAGTTGGTTTTGTGAAAAGATCAATAAAATTGACAAACTCATAGCTAGAGTATGTAAAAAAGAGAGAAGACTGAATAACTAAAATCAGAAATGAAAGAGTAGACATTATAATTGATGTCATAGCGGGAAACTAGAACAATGATATGCCAATAAAGTAGATAACTTAGAAGAAATGGATAAATTCCCAGAAATTTATAACCTTCCAGAATGATTCACAAAAAAATAAAAATTATGAACAGAACTATAACCAGTAAGGATTATGAGTTAAGTAATCAAAAACCTCCCAACAAAGAAAAGCCCAGCATCAGATAGCTTCACTGGAGAATTCTACCAAACGTTTAAAGAAAAATTAATATGAATCCTCCTTAAATTCTTCAAAAAATTAGAAGAGAGGGACCACTTCCAAACTCATTTTACGAAGCCAGCATTACCCTGACCCTGATACCAAAGCCAAACAAAGATACTACAAGAAAATGAAGATACAGACCAATATCCTTGATGAATATTAATGCAAAAATCCTCAACAAACAAATAGCAAACAAAATTCAACAGCACATTAAAAAGCTTATACACCATGGGACTTCCCTGGTTGTCCAGTGGCTAAGACTCCATGCTCCCAATGCAGGGGGCCCGGCTTCGAGCCCTGGTCAGGGAACTAGATTCCCACATGCCACAACTAAGAGTCATATGGTGCAACTAAAGATCTCGCATGCCACAATGAATATCCCACACGCAGCAATGAAGATCCTGCATGCTGCAACTAAGACGTGGCGCAGCCAAATAAATATTTTAAAAAAAAGATTATACACCTTGAAAAGGGAGATTTATTCCTGGAATGCAAGAATGCTTCAACATATAAAAATCTATCAGTGTGATATACCACATTAGCAAAATGAAGGATAAGACCCACATGATCGTTTCAATGGATGCAGGAAAAGCATGTGACAAAATTCAATACCCTTTCATGATAAAAACACTTAACTAGGACTAGAAGGAAACTACCTCAGTATAATAAAGGCCATATATGATGATCCCACAGTTAACATCATATCCAGTGGGGAAAAACTGAAAACTTTTCCTCTAAGATGAGGAGCAAGGCAAGAATGCTCACTCTCACTACTTTATTTAATATAGTACAGGCAGTCCTAACCAGAGCAATTAGACTAGAAAAATAAATAAAAGGCATCCAAATTGGAAAGGAAGAAGTTAAATTATCTCTGTTTGCAGATGACATACTCTTGTACATAGAAAACCCTAAAAATTCCACCAAAAAACTGTTAGAGTTAATAAACAAATTCAGCAAAGTTGCAGGATACAAAACCAACATACAAGAATCAGATGCATTTCTATATACTAACAATGAGCAAAAGAAAAGAAATTAAGAAAACAGTCACATTTACAATAACATTTTAAAAAGGCTTATGAATAAATTTAACTAAGGTAAAAGACTTGTACATTAAAAAGTGTAACATATTGTTGAAAGAAATTAAAGACACAAATAAATGGAAGGGCATCCCATGCTCATGGATTAGAAGACATGAGATTGTTAAAAAGTCTGTACTACCCAAAGCAGTCTATAGATTCAATGCAATCCCTATCAAAATCTCAATGGTATTTTTTGCAGAAATTCATATGGCATCTCAAGGGACCCCAAATAGCCAAAACAATCTTGAAACAGAACAAAGTTGGAGGTCTCACAGATCCTGATTTTAAAACATATTACAAAGCTATAGTAATCAAAACAGTATGGTGCTGGCATAGAGACATACATATAGACAAATGAAACAGAACAGAGAGCCCAGAAATAACCGCCCCCCCACCGCATGCATGGTCTTCAACAGCAGTTCTTAGACTGCACAATGGGGAAAGGAACAAATGGTTCTGGAAAAACTGGATAGCCATGTGAAAAAAGAAGGAAATTGGACACTTTATGCTACATAAGGAAATTAACTCAAAATGAATTAAAGATCTACATGTAAGACCTAAAGCTATGAAATACCTAGGACAAAACAGAGGGAAGCTTCATGACATTGGCTTTGACAATAATTTTTTTTAGCTTTATTGAGGTATAATTGACAAAATTATTAGTTCTAATGTTCTGGTTGAATCACTTATTTGAGCTTTAATGCCTAAAGAGGCTTTCTTAATTTTCTTCATCTCATCTTGAGGACCTTTGTAATAGGAATATTGGAATGTTTTAGAGACTGATTTTTTGTTTTCCTTTTTTTCAGCTTCATTGAGGTATAATTGATAAATAAAATTATAAGATATTTAAAGTGTACAACACAATTATTTGACATACATATATACTGTGAAGGGATTCCCACCATTGACTTAATTCACATATCCATCACCTCACATATTTACCTTTGTTTTCTTTTTAGGTGGGAACGTTTAATAGTGTTATCAACTGTAGTTAACCATGTTATACATTAGATCCTCAGACTATTCATTCTATAACTGAACGTTTGTATCCTTTTACCACTCTCTCTCTACTTCCCTCCCTCCCCAGTCCCTGGAAACCACTTTTCTACTCTCTGTTTCTATGAGTTAGACTTTTTTTTAAGATTCCACATCTAAGTGATGCCAAGTAGTAGTTGTCTTTCTGCATCAATTGATATCCTTAGAAAATTCTACATAGTTCTGTGCAAGATAAGGATATTTGGAAGTCCACATAGAAATGAAAATTTGATTTTGACAAATTTCTTCTGATGGCAACTTTTAAAATCATTTACCCAAGTCTTCCTCCCTTCAACTCAGATCACATTGTCCTAAGTTTCCCTGCCTGTTAGCTTCATTGTCTCCCTTTTATCTCCCCAATAACTTTCTAGCACTGCTCCAAACCAGGCTGATAGACACATCCCTATGCTTGGGAAAAATAAGTAGTTTAACAGTAACTTGCTAGAAATTACATATCCACCATCATCATCTTCCTGAAGATGTCTCAGCAATGGGAGCCTGTCCAGTTGGTGGGCCTGCCACACCTCCTCTCAGCAGAATCTGTCCTTCCCTCCACTGCTAAGGCAAGCCTCACCTTTGTCTTCATGAATTCGGTGCAGTTCTGTTTGAAGGGAGAAGCTAGGTTAAACAACTTCTTAGCATCTATTCTAGGTCTATAAATCCATGATACTTTTACTTATCAGATAGAAACTTACTACGGTTAAAAAAATGTTTTCCTACAATGACACTTAGTATGTCTTAGCAGCTTAGCACTTAGCAGTTTCAGTAATTACCAGGCAGTGATCATTAGCTTCCCCCTTCACAAAGAGAGGTACTATAACTGACATCATTTGCTTTAAGAAATAAAGTGAATACCAACCATCCTTCCCTCTCTACTTTTCCTTCTTTCCTCTTTTTCTGCCTTCAGCTAACATTGAATAAACACTAGATATTGGAGTGACAGAGAGGTAGGCTTGGGCAGTAAAATGGTGTTAATACTTATTTGTGTCTTTAAAGATTCACATTCTTTGACAAGATATGTTCTCAAAGTAAGAGGATAAAAAGCAAAACAGGAACCTGAAGTAATATGATCATAATCACAAACTAATAATTGAAAGAGCTGGGGTTTGAAACTAGATATGTCTGATTCCAAAGCCTGAATCATTTCCACTACGCTGTGCCACCTTGATACTGAGTTTAGAGAAGGGAGAAATACCCATTTGTTGGGACAATGGTGGAAGGGTTCACAGAAGAGGCAACCTATAACCTGCACGTGGAAGGATGGCCAGGATTCTCAGTAGACGGAAGGAGCTGGAGACCCTAAAAGTGTGTTTCAGCAATAGCAAAACAGGTTCTGGATATGGCGTGCAAATTTGTCTTCAGGTTGAAGCACATGGCTGTTTTTGCTACTGTAACATTTCTGTTGGACAACAAAAAGGTGATTTGGGTTAAGAATATGTAGAAATACCAGGCTAAGTAGTTTGTACTTTATTCTTAAACCTTGAGGTTTATGCTCAACCTCAAATATGAGTTTTAGTGTACTGTTACATTAGTAGCCCTGTGAATATTGACATCTGGAATTTCACAGTTTTGTATGATTTCTCTCCCACAGTGGTTCTGGATTTGGCTGTGTGACTTGCCATGTGATTTTGGCCAACAGAACATCAATAAAAATGATGCAGACAGAGTCTTAATATGTACTTGAGTATTGGGGTTGCTGTTTTGGAAGGCTGCTGCCTCCATGTAAGAAACATGGAAAGGTCATGTGGAAGAGAACTGAGGAACCGCAGGTCTAGTTAATAAACAAGGCCATTTTGTATCATCCACCCCTGATCAGGCCACCATGAGTAATCTCAGGAAGATGAGCAGAAGAACTGCCCAGCTGAGCCCAGCCCAAATTGCAGAATCATAAGCCAGTAAGTTGTTTTCAGTCCTTAAATTTTGAAATAGTTTGTTAAATAGTGATAAATAATTCATTGACAGATATGTAAACTCATTGAAGGTAGGGCTTATATCCTGGTTACCTAGATAAGTAACTTCATGGCTGACCCAGGCACTCTGCAGCAACGAGGCAGAGCTACAGTTACCTGGAAAAGGTAAGAATAGCGAGTGTCTATGAGGGAAGGATATACAGAGATACCCTAACAAGCCCTTGAATTATAATGATGGGTCGTCACTTAGACAAAAACTCACTTTGCCCCAAACAGTAGATTGTTGGCTAATTCAAAATCCCTCTCAGTGGTTCTGTGGTCACTCAGATGTTGTTGAGATTTCATCTTGCATATTATATCTTAATTTGAAAATACATTTTCATTGAGAGATTGTAGCATTAAAATGAGCAACTTTATGATCCATTTCATTTTGCTCCTTGCAGTCTGGGTAGCCATCCATTTTAATAAGCAAATGTCTGTGGAACTACTGTCCGCACATGTAACTGAGAAGGTACACTTATCTTTATTCTTCACTGTGATTACCTTCTATTTATTTCTGAAAGCTTCCTGGATTTCAGCTCATTGTTCAGTTGGGAATCGTATCTGTTTTATTCAGAGTAGTATTTTAATTTTCAGATTCTGAGCAGACATTTGTGTGATTCATTTCACTCTGCCTTTTTGCTTTGGCTTTGCTGAATGTAACTTCTGTCATTTAAAAAAATACCCTGTGCCTGTTAGAAATCACTTTAACTGTGAAGTCTTTGTCTTTTTCTCTCCCCCTTCTCGCTTCCCACTCTAATTCCCAAGAGAAAACTTCCCTTGGGCATAGAGAAAATGGGAATTTTGTGAGGTAGATTTTTGCTTTCGAATGTTTTTATTTTCATGTGTGATTACCTCGGGGCTTCAGTGAATGGTATATTTTATGAACCAAAAAAAGAAGTATTACAAACCAAATGAAATTATCAATAGCTCCTAGGGATATGAAGTAACGAGAGAGCATTTTATTCTGTACTGTTTCTCAAAATAACTGGTGTCCAGAACAATACAACATGTGTCAAGAATGACTCATTGAAAGTCTGAAATAGAGTGGAGAAGGAGGGGAAAATGAATACATATTGCGTGGTGTAAAATCGTGCACTACGAGGTATGAACTCCCGTTTTGGAAAATACTATGAATCATGTTCCAAACCAGTGGTTCTCAAATGTCATCTATATCTTCCCCTCCCAGCAGTCATAACTAGTTCTGTCCCTCATTTGACCCACTGTCCCTCAATCAGATGCAATCTATCCTCCTGGAATTTCAGCACATCCACAGATGAGAGGTGTGCGAGGAGGATTCCCCAAGTATGTTTTCATACGCTCCGTGATCTGCTCTATTCATGTGAAGTGGGGCTTTCCAACATCAGTCTGAACTCCTGTTATCAGGAGTATGGCACTGGGACAAGTTGCATGCTGAACCAGCATCTTACTGTGAAACAGACCAAGTTCCTGGGGATGATCTACGGTGCAAAGTACACTTAATTTTTTATATGCAGATACTTGCAGTCTGAGCCACATAGGCTGACTGGAGTCATGGTTAATCTGTTTTAATCTGATTTCTGCCTTTTTTATGCATAAAAGCATATAAAACAATCTCTGTCATTGAAATTAGCCCATATAAAATGGAATTTAGATGGGAGGATTTCAGTTGTCAGTGCTGCATATAGCTGTCCATGTTCTTAACTCAAATCTCATTCTGTAACTTAGATCCTCCATCTGTACACTTGGGATATCTGAATTTCTTCCTCTTCAGTCAGGGCTATCTCATTTTTAAGGAACAAAGACCCAGTCAGATCAGATCCAGTAAAGGTGGGAGGACATTATAAGAATACAGAGCTCACATAGGGATCTGAAGATTGGAACCACTATAACTAGGCCTTGTGGAAACAGAAGGCACCAGGTATCAAAACTTCTTCTCTATTACTCAGGCCCTGATAAAATACCAGCAGTCCTCCCCTGCACATACACTCTATTCTCCTTTCTTTAAATACTTACCTTATCTTATTAATCAGCTTCTCTGTGACCGCTTAAATTGTAAGATATCCTCCAATATTCATGATCTTACTGCTCTAACGTTCACCATTGACTAACAACATATTTTGTATTTAAGAGAGAATCTTTAAAGAATTAATTAATGTTTTCTAGTTTTATCAAGAGGTAATTGATATACATAACTGTAAGTTTAAGGCATATAGCATATATTGTGAAATGATTACCACAATAGGTTAACATCTGTCTTCAGAGAGAGAGAATCTTATGAGACCATTTCCTTTTAGTAATACAAAGCACTCAGGTCATGAATTGGTGGCCTTTGGTTGGGATATTTATCTGTATTCCAGCCAGTCATGGTCTAGGTTGGGGTGGAAGCACATATTGAATACCATGGAACTGTAGGAAGGGCAGGCCCGCAAAACATTTGGATTAAGTTCTCACCACAGGGAGACGAAGAGAAGTGTTAAGTCAATAGAGAAGAATTACATATGCTGTTAACACCACAAAAAGCAACTGTGCTCTGAGCTTTCTGTGTTGAAATGATATAGGTGCACTACACATCACTATGGGCAAAGATGAACTTTTGACCCATGGCGTAATTAAAATGTATATTTTTGTTTTTATTTCCATTTCTCTGGGAGGTGGGTCAAAAAGGATCTTGCTGTGATTTATGTCATAGAGTGTTCTGCCTATGTTTTCCTCTAACAGTTTGATAGTTTCTGGCCTTACATTTAGGTCTTTAATCCATTTTGAGCTTATTTTTGTGTTTGCAAATGAAGCAACTGACAAAGGATTAATCTCCAAAATTTACAAGCAGCTCATGCAGCTCAATAACAAAAAAACAAACAACCCAATCCAAAAATAGGCAGAAGACCTAAATAGACATTTCTCCAAAGAAGATATACAGATTGCCAACAAACACGTGAAAGAATGCTCAACATCATTAATCATTAGAGAAATGCAAATCAAAACTACAATGAGATATCATCTCACACGGGTCAGAATGGCCATCATCAAAAAATCTAGAAACAATAAATGCTGGAGAGGGTGTGGAGAAAAGGGAACACTCTTGCACTGCTGGTGGGAATGTGAATTGGTACAGCCACTATGGAGAACAGTATGGAGGTTCCTTAAAAACTAAAAATAGAACTACCATATGACCCAGCAATCCCACTACTGGGCATATACCCTGAGAAAACCATAATTCAAAAAGAGTCATGTACCAAAATGTTCATTGCAGCTCTATTTACAATAGCCAGGAGATGGAAGCATCCTAAGTGTCCATCATCAGATGAATGGATAAAAAAGATGTGGCACATATATACAGTGGAATATTACTCAGCCATAAAAAGAAACAAAATTGAGTTATTTGTAGTGAGGTGGATGGACCTAGAGTCTGTCATACAGAGTGAAGTAAGTCAGAAAGAGAAAGACAAATACCGTATGTTAACACATATATATGGAATCTAAGAAAAAAAAATGTCATGAAGAACCTAGGGATAAGATGGGAATAAAGACACAGACCTACTAGAGAATGGACTTGAGGATATGGGGAGGGGGAAGGGTAAGCTGTGACAAAGTGAGAGAGTGGCATGGACATATATACACTACCAAACGTAAAATGGATAGGTAGTGGGAAGCAGCCGCGTAGCACAGGGAGATCAGCTCGGTGCTTTGTGTCCACCTAGAGGGGTGGGATAGGGAGGGTGGGAGGGAGGGAGATGCAAGAGGGAAGAGATATGGGAACATATGTATAACTGATTCACTTTGTTATAAAGCAGAAACTAACACACCATTGTAAACCAATTATACTCCAATAAAGATATAAAAACACACACACACACAAAATGTATAGCAGTGATTTGAAATGGATATTTTCTATTTATCATGCATATCCTGCATGCATCAGAGGGCAGAAGAAAAGACTGAAGGTAGAAGTTAGGCAGAAGTAAATTTTATAAAAGAGCATTATGTAAAAGTACATTCTCACATTTAGAGTGTTTTAAAAGCTAGACGAGCTGTCTCATTTAGTGGTGAGTTACTTGTCACTGGATGTGTTCACATTCCAATGTTGAAGGAGTATCTTACAATTTTAAGATTCCAATTCTCTGACTGTAACTTTGAGCTAATTGGTCTTTCAAGAAACAAATGAATTATTGACAAAGACTGGATGCTTGATACATACTGTGTTAAGACAAAAATTGTAAATTTTTTTTTTCTTGGTGGTGTTCAGTGAAGTCAGTAAGCTAAATCACTCTCTTGAACAGGGATAGCTCATTCTGATTGTGGTACCAGAGGAGCAGGGGGTGTCAAAGTTAGTATCTTATAATAAACATTAGAGAACCTCATCTATATTTTACTTAGCAAAAATCCATCTCATGGTCACAGCACTGTTATCAGTCAACAGCACAAAAAAATCAGCAGTTTAGACACCTTTAAAAGATCTCAGTCTTGAAGTGGCCCCTATAAAACATCCACTCAAAGTACAACTGACAAATTGTGGTTAAAAGAGACGGGCTGAGCAGTACCTTATCTAGGTTCTTCAGACTCTATCCTTGTAAAAAATGAGATCATCAGGATGTTATATACCAGGACTGCTATCTTAACTTCCCACAAAGTTATATTCATGTCAAACTTTTCTCTGTGTTGTTGGGTTTTTATTAAATTTTGATACAGGGAAGAACTAGTTGAAGACTATTTCAGTATCACCTCCAAAATTATTATTTTTCATTGTACTTACTCTATTGCTTACTGTTTCATATATGATGAGAATGGGAAACCATTGTCCAGGAATTTAGTGCCATGAAAATGCCTCCCCAGGTAAAATTATGGGCTTCCTTTTAATGTAGCTATATAATATTACATTTAATGTTAGCCTTGACTATTAAGAAGCTGGTGGATAAAATAAGTGTTTAATTACAGTAGTGATCTCATTTTAGGTATGGATAAAATTATTATCCTTTCTCCCCTAAATTGGTTCTTTAACCTTCATTTTAAGTATGTGTATTTAAATCATATGATATTCTTTTTAGAAGCAGATAAAATTTAAGTGAGTAAAAGTGGGAGAATAAAGGAGACAGCTATGGAACCACATAGGCTATTGAGTCAGTTAATATAAGATTCCAGAGAATCCCTGGTGTTTGAAATATGGGTGCTTTGTGAGTCTGACCTAATCCAAGCTTCCCTTGCTCTGCTAAATATGCTGCAATAAATTACCAGCAATAAACTTCAAAGGCACTGTAACTTGGAAGAAAATGTTCTAATAATCCATAGGGCTATTACTGATAACAGATCAATGTATTTATTTACCATTCAGAAAAAACAATCTCCTATTGAAGAAATGAAAACTTTAAAGTACAATCTGTGGTGCACTGCCAGGAGGGCTGAAGCTGCCAACAGATATAAATACCTGCTTTATTACAGTCTAAGATTTTATTCCACATCATATATCTTATTTATGTACTTATAATTAGGGTTCCTGTATGTTTAATTGTGCCAGATTTTGCACTTTAATCTAAGCATTGACTCCTCTTCTTGGGGGGTGAAAGGCAGGGAAGTGTTTATAGTGGCACCTTGGACAGAGTCACCATATCCATTCTTTTATTGCCCTGCAGCATAGCCATTTGCAGATGGATTTTTATAAAAGGGTGGGGAGAGGGAGGCGATCACCATGGTGAAGTAGGAAGACTCCAAGCTCACTTCCTTCTAAGGGCATACCAAAATTACAACTACTCACAAAGCAGCTATCTATAATAACAACCTGAAGACAAGCAGAAAAGACTGTCCACAACTGAAGATATAAAGAAGGAGCCACATGAGACAGGTAGGGGAGTAGAGACACAGTCTAGTCAAGAACCACACACTTGGGTTGGTGACTGACAAATGGGAGGGATATTGCAACTACAGAGATCCTCCCTTATGTGGATCCTCCCCAGCTCCACATCTGGCTTCCCAGCCTGGGGATCCTGCACCAGGAAGATAAGCCCCCAGAAAGATGGGCTTTGAAAACAAATGGAGCTTGTGTTCAAGAGAGCTGAAGGGCTATAGGAAACAGAGATCCATTCTTAAAGAACACACACAAAATCTCAATTCTCTGAGTCCCTGCACAGAGACAGTAGTTTGAAAGGCATTGGGGTCAGACCCACTTCCTGATCTTGAAGAGCCTCTCAGAGAGACAGGAGGCAACTGGACTCCCCCTGGGTATGGAGACACTGGCAGCAGTCATTTTTGAAATCTTGTTCTACCACACTGACACCTGCACTGGCAAGTGCCACTTTGGAATCCTTCCTCTAGCCTGTTAACACCAGGGGCCTGTCCTATCCACCAATGAGCCAGCAGCAGTCGGGCTTCACCAGGCTACACAGCCAGGTGCCTGGGGAGCCATCCTTGCTCGCCAGTGGGTCTGCAGCAACCACATGAGGCAGAGCCTCACAATCAGCCAGGCCAGGGGCCAGCCCCACATACCACTTCACCCACAATTAGCAGCACTAAAAAAAGCATGCAGTCCATGTAGGGGACACTCCTGGAGCATCTAGTACTGTTGGTCAGAGGGAGTATGCTGCTGGTCCCCACAGGTCTACTCTCTAAGATTAGAACATGTAACAAACCTACCTTATGTATAGAAATAAACACAGGGAATTAGACAAAATGAGGAGACAGAGGAATATGTTCCAAATGAAGGAATGAAACAAAACCTCAGAGAAAGAACTAAACAAAATGAAGATAAGCAATCTATCCATAAAGAGTTCAAGGTAATGATCATAAAGATGCTCACTGATATCAGGAGAAGAATGGATGAACACAGAACTTCAACAAAAATTTAGAAAATATAAAATATATATATATCAGAACTGAAGAATACAATACCTGGAATGAAAAATACATTAGAAGGAATCCACAGTAGATTAGCTGATACAGAAGAACAGATCAGCAGTCTGAAGACAGAGTAGTAGAAATCACCCAAGCTGAACAGAAAAAGGAAAAAAAGTTTTTAAAATGAGGATAGCTTAAGGGACTTCTGGGACAACATTAAGCATACTAACATTTGCATTATAAGGTCCAAGAAGAGGAGGGAGAGGAAGCAGCAGTCACATATATGAAAAAATAATAGCTGAAAACTTTCCTAACCTAGGAAAGGAAACCAACATCCAGGTCCAGGAAGCACAGTCCAGAGTAAGGCATATTATAATTAAAATGGCAAGAATTAAAGATAGAGAGAGAATCTTAAAAGCAGCAAGAGAAAAGCAACTAGTTACATACAAGGGCACTCCCATAAGACTATCAGCTGACTTTTCAGCAGAAACTTTGCAGGCCAGAAAGGAGTGGCACAAATAAATACATTCAAAGTAATGAAAGGAAAAAAACCTACAACCAACAATGCTCCACCCAGAAAGGTTATCAATCAGAATTGAAGGAGAGATAAAGAATGTTATAGACAAGCAAAAGCTAAGAGAGTTCGTCACCAATAAACTGGCATTACAAGAAATGTTAAAGGGACTTTTCTGAGTGGCAAAGAAAAGGCCACAGCTAGAAATATTAAAATTATGAAAGGAATAATCTCACTGGTAAAGGCAAACATATAGTAAATGTAGTAGATCAGTCACTTATAAAACTAGTAGGAAGGTTATTAAACAAAAGTAGTAAAATCATCTATATCCACAATAAGTAATTAAAGGATATGCAAAATAAAAGATGTAAAATATGACATCTAAAACAGGGCAGGGGAGATAAAAATATAAGGCTGTTAGAATGTGTTTGAGCATAAGAGATGATTAACTTAAAATAGATACCAATAGATATAGATTTTTTATATGTGAACCTCATGATAACCACAAACTAAAAACCTATAATAGATACACAAAAAAAGAAGAGGAAGGAATCCAAACATAACACTAAAGATAGTCATAAAATAACAAGTGAAGATCAAGAGCATAAAAAAGGAGTAGAGAACTATAAAACATAGAACAATTAATAAACTGGCAATAAATATACACCTATTTATAATTACTTTAAATGTAAATGGATTAATTCTCCAGTCAAAGAACATAGAGTGGCTGAATGGATAAAAAAAATGAGACCCATATATATGCTGCCTAGAAGAACTCACTTCATATCTAAAGACACACACAGACTGAAAGTGAGGGGAGTGAAAAAGATATTCCATATAAATGGATATGAAAAGAAAGCTGGGGTAGCAATATTTGTATCCAACAAAATAGGCTTTAAAACAAAGACTGTAACAGGAGACAAAGAAGGGTATTACATAATGATAAAGGGATCATTCCAAGAAGATATAACAATTGTAAATATATATGCATCCAACAAAGGAGCACCTAAATACATAAAGCAAACATTAACAGACATAAAAGGAGATATTGACAGTAACATGGTAATAGTAGGGAATGTTAACACTCCACTGATATCAATGGACAGATCATCCAGACAGAAAATCAGTAAGGAAACATTGGCCTTAAACAACACTTCAGATGGACTTAATAGCTATATGTAGAACGTTCCATCCCCAAACAGCAGAACATACATTCCTTTCAAGTGCACATGGAACATTCTCCAAGATAGATATCACATGCTGGGCCACAAAACAAATGTCAGTAAATTTAAGAAGATAGAAATCATATCCAGCATCTTTTCTAACCACAACGGTATGAGACTAGAAATCAACTATAAAAAAAAACCCTAAAAAGACATAAACATGTGGAATCTAAACAGTATGTTCCTAACAATATGGGTCATTGAAGAAATCAAAGAGGAAATTTAAAAATACCTGGAGACAAATGAAAATGTAAACACAGCATTCCAAAATCTATGGGACACAACAAAAGAAGTTCTGAGAGGAAAGTTTATAGCAATACAGGCCTACCTTAGGAGACAAGAAAACTCTCAAATAAACTGTCTAACCTTACATCCAAAAAAAAAAAGCTAGAGAAAGAAGTCAAACAAAACCCAAAGTTAGTAGAAGGAAAGAAATAATAAAGATGAAAGTGAAAAAAATGAAATAGGGAATTAAAAAATAGAAAAGATCAATAAAAGCAAGAACTGATTGTTTGAAAGAACTGATTGTTTGAAAAGATAAACAAAATTGATAAACCTTTAGTCACACTAATCAAGAAAAAAAGACAGTGGGACCAAATAAAATTGGAAATGAAAGAGAAGTTACCACTGGCAACACAGAAATACAAAGGATCATAAGAGAATACTATGAACAATTACATGTCAGTAAACTGGACAACCTAGAAGAAATGGATAAACTCCTAGAAATGTACAATTTCCCAAGACTGAACCAGGAAAACATAGAAAATATGGACAGACCAATTATCAGTAATGAAATTGAATCAGGAATTCAAAAACTCCCAATAAACGGAAGTCCAGGGCCAGATAGATTCACAGGTGAATTCTACAAAACATTTAAAGAAGAGTTAACACCTATTCTTCTCAAACTATTCCAAAAAATTGAAGAGAAAGGAATGCTTCCAAATTCATTCTCTGAGGTATCACCTTGATACCAAAACCAAAGACACCCCCCCACACACACACATACAAACTACAGACCAATATCACTGATAAACATAGATGCAAAAATCCTCAACAAAATATTAGCAAGCCAAATTCAACAATACATTAAGAGTCACACAACATGATCAAGTGGGATTTATTCCAAAGATGCAAGTATGGTCCAGTATCTGCAAATCAATCAATGTGATACACCACATTAACAAACTGAAGAATGAAAATCATATGATCATCTCAATAGATGCAGAAAAAGCTTTTGATAAAATTCAACATTCATTTATGATAAAAACTCAATAAAGTGGGTAAAGAGGAAGCATACCTCAACGTAATAAAGGTTGTGTATGACAAAACCACAGTGAACATCATACTCAACAGTGAGAAGCTGAAAGCATTTTCTCTAAGATCAGGAATAAGACAAGGATTCCCAGTGTCACCACTTTTATTTAATATAGTATTAGAAGTACTAGTTACAGCAATCAAACAAGAAAAAGAATAAAGGGAATATAAATTGGAAAGGAAGAGGTAAAACTGTCATTGTTTGCAGATGACATGATACTATCTACAGAAAATCCAGGAGACACTACCAGAAACCTATAGAACTAAATTATGAATTCAGTAAAGTTGCAGGGTAGAAAATTAATATATGGAAATCTGTTGCATTTCTATAAACTAATAATGAGCTGTCAGTAAGAAAAATATCCCATTTACAATTGCATCAGTGAGAAAATATATAGGTATAAATCTAACCAAAGGGGAAAAAGACTTTTACTCTGAAAACTGTAGGATATTGATGAAAGAAATTGAAGATGACAGAAACAGATGGAAAAATATACCATGCTCATGAATTGGAAGAATTAATATTGTTAAAATGTCCATACTACCCAGAGCAATCTACAGATTCAGGGTAATTCCTAACCAAATTCCAGTGTCATATTTCACAGAACTAGAACAAATAATTCTAAAATTTGTATGAAACTACAGAAGACCCCAAATAGCTAAAGCAATCTTGAGAAAGTAGAACAAAGCTGGAGGTATCACTGCCTTGATTTCAAACTATACTACAAAGCTACAGTAATTAAATAATATAGTACTGGCATAAAAATAGACATATAGATCAATGGAACAGAGTAGAGAGCTCAGAAGTAAACTCAAGCTTATATGGTCAATTAATCTAAGACAAAGGAGGCAAGAATATACAGTGGGGAAAAGACAGCCTCTTTAATAAATGGTGTTGGGAGAACTAGACAGCTACATGCAAATGAATCAAACTGAACTACTTTCTCATACCGCATCAAAAATAAACTCAAAATGTATTAAAGGCTTAAATGTAAGACCTGAAACCATAAAACTCCTAGAAGAAAAACATAGGCATTACACTCTTTGACATGGGTCTTAGCAATATTTTTGGGGGATATATGTCCTAAGGCAAGGGAAACAAAAGCAAAAATAAACAAATGAGACTACATCAAACTAAAAAGCTTTGCACTGCAAAGGAAACTATCAACTAAACGAAAAGGCCGCCTACTGAATGGGATAAGATATTTGCAAATGATATATTTGATAAGGATTTAATATAAAAAATATACAAAGAATTCATACAACTCAATATCAAAAAAGCATACAACCCAGTTAAAAATGGGCAAAGGACATTTTCCAAGGAAGACATACAGATAGCCAACAGACTCATGAAAATATTCTCAACATTGCTACTTATCAGGGAAAGGCAAATTAAAACCACAATGAGATACAACCCCATACTTGTCAAAATGGCTATTTTCAAAAAACAACAAATAACAAGCGTTGGTGAGGATGTGGAGAAATGGGAACCTTCATACACTGTTGGTGGGAATGTAAATTGGTGCAGCCACTATGGCAAACAGTATGGAGGTTCCTCAAAAAATTAAAAATTGAACTGCCATGGTTCAGTAATTTCAGTTCTGGATATTTACATGAAGAAAATAAAAACATTAATTTGAAAAGATAAATGCAGATATATGCACACCAATGTTCAATGTAACATTATTTACAAGTGCCCATTGACAGATGAATGGATAAAGGTAATATGGTATGTTCAGACAATAGAATATTACTCAGCCGTAAAGAGAAAGAAATCTTGCGTTTTTGACAACATGGATGGATCCAGAGGGTATCATGCTAAATGAAATAAGTCAGACAAAGACAGATATTGTATGCTCTTACTTATATGTGGAACCTAAAAAACAAAAGAAACAAAATTAAAACAGGTTCCTAGATACAGAGAACAAAGGGTGGTTGCTAGAGGGGAGGTGGAGGAAGGGGTGAAATAGGTGAAGGAGATTAAAAGGGATAAACTTCCAGTTATAAAATAACTAAGCCACAGGGATATAATAATATACAACATAAGGAATATGGTCAATAACACAATTTTGTATGGAGACAGATGGTTACTAGATTTACTGTGGTGATCATTTTATAATGTATGCAAATATCGAATCACTAAATGGTACACCTGAAATGAAGAATGTTATATGTCAACCATATTTCAATACAAAATAAAATGGTTAGATTTAAATCAGCCATTTTGCTGTTTAAAAAAAACAGGTGTAATCAGTAGGAATGATTACTTTTGATGCTTTGATCATTTTTGTACGCTTGGTACCTAACATGGTATATTCTCAATAAATACTGTAGTAGGTGTGCTGACTGAAGTACTGATGAAAAGGCATATTTCAGTTTGCAACAGCAGAAGTAGAATAATATGAGTCTGGTTTCAGATGGCTGGGCAGAAAGCTAAGTAACGGTGAGGGGGTTTGCTTAGGTGAGTAGGAAGAAGTGCTAACTAGGGGTAGGCTCTTTCTTGCAGAGAACTATCAATTATCTGATTTTCATAGGTCATAGGAATAGGGATATAAAAAGCTATAATTGCTTTCTTCCCCATTTATCAAGCATAAACACACAATCATCTTTAATTACGATGAGCATGACTTAGAAAATGCTAATATATTGTCCATAGCCTTAAGGTAATTTCAGCCACTAAAACGTGCACTGACTCACTTCATTTGGGAGACTAGGAGATCTGTCATAACTCCTTTTTTCATCCCATTAATTTAAAAACAAGGACACCAAGACTTTTTTTTGCATAAGTAGAGATTCTGCTGCTAATATTTCCCAACCCCCAATTCTTGTTTTGTCTTATTACCTAAGGCCAGGAGATTTATCTTCAGCTACATTTCCTACTTTTGTAAATTAAAACTTATTTGTTTATTCATTTATTTATTTACTTAGGCCCACTGTCCAACCCCAGATGGTGTTTTCAGAGCAGCTAGGTGGGTCTAGTTCTTCTATCATGTGAGAAACCTGGCCCAGAATCCCTTCTTACTAGGCATGCAGTCTTGAGCAAACCACTTATCTCTGAGGCTTTCTTCACCTAGAGAAAGCAGAATGGTTAGAAGACCAAGTAAGCTAATATGTGTGAATGTACTTTGAAAACCGAAAGGAGCTGTTACAGAGAAGATTGTAGCTGTTGAGGGGTGCAAGGCATGACCTGGTCACCTTGGAGATTCCACAGAGGATACGGAGGGGAGAGCTTGTCCACTCAAGGTTCTGCGAGGATGCAGAGTTGCCTTCCCCTTGAGGAAGGAGACAGCGTGTAATGGGGTTTGGTGCACCATTTCTTGAGTTGCTCACCTGCCAGTGAGAAGGGCAATTGTATTATTGCTTCTTCCCCAGTCCTGTGAGTGTGAAAACATTCCGTATTACTATGGACTAACCAGTATTGATCACCTGATTATTCCTGCCATTCATTGTGGACCGACTAACAGCCTGGGACAAAAAGAAATTAAGGGGAAGATGGATCAATGTTTCTCAAAAGAAAAGCGTGGCAGCAGCCTATGAGAAGATTTGAGTTTCTAGGAGTGATAGACCATTTTTTTCTATTAGAGACATTTATGGTTTATAAATACTTCTCATTCTGAGTTCCACAGAATGACTCAGAGGAGCAGTGATCACATCCCACCACATCATTGTTTCATGTCCTCTGCCTCCACTAAATTTGAATTGTGCCTTCCCACACTGCAGTGTTTTCTGTGCACTTACTTTTCAACTTAAATAATGAATGATGCATGATTTAAGAGGACAATTATTCTTTGAGTGCAAATCTTAAGAATAAGGGTAATAGTTATCCAGAGGAACAGGGCACAGCGGAGCATACCGAGAGAGCAATATTCTTTCATGTCATTTTCCCGCTTGGTTAGAAGGAAATCTACTATACGTCCTCATACTGCTTTTCCATAAACAGACAAATACAGGTATGCTGTTTCTAAAAGAACTTCACCCGCTCACAGACCATCTTCTTGCCCAACGTCCTCTCCCAGTTTTCATTCTCTTTCTTTCCCTGTGCTTTTCTGTTCCTTCCTTCCTCTCTCTCCCTTTTGCTGCCTGCTCCCTCTCTCCCCCCTTTAGGCACCATCATATATTTCCTTTTATCAATATGGAGTATCCTGAAAACTAAGGTGAAACCAAAATCTGGCTCAGAGCCCAGACATCACTTTCTGAAGTGACAGGCTCTGGTAATAGGGGAGGGTTTGCAATTATACAGATCATTGCTTCGACCTGGTGCAAAGTCAACCAGGCCACAATACAAGAACAGAAAAGCTTAATTTCTGCAGCTTCCAGAAGGGCTGTGAGCAGTGCCTCTGTGTTCACTGACCTGCCTACTGTGCTGGGCAACCGCCCGTGCTCTTCTTCCATTGAAGCCCTTTGATAAACAGCTCAGCTCATTTGCTGCTCCCCTTGTGAGCTTCTGCCTTATAAAGTAAAAATTAATGTCCTTATTACCTATGTTCTTTTCCCTCACCATCTACTCAAAAATGATTTGCACAAATGAAAAGTATACCCTCTTAATGATGCAAGGCTCTATATTCTAAATATCTGATTAGCTGTACCTTTCACATCTCAGCATCAGCTTTGATAGCATTCGACAAGGCACTTTCTAATCTTTCTTTGAAATAAAATTTCTTCTTGCAGGCTAGCTTATTAGCATGTGGTCTGTGAGGAATATAAGGGCGGGGGAGATAGTTTCTTTCAAAATATATTAAGACCTTCTAATCACTTTCAAAGTAAAATGAGGGCAGGAGCTCAAATTACTTGAGTGTGTTTGTCACCCAGATAAGTGGAGTGCACGGTCTGTAGTTGAACCCCTTTTTCCTATTCACTTTGACTTTCTGAGTTCAGCTTGTCTTGAGGCATCCATGTTTTTAGGCCTTGGGGAATTAGAAATTTAAATGAGATGTGGGAGAGAGAAGGGGCGCTCTCTGGTGAGAATGCAGCACATCTCTGGACTCAGCAGTCTCCAGGTGGGGAGAGAGCGGCATCAGAGTGAGGAGGAAGGAATGAAAGCATCTCTCAAGGCAAGAAGGAGCGGACAGCCTTTGGCAGCTTGCAGAGTCTTCAGAAGTCAAAACGTGAACAGTTGAATCATTTGCAGTTTTAGCATTTTCTTGTAGATTATTCATGCCCCGTTACATTACTGTTTTTTTTTAAATTTCTTGTTTTTTCCAGCTTCTCAGACAAAAAAAAAATTTTAAGCATCTGAATTGATGTGGCTTCATCATTCTACCTAGTCCACCCTTTCTTTATTCCATGTCTCGAGAACATAGATACTTGTGCTTCAGCCTTGCAGTTGTGCCGTGCTGGGTGTCTCTTCTCAAGGAGTAGCATCTACCGTGGAGACGACTTACATGTTTCCCTGTCCTCCCTGCCTCGCTCCCTGGAGCCTGCGTTAGAGCACGTGTGTGTCTACCACCCACTAGGACTTCTCCTCAGCCTCAGCCTCACTTTATGCCCCTGCCCGAGGTCAACAACAACGACAGAGCAATCCGGAGGTGACCTGGGTGCACTACGGCTTTAGATGACGAGCATGTCCCCCAGTGTCTCTGTCCTTTCCACTCATGTCTTGTTACCGTGTGCATAGAGTCACTGGGGAGCAGGTCTGGGGTGTGGAATAGGGAGGAGCCTTTACCTGTGATAACTGAGGTTTGATTTCGGAAAGGAAGAGATGGAAGAAGCCAGTTGTGTTCATTTCCTAGTGCTGTTATAATAAATTACCCAGGCTTGGTGGCTTTAAACAACATAGATTGATTCTCAGAGTTCTGGAGGCAAGCGGTCTGAAATTGGGGTGTCCGCAGGGCCTAGCCTCTTCGGAAGGCTCTGAGGGGGACACCTGCCTTGCCTCTTTCAGTTTCTGGTGTCTCCAGGGATTTCTTGGCTTGTGGGAGCCTAACTCTAATCTCTGCTTTTGTCTTCACATGGCCTTCTTCTCTGTGTCCTTTCTTCTTATAAGGACAGCTGTCATTGTATTCAGGGCCCATCCTAAATCTAAGATGATTTAATGTTTTGATTCTTAACTAACTACATTTACAAAGACACTGTTGCCCCAAAAAGGTCACGTACTGAGGTTCCAGGTGTATATGAATTTGTGGATAACACTATGAAATTCAACCCATTACAATAGTAGAAGCATGTAAAGTAAAAGCTGGAAGGGAGAAAACTAAAGGTCATCAAGTCTAACCCCTCTAGTATGCCGTTGAGGTAACAAAAGATGCGTGACCAAAGCTTTATGCAGATGAATTAACAAAAGATACATTACCCAAAACTTACAGAGCTTGTAAGAGAAATTTTTATTAGCCTTTATTAGTGGTAGATACACTAGGCTGCGTGGAGAGAGGAGCATATTTAAGAGGAAAGGACAGTGTAGTGTTTTAAAAAATTGGCTGCAAATTTTTTGACACTCCTCCCATCGAGAGCTGAGGTCTGTCGCGTCCCCTGAGCGTGGACGGCCTGCTTTGACTATTGAGTGCAGTGGTGATGATGCTGTGTGACTGCTGAGCTGGACTCATAAGAGGTGAGGCAGCTCTGCCTTGTTCACTGTAACAAGCGTGTTCACTGTAACGCTCTCTTTTGGAGCCCTGGACCACCGACTGAGGAGTCTGACTACCCTGAGGCCACCATGCTCTGAGGGAGTCAAGTCACATGGACAGACCACATGTCAGTACAGTCCAGGCACCAGATATGTGAGTGAAGGAGCCTCCAGATGATTCCAGCCCCAGCCGTCAAGTCATCCCCGGTCTTTAAGTCTTCTCAGATAAGGTGCCAGACTCCATGGAGCAGAGACAAGCCACCCCTTCTGTGCTGGCTGCCACTGTACTTGTTAATCCATGCATGTCATAAAATGGTTGTGGTTTGAAGCCATACATTTTGGGATAGTTACACAGCAATAAATAGTAACTGGAAAAAGTCACCTGTGTGGTAATAGGGGAATAAATGTATATGCCTCTTTATTCTACAAGGCAAAGAAATAACCGCCAAGATTCAGACCAGTTTAATTCCAACAAGGATAGAATCTCCAGTAGTGCACGCTGATGAAAGCTGACCCCATTGAGAAAATGAGCCCAGCACACTGACTCTGGGAGAGGCAGGGTGGTTTGTTCATTGTCATTTGTAAATTTAGCTGGAGGTGTTTCGAGGTCCTAGGAATGGCCACATAATTGTTGTTGCTGTGATCACTCAGCTGGAGAGAGCACAGATTGAAAGGACAGAGTTCACAGTTCAAGAGCAGTTGAACCCGAAAACTTATAAACTCTTCTCTCTGGGTTTTCAGTGCTGAAAATAAATGAAATCTGGAGTCTGGTGTGACATGACCATCCTGAATTCTTAGGCAGAGATGAAAGTAAGCCAGAGGTCACTGGCTTTTACAGAGAGACCAAAAAAAGTTATAATTTCTAACTTGTCTCAAGCAAAGGATAGACCTGTCTTCATTCATCTTTTCAGGCAAGATACCATTAATTCGCTAAATGTGAAGAGTACCCCTGGTCCAGGTACTCTTCTAGGTCCTAAGGATACAAGTACCCATATATAAGAGTAATGTGGATGTGTGACAAAGACATTCCTTTATTATGTAACCTACATTCTGGAAGAGAGAGAGACAGTGACTATCTGAATAAATACTATTTGGGTAATGTGAAGTACTTTGAAGGCAATTAAATAGGGGAATGTGAAAGACAACGTGTGTGTACGTAGGGGTTATTTAAAAGGAGTGCTCAGGGACGTCCCTGGAAGTCCAGTGACTGGGGCTTCACCTTCCAATGTGGGGAGTGCAGGTTCTATCCCTGGTTGGGGAGCTGGGATCCCACATGCCTCCTGGCCAAAAGGCCAAGACATGGAACAGAAGCAGTATTGTAACAAATTCAGTAAAGACTTTGAAAAAAAAAAGGTCCACATCCAAAGAAAGAATCTTCAAAAGGCGTGCTCAGGAAGGCCTCTCTTACAAGGTGAGTTGAGCAAATCCTTAGTGATCTGAGCGAAGAGCATGACCCACAGCATCAGCTAGCATGACTCAGCATCTTCAGGTGGCTGACCTATTTGAAGGTCACGTGGATGGCAGATTTTCCAATTCAGTGATTACCTGTTGAGCACAAGTTGTGAAACTGTCCTGGTTAGGAATTGCTGCTGACCCTGATACTTCTTAGTGGTAAGTACTCCAGTAGACTAGAATTTCCCAATTCTATTATAGGCAGTTAAATTCTGAGTAGGTTAAATGCCAGTGTTGGGATTGTACCTTGGTGTTAAATTGCCTCCAGGATCTATTTTAAACAAAGTATAAAATTAAGCCCTAAATATCATGCCCTATAAAAGGGATGGCGTTTACAGTGCATGTAGGAAAAAAAACAAAAGGAACTACCACCAATCACCTTCTGTAAAGAAAGAAGAAAGAAGACAGGAGGTAAAAAAATAGATGAGTGAACAAACAAAATGTTCAGAAGTATGACTGGATAGAGACTCCCAGATGGACTTAGGCAAATGTGATGAAAACATATTTTAAACTCTGTGTCTGATAATTTGGGTATCTACATTCTTGGTAGGTCAGATTCTCTAATTAGTTATTTCTGTTATCACCCACACTATCTTATTCCTTGAATGTTAGTGACTGCCTTTTTAAAAAAAATTGTGAACTTTTATTCCTTAGAACATTATCTGTGGAATTCCTTTAGGTTTGTGTATAAAGTTTGCTTACCAGAGAGCATTAGTGTTTGCTCTTGCCAACCTGAGATCACTTTAAACCAGCGGTCGGCAAACTTTTGCTGTAAAGGGCCAGAGAGTAAATATTTTAGGCTTTGGGCTATACAGGCTTTGTCACAGTGACTCAACTCTGCCATTGTAGAGTGAAAGGACCTATAGACAGTGTGTAAACAAATGAGCATGACTGTGCACTAGTGAAACTTGGTTGGAGACTGAAATTCAAATTTCATGTAACATTCCTGTGTCATGATAGTATTTTCTGATTTTGATTTTCTTTCAGTCATATAAACCTGTAAAAACTGTTTTAGCTCGTGGACTGTACAAAAGCAGATGGCAGGCTGGATTTGGCCATGGACCATACCAATGCCTGATTTAAACTAAATTTTTAGCATGTGGTTTTTTTGAGTCTTACAATCGATGTGAATTTTAGCCCTAAATTTGTGTGAGGGCAGAGATGTGGTTAGGATTTCAGAGGAATCATTTTCTTTTCTCCCCTTTTCCCAGAGCCAAGGCCCAAACAGATAAATATCCTACCAGCTCTCAGTGTGAGGCAGTTCTTTTCTTAGTTGACCCACGGAAACTTCCTGTGGCCCTCGTTTGATACAAACATCCCTGATCTGCACTCCCACGATGCCTGTACCTCAGTGGTCTCCCCATCGTCTGCCAAAGCCAAGTTAGAGTCCATCAGGATTGGCAGAGGACACAGGCTAATGTTTCATTTCTGGGTGACAAATTCTGATAGTTCATGTCTGGATTTGAAACTTCGTTTTTATTCTGACCTCTAAGGGCATTTCTTACTTTCCAGCCAGGTTAGCCATGCATTTATTTTTTTTTAAAAGGCTTTTACATATTGCCCAGAAATTTTAGGTGTTCTGTGTACCTAACAATATTGCTGAAAACACAAGTGTCTTTGGGATCTCTCTCTTGTAGTTTTTTCCAGGATTGCACTCTGGTTTATGTTTCATGCTACTCCAGAAGGTTGGTTGTGGTTAGGAACAAAGCTATGGGAGAAAGGAAACTTTTGCAGCACATGTGCCTTCTAGAGAGGAAGCAGAGGTAGAGCCGCCAAGAGATGGAGTTGTAAAAAACCTTCAGAGAAGAAAACATTCCTGAAAAGTAGCTGAAAGTAAAGACGAAGTGGTGAATATCGAAGTGGCTGAAGTTACTTTCCCACTGAAGGAGGCTCCAGAAGTGAAGTGTAATATTCAGATTAAAGAAGAGGAACGATAATATTGCATCAGAAAACAGAGCAACAAATAGCCTGGAGGTAAGAAGGCAGGAGGCAAATTCAAGACACGGTGAAATGAATGTGCAGTGGAAATGGAGCTGTGTGTATTCAGAGGTGGAGGGATATGAATACCTGCGTGAAATAAGAACGATTGTGTGTTTGCAAATGGGTAAGATGTGATGAAAACTATGACTTATGAAAGGTTAATCCTCTAGCACAACACAAGCTAGTTTGGGTCATAAAGAAATTGGTTGCAAAGAGGGCCAACAAAGAGACTGTTGAAATATTTGAGATGTGAATGTTGAAGAATTTTACCTGTGATGGAAGTGAAAGGAACAGACAGATCTGAGAAAAGTGGAAGAAGGGCAGCAGAACGCAATGACCAACTAGAAAAGGGAGCAGATGTGAGAGAAATCTAAAGTGGGCGAGAGCGCGTGGATTCCAATGTGGCTTCTAAAGTTCCCTTTGTTTCGAATCAACCTCCAAAAGTTTAACATTCAAGCTCATTCCTGGGGAATCAGGTAGATTCCAAGAAACAAGGGTCTCACAGGTTCAGTTTGAGTTTCATGTTATTGTTTTTCCTTCCAAATTGACCAAGTTGGGAATACGGTTTTCTCAGATCACTTTTATTTTTATATCTGAGCGTTGACAGTGGTATGAGCCAGCTCCCTCAGTGTTTTCCATAGTGACACAGTGGATGAGCTTCCCTGAAAGCCTCCGTGGCAGCTGAGCCAACTTCTGGTCCGTGCACTGCCTTGCCCCAGCACACTGATCAGTGAGTCAGAGGCGGCAGTTACTCACAGCGATGCAGATCAGAGGAGGAAAACTCATTTTGTACGAACCAGAGTCGAAAATTGAAAATGTTCCACCTTAACTGCTTTTCATGCTTGACGCACTTCAGAAGCTATTCTTTCTGACAACATAATGAAGGGTAGTGGTGGGCTTAGTGTTTTGTTTTGCCTTCTTTATCATGAAGATGTTGGTGCAGTTTCTAAATGAATGATCCCGAGAATCACCCTTTGGAATGGCGATGTCATTTTTAGGAAGCGGGCAGAGTGGTCTTCCCACTTCCTGCTGGGGCAGCTTTCTACACCCTAGGTGTCTATTGCCTTCTCAGAGAGCATAATTCATTTATGAGATAGATGCTCTTGGAGACAGAGGTACAAACTGTGGCCAACTGTGTGGTTAGGAGGAAAATAGGCAAGAAGCTAGATGGGGAAGTAACACCAACGTGGCATTACTGAAGTGCAGCTGGAAATAACACGAGTGGTTTTATTCTCCTCTGGGGCAATGACCCCACCCTTCATTTTGCTTCTGCTGAGACATTTTGGAAGAGCCACCTTGAAGGAACAATCATTTCTTAACTCACTTCTTCATGGGACTGAAGGAAATACAATACAGATGAAAGGAAATACATTTCTTTCTAGAGCAAGAAGGCCTAGAACTTTGATGGTAGAGCTCTGACAACTGAAAAAGTTGTCCAATGTGATAAAAAGGGATGAACCTTGGACTGGAAGTCAGGATTTTTGATTCTAGTCTGGCTTCTGTCAATAGTTGTAATGATCTTCATTTATCAAGTGGGCACTGTGTCAGACATTGGGCTAAGAGCTTTTCATTCATTATCTCATTTGATCCTTTTCACATTTCCAGGAGTACTATTCCTATTTCTGTTTCAGATGTGAAAGTTGAAACTCAGGAAGGTTAACTAACTTGCCCAAGGTCCCACAACCAATAGATGTTGGTGCTGGAATCTAAACGAGTGTGTAGGACTCTAGAGCTGGAGCTCTCCGTCATTGCTTCTGCAAAGAGTACGGGGCCTTGGAAGAGTCAGCCAACCACTTTGAGCATCGGCGGTATTATAAAATAAGGAAATTGGGCTTGATGACGCATGAGGTTGCTTCCAGTTTCAAGATCCTGTCCAACTCTGTCTTCTGATGGACAGAGTATTGAAGAGGTAACATGACATAAAAGATTAAAAATATGAGCTCCATGGCCTTGAGAAAAGCCAGTGAGAGGCCAGGCAAATTCTTTTGGGGAAAAAAAAGCCACCACCACAAACTGAGTAGTGAAGTCCTAGAAGAATCCTGGAAAGATTTCTAAAATAGTGGATATGTGTTGGAAACAGAAGGGTGAATCCTAATTTTGGAGAAATGACTCATAAGGGATTGAAACATATTATGTAGTCTCTTTTTCCCCCTTAATTGGATACTCAGAAGACAGGGCCTGAAGCTATGCAAAAATACAAAGTGATTCCATTTTGAGGGATGCCCAGGTAATCTGCCTTCCTCTGGGATCTTCTGCTTTCTGAAATCCATTTATCTCATTTAGGGGTGGATTATTAAACATTATTAAACCTATTGAACCTGAATTGAAAACTAGCCAAAAACCTGTTAAGGCCTGTAGGCAAGAAAACTCAGAATTAAATGAAAATCCAGCTGTACCTCCTTAAACATGGGCAGAGGCCTCAGCATGTGCTCACTTAATCTACATAGTGTTGAAAGTCATTTTAGTCCTGATGAAGTGTTGTGGACAGGTATGCCATTTAAGTTTCCTTTCTCTTTCCTTCCCTCAGTCTCCCCTACATTTCTTTTCATTATAAGCAAGGTTATTACCCTTTAACCACAAAAATAGATAAGGTAATATTAACAGCCAATCTGATTACAGGTATCCTCCATTTCTCTTTCATCTTCTGATAATAATATAAAGCTGGCTTCTCCACTCCAAATCATTTCCATTCAAATTTTATTATTTGCATGATTTTTAAAAAACATTCCAGGCAATAAAGTTATTCTGGTAATCCTATGGTTAATTGTGTACAGGCTAACTACAGTTTAACCAATATGAAAATTTTTTTGGAAGGAGATGACCTCTGAGCTCTTGTAACTGCAGTGTAGGACCCAACCAGCTGCTGTGATGCATGAAAACCATCTTAGTTCATTAAGATTAAAGGAGCTCTTCTTGTTCGCAGGGCTGATTCCTGCAGCTGAAAAAGTATTTACACCAATTAACAACTTTTTAAACCCCTCTGTTCGAATTGTTAACCTTCAAGTAAACTATCTGTGTGGAAATGGTTGATGATACAACCACTGTCCCAAAATTCATCTGCCTGATCTTTATTGAACTTGATGTGCAAACATTTAAAGGGTAATTGAAACACTAATTAAATACTGTGGGCACTAGAGTCAAGAATTCAGAGAGAAAGGCTGACTTATTGTTGACAATATCAGGAGACAAAAGCCCAAGGTGCTGCCAGTTTTTAGCAGGAGCAGTCTAGACCCTGTCTGGGTTGCCCTGATGTCTATTGACGCGTGAAAGGCACTTCTAGTTGTGCCATCAGTGCGACACAGGGAATACATACAGTTTGTAATCCCAACCAATCAGCAAAAGGATTCTCCATCTGTTCTAGAGATGTGATATCAATGACTTAATCTAGTCATGAGTGATGATTCAGACTGGGGTACAGAGGACTAGGTGAAATTGTATTTTTGGATCAGGCCATTGTTTAGATTTTTTTTTTTTTTTTTTTTTTTGGTTTTGTTTCTTTGTGTTCAGAGTGTATGTTTTTCAGTTTGAATTTGGGAGTACTGGGTGTTTACTCTTTTCATTCAATGGCTTAAAGTAATGGTTCTAAAATCTGACTATATATGAACATCAACTGGAAAATACTGATGCTAGGGCTGCATTTGATGCCAATTGTATCAGAATCTCTGGACATGAGGCCCAGGCACTGGCAAGTTAAAGGAGCTCTGCAGATGATAATGATCTGCAGTCGTGATTAAGAACCACTACGCTAGCTGTAAGCTCCGTTAGGTCAGGGACTATGTTGATTTCATTCACCCTTGCATTTGTAGAATGTAGCACAGGGCCTGACACATAATGGTTATTTAATACATATTTTTGAAGACATGTGCTGTGTAAGAATCCTGGGTAACAGCCAGACTGGCTAGGGCTTCTATGAGGGTTACAGATGTACCAGGTAAATGAGAGAGGCAGGCAGTGTATTACCACTTTGGTTCTCCTGTTGCTCTCCAACACCAGAAAAACAATGACGCTGGAGCAAGCCCTGGGCACTTGAATGTTTTCCAAGCTGCACGCTTTCTCTCAGTCCCACCAGTTGTGCTCCCTCCCTATGATTCCCGTGACTGGCTCCATCTCGATTTTCGTATTGCACTCCAGCTTCTTGCTGGCACTGGCACCTCGTCCTGAATCTAACCTAGCACAGGACATGTTCCCCAGCTGCTGGACTGCTATTGACAGACACTCCTTAGCTATCAACCACCTATCAATAAGAGAATCACCTCCAAGGCCATGCCCCCATTTGAGGGCAGCCCATACATAATCAAAGAGGTGAGGGTATAAAGACTCACACTCAGGGCAACTCTGATGGTCCATCTCAGCTCCAGAGGTCCTGTGGGATAAGCTGAAGCTTTGTTTGGGACTGTATCATAGCTAGACTTCTTCCTCTGCCAGCCCTTCTTGCTTCCCTTCCTCCACAGGTATTGTTAATAAGAACACTTCCCAAAGAACTCCTTCACTCTAATCTCCACACCAGAGTCTACTTACTGAGCACACAGTGACAATGGCATGAATTACTTGACCTCATCTCTCCACGCCTCTCAGACTGGGCTCCTCACACCCATCTCTGCCATGTGCCAGACACCATGGCAGTACTGATCAAGACAGACAAAATTCCTTCCCTCATTGAACTTATATTCTGGTGGGAGAGATAAGCAAGAAACAAATATCTAACTGTGGGTGATGATGAAAGCCATTTAGAAAAATAAAGCAGGGAACAGGGTAAGAGAACAGAGTTATAGGGGTGAAGTGGGGTGGTGGTATGCTGGAGCTGCCGCATGCTGGCTCATATGAACCCACTGTTAAATTCACAGGAATCTTGAAAGGCACTGTTAAAACAGAGCCATTATAATTTTTTCCTTTTTTATTGAGGTATGGTTGATTTAAATATTACATTAGTTTCAGGTGTACAACATAGTAATTCAAAATTTTTATGGATTATATTCCACTTATAGTTATTATAAAATATTGGCTATATTCCCCATGTTGTACAAAATATCGTTGTAGCTTATTTTTTTTATACATAGTAGTATAAACCACTAGTGTGTTCTCTATATCTGAGTCTGTTTTTGTTGTTGTTGTTATATTCACTAGTTTGTTTTATTTTTTAGATTCTACATATAAGTGATTATATAGTATTTATCTTTCTCTGACGTATTTCACTAAGCATAATATCCTCAAGGTCCATCCATATTGTTGCAAATGGCAAAATTTCAGTCATTTTATGGCGCAGTAGTATTCGGGTGTGTGTGTGTGTGTGTGTGTGTGTGTGTGTGTGTATACCATATCTTCTTTTTGTGTTTATCTGTTGATGGACACTTAAGTTGCTTCCTTACCTTGGCAATTGTAAATAATGCTGCTGTGAACATTGTGATGCATGTATCTTTTCGAATTCATGTTTTCATTTTCTTCAGGTATTTACCCAGGAGTGGAATTGCTGGGTCATATGGTAGCTCTGTTTTTAATTTTTTGATGAACCTCCATACTGTTTTCCACAGTAGATGCACCGATTTACACTTCCACCAACAGTGTACAAGGGTTTTCTTTTCTCCACATCCTTGCCAACATTTGTTATTTGTGTTCTTTTTGATGATAGCCATTTTGACAAGTGTGAGGTGATATGCCATTGTGGTTTTGACTTGAATTTCTCTGGTGACTACTGATGTTGAGCATCTTTTCACCTGCCTGTTGGGCATCTGTATTTCCTCTTTGAAAAAATGTTCAGTTCTTCTGCTAGTTTTTTAATTGGGTTGTTTGGTTTTTTGATGTTGAGTTGTATGAGCTGTTTATATATGTTGGATATTAACCCCTTAGCAGTCTTTTTAAAAAATTTTATTGAAGTATAGTTGATTTACACTCTGGTGTTAATTTCTGCTGTACAGCAGTGTGATTCAGTTATACATACATATATATATATATATATATATATATATATGTATACATTCTTTTTCATATTATCTTCCATTATGTTTTATCACAGGATATTAAATATAGTTCCCTGTGCTATACAATAGGACCTTGTAGTTTATATATTCTTTATGTAATAGTTTATATCTGCTTATCCCAAACTCCCAA
The DNA here is from genome assembly GCF_964270905.1 of Leucopleurus acutus. NCBI lineage: Eukaryota > Metazoa > Chordata > Mammalia > Artiodactyla > Delphinidae > Leucopleurus > Leucopleurus acutus. Next base: position 58,102,726 of record NC_139147.1, read on the forward strand.
TACTTCCCTCTCCCATCCCCTCTCCCCCTTGGCAACCACAAGTCTGTTCTTTATGTCTGTTTCTGTTTTGTGGATATGTCCATTTGTGTCGTACTTAGATTCCACATATAAGCGGTATCATATGATATTTGTCTTTCTCTTTCTGATTTACTTTGCTTAGTATGATAATCTCTAGGTCCATCCATGTTCCTGTGCCCCTTAGCAGTCTTATCATTTACAAATATTTTCTCCCATTCCTTCAGTATGTTGTCTTTTTGTTTTATCAGTGATTTCCTTTGCTGAATGTGATGTAACACATTTATTGTTTTGTGAATATTGAACCATCCTTGCATCCCTGGTAAAAATCCCATTTGATCATAGTGTATGATCCTTTTAACGTATTTTTGAATTTGGTTTTGTTGAAGGTTTTTGTATCTATGCTCATCAGTGATATTGGCCTGCAGTTTTCTTTTTTTGTGATATCTTTGTCTAGATTTGGAATCAAGGTGATGCTGCCCTTGTAGAATGAGTTTGGAAGCATTCCTTCCTCTGCAATTTTTTGGAATAGTTTGAGAAGGTTAGGTGGTAACTCTTTTAAATGTTCAGTAGGATTCACCTGTGAAGCCATCTGGTCCTGGACTTTTGTTTGTTGGGAAGTTTTTTTGTTTGTTTTTTACTGCTGATTCAGTTTCATTACTGATAACTGGTCTGTTCATATTTTCTATTTCTTCCCAGTTTAGTCTTGGGAATTTTTACATTTCTAGGAATTTGTCCATTTCATATAGATTGTCCGTTTTATTAACATATAGTTCTTCATAGTAATCTTTTATGGTCCTTTGTATTTCTGTAGTGTCTGTGGTAAGTTCTCCTCTTTCATTTCGATTTTTATTGATTTGGGTCCTCTCTCTTTTTCTCTTGATGCATCTGGCTAAAGGTTTTTTCAATTTTGTTTTTCTTTTCAAAGAACCACCTTTTAGTTTCGTTGATCTTTTCTATTTTTGTTTTGTCTCGATTTCATTTATTTCTGTTTTGATCTTTATGGTTTCTTTCCTTCTACTAACTTTGGGTTTTGTTTGTTCTTCTTTTTCTAGTTCCTTTGGATGTAAGATTCGGTTGTTTATTTGAGATTTTTCTTGTTTCCTGAAGCAAGCTTGTGTTACTATAAGCTTCTCTCTTAGAACTGCTTTTGCTGTATCCCATAGATTTTTGAATCATTGTGTTTTTGTTTTCATTTGTCTCCAGGTTTTTTTTTTTTTTTGGCCACACTGCGTGGCTTGTGGGATTTTACTTCCCCGACCAGGGATTGAACCTGGGCCACTGCAGTGAAAGCACTGAGTCTTAACCACTGGACCACCAGGGAATTCCCCTCCAGGTATTTTAAAATTTCTTCTTTGATTTATTCAGTGCTCCATTGGTTGTTTAGTTGCATGTTGTTTAGCCACCATGTATGTGTGTGTTTTGCACTTTTTCTTGTAGTTGATTTCTAGTCTCACAGTTTTGTGGTCAGAAAAGATCCTTCATGTGATTTCAATTTTCTTAAATTTACAGAGGCTTGTAATATGACCTAGCATATGATCTGTCCTGGAGAATCTTCCATGTGCACTTGAAAAGAATATGTATTTTGCTGCTTTTGGGTGGAATGTTCTGTATGTATCTATTGAGTGCATCTGATGTAACATGTCATGTAAGATCAGTGTTTCCTTATTGATTTTCTGTCTGGACGATCTGTCCATTGCTGTAAGTGGAGTCTTAAAGTTCCCTACTGTTATTGTATTACTGTCAGTTTCTCCCTTTATGTTTGTTAATATTTGCTTTTATGTGTTTAGTTCGTCCTATGTTGAGTGCATATATATTTACAGCTGTTATATCTTCTTCTTGGATTGATCCGTTGATCATTAGGTAATGTCCTTCTTTGTCTCTTGCAACAGCCTTTGTTTTAAAGTCTATTTTGTCTGATATAAACATTCCTATCTGGCTTTTTTGGATTTCCATTTGCATAGAATATCTTTTTCCATCCCCTCACTTTCAGACTGGTTTCTTTAGATCTGAAGTGAGTCTCTTGTAGGTAGCATATATACAAGTATTGATTTTCTATCTATTCAGCCAGTCTGTCTTTTGATTAGAACATTTAGATATACAGTTAAAGTAATTATCGATATGTGTGTACTTATTGACATTTTTTCATTGTTTTGGGGTTGCTTTTGTAGTCCCTCTTTTGTTCCTTTCATCTTCATTTGTTTCCTGTTCTTCTGTATCATCTAATCTACTGTTGATTCCTTATAGTGTATTTTTTATTTCAATTACTGAATTCTTCAGCTCTGTATGGGTCTGTTTTCTAACACTTTGTTCAGCTTTTCACTGTGTTTGTCCATTCTTCTCCCTAGGTCTTGAACATCTTTATGATCATTACCTTGAACTCTTTATTGGGTAGATTGCATCTCCATTTCATTTAGTTCTTCTTATGGTTTTTTTTTTTCTTGTTTCTTCATTTGGAACATGTTCCTCTATTGCTTCATTTTGCCTAACTTGCTGTTTTTATTTCTATGTATCTAGTAGGTTGGTTATGTTTCTTGATCTTGGATAAGTGGCCTTTTGTAGAAGATGTCCTATGTGTCCCAGCAGTGCACTTCTTTCTGGTCACCAGAGCTATATGCTCTAGTGGTGCCTCTATATGGGCTGTGTGGGTCCTCTTGTTGTGGCGGGTTGACTACTGTGGGAGGTGTGGTAGGTATGGATGGCCCCTGGTCTGGTTTGTTGCTAGGCCTTGCATTGTGTGGCGGCTGCCAGTGTTGGTTGGCAGGGCTGGGTCATGAGGAAGCTGACTGTGGATCCCAGGGAGGACCCAGGGCTAGAATTGGCTTACTGGTGGGTAGAGTCAGGGTCCAGGAGATCCCAGGGCTAGTGCCAGCCCACTGGAAGGCAGAACCAGGTCCTGGGATCTGGCTGCCAGGCCCCAGGTCCCAGAGCTGGTGTCAGACCACAGGTAGATGGGATCGGTTCCTGACACAGCTGGCAGTGGTGTGTGGGGTGTCCTGAAGCTTGTGTTGGCCTGCTGATGGGTGGGTTGGGTCCTGCCATGGCAGGATGTGGGGCTGTGGTTTTGCTATGGCTGGTGTCCACCTGCTGGTGGATGAGGCTGGTTCCAAGGCTAGAGCAGGCTCACTGGTGGGGCTGGGGCCCAGGGCATTCTGGAGCTGGTGCCTGCCCACTGGTAGGCAGAGCTGGGTCCTGGGGTCCCAGGTCTATTGCCTGCTTATTGGTGTGTGTGCTGGCTCCTGGGCCTTCTGGTTGGCAGGGACATGTACAGGGATTACTGTGGGTTCAAGAGGTCTTAAGGCAGCCTGTCTGCTGGTAGGCTGTGTCCCCACCCATTCAGTTGCTTGGCCTGAGGCATCCCACAACTGGTGTCTACGGACTGTTAGGCCAAGGCAGGGCTGGGTCCTGAGGCTAATAATCTGGAGGAAGGATTCCAAAATGTTGATTGCCAGCACCCGTGTCCACATGGTAGAATGAGCTCCCCAAAATGGCTACCACCAGTGTCTGTGTCCCCAGGGTGTGCTTCACGTCGTGCCTCTTTTCCAGGAGACTCTCTAAGATCAGCACGTAAGTCTGATTCAGGCACCTTTCAAATTATTGTTTCTGCTCTGGGTCCTGGAATGTGTGAGATTTTGTGTGAATCCTCACCTTTAAGAGTGAAGTCTCTATTTCCCACAGCCCTCTGTGTTTCCCCAAAATAAGCCCTGCTGACCTTCAAAACTAAGCGTTCTGGGGCTGATCTTCCTGGCATAGGACCCCGAGTTGGGGAGCCTGATGTGGTGCTCAAACCCCTTACTCTTTGCGGAGAACCTCTGCAATTATAATTATTTTTCCATTTGTGGATTGCCTACCTGGGGTTATCAGTCTTGACTATAACATAATTCCGTCCCTCCTACTCATCTTGTTGTGGTTCCTTCTTTATATGTAAACCTAAAGATGTGGAAGATATCTTCTGTTAGGCTCTGGTCTTTTTCATTGATAGTTGTTCTGTAAATAGTTGTAATTTTGGTGTGCCTGCGAGAAGAGGTGAACTCAGGGTCTTTCTACTCTGCCATCTTGGGAATTCCCGCTCACCCCCATGCCACAAACAGAGCCATTATTAACAAAAATTATATCACCTTAAAAATCAAATAAGTCATATTAGAAACAAGAGTAATACATATTCAAAACTCACCACATTCTCATTTTACTGGATTTTGCTGTTATATATGCTCTGGTGGTTATTTACATTTATTTTATATGTTTGGTGAAAATATTATACAGTGGTGCACTACTGTACATCTCCTCCTAATTAGACATTCAGTGACATCAATGAGTCTGGACTATACTCATTAAATTGCAACCATACGTTGGCTATGGCCACAAAAGTATAGCAAAAATCAGCAAATGCATTCTGTGAGAATCAGCTGATTGTGTAGAATTTACAATAAAAAATAATGCATGTTATTTTTATTTCTAAATTGTGGGAAATACATCTTTTATATCAGTAAAATTTATAATAAACATATGTACGTATATACATGCATACATCCCCAACCCAGCCCCCCACACCCCCCCACGATCTGATTGTAAACAGTAACTAGTACATCACTGCGTAGAGGGCTTCATTTTCAGGTGTATTAGGGGAGAATTATATAATATTTGAACTGATTGAATCCAGGGAGCCTGTGTTTATTACTCTTTGTGAGAAAATATGCTGTCCCAAATCCTCGGTGTCCTCATTTTTAATTCTCAGATGATGGTCTCTAGACAATTTTATTAGCACTTCTCCCATATGAATGATTTTTCTCTCTCAGCCTCTACTGATATCCTTTAGGATTTTGAGGACCTCTATTAGATCACAGCTCAAGGTATTATCTTTTCCAGTGAGGATAAACTCAGCTTACTTGGTTCATCATTATTTACATTTTTATAGCACATTTTCTTTGTAATTGCCTAGTTGTAAATGTATTTAGTCATCCTTAGTTGTTTATATGGTTATTACAGGTATTTTTGTAAAGTAAAGAGTCACTCTCTTCGTTATAAATTTTATTGCTTCTAGGAATTTAGATACTTGAGTGTTGAATTAAATTTTTTGTTAGTCATATCTAAAAGATACTGTAGGTATCAAAGTGCTGGTATTATTATAGGAAAGTTGTAAAATAGAAAATAAGTTGGGTGTCCCAAACCACTTTTTGGCTTTATGACTGTGAACAAATCACGCAACATCCTTAAGCCTCAATGTCCTCATCTGCGCAATGGGAATTTAATTTGCAAACTTATTGACTATTAAGACAATTCAGGCATGGTTCCTGCCCTCAGGGTGTTAACAATTCGTCCTAAAACTATTCCTAATTTCGTGTGATGAACACTAACAATAGCTGTATCGTGAATACAGAGTTGTGTGAAAAATCAGAGGGAACATAAGTCATCATGTTTTGTGAACAAGGAAAGTATTGTACCATAGATATGCAAAATACAATCGCTCATAGAGCCTTTGGGTACTGCCTTATGGCACTTGATAAATGCCTATGGAAGGAAGGAATTTAGTAGTATGCCAACAGTAGTATGCCAGTTGAGTTAAAGACTACCATGTCTTTGTAAGTCAACTCTACTCCAATAAAAATTTCTAAAAAATAGACTACCATGTCTTTAGGTAAAGTCTAGATCTGCTGCTGTATGGTTATGTTTAAGCTTCTTAATTAACACATGGTCAACTTTGGTCTAAAATGAATATGCAGTTACAGAATTTAGTCTAATCATGGTATAAGATGTTCAAGTAAACGAAATATCTCTTTAATAGAACGAAATCATACTATTTTATTAATCTGTGACTTTTCTGGGTGTTTAATTTTAGCATCTATGGTTGCTGCATTCGGTCTTTTCAAAAGCCTTCAGAGTGATGGTAACTACCCAGCTACTTCATGTTACAGATGAGGCACCATGCAAGGAAGTGATCATAATTTGAGGCTAATAGAAGGACTTCTTTCATTGCTTATTAGAAAGTGCTTACATGTAATTGAGGTTTTTTTAAGAAAGAAAAGAAAGTGTTCCTCATCACTGCAGGTTATACCTGTTCATTAAAAATTTTAGACAACACTGAACAGTAAAAATATAATCACTTGCTGGTCCACCACCCAAAGACCATCACTTTTAACTTCTTGGTGTCTGTTCCTCCAGTCTTTATCTATGAGCATTTTTATGTGGTTGTAATATCTGTGATGTATAATTTTATACCCTGCTTTTTTCATTTAATGTTATAACAAAAGCATTTTCTAAGCTATTAAGCATCTTTTCAAATGTCCATTTAAATAACAGTGTGTATTTCGTTGGGGAACTGTGTCATACTTGTGGCTGGTCTCTGAACCACAATACCAAAGCTTATTTGAAGGAATGAATGTTGATTCTGCTTTAATCACTTGGGAAGATTATTCCAATGATATCGACATTCCTTAAATTATTTTTGAAATGACATTTTTGGAAACACCTTCAGAACAACCCAGAAAATTGGTGTCTATCAATATACAATTTTTAAACAAAAACATAATTTTACCTGCCTTGTTCCTTTTAATTAACTAAGAGTGTGACTTTTGGCTATTTCTAATATCCAAATCCGCCTTAAGGAAGAAGCATCTATTAACACTGAAGACCCTCGAAAGAAAGCTGAATAGGCTTTCATGGCAATTTCCAAAGAGAAGTTCGAAAATATTTTGTGAAATGACTATGTGTTAGGATAAAGTATACTCTCTTACAGAGTGACTACTTGAGGTGAAAAAAAAAAAGAATACTAATTCACTTGAGCAAGTTTCACCATGTTTGCTAAAAATCAGGTATTTTATGTTACAGTCATCACGTCATCTCTGAAGACCCTCAAGAGTTGATTGTTGATGAAGTCTTAGGAGTTTAAAGTCTCTCAAGCTGCTTTGTCCCTCAGGTGTGCCCTTGAGTTTCAAGGTTCCAAATTTGGACACTGTTGTTAGAGCACCACTCCTAAAGATGTTTCTGCTCTGATGTTAGAAGTAGAGAAACCTCCAAGATCTTGAGGCAGAAGAGAATCCATTCTTAGTCATGAAAAGAAAAGAAAAGAAAAACAAAAACAAAAACCACTGCCTCAGGCCTTTCTTATCCAGGAAACTTGTCCTGTTTGGAGTGTCACTCCTTTATTAACGACTGCTGAGTATGAAGTCCTGTGCTGAGCATCAAATTCCGCCTTGATGAGAGAGCCCTCTGGGGCCGTCTTTAGTAGCTTGAATATCATTTGCTTGGATTGGTGAAAAGAGCAGTGGCTTAGTAGTCAGGGGCCTGAAATGCTAATAAATTTTATCTCCCCTTCTAACTTAGACAAATCTCTTTCTTTTTGCCTCATTTTCTCCTTTTGTAAAATGGTGGGAATGGCTGTAGGGGACTTCTTAGGAGATGATCTCTAGATTACCATTAAGCTCTATGCCGCCTTAGCTCTGCAAATGTGGTCAGGAGTACAGGTCAGGGGAGATCAGGATGATTTTAGCCATAGTGATGTTTGTTTTACCGAGGTACGAAGACTCAGGAGTGCTTTCAAAGGCAGAGAAACGAGGACCAGTGTAGTATCAAGGGGATAAAAACTCTTCCAAATGAATTGTCATATTCTTTTATTTTTTCCCTTTAAGAATTATTCTTTAACTGACCTCTTCTTATTTTGATCATTCTTTTACAGGGGCCCCTGGGATGTAGATTTATATACTATGTACTATTTTTCTGAATTGTCATACTCTTGACCTGGCTCCTGGAAGTATCAACTGGAATTTTAACTATCTTTGAAGTGTTCTTCTACCCTATGAGTAGAAAGTTTGAAATGCAGAGATTACCTGTACCTAGTTCTCTTTTTTCCATCAGCTCAGTGAGGGGAAGCTTAGTCTGGGTTGGTGTGGGAGGTGGTAAGAAGGGCTTGTGATCTCTTGAGGGGATTGTCCAGGGCCTCTTACCTGCCAGCATGATGAGGGGATCAAATGCTCAGAGAGGGTGAGGCTAGAATGGATTGGGATGAGAGGGAAGTTTTAGTAGTTGTCCAGAATAAACAAAAGGAGGGAGAGTTAAGAAGCACTTTTCAAGAAGGGAAGGAATTTTGACAACTCTGGTTCAATCCCCAGTTGTTTGAGGATGCAAGGATGTGAGGAGCAGAATGAGACGTGGCTTGCAATGTGCACCGTAGGGACCATATTACATGGTGCTATAGTGTGTTGAGATGGGGCATAATAAAACAGGGCACCAGATTCTAGAATATGGGGTCAGCAGGAGTAATGCTTCAAAGAAGTCCCTCACATCTTACTTCTGAGTAGTGGACAGAATTCTCTCAGGTAGCAGAGACTCTTGGCTTCTATTGGCTTTGAAAAGGAGAACAGATTGGCTTCTGTACAGGGATTTCTCATACAAAGTCAAAACACCAGAGGGCCAGGTTGATGGCCCATTTCAGCCCTTGGAGCAGTGCTAGACTTTCGAGGCATAACTCCATTAGCAGTGGGGTGGACAGCACTGCCCAGCAGCCTGTAATGTGGCGGGCAGGGGCGTCGCAGCCTGTCGAATTTGGTGAAGCTGGCATTTGGGATAAGGATGGAAACCACATTTTCGAGCTTGGCTTTGGGGAAAGTGGTGATGGACGGGGTGGATGAAGGGACATTGAGGGAGTAGAAGCAGCAGCCTCCTTTCACCCTCTTCTGTGGAAAATCTCGGATGGGGCCTACGTCCTCTCTTGTCTGTCTGTGCCTCGGAGATTCAGTTTCCGCTTGTGCTGGATGGAAGCCTCAGGGTTCTTGCAATAATAAGCCCGTTTAAAAATGTCAGACGAGAAGCGCTAAAGACCTTTCCACCAGCCACTTTTCAATCTTGTTATTTTAATACTTGCCTCTACCCTAAGCTTCGTAGAAATGTAAAAGCTAATGAAGTGTTTCATATGCTGTTCTCTGTCTTTTTATTCTAATTTAAATCTATCATTGAGCATGTGCTTTAAAAATGATGTTTACTGGAGTTGGAGTATTTATTCCATGCAGCCCAGAAATGCCTATGTGGGCTTGTATCTTAGACATATTATGTATGGTATCATTGTACACAATCAGCACAGTTAGAGGAGAAATATATTTTAACATCTTTAGGCCTCAGTTTTAACCTGGAAATCTGTGGGTTTTCTGTAATGTACCCCATTGAGCCAAGGTTCACCTGCTGTCCTATCCTCTCATGAGCTGGAGGGCAGGATCACATTCCCAGCTTCCTGAGTCAGGTACTCCTTTGCTTCGCCTCGAGGTGGTGACTCCTCCGTCCCTTGGCTTTATCCTTTTTAGGTATAAAAGATGGGGGAAAATGAATACTCATTTCTACATTATGTTGCAGAACAGTTAAGTATCTTATTAGTATCAAAAAGATTTCTAAATGATCATTCTGATTTATTGAGCATATTCTCCATGTCTAATGGTGTGAGGTGTGAGAGAGACCAAGTCCCTGTCCTCCAGCGATGCTCAGTTTGATGAGACAGGCTAAGGGGTAAAGAACAATACAATGTCATGTGATAAAGCCAAGCATGCACCAGATAGCCCTGTACATACCGTGAACTACCAGAAGAGGGAGCAATGGACACCTAGACGTTTCAGGAAAAGAGATAGGAGATTGTAGCATCTGTTGATAGTTTGAAAAAGGAATCGAGGAAGGTTAGGACTCTCCAGACAAAGGAAGGAGCATATGTACAAGAACCATTAGAAAATGCTCAGTGTATCTCGGGACCAGTGAGAAACTGAGTGTGGCTAAAGCATGAAGTGCAAGGCAGGGGCAACAGGAGTGAGGCCTAAGCCTGGAAACAAGGGTGGGATTGAGAATGCCTTGAACTGCTGTGCAGTGCATTCAGACTTAGCCTTTAGCCATCTGAAAGCTGCGTAGAACCTAAATCTGGAGGTAATATCAATATAAATGTTTTAAGGGAGTCCAATCTGGTGTCAGTGTAGATGAAGGGTGAGGGGGGCATGACGGTGATTATAGCCGTTTAGGTGAAAAAGGATGATGGCATGGATTCATGTAAAGGGGGTGGAGACGGAGAAGAGGGGCTGCACATCCAGGAAATATTTCTGAAGTAGAATTAATAGTGACATTTTAACGCACATGGTGAGAATAAGAGCTGGTTTTAGGAAGGAAAATTGTGGATTCGAGTCAAATTTGTTTCTAATCCTCTGGAACGCACTTTGTGGGCTTTGGCCTAGCTCTGTGAGACATTCAATCAAAATCTTCTCCTAGACCCTTAATTCACACTAATGTGAACCTAGTGATTACTGATGACAGCTTGAAGTACTACTCCTGAATGGTAGGATTTATGTTTTACTTGTAACTTTTAATAATTTATATTTCTAACTTTATATTTTACTATGAACACAAAAATTTGTCCACAAAGATATTCATGAGAGTGGGTTTTCTATAACGGAATCATTATAATAGTAATGATTTGTTGAATCAACACTGTATGTCCAAAGGTGATTATCTAGAACAGCCATCTAAAAATATGTAGAAATACATTTATTGACTTGGAAAGTTGTTCAAAATATATTAGGGTAAAAAAGAACAGTTTACGAGTAGTACGGACAGTATAACCCCATCTTCTACAAGTATGTATTTTTAAACATGTTTCTAGGCAGAGACAGAACAAATATTCCCCCAAATGCTGACAGTAATTATATTTGTGTGAGAAGTGAAATCATTATCAATGATTTTGTTTTCTTTATCACGTGATCCTGTAGGTTCCAAATTTTCAACACTATGTGTAGTAAAATGTTAAATGGGAAGTTCCCAGGAAGCACCAAGATATAATGGGTATGACATTCTAAAGTGGGATTCTGGACCAGGTTGCAGAATTTCAAGGTAATTTCAGAAGCACAGTTTTACAACTTCTAATACCGTCATGCACAGCGAGGGTATAAAGTGCAGGTGCTGGCAGGCAGTGTTGTGGGGTTTCTGGAGGGACTCCTTTGAAGAGCTTGGGCCGTGGGTCCTGTGCCCACCACGGAGGAGAGAGGGCAGCATGCTTCTCCTTCCTCTCTAGCCAAGAATGGTTTCAAGAGGACCACTGGAAGAATTTGATGTGTGTCTCCTCTAGTTGAAGGACGATGTTCTCGAGTCTGACTCCCATCTGAAAAATTGAAAGTGAGAGGTGGACAGTCTAGATCTTGCCAGATGAGCTCAAGTTAAGGGGGCTGCTTTAGGATCAGCCCACACTCCCAGAGCTCGTAAGGACAAAGAGCAAATAATTACTAATATTTCCTGTGGTCCACAGTGGGCCACATGCAAAAGAGAGCCAGCGTGGGCTACGTGAGGCCCTGCTCAATAGAGGGCTGAAGGGACAGATAGAAGTTCAACATATTTCTGGATTCCTAGGGATTGCAGGAGGAGTAAAGAATGTGATCAGGAATAATGAATCACCCACTTTATGGGAATTACATGTTAGACATCCCCAACACTGGTGATGGATGGTCCCTGGAGAAGCCAAGAAAATTTCTGTTAGAGAATGTGTCTCCATTCAGGTTCAGAAATAATGAAAGCATCTTATAACAGTACCAGTCCAAACGGAACATCTTCGTGTCCCTCCTTCCTTCCTTGAATTCAACCTTGGAGGGATCAGAAACCACAGCTAGTAAGAGGAGGAGGAGGGATGAACGCCATAGCACAGGAAAAGGGAAAAGAAGAACCATGCTTCCATTTCTCCAGCTTCCCGCTTGCAACTGGGGAGAAGATTTAATTTTAAGTCACATTTGGAATTTTGATATTGTGAGATGAGACATTTTTAATACATCAAGATTAGGTTTGAAAAAAAAAGATTAGGTTTGGAGATTTGGGGGGCATGTAGAATTATTTCCTAAGAATGACTGAAAAAATCATGGAACTATTTGAGTTTTCATCGATGGACATGGAAAAGAGCATCCTCCCATCTTTTTTTTTTTTTTTTTTTTTTTTTTTTGCGGTACGCGGGCCTCTCACTGCTGTGGCCTCTCCCGTTGCGGAGCACAGGCTCCGGACGCGCAGGCTCAGTGGCCATGGCTCACAGGCCCAGCCGCTCCGCAGCATGTGGGATCTTCCCGGACCAGGGCACGAACCCGTGTCCCCTGCATCGGCAGGCGGACTCTCAACCACTGTGCCACCAGGGAATCCCCCCTCCCACCTTATATATGAAAACATTTTAAGGAGATAGTTGGAAAAAAAAGCTACTTTATAACTTTATCAACTAAGTTGCTAACTCTTAGATCAGGGGCTTCTTTTTAAAGCTTTCCCACTGGTTGCCACTCTAATACCTTATTGTCATCTTTGTCGGGGCAAAAATCAACCATGGCCTACGTCTTGAGTGACTTTCCCAGAAGCCACCAGTATTTTACAAACTTTCTTTCTGTGCTAACAATGATTAGAGTATCACTGATGCTGATTCCATATACAAAAAGGTGACTTCTCCTCTACCCAGTTAAGGTGTCTCTCCAGCCTTCCTTTAGAGAACAAGGGACAAACTTCCTCCGGAATACTAACTTGTAACTCTCCAAGAGCTGACAGAACAGACTACTGCTCTTTGATTCACTTCTAGGAAACACTGGTGAACAATGCAAATTAAGAGCTCATCTACAAAATGCACAAACAAATCTAATAGTCACCATCTGTTACAATCGCTTTTGAGAAACTTGAAAAAGAATTTTCTTAAGGCAAAGGCAGAGGAACACTTTAAATTATTTGAAAATTTGAATTATATATTTAAAATCACTCTGGGGAACAAGATAGATGTAAAACATGAAGGGTGTGTGTGTGTGTGTGTGTGTGTGTGTGTGTGTGTGTATGTGTATGTAGAGGGGAGTTTTCCGTAATATATCCTGAAGTTTGAAATATCAATTTAGGGACGTCCCTGGTGGTGCAGTGGTTAAGAATCCTCCTGCCAATGCAGGGGACACGGGTTCGAGCCCTGGTCCAGGAAGATCCCACATGCCACGGAGCAACTAAGCCTGTGCTCCACAGCTACTGAGCCTGCATTCTAGAGCCCGTGAGCCACAATTACTGAGCCCGAGTGCCACAACTACTGAAGCCTGCACGCCTAGAGCCTGTGCTTTGCAACACGAGAAGCCACTGCAACGAGAAGCCCACGCACCGCAATGAAGAGTAGCCCCCGCTCGCCACAACTAGAGAAGGCCCGTGCACAGCAACGAAGACCCAACGCAGCCAAAAATAAATAAAATAAAATAAATAAATTTATTTAAAAAAAAAGAAATTTAATTGGATCTGTTACATTCACATAAGCTTTCCTCTGAAGCTACTGTTCCCAGGTCACCCAAAAGGAGGCATGGGAACCATTACTGTCCCTCTGTCCCCAAGTATGTGTCCATTGAGTGGGACCGAGAGACCATTTCAGCAAATGTCATAGAGAAAAAAGCAGAGACCTCAGTGACCTGCTTCTGTTTGACTTTCTCTTCAGTGCACTCATCAGGTAAGAGCAGACAAATGGCTACACTTGCTTTTTCTATTTCATTCCAGCAATGAGGAGCTGGGTACATGATGTGTTAAGGGGAGAGCATAGAAAAAAGAATAAGGCAAGTCCTAAGCAGATCAGAGAATTCACTGCAGGAGACATGTTACTAGGCTCCCTGATGGGAGACCTTTGTGCGTTCACAGAAGGTGGGAGGGATGCTCTCTCTCCATGTTGCTAGGCCTAATGTCTGTAGGCAGCAGCATTGTAGGACAGGCCGTGGGAAGGAGGGCTGTGGAGTCAGACCCCTGTATTTTAGTCTGTTTACTGATGGTGTGCCTTTGGGCAATTCCTAATCTCCCTGTGCCTTACATGCATTGTGAGTATAATTTGGATAAGAGTTGTACCAACATCATAAAATTGTTGTGAGATTATAGATAGGTAGATATTACTTAGAATACCTTCCACATAGTAAAAGAGTTCAATAACTATTGCTTATTATTATAAGAAAGAAGAAAAGAAACTAATGCTTACTGAATACATACCACGTTCCAGGAATTATGCTAAAAACTTTCACATTTCCTCATTTCCTCCTCATAACAACTCTGTAAGGTTACTAGTTCAGAGTGATTAAATGGCTTACCCAAGAACAAGTAGCTAATCTGTGACAGATCTTAGATTTAAAATCAGGTCTTTATTTCACAATAGGATACTTCCTGTCCTGTGCCTCAGTGTTTGATACACAGAAAGAAAAGGGCAGAATAGATGTGTATTCAGAAGGCCATGTCTCTGAGAGCTAATGAACTGTCAGGGTTCTCCCTCAAAGATGCTCTAAGTATGAGTGGTTGGCACGCTGCCCACCTGTATTAGTAAGGGAAGGCTTGTTGCTGGAAGAAACAACCCATAGATTTCAGTGGCTTTTCATAGAAGTTTGTTGTTCTTACATCAAGGCCAATCATTGTTAATGAATGGGGAGGGGGTGGAGCTTCTGTACTTAGGAATGTAGATTCCTTCCTTCTTGCCAGTCCTGGGGTCCTCGGTTGCATCCTTTGCCTGCAGCTAGCAAATGAGGGAGAAGGGTGAGATTGGCACATTTAGATTACTTATGAGTCAGACCTGGAAGTGGACACAGCACTTTTGCCCCATGTTCCTAACCACTAGAATTTGACCACATGCAAAAGAGGCCAGAAAAGTAGTTTGATTGAGAGCACAGGAGGAAAATAGGTCTTGTGACTAGAAAGCCTATGCCACAGCCTACTCTCTGGTCACCAAATACTAATTTCACTCTTTCTTCCATATACAGAACCCACTGTTCCCCTACCCAGGGGAGACAGTGCTAAGTCCCAGGCAGTTCCTGCATCCAGCTCAGAGTCCAGGATCTCTGGGCAATGCAGAGTCCTCATCAGGCTTGGATGTGGAGCCTCTGGTGACCTGTGAAGTGGAAACATAACTTATCAGTTCCCACTTTCCACCCCTCCACACCACCCTTTCCCCCTCAATAGATAATGGTCAAGCAATGTACAACTTAAAACAACGTAAAAGGGCAGAATGAGAGACACAGAGCAGCCACTGGTCCAGCATACTTTCTCTTGGCCAGACATTCTGAAGGGCCCTTCCCTGGCAGCAGGGGAGGTGACTTGGCCAGAGCCAGAGTCTGCTCTGGGTGGAACTCCCCGTCCCTCATTCTCCATGACACTTAATCCGCCCACTAGGGATTTCTTCGTTCTCTGTTTTCCTCCAGGGTCACCTCTGAAGTGGGCATGGGGCAATAAGTTTTCCCTGGGAGCTTAATAGCCTGCTTCCTGCTCATGCAAGTTTAGGGGCTCAAGAATAGTTTTAAGCCTTGAACAATCAGAAGCCTAATTAGAGCAAGCTTGTGCTTAGTTTGGCAATGTAATTTCCTCAAAGACCCATGAGGCTTCTGACCTATTTGCTTCTAATCAGTAACCACAGTCAAGTTCCTTTCTAGATATACTTCCTTTTTAAAAAAATGTATTTTACTGAAGTATAGTTGATTTACAATGTTGTGTTAATTTCTACTGTACAACAAAGTGATTGAGATATACACACACACACACATATATTCTTTTTCACAATCTTTTCCATTATGGTTTATCACAGGATATTGAGTAAGTTCCCTGTGCCTAGACATAATTCTCAAGTCTGATATTTTTTCTTTTCTCTTTCATTTCCATGTATCCTTCTCTCAAGTTCCTGGCAGCTAACTTGAGGCTCACTGAAACAATAGGCTTGGATGCCAGGATATGCCCCTTATCCTGGTCTTTGCTACAAAGCCACAGTGTGTCCTCAAGAAGTCTTAGCGGGTCTTTGTAACTCAGGACATTCTCCAGTCCTGTCTCCTACTGTTTGGAGTTCAGCAGTAATTGGCTCTTCTAAATTTGTAAGACTCTTGATCTTTGGACTTTTTTCCTTCAATCTGTGCATGAAAAGCTCTCCTTTCTTGCCTAAGCTCCTGTACTAAAGGCATTTAAGAGTAATCAACATGCTTTTCACTCTGCCTCTTTCTAGCCAGTTTCCTCACAGCTTCAGGCTCAGAAGCATGTAGTCCTTAAGTTATTACAGATGATACTTATATGAAATGTTTGGCCAGAGATCAGCAAGGCTGTACAGCTCTCTAGCTTGCTATATTTACTTCCTTATTGTCTGCTATCTGACTGCTAAAACAGTACTTCACATTTTAGGCTTTCACTAAGTCAGCATCCCAGTTTTTCTGTCTTGATTTCTGTATAAGACAGAGAAGGCTAACTGCTAGAACCAATAACCCCAAAATATCAGTGGCTAGCACGTTAGAAGTTTATTTCTTCCTTATGTCAGGTCTAATTGGCAGCAGGTACTGGAGGACTCCTGTCTCCACATGCACTCAGGATCCCAGGCTCCCCCACTTCTGTGGCTTTGTCATCTCCTAGGCCTCGAGTCCGCTGCTGGATTTTCTATACGAGGTCTCAGCCTGCCTGGAAGGGACTCACATCCTCCGTGTTCTACTGGCCAGAACTCCTCAAAGGCCGCATCTGATTGCAAGGCAAGGTGGAAAATGTAGTCTAGCTGTGTGGCCAGGGATAAGTGGATATGAGTTGGACAAAGAACTAATCTGTCTCCACTGCACTGCCTCTGCCCTGAGGTGCTGAGATGCTCTCAGCTGTAGCATCTGAGAACACAGGAGGTGAGTATAGCCTGGGGCAGAGGGGGCCCCCTCTTGGTGGACACAGGTCATTGTGCCCTTAAGATAACAAATTAATTTTTTCCCTAGGCTTTATATTGAGTGAAATCTTTGAATATTGGAGGGCCACTGAAGATAAGGCATAATGTCATATTTTCAGCATCCAACAATTGTTAAATCTTATTTTGCAGAAATAGATATGATTGGTGTGACTTTCTAGAGGGGAACTGCCTCTTCGACAGTTGTTCCTTCTAAAAAATACCTTCTGCACGTTCAAATCCCTCCCTGTTTTCTCCATGTCAGACTGTTTTACATAGAAGTCATTATTATCTCCTTGTTATTATAGCTACTTACATAGCAAGAGATATAAGAGTCTAAATAAAGTAAAATCATCTCTAGGAGATGGTGTTAAGCTGACTACACTAAGAATCAAGTCATGTTTCAATATTTTGTTAAAAATACAAACGCCGAGATCTACCTCTGGAGATTGAACTTGATTACAGAACACCCAGGATGACCTTGATGTTTGGTGTGGTTTGGGGATCACTGTTCAGAGAAGACACTGTTGTTCTTGTCTGTCCAAATTTTAAGTTAGTATCTTTGGATTGACTATGTAACATGAGTCTTTGAGGATGCACGCTCTATGGGAGCTCTGGGTTTTGCACCTGGTGTTTCTTCCTGGAGCCAGGCAGGAGGACCCTCTCCCATCTTTCATTTGGTTGAATCATTGAATGGTTCCTTGTTCTCTTCTTATCTGTTACCTAAGCCTGTGAGTTGTCTGATAGCTAAATAATTAAAGGCAACTTTCCAGATTTCTAAAAAAGAATAAAAGGCTCTTTGTGGTGCTGGCCTGTTTTCAAAAAACAAAACAGACTTCAGATGCTTCGGGTTCTCTTTTCTTTACGTGAGAGGATAAAGTTAAGAAGTGTAAGCAACGAGCACACTGGAGACAAGCTACAAACCTGGGGAATTTTGCTAGTGGCACACACTGGGCAAGAAAGAGGGAAGTGGCTGTTTGCCAGAAACTTGCTCCTTTCTTATCCTGTGCTACAGGAGGGCACACCCTGAGTTGATGAAACACTGATGTTTAGTCATCGGTGAGCCAAGAAAGGTAGAGCAGGGATGCACATGGGCGTCACCTCCCGTTCTAGGAGAGGAAGAGGTTGATCTCTGACCCTGTAGCGTGTGAGCATCAGAGGCAGGTGCACTTCTGCCCTTCATTTCTCAGGCATGGAAATGATGTACAAGCAACAAAGGTTTGGGAAATTTCTTGTGTGGTCAGAAGGCACCACTGCCTCTTCCTTTCTCTTGTTCCAGCTCTCCTTGTTGTAAGGACACTGGACTCTGAGTCAAAAGACCTGAATCTTATTCTGTGTTTAGCTAACTTTGTGACCTCAGGCAACTCACCCGGTGTCTCTGGGAATTTTCTCATCTGTAAAAGAAGAGGGAGGAATCTGGAATGTCTAGGATCCCTTGCAACTCTACTATGGTTGTAAAGCCTGGTGGTAACCTCCCCTGCCTCCAGGAAATCCTAATTGGATCTGGAACAATGGACTATCCTGTGAATCACTGCTTGAGTGATATTTTAGTGCACATTTAAAGATGACAGTTTGGAAGAAAAAATTGCAGGCTCATCTTGGGCATTTTGTGGAGGCAAAAGCATGAGTGTTTTCACATTTTTAACCGTGAAATTCAAGAGGTATGTAAATAATCGATCTACATCAGAGGTAATGGGAATTTTGATGATGGAACAATGTGGAATAATGTGCCTCTTTCCTAGTGTTCCAGGGGACCTGGGGAAGGCAGTCAAGGGCAATTCCTGTGATGTGAGGTGGCAAGATTGCTCTCAGAATAGCAGCTACAGCTATTTCATCATTCATCCTCCTATCCTTTGAAAAGTGTTAAAACCGCAGGCTACGTTTTCTTCCACGGAGGAAGTAATGTTTCAAAGAGAACTAAGAAAATGTCTAATAGCTCTCAGGTTACTGATGCTGACTTGAAGATGAGATGCACTCAGAACCCAGAGGCACAGTGGTACAGAGTGGGTTCTGATAGAAACCTGAGGTGGTACCTAGGTGCGTGTTTACTAACAGGGACCATATTCAAAGGCTGCCTGGATCTCATCCAAAAGGCCAAGTTATTGAGGGTCATTTTGGTATTTAAAGATTATGATGTGGGTTTTAAGCTCTTAAATAGAAGCCAAGTCAATAAGGCTACGCATCCAGCTGTTGGAGGGTGGCTGTGAATGGGGTGGGTCTGGGTTTTAGCCAGGTGTTCGACAAGGTCTCCTGTGTTACCTGTGGGGCAAGAAGTAGTGCTGTGGGCCAGCAAGAGTATGGGGTGGGGGTGGGGGGGTGACTTAGTAACTGGTTGAATGAGACCAAAAGGATTAATGAATGGGTCAGTGTTGATCTTATCCCCTTGCCACAGGGATTTATTCTTGACTCTGTCCTGTTTGTAATTTTTATTCATGACTTGAGTGAGAACATTGAATGGCAAACTAAAAATATGAATTCATTGAGATGAAATTCAGCAGAGGCAAATGCAAAGCCCAGCACTTAGAATCAGGATATTAGCTGCGTAAGAACAGCATAAAGGAGGCATCGTTTCACAGCAGGACGTTAAACACTTTTACATCCTGTTACAGTTGGCTGTAAGCTCAGTCTGAATGGATACTGTGATACACCTGCCAAAAAGGCTAACGAGGTTCTGGACAGCACTAACAGAGAGCATCTACTCTGTGCTGGGCAGAGCACACTTGAGGAAGGGAGGGCTGTTTAGGGTCCCAGATGAACAGCAGAAGCTGGCAAACTGGGAATGTGTATGGACAGGTTGAAGGAACCAAGGGCATTTATGTTGGATGAGGAGAAGGCTAGAGGGTGGATAATTGTCTCATCAAACCTGCCTCACTCTTCTGTGGAAGAGCATTTTCAGACTTACTCTGGGTGGCTCCAGAGTACAGGACTAAAGCTTATAAGGAAATAATAGAGTGTGGAATATTTCAACCCAACACATGGAATTGCCTAACAATGTACCTAAAAAGTAAAGTACTAGCCTGGGAGATGGCAACTTTTGCATCCCTGGGGTGTCCAAGCCGAAATGCATGAACACTCCATGAACAAACTGTAGAAGGGAATTTAAGCAACATGTGGGTAGATGACGTCTAATATCTAACCTTGGGTATAAAAGTTGCAGAGAAGCTTATAGACAGCATAGTCTGAGACTAGTTTTGGACAAAATCAGCCTTCACTGATTATCCGCTTCCTGGATAATCTTTGAGTGGCGTTATATTGGTTCATGAGCTGAGGCTGATAAAACCTTTAGGTAGGTTAAGTTTTTTAGGAAACTATTGTTAAGACATAGGCAGAGTTCTGGAATGAAAATAAGGAAGCAGGAGTGAGATTTATGGTGCCAGATTGATCTTCAGGAGTCACCAGGCAGGTTGCTATGACCCAGTGTCCTTAACTATAGAAGAGGATTCAACTTTTATATATTCATAGAAGCTCTGAATTACATGTTGTGCTTTGAACAGCCCCAGGGCAGAGGTATAGTAAATTATGAAAACACTTTGAGGGACTGTGGTGTGTATTACCAAGGAGGAGTTCCTTCTGAGCGTGAATTCCTTTGTTGAACAGATCTCCGTATGAATACAAATAATCATTAGAGAGACAGCTGGCTTCTGCTGTGCATCACCAATAAAACACTCTTCACACATCCCTGTCTTTTCTTCCTGGGAATTTTGCCAGAAGGGCTGGTAGCAAGTGTTTGGGTAAGCAAGTGGGGTCTGCTGTCTGCTTCTGTAAGGCCCCATGGGGTGTACTGATTCTCCTATATCTGTAACATCAGGGATGAACATGAGTCTAACAGACTGGGATAAATAGACTATGCAGGGCCAGTTCTCCCGAGCTGTCTTTGTTAATAGGAAGGCCAATGAGATTAAAGAGGCAAGGTCATTTGCACTCTCAATAGTGGAAGGTTTCTGGGACTCCTGCCTATTAAGGCTGTTGGGAGGAGCAGACAGCAGAGAGGGGAAGATCTGAGAGGCTAAAGTCTGTCCTTTTCTGTTCTGTGCTACTACATCTGCTCAGGAATCTCAGCCATTCCCATGATTTCAGCTGTCACCTATAGGCAAATGACCTCCACATCTGTATCCCCTGATCTGCGCTTCAGACCTGTGTGACCAAATCCCTGTTTGACATCTTCGTCTGACTATCACACAGGAACCTCAGACTCAACATGTTGAAAGACAGACTCACCATTCCTCTGAAATTACTTCTGCCTTTGCATTTTCTTTACAAGTGAGTGATAGCACAATCCACCCAGCCATCCCAGGAAGAATGTTTTATTCATTCACTCACTGACCTGAAAAAAATATTTATTTTACAGCTTACTCTGTCCCAGGCAATATTTGCTTGTCGTCAGCATAGTAAAGACAAAATCTCTGTCCTTAAGATGGTGCATTTTAGTGGGGAGAGATTGGTCATAAGTGTGGTAAGAATAACAATAAAAATAAAGCAAAATAGGCACCTATATAAGAGAATTTCAGGTAATAATAAGATCTAAAAAGAACAGTGAATAAATGGGAGGGCAAGGGCTTGGGGGTTGGTCAGAAGCTACTCTAGCCAAGGTGGTCAGGGAAGAAAGTTGAGGAGCTGACATTGGAATTAATGATGACAGCCTGCTGCCATAGGAAGATTTGGAGGAAGGTTAAATGCAAAGACTTCATATCTGTGTGTGTTTGTGTGTGCATGTTCTGCAGGTGTGTCTGTGTGTATACATATGTATGTATGAATATATAAATATGCATAGTGTAGATACATTACACATACACATTTTACACATGTATACATATACATATATAAGTACGTGTATGTGTGCATGTATAAATTCTCATCCAAAACTAGAAGTCAAAAGCACTACATAAGGGATTAAATAAAATTATAAAACTTAATACAAGGTTACATAAACAAATATTAAAATAAATGGGAAAAGATGAAAATAAACTGATTTTTATTTAAAAGTAAGAATGGCAACAATTTTAAATCATGGCCAGCTCAAGACCGCATTGGTGATATACTTACTGATAAAAGAGTCCTTTCTGAAATGTTCTAGAAATCTAACCATCTGCCTGTGTACCCAAAGAGAAAGAGCTTTGCAGTTTTATCAAGCATCATACCAGGTTTCTCAATGAATCACCGAATGGAGGGACTTCAGGAAAGTCAGGGAACGTGCAAAGTTTACGTTTAGCATGTTCAAAAATCGCATTCTTGGTTAACACAATAAGTTACGAGTAAAATAGATCTTAGTATTATGGAAAAATGAAAGTCTGTAAGCTATGAACTATACATTTTTTCATTCAAGCAGCGTTTATTGTGAGCCTAAAATTCCAGGCACTGGGCTAAGCCCTGTGAAGTATATGAACACTGTTCAGATACAGAGCTTTCCCTTAAGGAACTGAGGATCCAGTGAAAGGGAGGACAACTGTACATAAATGCCTATAATTCAAGACAGAAAGAGATGAGTTTCCTAAGTTAAGATTTTAAGGTATTAAAAGGAGAGTGAGATCAATTCCATCTGCAGGACTTCAGGGGTAGCATGGTGTTCAAGGTGGCCTTTGAAAGGTTGGTGGAATTTGAACATGTGGAGAAGCAGAAAAAGGTGGAATGGTGAGAAATGGCCAGAATGGACAGGGGTGTAGCCATTTAGGGCTCTTCACACATATTCTGGTTCTCACCTCCTGCTAGGCACATGGTAGGGCTGTTCACCCCTGCCCATTTGAAGTTTGTCATGGCCACGTGGCTTGCTTTGGTCAGTGAAATATGAACAGAAGTGATGTTCATTACTTCCAGGTAGGAAGATCACACAAATCACCTAATTCCCTGACCTGTCACAGTGCTACTGGAGGCATGAGTCAGGATGGAACTTCCATCAACCTGGGTCACTGAGTGTTTAAAATTAGCGAAATCTTCTCACTTCTGACAAGCCTGAACAAAAATATTTTGTGTGTGTGCACGCTGAGCAACTGAAATTTTGGGCTAGCTTATCCTGACTAATACAGGAATTGTGTGACGTTCAACTGGCAGAAGCTTAGGATGTATGAAAAGCAGTAGTGAGCGAGTAGAGGGAGATAAAATTGCTCTAATCACGGTTAATATTTTCAACATAGGAAGATTTTACATGGACAAACAATAAAACCTTTAGCCCACAATAGATAAGTGCACAAAAAATAGGCACAGATGTTGATAAACATAATAAGCATATTAAAATGTTAAACATTATTGGTGATTAAATAAATTTAAATAATGCGATGATATGAACTGCCTTCACATTTAGCAAAAATACTAAATATAATAATGTCCTCCCATGTGTTTACTGATAGGAATACAAACTCTAGAATTTTCTTAGGGACAGTGGGGCCATATACATGAATGGCCTTAAATTTAGTTTAGCCAAGTAATACCTCGTTAAGAAATATTGCTGTGTATTTTTTTACTAATTGAGTTTCTTTTATTTGAAAGTTGCTGAAACCAGCCAGAGATAGTATATCAAACAGGGGTATTTATTGGAAGGATACTGATGAATCTGGGGACACAAGAAATGGTTGAAAAGCCAGGCTTTGGGAAGAGCAGAAACCAGAGCAGCTTTGGGGATCTCATCAGCAGGAGACTATGGTCCTTCCCTGTAGAATGTGCCAATCATATGACCTGGCTAGGAATAACACTCAAGTTTCTACGTCTCTCAGGTTAAAATTCCACACTTCAAAAATAGATTCATTTGGGTCTGGTAGACAACATTGCACCAATTAGTTATGGTCAGAAGGGCAAGATTCCACAGCTTAAATATAAATATAGGAGACACCAGTGGATGGGGCAGGTGGTTTCCAGAGAAGAGTTGTACGGGGAACTCGATATGTGTCCTAAGGGAATAATCAGAAATGGGAACAAAAATTTGTAAGATGCTCACCCTAGTATTATTTATAGCAGCAGAGAAAGAGAAACCCCAACGTCTAGTAGGAAGGGAATGTTTCTGTAAATTATGATAAACTCTTATTAAGCCAGTTAAAATTGTGCTCATGAATAATTCAGTGATGTGAGGAAAGTGCAAATGATATAATAATCAAATGAAACCATTTTAATGAAAGTTTTTAAAAGACCACAAAAATCATCAAAGTATTAATTGAGGTTTAGTGGTGGTGGCAGTGATGATTATAGAAAATTAACCCTTAGATTTTAATATTTTCTTGATTTGTGTAAATTCCCTACAGTGGTCACGTCTGACTTAAAAATAATCAGCAAATTAGGCTGTTTTACAGAACACGTATAGAGGCAGTATTTTGTAGTTATGAAACTCCAGAGTTAAACATTCTGTGTTTGTATTTTGGTTGTGCCACTTACCAGCTGAGCAATCTTGGCCACATGGATTGACCTCCTTTAGCCTGGGTTTTTGTATCTGAAAAGTAGAGAAATAGTAATTTTTACTGCCTAGGGCTTTGTGAGCATTAAGTGCATGTAAAACTTGTAGCCTGCTGCTGTGTCTAACGTGTGATGAAAAGTAACTATTGTTGTAATAACTGAGAAGCACAGATAAGGGACAACTAATCCTGACCTAGAGAGCAAGAGGATGTGACATTTAAACTGGACCTTGTTCTATTCATATTCATTTCTTGAATTAAGGTGCTACTGAGAATTGGATTTTTCTTTTTAAACAAAATTGGAGACAAGACAAATCCACTAATGTAAACATTCCCATGACGTATGGATCTTCTCCACCTTAAAAATGTACCAGGTGGCATCTGAGCTGTGCTCACAGGGAAGGTCCATGGGTCTAAGCAATGCAACTAAATATGGCCTAATTCTTTCTGTGTCCTCTGAACCTTGGGCATCTGCAGGGGGGCAAGCTAGACCTGCTTTGATAGAGTCGGAAGAGTGTCATCTCTAGCCTGTGGTGTAGGCAAACCATTAGTCTTTCTCTCGGCACAGGGATAGCCTAAAGACTGCAAGGCCAGGACCGATTGGAGACTGCCATCTTTACATAAGGAGTGGAGTAGTAGGGTAGGGGGTTGGTGGGCATGTCCCACCTCAGTGCTGTTTCTGCCTTCATGCTTCCCTTCTTGCCTCTTCATATCAGTACCTATAAGTGAAAATAAGATTCAGAAGCTGAAGCTCTCTCATGACACTTTTTAAAAAATCGGCAAATAGTTCTAATATATTTTCCACATAAGTCTTACTATCTCATTCTGATAAATTTTTCCAAGCTTCAAGGTACTTCAGATTATCTGTGGATAATGGGAAAAGCAGAGGCATGCTGATCGCTGATATGGAGAAAGTGGTCTGGATAGAAGATCAGCCACAAAATTCCCTGAAGCCAAAACCAAATCCAGAGCAAGTTCTATGAAGTTCTTAACTCAGTTCTGTGAAGGCTGAGAGGTGAAGCAGTTGCAGAGGAAAAGTTTGAAGTTAGCAGAGGTTGGTTCATGAGGTTTAAAGAGACAGTGTCTCCATAACATCAAAGTACAAGGTGAAGCAGCAAGTGCTGGTGTAGAAGCTGCAGCAAGTTATCTAGAAGATCCAGCTAAGATAATTCATGAATGTGGCTACACCAAATAACAGCTTTTCAGTGTAGACAGAACAGCCTTTTATTGGAAGAAGATTGCCTTCTAAGACTTTCATAGTGAGAGAGGAGAAGTCAATGCCTGGCTTCAAAGCTTTGAATGACAGGCTGAGTCTCTAGTTATTGGCCATGCAGCTGGTGACTTTAAGTTGTAGCCAATGCTTATTTATCATTCTGAAAATCCTAGGGCCCTTAAGAGTTATGTTAAATCAACTCTGCCTGTGCTCTATTAAAGGAAGAGCAAAGCCTAGGTGACAGCACATTGTTTACTGAATATTTTAAGCTTACACCTACTGCTCAGAAAAAAAGATTCCTTTTAAAATATTAAATTGACAATGCACCAGGTCACCCAAGAGCTCTGATGGAGATGTATAGTGAGATACATGTTGTTTTCATGCCTGCTAACACAACATCCATTCTGCAGCCCATGGATCAAGGAGTCGTTTTGACTTTCAAGTCTTATTATTTAAGAAACACATTTGATAAGGCTATAGCCTGCATAGATAGTGATTCCTCTGTTGAATCTGGACAAAGTAAAGTGAAAATCTCTGGAAAGCATTCACCATCCTAGAAGCCATTAAGAACACTAGTGACTCATGGGAAGAGGTCAAGATATCAACATTAATAGGAGTTTGGAAGAAGTTGATTCCAACCCTCATGGAAGAGTTTGAGGGATTCAAGGCTTCCATAGAGGAAATAACTGCAGATTTGGTAGAAATACCAAGAGAACTAGAATTAAAAGTGGAGCCTGAAGATGTGGCTGAATTGCTGCAATCTCATGATAAAACTTGAATGGATGAGGAGTTGCTTCTTATGGATAAAAAAAGAAAGTGGTTTCTTGAGATGGAATCCACTCCTGGTGAAGATGCTATGAAGATTGTTGAAATGACAACAGAGGATTTAGAATATGACATAAACTTAGTTGATAAAGCACCAGTGCGGTTTGAGAGGATTGACTTCACTTTTGAAAGAAGATCTACTGTGGCTAACATGCTATCAACATTATGTGCTACAGAGAAATCATTCATGAAAGGGAGAGTCAATCAATACAGCAAATTTCACTGTCATCTTATTTTAAGAAATGGCCACAGCCACCCCAGCCTTCAGCAACCACCACCCTGATCAGTCAGCAGCCATCAGCATGGAGGCAATACGCTCCACCAGCAAGAAGAAGATGGTTACTATTTTGTAGCAATAAAGTGTTTTAATTAAGGTATGTTTATTGTCTTTTTAGGTGTAATGCTATTGCACACTTAATAGACTACAGTATAGTATAAACATAACTTCTGAATGTACTGGGAAACCAAAATATTCCAATATTTGCTTTTATTGTTGTGGTCTGGAATCAAGCCTGCAATATCTCCAAGTTACGCTTGTATTACTGCTATGATGGTGATGATGATGATGATGATGTGTGATAAAACACCTAACCATTATCTACCCTTTTGGCAGAATTTTAAGTGTATAGTATTGCAAGCTGCAGGCACTATGCTGTACAGTAGGTCTCTAAGACATATCCTGCATAACTGAAACTTTATACCCTTTGACTAATACTTCCCCATTTTCACCTCGCACCAGCTCCTGGCAATTACCATTCTGTTCTTTGTTTCCATGAGTTGGACTATTTTAGATTCTTCATATAAGTGGTATCATGTAGTATTTGTCCTTTTTATAGGCATTTATTGCTATGAACTTCTCTCTTATGAGATATAGTAAAAAATACTACTTTTGCTGTATCTCATACGTTTATGTTGTATTCTTGTTTTTGTTTGTCTCAAGATACTTTATAATTTCCCTCTAGATTCTTCTTTGACCCAATGATTGCTCAAGAATGTATTGTTTAATTTCCATGTATTCGTGAGTTTTCCTATTTTGTTTTTGATTTCTAGTTTTATTACATTTTGGTTGGAAAAGATACTTGAAATGATTTCAGTCTTCTTAAATGTGTTGACCTGTTTTATGACCTAGTATGTGATTTATCCTGGAGAATGTTCCAGGTGCCATTGAGAAGAATGTCCATTCTGCCATTGTTGGGTGAAATGTTTTGTGTATGTCTTTTAGGTCTAACTGGTATTGTATTGTTCAAGTCTGCTGTTACCTTATTAATTTTCTGTCTGTATGATTTATTTATTATTAAAAGTGGGATATTGAAGTCTCCTACTATTATTGTATTATATCTGTCAATGTGTGCTTTTTATGTATATGGGTGATCTGATATTGAGTGAATGTATATTTATAATTGTCATATCTTCCTATTCAGTTGACCCTTTTATCATTATGTAATGAACTTCGTCTCTTGTGACAACTTTTGACTTAAAGTTTGTTTTATCTGACATAATTATAGCCACCCCTACTCTCTTTTGGTTAACATTTGCATGGAATTTTTTCCCATTTTTTCACTTTAAGCCTATGTGTGTCTTTAAATCTAAAATTAATCTCTTGTAAATGGTATATAGTTGGCTCTTGTTTTTTATGTATTCACTCTATGTCTTTTGATTGGTGAATTTAATCCATTTACATTTAAAGTAATTATTGATAGGTAGGACTTACTATTACCATTTTGTTCATTGTTTTCTGTCTGTTTTGTGGTTCTTTTGCTCCTCTCTTCCTCTCTTGCTGTCTTTCTTTGTGGGTTTTTTTGTAGTAATATACTTTGATTCTTCTTTTCTCTTTTGTATCCACTGTAGTTTTTTTTTTGTGGTTATCATGAAGCTTGCCTAAGACTTATAATAATAACCAGTTTTAAGCTGATAATAACTTCAGTTGCATGCAAAACTCTATCTTTTACTTTTTCACTCACTTTTAATGTTATTGATGTCAGAATTACTTCTTTTTATATTGTGTATCCAGTAAAAAAATTTCTGTGGTTATAATTATTTTTAATACTTTTGTCTTTTAACATTTATCTAGGGTTAAAACTTATTTATGCACAATCATTACAGTATTACATTATTCTGTATTTGTCTATATATTTACCATTACTGGTGAGATGCATATGCTTTTGTGTTGCTGTTCAGTGTCCTTTTCTTTTTTCTTTTTTTTTTTTTTTTTTTTGAGGTATGTGGGCCTCTCACTGTTGTGGCCTCTCCCGCTGCGGAGCACAGGCTCCGGACATGCAGGCTCAGCGGCCATGGCTCACAGGCCCAGCCGCTCCGCGGCATATGGGATCCTCCTGGACTGGGCGTGAACCCACGTCCCCTGCATCGGCAGGCGGGCTCTCAACCACTGCGCCACCAGGGAAGCCCTCAGTGTACTTTTATTTCAACTTAAAGAACTTCTTTTAGCCCTCCTCATAAGGCAGTTCTAGTACTGACAAATTTTCTTAGTTTTTGGTTGTCTTAGCAAGTCTATCTCTCCTTCATTTTTAAAGGACAATTTTACCAGATATAGTGTTTTTGGCTGGCAGTGTTTTCTTTTAGAACTTTGAATATGTCATTCCACTCTTTTCTGGCCTGCAAGTTTTTGCTGAGCAATCTGTTGATGATCTTCTGGGTTCTCTTTTATGTCAGGAGTAACTTATATTGTTTCTTTCAAATTTTACTCTTTGTCTTTTGATAGTTCAATTTTAATATGACTTGCAGTAGACTTCTTTAGGTTCAACATATTTGAGGTCCTATGGGCTTCATGAATCTGGATGTCCTTTTCCCTTCACACATTTTGGAAGTTTTCAGTCATATTTCTTTAAATAAACTTACCACCTCTTTCTCTTCTTCTTCTGAGACTCCAGTAATGCATGGTGTCCCACAAGTCCTGTAGGCTTTTTTCTTTTTTTTTTTTTTACTATTCTTTGTTCTTTGTTCATTTTGTTTTTCTTTCTGTATATTATCAAATGACCTGTCTTTAAGTTCACTGATTCTTCTGCTTGATCAAATTTGGTCTTGTAGCTCTCTAGTGAATTTTTCATTTCACTCATTGTTATTTTCAACTCCAGAACTTCTGTTTTGTTCTTTTTTGTGGTTTCTATTTCTTTGTTGAACTTTTCATTTTGTTCATGTAATGTCTTCCTGATACCATTTTATTGTCATTCTGTGTTCTCTTGAAGCTCAGTGAGCTTCTTTAGGATAATTATTTTGAATTTGTTGTCAGGCACTTTGTAGATCTCCATTTCTTTAAGGTCAGTTACTAAAGCTTTATTTTGTTCCTTTGTTGGTGTCATGTTTCCCTGATTCTTTGTGATCTTTGTAGCCTTGTGTTGGTTCTTCTTTGAAGAAGCAGTCAGCTCTTCCCTGGGCAGGCCTGATGGTGGTGTCCACTGGCAGGTCTGATACTGGGGTTCACAGGCAAGTGAGCCTAGTGTTAGGATCCACAAGTGGGCTTACTCTATTCTTCCCATATAGGAGAACTTGTGGGCCAATGGTATCTCTGTCAGCCCTCTACTGTGCCAGGTTGGGGATACAGTGATGTGGGTAAATGAAACTGTTCTTACCTTTTCAATCAGGCTTTTCTTGTTCTGAGTTCCACCACATGCTATTCTCTCACTTGGATTCCAGAGCTCAAATAAGTTATTTTTGTCTGTGTATGGCTATTAAATCAGTATTTCTGTTGGGGGGATAGGAGCTAGGACCTCTTATTGTGCCACCTTCTTACATTTTTCTGAGTTTCTGTTCTCGTGTCATCCCTTTTTGCTTTCTCTTACAATATGTGCTAAGTGTGCCCAAGGGATTCAATACAGACCTTGGAGAGAGCTGATTTTGACTGGCCTCCCTACCCTTTCCCATTCTAATATTCTTCAAATCATAGTTGTGGTAAGTGACCTGGAAATTGTCTTGCTTAAACCTTTTCATTTTGAAAATATGGAAACAGACCCAGAGATGCTAAGTGATTTGCTTAGGGCCCTACATTTAGTGTTAAAACTAGGTCTTCAGGCATTTCGTTGTGTAAAAAGTAAAAAACAGCTAAGCTATGCTTGGTTAGGTAGCTAATTTACATCTTAAAGTCTTGAAGCCTGTAGTCCAAGTGGACCATGAGATTGGACAAAAGTAATTTACCTCATTATGGCTTCCTCTCCATCTCTTCTCTGTACCTCTAAGACAGCAGCTCTCAGTCTGAACTGCAGATTAGAAACCCTTGTTTTTTATTTTTGTTTTTCAATAACAATACCAGGTCTCACTCTAGACCTGTTAGAGTCTCTGGGGATGGGCCCAGGAATGAGTATTTTTCAAAAATCTCCCCAGGTGGTTCTCATGTGCTGCTAGCATTGAGAAACGCTAAGCTAAGAGATTGTTTCTTTGGTTTATGTTTTGGTTTTAGCCTCACATTTTTTTTTCATGTCTGCCTCTCTTTTCTGATTCCCTCTCCACTACCTATAATATGGAATTGAAATTTATTATATTTTTTATATGTATTGAGTTTTGTTAGCTGCTTGGCCTTAATTTTTTAATCACGTGATTTGAATCTTTTTTCTTTTCTTCTAATTATCTCTTTTTCAGCCTCCACTAAACTTAATTAGGCTGTTGTTACATGTAGCCTTCAATTAACTTATTTTCGTGTGTGAAATAGACCTCTGTAGGAAAAAAAAGGGACCTAACTCTATTTGGAATTTTGGAAGAGGCATTATTTCATAATTACAAAAACATTTTTGATGTCACTGACCACGTTTTCTTTTCAATACCCTTGATCTTGTATTGTTCTGCTCTCCAATCATATCCTGACTGATCTTTCCTAGCTTCGGTTTCTCTTCTAGAACTAACAACACACTTCTTTTCTCATTGCACACATTCCTCCTTGGTGATCTCACCTACTTCACAGCTTAACTCTCATGACTCTCACTCACTCTTATTCTTGCTTTCAATCTGTCTCTCCAGCTTGATAGCTATTGGTTGAATAATCTCCATCCTTACCTCCCTTAGTTCTTCAAAATCAGTGTAAATTCATCTTCTTTCTTCTCTTTCTTTCCCATCCCCACGAAAGGTTCTTTCTCCATTTATTAACATACATAGTTGTTAATTTATGAATTCATTTGTTCAAGTACTAATTATTAACTATCTAAATATACCAAGTGCAATGATAGGCCTGGGAAAGCAATTGTGGGAAATTATATTATTATTAACAGTTATTCATTCCTTCCTTCTCCTTGAGAAGGTTATACATCCCCACTCGTTGTTATGTGAATTACAGTGTCTTCTGTGTGAAGGATCATTCCCTGCTCCATTGACTATGGGCTTGGTTGGCCATGTGACATGTTTTGACCAAAGGAATATGAGATATGATGTATACCAGCAATGAGAAAATTTTTTTTAGAAAGCATCACAAGTTTCCAGTTCTCTGGTCTCTGCCTTCTTCCATGAGAACAATATTTCCAGAGAGGGCCTACCCCTTCAGACTGGGTCCTCAAATGATGGTCATACGCGACAGAGCTGCAACTGACTTACAACCTACTTACAATGTGAGCAAGAAATTAGTGTTTGTTGAAAGCAAATGGTGCTTTGGAGTCATTACAGCAGCTAAGTTACTAACACAGTGATAATGAATGAAACCCTGTCCTTGTCATCAAGGGCTCAGAATTCAGTAGAAGATCTCCAATTCATTAGGATTTCTCTCTTCAGACATTTTCAGTTTTTCCTTTTTCACCACACCCCACATTCAACAGAATTCAATTCATCCTCTGGATTCAACATGCATGTTGTCAACTCCTTTTCACTATTCGCCATCCTTTCAACTATTGCAGTAGCCCCTATTTGGCTTTCCCATCCTGATCCACCTTCTTCACTCATTATTTTCCTGATGGACAATTGCCACTTTATGTATTGGTTATTAATCCGTGTTGCAAGTGACCAAAATCTCAACTTAAACCAACCTAAAGAGATATTTATCTAGTTCATGTAACTAAAAGCTTTGAGGTAGCAATGACTCGGGCAAAGCTTGTTCCAATGGCTTAAACAATGCTAAGGACTTAATTTCTCTGCATCTTTTCTCTCTGAATTTTTAAAGAAGCTTCATTGAGATATACTTCACATACCATAAAATTTACCTGTTGAAAATATACAATTAAATTGTTCTTAGTATAGTTGCAGTCTGGGCAGCCAACCCTACAGTCAATTTTAGAACAATTTTTATTACCTCAAAAAAAAATCTCTATACCTGTTGGCTATTACCCTCTAGTATCTCCATACCCTACCCCAGCACCCCTAAGCAGCCACTGACTACTTTCTGTATCTCTAAATTTGCCTAATCTGTGTATTTTATATAAATAGAATCATGCAATATGTTAGCCCTTGTGACTGGTTTCTTTCACTTAGAATATTTTTAAGGTTCATCCATGTTATAGCATATAGTAGTACTTTGTTGCTTTTTATGACTGAGTCATATTCTACTGGATGGATATACCACATTTTGTTTGTCCATTTATTAGTTGATAAACATTTAGGTGGTTTACATCTTTTGGCTATTATGAGCAGTGTTGTTATGAATATTTATGTGTAAGTTTTTGTGTGGGTATGTTTTCAGTTCTCTTGGGTATATACCTAGGAGTGGAATTACTGGGTTATTGGTAACTGTGTATTTAATTTTTAAAGAAAATGCCAAATGGTTTCCCAAGTAGCTGCATCATTTTGCATTCCCACCAGCAGAGTACAAGGGTTTCAGTTTCTCCACGTCCTCACAATTATTGTCTGTCTTTTTCATTATAGCCATTCCAGTGGGTGTGAAGTGGTGTTTCATTGTGGCTTTTATTTGTATTTCCCTAATGGCTAGTGATGTGAGCATTTATCATGGTTTCTTGGCCATCTGTATATCTTCTTTGGAGATAGATCTATTCATATCACTTGTACATTTCTAAATTGAGTTGTCATATTATTCTTGTGTCAATAATAATACAAGTTGCCTATAAGATATTTGATTTGCAAATATTTTCTCACGTGATTTGGGCTGCCTTTTAATTTTTAAGATAGTATCTTTTGAAGCATAAAGGTTTTTAATTTTGATGAAGTCCAATTTATCTATTTCTTTTTCTTTTGTCACTTGTACTTTTGGTGTCATATCTAAGAACCTATTACTAAATCTAAGGTCACAAAGATTTACCCTTGTTTTAAGAGTTTTATAGTTTCAGCTCTTACATGTAGGTCTTTGATCTATTTTGAGTTAATTTTTGTATATTGTGTGATGTAGGAGTCTGACTTCATTCTTTTGCATGTGGCTATCAGTTGTCCCACCACCATTTGTTGAGAAGACTATTCTTTCTGCATCAGATGGTCTTGGCATTGCATTAAAACTGTAGATCAGTTTGAGACTCAAAATAATATTAATTCTTTCAGTCCTTTAACATGGGATTTTCATTTTTTCAGACTTATAAAATTTCTTTTAATGATGGTTTATAAAAGTTTCAGTGTACAAATCTTGTACTTCTTTAATTTAGTCCTAAGGATTTTATTCTTTTTGATTCTGTTGCAAGTGGAATTGTTTTCTTAATTTCAATTTCTGATTGTTCATTGCTAGCAAATAGAAATAGAATTGATTTTTGTGTATTGACCTTGTATCCTGCAAAGTTGCTGAATTCATTGATTAGTTCTAGTGGGGTTTTTTTTTCTCTCTCTTTTTTTTTTATTTTTGTAGATTCTTTAGGATTTTCTAAATAGAAGGTCATGTCATCAAAAAATAGTCATGGTTTTACTTCTTTCTTTTTCTGGATTCTTTTTTCTTTTCCTTTTCTTTTTTTCTCATTTTTCTTTTCTTTTCTATCTTTTATTTCCCCCAAATGACCTGGTAATAACCCCTAGTACAATGTTGAATAGGAGTGACAAGAATGGACCTCCTTTTCTTGTTCCTGATCTTAGAGGGTAAAGCTTTCAATCTTTCTCCATCAAGCATGATACTAGCTGTGGGCTTTTGCAAGTGCCCTTTATCAGGTTGAGGAAGTTTCCTTCTTCTATTTCTAGTTTTATTGTTTTTTTTTGTTTTTTCTTCTTCTTCTTGCGGTACACGGGCCTCCCACTGTTGTGGCCTCTCCTGTTGCGGAGCACAGGCTCCGGACGTGCAGGCTCAGCGGCCATGGCTCACGGGCCCAGCCGCTCCGCGGCATGTGGGATCCTCCCGGACTGGGGCACGAACCCGCGTCCCCTGCATCGGCAGGCGGACTCTCAACCACTGCGCCACCAGAGAAGCCCTATTGTTGTTGTTTTTAATCATGAAATGGTATTGGATTTTTTGTCAGCCCCCATACATTGCTGGTGGGGATGTTAAATGGTGCAGACACTTTGGAAAACAGCCTGGCAGTTCCTTAAAATAGTTAAACACAGAATTACCATATGACCCAGAAATTTCACTCTTTTTTGTTGTTGTTGTTAAAACCATTGCACATTTTTCTTTAACATCTTTATTGGAGTATAATTGCTTTGCAATGTTGTGTTAGTTTCAAAGTGAATCAGCTATACGTATACATATATCCCCACATCTCCTCCCTCTTGCGTCTCCCTCTCCCCCTCCCTATCCCACCCCTCCAGGTGGTCACAAAGCACCGAGCTGATCTCCCTGTGCTATGCGGCTGCTTCCCAGTAGCTATCTATTCTACATTTGGTAGTGTATATATGTCAGTGCCACTCTCTCACTTCATCCCAGCTTGCCATTCTCCCTCCCTGAGAAATTTCACTTTTAAGTATATATTCAAAGCAGTTGAAAACATATGTCTACACAAAAACTTGTAAACAAATGTTCATAGCAACCTTATTCATAATAGTCAAAATTAAAACAATCCTAATGTTCATCAACTGATGAATGGATTAACAAAATATGATATATCCATCCAGTAGAATATTATTCAGGCATAAAAAGCAATGAAGGGCTTCCCTGGTGGTGCAGTGGTTAAGAATCCGCTTGCCAATGCAGGGGACACGGGCTTGAGCCGTGGTCTGGGAAGATCCCACATTCTGCAGAGCAACTAAGCCCATGTGCCACAACTACTGAGCCTGTGCTCTAGAGCCTGCAAGCCACAACTACTGAAGCCTGTGCACCTAGAGCCCATGTTCCACGACAAGAGAAGCCACCACGGTGAGAAGCCCACGCACTGCAATGAAGAGTAGCCCCCGCTCGCCACAACTAGAGAAAGTCTGCATGCAGCAACAAAGACCCAATGCAGCCATAAATAAATAAATAAATAATATTAAAAAAAAACACAAGGAAATACTGATATACGCTACAACATGGATGAATCTTGAAAACATTATGCTAAGTGAAGGAAGCCAGACACTAAAGACCACATGTTGCATGATCCTATATATATGAAATGTCCAGAATAGGCGTATAGAAAGAAAGACAGAAAATAGATTAGTGCTTCCCAGGGTCTGGGGGGAGGGGGAGTGGGGAGTGACTCTGTGAAGGGGTATGGGGTTTCTTTTGGGGGTCATAAAAATGTTCTGGAATTAAATAGTGGTGATGGTTGCATGACTTTGTGAATATACTAAAAATCACTGACTTGCACACTTTAAAAGGGTGATTTTATGGTATGTGAATTATGTTTCAACAAAATATTTCTACCCATTCTTTAAGCTTTATTGATTGTCCTTCATATCCACCCCAATCTGATGTGTTCAATTCTTCCTTTGAAACTTTACCTTTGGGCAAATCTCTTCTATAGCAACTCCTGTGGCCTTGACATACAAGTATTTGTGTGGCTTTCAAAGGTTTAAGGGAGGTATATATTGAAATGGATATCACCTCGAGAGGCAGGTGCTGTACGGGTAGCATTACGGTAAAGAATTTGCTAGGGTCT
Source organism: Leucopleurus acutus (assembly GCF_964270905.1). Classification (NCBI taxonomy): domain Eukaryota; kingdom Metazoa; phylum Chordata; class Mammalia; order Artiodactyla; family Delphinidae; genus Leucopleurus; species Leucopleurus acutus. The sequence goes on from NC_139147.1 coordinate 58,138,651, forward strand.
TATCAATGATTCCAGCCTCACTATCCAGAAATTCTATCTTGTCAATGTTCCAGAGTCAACCAAACCTGCACAGTTCCTAAATTCACAAGAGTATGAACATGAACCCAGAATGCCATTATGTTTATTGTGATTGAGATCAGCTGTCTGGTGGAGCGGTCCTACCAGAGCATGTTCTTCCTCTGGGTACATATCAATACAAGTTGGGATAGCTGAGAAATTTGCTTGGTGGACACGTAGTCAGAGCAATGCTGTGATCCTAAAGCTTGGTACAAGATAAAAAGCAGCTTCACAGCAGGGCTAAAGCCGACAACAGAACTTAATCGTGTTTATCTCTGTGTCTCTCCTTTATCCAAGAATCACCTGATTCTTGTCCATCTGACTTCAAGTCCAGGGAACATTTTATCTCTAAGCTCCCTTTGTACAGACTTCTGATCATTCCTCATGTGCTAAATTTATAGTTTAAATCCTAGAACGCAGCCTTGCAGTAGCCCCAGCTAGTGCTCAGTGTTTTCTTCACGAAACTGTAAGTTCCATAAGGCAAAGATTGACCAACACATCTAAGTATCTCTTATAGCATCTAGCACAGACTTGCATGTTATAAGTATGATTGAGATGAACTATAACTTGAGGTAATTTATTATCCTCAAAACACATTGATTGGTAATTTTCTTTTCCTTCATAGTGTTATATATGACAATAGCAGAAATTTAAGAGTCTATCAATGTGGCTAATATGAATTTCTTAAGTTCTACAGTTATCTGTATATTGAGTAGACTTATTGAGGATAATCTGCATTGTTTTATGTGAAGTTACTGAAACAGTGAGGCCTCAAAGATAGTTACTGCAAGTGCACTGTCTTCTATTTCAGTAGTCCTCAAACTTAGGTGTGGATCAGAATCACCAGGAGGACTTGCTAACACACAGAGGTCCCAACCCCAGAGCTTCTGATTCTGTAGGTCTGGGATAGGGACCGAAAAATTGAATTTCTACCAGGCTTGTTCTCAGGTGATGCTGATGTGGCTCGTCTAGGACTAACTACACTTTGAGAACTATTGCCCTCCTTGGTCTGTAGGTTTGAATTAGAGCCCTACAGTGTGGTCTGTGGACCAGAGCAATGGCAGTACCCGAGAGCATTTTAGAAATCAGGGATCTCAGACCCCATCATGACTCCAGAGTCAGATCTTGCAATGTAACAAGATACCTCCGGTGATTAGCATGCAGTCACTAAAATTAGAGAAACACTGAATTGGAGCACTGAGAAAAGTCATTTGCCGAACAGGCCAGAGAGGTGTTAAGTGAGAGATACTCTAATGAAAAGTACCAGGAAACTATAAGTGCGCTAGAATATGCGTCTTCGAACTAAGCTGAAAGAGCAGAGAAAACAAGGTGGCTAGATCAGTCAGGGTCCTGGCGGGACACAGGTGGGATACTCAAAGAGGAAACTGAAGAAATTTTTATGAAGACACTCTTTGCAAAGGTGTGGTCAGGCTCAAGGTAGCCTATAGTGGATGGTGAAGCGTTCAGATATTAATAACAGGGAAAATCTGTTACCACCCTTAGGCGTGAAAGGGCAAGGTGACAGCTATAGGGGGTAGAGGACAGATAAATATCCAGACCTCTTTTTCTTCTCATCCTTTAGTGTCCTCAGTGTGCCTTCTAATGGCCAAATCCACCTAGAAGGTGGAAGGCAAGGAAGCCTAGCTGATACAATTCCTAGAAGTCAGCCTCCTGGGGCACAGAGGAGAGTGTAGAAGGGTGGAGAGCTCTCCCTTAAGAGAATCTTTTATTATCCATGCACTAGTCAGATTAGTTTGGGTCAAAAGTTATACCCATCTTTTTTTTTTTTTTCCTCCAAATGAAAGTAGTATATGGGGAAAGTGTCTGTTATCTTGACATGGAAAATCCAAATATTCCCCTTCCACCTGCAACCTGAGCACACTTGAATGACTCCACCGGACAAGAAAGAATGTGAGGGAACAGGTAATGATATATTAGTGAGCAGTGGGTCAACTTGCTGACTGAGTTTGTCTGCAGAGTTTATGTGTTAAGTCGAGGCCCTGCCGTGGAAAAGTAAACAGGCAGTCAATCATCTTAGTGACTCCAGGAACCGTGCAAAGGCTGGAGAAGCTTGCCTGGGACAAGCATAACTGATAGCGGGTTCAAGCCAGAACTCATGTGCAAACAAGAGTGAATGGGGAAATTATTCTCTTGAGTAATTTTTAAATGTTTTAGTATAGATTCTCCTTTTTTAACAGATTTATTAAGATATTAATTGATATACAAAGAACTGTATGTATTTAATGTGTACATTCAGATGAGTTTGGACACATGCAAACACCCACGATTCCATCTCCACAATTAAGGTAATAGACATATTCAACACCTCCCTAAGTTTACTTGTGTCCCTTTGTTGTTTTGTTTATATATGCATGTGGTAAGAATACTTAACATTAGATCTACCCTCTTAACAAAGTTTGAAATGCACAGTAGTTAACTATAGGTACTGTGTTGTACAGCAGATCTCTAGAACTCATTCATTTAGCGCAACTGAAACTTTATACCCATTAAACAGCAATTTCCCATTTCTTGCACTCCCAGCCCCTGGCAACCACTATTATATTCTCTGCTTCTATGAGTTTTACTGTTTTAGCTATGTCATATTAATGGAATCATGAAATATTTGTCCTTCTGTGACTAGTGTATTTCACTTAACAGAAAGTCTTCCAGGTTCATTCATGTTGTCACAAATGGCAGGATTTCCTTCTTTTCTTAGGTTGAATAATACTCTATTATATGTATACACCACGTTTTCTTTATCCATTCATTTGTCCACAGACACTTGGGTTGTTTCTATGTCTTGGCTATCATAAATGAGTGTGCATTCTCTTGAAAGCTGATACTCTGACCTAAGGTAAACTTGTTTACCTTAGGTCAGAGTTTTTCAAAATGTTCTAAGTACCTATAAATTGCCTGGGGAGCTTGCTAAAATGCAGATTCTTATTCTGTAGGTCTGGAGTGGGTCCTGAGATTTTGCATCCTTTAGAGCTCCCAGGTGATGCTGATGCTAAGGCCTTAGGAATATACTTTAAGTAGCAAGGTCCTAAGGTACCGAAGATCAAGAGCAGTCTGATTCTACTGAAATTGGAATTTTGTGTCTTTAGCCTTTGGAAAATGGGTGGTAGCTTAGAGAAGAGCCATGGAAGGTGGAGAGAATGGCTCATCATTCTTTTTATTTTCAACTTCCCTTGCCTTAGCCCTTAATTTCATACTCCTTTGACATATTTACCCTATCAACAATCCCTTCAATCTTTAAATGAACGTGGTTTCATCCTATTACAGATATCGAAACAGGAATCACAGTTCCATTTAATTTGTCTTCCATACTTCCTTGGAATTGGTTTCTCATGTACATAAGTCTAATATAAGTCAGGGAAAGAGGTAAATTTGATCCGACTGTTTTTGATGATAAAGCATACCCTTTAAGCCGAAGGCATAGTTTTAGTCTAAAAATGGCATCACCCAACATTCCCGTGGACATAGAATCCTTGGGCATCAGTCTTCACCACTGTCTGACGGCACAGGTAAAAAGTAAAAACTACGCCCAAAGGGCAAGTCAGAATCCTACAGTGCCCTCTTGAAGAGGTTTCAGATTCCTTGGCAGTGAATTAACCAAGAAACACTCACTGAATACCTACTACATGCATTGTGTTATGGTAGATATTGTAGAAAAAAATACTATAGAAAAAAACAAGGACCCTGGATCCAGATGATGCCAGATGATGCCAACACCAGAGGGAAGACAAAATCAACATGTGAGGGCTTCTCTGGTGGCGCAGTGGTTGAGAGTCTGCCTGCCGATGCAGGGGACACGGGTTCGTGCCCCGGTCCAGGAAGATCCCGCATGCTGTGGAGCGGCTGGGCCCGTGAGCCATGGCCGCTGAGCCTGTGCGTCTGGAGCCTGTGCTCCGCAACGGGAGAGGCCACAACAGTGAGAGGCCCGCGTACCGCAAAAAAAAAAAAGAAAAAAAATCAACCTGTGAAACAACAAACTGTGATTAGTCAGGGAAGACTGCCATCTCAAGTTAGCTCTACACCATAAACTATATGCAAAAGGACATCCCAGCACTGATTCACAATTTCAGTGCTGGGATGTCCTCGCCCCTCAAATCGCATCCCATCTGCTCTCAGCTATCGATCTTAGAAACTTATTCTGTTCTTCCTTTGCTGTTTGACTTGGTTGTGAGTTATCTCTCCAATCCCAACCTTAGATCAATCTGGGATCCTTTCAACCCTTTTTGTTCTCCACCCAATTATACTGCCTCAGGTTAGTATTACTAATGCCAGTCCCTGAAGACCAATCCATCTTGTGGTTGGAGCTCCTCCAGGGTGGACCCAGTAGAAGTGATATTTGAACTGTGTGTGAGAAAAAGAGTTTGTCAAGTAAAAAAGTTGGGAAAAGTATTTACGATGGTGGCAAGTGTGGTTTCTGAACAGTGACAATGATAAGGAATATGGCCTAAAGCCATGTAACAGTATCAGGTAGATACCAAGGAATAGTGGGAAATGGCATTGAAAAGCCATTCGCAAAGGACCATGATGTGATCCTCCTAGGGTAGAATGATACCAGTTGTTCTTCCATATGTTTTGAGGCCATCGAGTACAGGTCAGCTTGCAATAAAGCTCTGTGCAGGGTGAACCCTTGATCTTACTGGCACCAGATTCTGCTTTGAAGCAGATGTGACCCTGACTTTATGTCCTAAGGATTCTCAAGAATGGGAAGGTCCTAGTTATTTCCAAGCCTAAAAATTTCCCTAAGCAGTCTATGGGACACATTAGTCTTTTATTTTTTTTTTTTGCGGTACGCGGGCCTCTCACTGTTGTGGCCTCTCCCGTTGCGGAGCACAGGCTCCGGAAGCGCAGGCTCAGCAGCCATGGCTCACGGGCCTAGCCGCTCCGCGGCATGCAGGATCTTCCCGGACTGGGGCATGAACCTGTGTCCCCTGCATCGGCAGGCGGACTCTCAACCACTGCGCCACCAGGGAAGCCCGAGACACACTAGTCTTAAGGTGATATTAATTATATTTGGGACAGACAAGCAGGCATTGATCAAAAATTAAACAGCTTGGCAAATACTTTAGTAAATTATTAAAATTTTGGTCACAGACCCTCGTGCTTTTTGACCTTTGTTTGTTTTTTCAAAACACCACCAAGACCACCAGCATTGTCAGGGAAAGTGATTAATAGTCTAGCAATAAGATTTAAATTTAGAATGGAATACCACTAAAATGTCACGTTGTCCAGTACATGAGGGCAAAATATACCCAGAATATTTGGTTCATATGGAAACGAAAATACCAGAGAGCAATCTATGCAATGACCCGTGGAGAGTTGACATGTGTGCTGATGCTCTGTATCCATCATTCTGAGAACTCCCAGGTTGATCCTATACATAGTTCAGTGGAAGCCTCATCTGTTCTCTTTCGCCAAGATGTAACTGTGCTCTGGCTTGATCAGCTGTCTCACGATCTTAAGGCCTTTTTTTCCTTTCCCTATATAAATAGCAAGGCCAGGCCTTTTGACTTCACTCTGGAACGCTATCAAAAGCCAACAGGTGTTGGCCGTTGCTGACCTCTGGGGCCCTTTTCCCCTTTAGGGAGGGGACTGTCTACTCTTCCCAAAAGGGGTAGCCCCAAAACTTGACACCATAGGATGACAGCTGGTCTCCTCTCCCAACACATACCAGCAAGGAGGAAAGCTCCGAAGTGACAGCCAAGAATGCGTGGCACTATCCGCTCTTCTCTCTCGTAAACCACCCTTAGGAGTAAAACAACTGCTGAGAATCTTATGTTTCCCATGAATGCAATTACCACAAATGTAGAAGATTTGGGAAGTTACAGATTGCCACCAAAAAAACTCAGTTACTTAGAGGTAAAAGTAATGTCTTCAGAACATGATTAATAAGAATGTAAATCAAAGTTGTTCAAGATGTTTCTCATAGGAAAAGACTGAAGATGGTGATGCTACATGGCCTTTTTGGGGTGGGGAGGACTGGGAGGTTTTGGCCTCCAGGGTAGGGTTTCCATATTATGCAAATAAAAATAGAGGATGCCCAGTTCAATTTTAATTTCAGATGAACAACAAAAAATTTTTGTATAAATATATTCCAGACAAAATTTGGGCTGTACTTATACTAGAAAGTTATTTGTTATGTAACCTAAAATGCAAATTTAACTGGGTCTTTTGTATTTTTTACTGATCATTTGACTCCAAATCCAACAGTCTGTTTCTCTTTCTGCTTTCTGATGAGTCCCCTCCTGAGATCAATAGTGGCATTCCTATGCCAAACAAAACTTGACTCCAAGCTTTTGAGAGAAATAGGAAACCTCAACCACAGGGCCTCCATTACAGAACTGGGTTTGGCTCTCTGTGTAGTGCTGCTTCTTTCTGCTCACTCCAGCTTTAATTCAGGTTTCAAGAATATGTCTTTTGTTTTAGAATACTGTATAAGTAACTTCTTTGTCGGAAGAACTATGACAAATATATTAAATGAAATTTAATTTAATTTGACTAATATTTGTCCTGTGCTGAGTCAGGCATGACCTGGAAGGAGAGGGGCTGGTGAGGTGGTTTGTCAGGAATGTTCTGCTTATTCTGCTCCTGATAGACTGTGGAGTTGCCTTCAGTACAGACAAGCATAGATCAATGTGGCATACCCTTCAGCACAGTTAAACAGATACTTACTCAGGGCTCGCGGTGTACCATCTGCTGGACTAGACGCTGAGGATGTAGAAACGGATAAGCCATTGCCCCACAGTGCTGACTCTTTTGAGGAGATATATACATAATGGGGGAAAGATGAACGTTATTTGGTAGCATAAGGGAACGCTTCACAGAAGAGGTGATGGAAACAGCAAAACTCCTTCTTCGGGAAAGTGTATCAGGGGCCAGAAGTCTGGGAAAGTAGAAGAGGTAGCGTATTGTCATGGGATTTCCTTAGTCTTTCTAGTCATCTCCCTACTTGGTTCATTTTATAGGAAACACTGTTGTATTTCCTGCATGTTAATAGCATTTATTGGTAAATTTTAGAAAGTTAACATAATGCTGTTACTAGGGAGTAGGGAATCCATACACGGCTTTGGAGGTTTATGAACCTCCTAAAATTATACATAAAAATTTATCTGTGCAGACAATGTGAATTTTTCTAGGGGAGAGTGGCTTATAGTTTTTTTATTTTAATTCTTATTCTGTGATCTCCCAAAAGTTAAAAACATCTGTCATAGAGAAGTCAGATAGAATGTTCATCCAAAATAACATAGCTCATAATCAATAAATATATGTTGAGAATCAACTTCCTATAGAGCTGCTATTATAAGCTTTGGAGAGCAAAACAAGAAGAGTTACTATGCTTGTGTAAAAACAGTCTCAAGCTTTGGAGGAAAAAAGTGAGAACATGTGCTCAAAATAATGTATTTATCATAGAATCATACTACAGATGGGGCACTTGAGAGAGCATCTATTCCATTAGAACTGATCTTCCGCTCACCACGGGGTGTCCCCGGCTCCATGAATGTCCAGGTAGATTTCGCAGCAGTCTCAACATTTCCTATATTTATTATATTCATAAACATTGACTCATGAAACCAAGGAATGATAAAATTCAGAGCAGATCCCCTAAATATACTCAAATCCATACTTTCTCCTACTTTTTATTATTTTAGATTTTCTTCATAATCTGCTTCTGAGAGGAGAATATTAATTGAGTGACTATTTTGTCATTACAACAACCCTATGAGGCATGTTTTTTAATTCCCATTTTACACATGGTGATATTGAGACTCAACAAAGTTAAGTTACACTTACCTGTGGCAGGAGAGCTAAAACGACGTCTGAGTATTATTGTCAAGAAAGGATGGAAACAGCTTAGTATACAACGGAGTGGAGAGGTCCAAGCTGGACAGCGTTGTTGAGGAGAATCGTGTTGCATTGATGATGCCATTTACCTGCTATCTGGATTTGTAGGTCTCTGAACAAGCCCGCCATTATCCCATGATACACTGACTGGAAATTTGCTGATTTTATATGTTTTTATTTTATAAAAAATGTTACTGAAGGCAGATGTTATAATTAAACACAATATAATTTTATGTATGATGCAATAATGGAACATATTATCATGGCATTTCCTGGGCTTCAGATATCTGATAAGATAATCTCTCTGTGGATCAAAGTGAATCAAAGAGGTAGTTTTAATTATGATTGAATAATATAGTTTAGATTAAAACAGAACTAGCAAAAAAAAGTTAAAACAATTTATCCAATAGATATTGAAATTTGTTAATTGATTCAGGTCCAACATAGACTCTTGTGCAGAGGTCACTATTGCTCACCAATTTCCAGGTACTTCTCTGCATTTCCCAGCCCTTCCTTGCAGTTGAATTGGGGCCACATGCCTGGCATATGTCATGCGTTACTTCTAGATAGAGGCATTTAAAAGCCATACTGCCAGCTCCATCCCTTTCATCTCCTACTCTGGTAATTTTGGAGGCCAAAACTACCAAAAGGAAACAGCTATGAGAGGGAGGAGGACCATCCAATCCATATTGGGCTTTCCATGAGTGAGAAGTAAACATTCAGTGTGTCCAGCCACTGAGATTTTGAGGCTTAGTTTATCACAGTTGCCCTCAAAGTGTAGTTACAGATCAGCAGCACCAGCCTCCCCTTGAAGCTTGTTAGAAATGCAGAATCTCTTTCTCTACCCAATAATACCAGAATCTACATTTTAACAAGATCCCTGGATGATTGATACACATATTAATTTGAGAAGCTCTGTTATAAACCATACGTGAAGTTCTGGTAATTTGGACTACTAGTAGTGATATTCAGGTCTGGGAATTCCAAACCTGATTTAACACCAAAGTTAATAGCATAGGTTTTTAAAAACACAGATATGAGATGTACTGGATAAGAATCTCTAGAGGTGAGTCCAGGAATGTCTATTTATTAAAACTTCCCAGTGATTCTGATTATCAGCTAGGTTTAGAATTTTGTCAGTTCTAATTGGGAATACAGATAGATACACAGCATCAGCTTAAATTTTGCTATTTCATAATCTTTATGAATGATATAAATCTTCAGAGTTTAGAAAACAGATAATCCATGAACGGCCCTGATACTTATGTGTAGAGTTAATGGAATTAAGCATTTTTGTCACTTGTTATCTGATCTCGGGAAGCAAAGTCACTCTTTTCTTAGCCTCAGGAACTCTGGGGAAAAGCTGAGCAGCAGGAGAGGGCAGAATGCATGGCCTCCATTGGCACTGCCATTTCCAGCAGACCGGTTTGCTTCACCCCTTTCTGGGCTAAATGTGTCTCTGAGTTCAAAAAACCCTAAAGCAGTCTTCGTTTAACAGCTTCCTCATCAGAATGAGGCAGCTCCATTTTCCTTTGTGTACAGACATCAAAATACTGGCTCTTCCCTTCTTTATTTCTGCCTTTCCTCCTCATGGGTCAAAACTGCACACAAAAAAAGAAGCATTGTAATCCGGTAAGCTCACTACCAAAGAACAGGAGAGAGAGAGCCTGGCTGCTGCATGAAACAGCCAGTTAGAGTCCTTCTTTTTAAATTTCCCTCTGGGATGGTTGTTATTTTGCATATCACTTCTAAAATTTCGTCTCTGTCCCCTTGAACTAGATCAGCAGCCTTCAGCTCCCTTGGTACCCACTCTTGGCTCCTGGCATTTTGCCTCTGAATGCTCTTTAAGCGTGTAACAAAACAGGAAAAATCTTGAAACACAGTTTTGATAGTTGTTTTCTCATGACAACACCAATGCTAAATTACAAAAAAAAACAACAATAACAACAAACCCTCCATGGTGCATCCAAGATGATCATCCAAGATGGGTGATGGTGGGCACAGCTGAACAGTTGCCTGGTTTCACAGGGGCTCCTAGCCCTGTTTGGAACAGAATATTTCCAACAAGGGCATAAGCTACAGAAGCTAATGAAGATATGTCATTTATTTCAAGGATTTAGGGACATGGGACATGGCTGGACAGGAGGACAAAGCAGGAGTCACTAGGTTCTCTAGGAGCTTTGGACTCAATGGAAGGGCAAGGAGGAACAAAAGGAGTAGGATAAAAGAGGTGGCAAGGGAGATTGGGTCAAGATGGCAGAGTAGTAGGATGTGCGCTCATTCCCTCTTGCGAGAGCACTGGAATCACAACTAACTGCTGAACAATCATTGACAGGAAGACACTGGAACTCACCAAAAAAGATACCCCACATGCAAAGACAAAGGAGAAGCCGCAATGAGATGGTAGGAGGGGGCGCAATCACAATGAAATCAATTCCTATAACTGCTGGGTGGGTGACTCACAAACTGGAGAACACTTGTACCACAGAAGTCCACCCAGAGGAGTGAAGGTTCTGAGTCAGGCTTCCCAACCCAGGGGTCTGGCTCTGGGAGGAGGAATTCCCAGAGAATCAGACTTTGAAGCCTAGTGGGATTTGACTACAGGACTTCGACGGGTCTGGGGGAAACAGAGACTCTCCTTTTGGAGGGCACACAAAAAGTAGTGTGTGCATCAAGACTCAGGAGAAGGAACAGTGACCCCATAGGAGACTGAACCAGACCTACCTGCTAGTGTTGGAGGGTCCCCTGCAGAGGCGGGGGGCAGCTGTGGCTCACCACGGAGACAAGGACACTGGCAGCAGAAGTTCTGGGAAGTACTCCTTGGTGTGAGCTCTCCCAGAGTCTGACATTAGCCCCACCAAAGGGCCTGTAGGCTCCAGTGCTGGGTCGCTTCAGGCCAAACAACCAACAGGGAAGGAACTCAGCCACACCCATCAGCAGACAAGTGGATTAAAGTTTTACTGAGCCCTGCTCACCAGAGCAACACCCAGCTGTACCCACCACAAGTCCCCCCAGTCAGGAAGCTTGCACAAACCTCGTAGATAGCTTCATCCACTAGAGGGCAGATAGCAGAAGCAAGAGAACTACAGTCCTTCAGCCTGGGGAACAAAAACCACATTCACAGAAAGATAGACAAAATGAAAAGGCAGAGGACCAGGTACCAGATGAAGGAAAAAGATAAAACTCCAGAAAAACAACTAAATGAAGTGAAGATGGGCAACCTTCCAGAAAAAGAATTCAGAATAATCATAGTGATGATGATCCAGGACCTTGGAAAAAGAATGGAGGCAAAGACTGAGAAGATGTAAGAAATGTTTAACAAAGACCTAGAAGAATTAAAGAACAAACAGAGATGAACAATACAATAACTGAAATGAAAAATACACTAGAGGGAATCAATAGCAGAATAACTGAGACAGAAGAATGGGTAAGTGACCTGGAAGACAGAATGTTGGAATTCACTGTCGTGGAACAGAATACAGAAAAAAAATCAAGACAGCCTAAGAGACCTCTGGGACAACATTAAATGGATCAACATTCACATTATAGGGGTCCCAGAAGGAGAAGAGAGAGAGGAAGGACCTGAGAAAATATTTGAAGAGATTATAGTCAAAAAATTCCCTAACATGGGAAAGGAAATAGCAACCCAAGTATAGGAAGCACAGAGAGTCTCAGGCAGGATAAACCCAAGAAGAAACATGCCGAGACACATAATAATCATATTGACAAAAATTAAAGACAAAAATTATTAAAAGCAACAAGGGAAAAATGACAAATAACATGGAAGAGAACTCTGTTGAGCTGATTTCTCAGCAGAAACTCTACAAGCCAGAAGGGAGTGGCACAATATATTTAAAGTGATGAGAGGGAAGAACCTACAACCAAGATTACCCAGCAAGGATCTCATTCAGATTCGATGAAGAAACCAAAAGCTTTACAGACAAGCAAAAGCTACGAGAATTCAGCATCACCAAACCAGCTCTACAACAAATGCTAAAGAAACTTCTCTAAGTGGGAAACATAAGAGAAGAAAAGGACCTACAAAAACAAACCCAAAACTATTAAGAAAATGGTCATAGGAACATACATATCGATAATTACTTTAAATGTGAATGGATTAAATTCTCCAGCCAAAAGACACAGGCTCAATGAATGGATACAAAAACAAGACCTATATATATGCTTTCTACAAGAGACCCACTTCAGACCTAGGGACACATACAGACTGGAAGTGAGGGGATGGAAAAAGATATTCCATGCAAATGGAAATCAAAAGGAAGCTGGAGTAGCAATACTTCTATTAGGTAAAATAGACTTTAAAATAAAGAATGTTACAGGTGACAAGGAAGGACACTACATAATGATCAAGGGATCAATCCAAGAAGATATAACAATTATAAATATGTATGCATCCAACATAGGAACACCTCAATGCATAAGGCCAATGCTAACAGCTATAAAAGAGGAAACCGACAGTAACACACTATTAGTGGGGGACACTAACATCTCACTTACACAAATGGACAGATCATCCAGATGGAAAATTAATAAGGAAACACAAGCTTTAAATGACACAATAGACCAAATAGATTTAATTGATATTTATAAGACATTCCATCTGAAAACAGCAGATTACACTTTCTTCTCAAGTGCACATGGAACATTCTCCAGGATGGTCACATCTCGGGTCACAAATCAAGCCTTGGTAAATTTAAGAAAATTGAAATCATATCAAGCATCTTTTCTGACCACAAGGCTATGAGACTAGAAATAAATTACAGGGGAAAAAACATTGAAAACAAAAACACATGGAGGCTAAACAATACGGTACTAAATAACCAAGAGATCATTGAAGAAATTAAAGAGGAAATCAAAAAATACATAGAGACAAACAACAATGGAAACACGGTGATCCAAAACCCATGGGATGCAGCAAAAGCAGTTCTAAGAGGGAAGTTTATAGCAATACAGTCATACCTCAAGAAACAAGAAACATCTCAAATAAATAATGTAACCTTACACCTAAGGAACTAGAGAAAGAAGAACAAACAAAACCCAAAGTTAGTCGAAGGAAAGAAATCATAAAGATCAGAGCAGAAATAAATGAATAGAAACAAAGAAAACAATAGCAAAGATCAATAAAACTAAAAGCTGGTTCTTTGAGAGATAAACAAAATTGATAAACCTTTGGCCAGACTCATCAAGAAAAAGAGGGAGAGGACTGAAATCAATAAAATTAGAAATGAAAAAGAAGTTACAACAGACCGCAGAAATACACAGCATCCAAAGAGACTACTACAAACAACTCTATGCCAATAAAATGGTCAACCTGGAAGAAATGGACAGATTCTTAGAAAGGTATAATCTTCCAAGCCTGAACCAGGAAGAACTAGAAAATATGAACGGAACAATCACAAGTAATGAAATTGAAACTGTGATTAAAAATCTTCCAACAAACAAAAGTCCAGGACCAGACGGCTTCACAGGATAAATTCTATGAAACATTTAGAGAAGAGCTAACACCCATCCTTCTCAAACTCTTCCAGAAAATTGCAGAGGAAGGAACACTCCCAAAGTCATTCTACGAGGCCACCCTCACCCTGATACCAAAACCAGACAAGGATACTCCAAAAAAAGAAAATTACAGACCAGTATCACTGCTGAATATAGATGCAAAAATCCTCAACAAAATACTAGCAAACAGAATCCAAAAACACATTAAAAGGATCATACACCATGATCAAGTTGGATTTATCCCAGGGATGCAAGGATTCTTCAATATACTCAAATCAATCGATGTGATACACCATATTAACAAATTGAACAATAAAAACCGTATGATCATCTCAATAGATGCAGAAAAAGCTTTGAAAAATCCAACACCCATTTATGATAAAAACTCTCCAGAAGGTGGGCATAGAGGGAACCTACCTCAACATAATAGAGTCTGTGTATGACAAATGCACAGAAAACATCATTCTCCATGGTGAAAACTAAAAGCATTTCTTCTAAGATCAGGAACAAGACAAAGATGTCCACTCTTGCCACTCTTATTCAACATAGCTTTGGAAGTCCTAGCTGCAGCAATCAGAGAAGAAAAAGAAATGAAAAGAATCCAAATTGGAAAAGAAGTAAAGCTGTCACTGTTTGCAGATGATATGATACTATACATAGATAATGCTAAAGATGCCACCAGAATACTACTAGAGCTAATCATTGAATTTGGTAAAGTTGCAGGATACAAAATTAATGCACAGAAATCTCTTGCATTCCTATGCACTAACAACAAAAGATCAGAAAACAAAATTAAGGAAACAATCCCATTCTCTATTGCAACTAAAAGAATAAAATACCTAGGAATAAACCTACCTAAGGAGGTAAAAGACCTGTACTCAGAAAAATATAAAACAGTGATGAAAAAAACCAAAGATGACACACACAGATGGAGAGATATACCATGTTCTTGGATTGGAATAATTATTGTGAAAATGACTGTACTACCCAAAGCAATCTACAGATTCAATGCAATCCCTATCAAATTATCAATTGCATTTTTTACAGAACTAGAACAAAAAATCTTAAAATTTGTGTGGAGACACAAAAGACCCCAAATAGCCAAAGCAATCTTGAGGGAAAAAAATGGAGCTGGAGGAATCAGAGTCCCTGACTTCAGACTATACTACAAAGCTACAGTAATCAAGACAGTGTGATACTGGCACAAAAACAGAAATATATGTCAATGGAACAGGATAGAAAGCCCAGAGATAAACCCACGCACCTATGGTCAACTAATCTATGACAGAGGAGGCAAGGATATACAATGGAGAAAGGACAGTCTCTTCAGTAAGTGGTGCTGGGAAAACTGGACAGCTACATGTAAAAGAATTAAATTAGAACACTCCCTAACACCATACACAAAAAGAAACCCAAAATGGATTAGAGACCTAAGTGTAAGACCAGATACTATAAAACTCTTAGAGGAAAATATAGGAAGAACACTCTTCTTTTTTTAAATAAATTTATTTATTTGTTTATTTATTTTTGGCTGCATTGGGTCTTCATTGCTGCACGTGGGCTTTCTCCAGCTGTGGCAAGCGGGGGCCACTCTTTGATGTGGTGCATGGGATTCTCATTGTCGTGGCTTCTCTTGTTGTGGAGCAAGGGCTCTAGGTGCATGGGCTTCAGTTGTTGTGGCATGAGGGCTCAGTAGCTGTGGCTCATGGGCTGTAGAGCGCAGGCTCAGTAGCTTAGTTGCTTTGTGGCATGTGGGATCTTCCTGGACCAGGGCTCAAACCCATGTCCCCTGCATTGGCAGGCGGATTCTTCCACTGCACCAACAGGGAAGTCCCGGGAAGAACACTCTTTGACATAAATCACAGAAAGATCTCTTTTGACCCACCTCATAGAGCTATGGAAATAAAAACAAAAATAAACAAATGGGACCTAATGAAACTTAAAAGCTTTTGCACAGCAAAGGAAGCTGTAAACAAGACGAAAGACCACCCTCAGAATAGGAGAAAATATTTGCAAATGAAGCAACGGACAAAGAATTAATCTCCAAAATATATAAACAACACATGTAGTTCAATATTAAAAAACAACCCAATCAAAAAATGGGCAGATGACCTAAATAGACAGTTCTCCAAAGAAGATGTACAGATGAACAAGAGGCACATGAAAAGATGCTCAACATCACTAATTATTAGGGAAATGCAAACCAAAACTACAATGAGGTATCACCTCACAACAGTTAGAATGGGCATCATCAGAAAATCTACAAACAACAAATGGTGGAGAGGGTGTGGAGAAAAGGGATCCCTCTTGCACTGTTGATGGGAACGTAAATTGATAGAGCCACTATGGAGAACAGTATGGAGGTTCCTTAAAAAACTAAAAATAGAAATACCATTTGACCTAGCAATCCCACTACTGGGCATATACCCAGAGAAAACCATAATTCAAAAAGACACATGCGGACTTCCCTGGTGGTGCAGTGGTTGAGAATCTGCCTGCCAATGCAGGCGACACGGGTTTGAGCCCTGGTCTGGGAGGACCCCACATGCTGCGGAGTGACTAGGCCCGTGAGCCACAACTACTGAGCCTGCGTGTCTGGAGCTTGTGGTCCGCAATGGAGCGGGGACCGTGACAGTGAGAGGCCCGTGCACCGCAATGAAGAGTGGCCCCCACTCGCCGCAACTAGAGAAAGCCCTCACACAGAAACAAGGACCCAACACAGCCAAAAATAAATAAAGAAAGAAGCTTTCATTAAAAAAAAAAAGACACATGCACTGCAATGTTCATTGCAGCTCTATTTACAATAGCCAGGTCATAGAAGCAAGCTAAATGCCTATCGACAACGGAATGGATAAATAAGATGTGGTACATATATACAATGGAATATTACTCAGCCATAAAAAGGAATGAAATTGGATCACTTCTAGAGAGGTGGATGGACTTAGAGACTATCATACAGAGTGAAGTAAATCAGAAAGAGAAAAACAAATATCGTATATTAATGCATATATGTGGAATCTAGAAAAATGGTACAGATGAACCAGTTTGCAAGGCAGAAGTAGAGACACAGATGTAGAGAACAAACGTATGGACACCAAGGGGGGAAGTGGGGGTGGGGAGTTTGGGTGGGATGAATTAGGACGTTGTGATTGACATTATACACTAATAAGTATAAAATAGATAACTAATAAGAACCTGCTGTATAAAAAATAAATAAATAAAACTAAAAAAAAAAAAGGTGGCAAGGAACAGATCCTGAGGATGAAAGGAGAGAGTGAGGGAGCAGTACTGAGAGTAAGGATATTGTTTTGCAGGATTAAGTAGCAAATCCCTCTCATGAAACAAAACAATGCAAAACAAAACTGCAATTTTCAGTACCCATAGAGTAGATATATGCAAAGCAAATTGGACTGAAGATAAAGAAAAATGTATTTCAACTCAAACAACTGGCCAATAATTGGTTAGTATTTGTGTGGAGTGTTGTTGTTATTAATAGGTTTATAAGTAAATAATGCCTTACATGTTCATTTATTCCTCCTACCCAGAATAATTAAACTGATTGGACACATGAAATGTTTAATGAAGGCAGAGTTGTGAGGAAATGTTGGATTTCTTTCAAAACCTCCACACAATGTATTTCTCCATAACACAGAAATTCTCTATTTTGTGCCTTTTGGATTTTTCAGCTCAGAATCTTCTCTGACCTGTTGTCACTCTAAACCGAGACTGCCTTTGGCTCTCTTTTCTTCCCTTTCTTTAAGCTGCTTTCTCTCATTCTTCTTTGACCTTCAGTCTGTACTTTGCCTTCATATCCCTGCTCCTCCCTGGAGGCCACATTTCTTGCCTTCTCTGAACGTGTTTTAAACGGCTAATGCAGAGCGGCCACCTAGTGCTTCTTAGTAAGGCCGTAGAAGGGCCCGATAGTTTTGCAAGAGAAAATGAGCGTTTGGACTCCCTGCAGGAGCAGCCCTGAATTCCTTGGAGCTCATTGTGGAGGCGACAGTGAGTCCTGTGAGCCATCAAAGGCAGGTACAAAATAGTTCTTCTTCCCACGCAGAGAGATACCTGGGTTAGAAGCTCCAAAATAGGATTCCTCAAAAGCCTAGAAGATACCCTGATGAAAGAAATGATGAGGTTGAGACCCCAGAGAGCTTGATTCTCAGAACGAAGGCTGAGCAGCCCTTTGTAAGACAGGCAGCGAGTCAACCAGGAGACGCAAGATGAAAACGCATCACTGACTGCCCCTGTGGCATTAGCTAAAGTGGGTCACAGGAGTCTTGATTTCCAGTTTTGTGAATAGGAGGAGGGAAAGAAGGAAGGGCAGAAGGATGGAGAGGAAGTAAAATGAAAAACATGACAAACCTAACCTGTGCAGAAGAGAGTTAGCATTAGCAGTCCTGAGATTGCTATCCTGTGAAAGGCCTGCTTACAAGATTGGTCGTTGGCTGGAGCCTAGGAACTCAGATTTTAGATTCCCATAATTTCCTGATAAGAAAACCTCACTGTGCCTCACCTCTTTGTGAAAATGTTGTGGCTTGTGTGGAATGCATGTGTGCCTTCCGGGAGTCAGGAATCTTGATACCGGCTCAGTAGAGGGAGCTTCCCTGATGAACAGCATTTCACATGTGTTGCCACGGTTTGTTGCTGCAGGAATTGTCAACACTCCACTGGGAGAGGATCTTAGAAGATTGTACGTGGTTTTCTCTGGACCTCGCCCCATGTACCTTTTCTCTTTTCTAATTTTGTTTTGTATCCTTTTGCTGTAAGAAATCATAGCAGCAAGCACAACTCCATGCTGAGTCCTCTGAGTCCTAGCAAACTGTTGGACCTGGCAGTGGTCTTGGGGACCCATGACATATCTTCTTTCTGACATCATTTACAAACTTCAATTTTTTAAAAAACTATGTGTTGACTTTATAACTACCCAAGAGAAATTTTGATTCATCTTTTCTATACCCACTATTTTGTTTCATGAGTGATACCAAAATGAATAGTCGTTAGAAATGTTTGGAAGGTGAGACCAATGGGGAATGTTAATGTTTTTTAGATTATATACAGCTAATTACCGCACAACCGAAATGTTGGTGGCACAGTGCCACGTGAGAAACAGGTCAGCACAGGGCCAGAAATGTGAGTGTGAGGCTTGGCTCTACCACTTAATTGCTCTGTGACTTTGTGCAAGTTAACTTTTCTGATGTTAAGGTTTTTTTTAAAAGGGAAGAGGGAGCAGTGGTACCCACCTGCAGATATAGTTCTGGGAATTAACTTGAGATAACTTATACAATACACTTAACATAGTACCTGGCATGTTCTAAGCGCTGGATCAGGGTATGAGCAGATGTTGCTAATGAACAATACAACAGAAGCAACTCAGAGGTACTGTCAAGATCGCTTCTGGGGCAATCTGAGAAGCAAAAGCCGCCTGGACCTGGAGGCTCCAGTCACATCTGGAGCAGCCCCAAGAGGTCTCATTTTAAGACCATTATAGCCCGCTCAGGGGTAAACGTACACCTCATAGATCTCCCCTGAGTGCTCTCTGGCCCACTCCCCATCTCCCCCTCATGACCTCAGTCTTGCAGATACCTTCAGGGGAAAGGGGACTTTAAGGGTTATTTAAATCCTTCCTTCTGAACTTCAGTAGCACCGTCCCCCATGCAGGGTAGAGTGATTGAGGGAGAAAGACACATGGCCCCATCTCTGTTTGTTTCACCCCAGGTGACCTTGGGAAAGTCACTTCTCTGAACCTCAATGTGTCTCACTGTAAAATAGATTAATTAAAAATATCTATTCCACCTCATTTTACACTTATCGAGAAAGAAAACTTTAGATAATGTTGGCAAAGTGCTTTGGAAATGGTAAAATACTATAAAGAGAACCACTCAGGACCTGCTCTGGGTTTTTTCTAGGGTGGTTTTTCATTACCCATGGTTGTTTAGGTACTTAACAGAGGAAAGTGACTGGAGCCTGGGACTTATTGACAAAAGAGATACCCTGCTATCACATTATTCTTAAAAGTGTCATTTGAGTCCTGGGTATTTATTGAGATGCCACAAAACCTGACAGAAATCAGATGTCCCTCCACATTGAGCAGGAGTAATAGATATCATCCCATTTTTTTTTTCTATAATGAAGTAGCATGATAATTTGGGATTTATTTCTTTGTTGTTAAAATTTGTTGTTCGTTTTTTTTCTCCCTTAGTAGCCTTCTGCACTAATTGATTGATTTGATTGTTAGAGCTTTGATTCCATCTCTGAAGATGGATTGGAATAATTATTGCAGCCTGCTTTTAATCATCCTGCCACACAATTAGTACTGAGATTGTGCTCTGCACCAGCACTTTATTAGCTATAGTAATTATAGTTGGGTTTAATAATTTAATAGCACACTTGGAGATGATAACTTGCTCCTTATTCAGGGGCACTTCTATGGAACCTGCAGGTTCCTAGGCAAGTGAGAGGCTTGGTACCCATTTCTCCTCTTTGGTGACCTTTCGAGAATTTCTTGAACATTCCACCTTCCAGACAACTATGTCCATAAAGACCCAACCTGGAGAGCTGGAATGAAGCATTGCATAGCTCAGGGGACGCCAACTGTTTAGGGCCTGAACCTTATCTTCCTTGAGTGCCACCATCCCCGAGCTTTGGGGTATTATGTGAATGGCTGACCCAGGAAGAATATATGTTCTCTGTTAATTATATCCCATGATACTTTTGATAAACTTGTAAAGCTCCTTCCCCAAGGTTTCGTCTTTGAAATCAGAATGAGCAGAGCAGGGTAGTGTTCAGAAGTAAAGTGCAATGGTTTAATAGTATGAGGCGAAGCATCCTTTTTTTCTACTCTGATCTTGTTACGCTGAGTTGGGTGAACTTTCCCTACATCCCTATGACCTGGTGCTGAACTTTCCCCGTGCTCCTCCCTGAGAAAAGAGATGAGGACAAATGCCAGATGCTGCTCTGGATAGATCTAACTTTGTTTCAAAACTCAAGACAGGGACCCAGTCCTAATTCAGCTGCACATGGACCACATACTAAATTATTCACTCAGTGTTTTACTTCTCACATAATGAAGACAGCCACACTTATTTGTGAAGATATTTGAGATTCTCATAAAAAAAGCATTGTATAGTGTTAAGTTGTATTAATAGTCTGCTATATCTGTGTTACCTAGATTGGAAGAAAAACACTTTGGCAGCTAATTCTGATCTCCTCCTTTGTTTTCTGCTTTAATCACAATTATAGGATTCACTAAATCATTTGGGAAGAAAACAGTTTTTAAAAACATTTGCTATTTAATAGCCCAGTTTTTGAAAACATTTGCTATTTAATCTCCACCTCTCTGTCTGTCTCTGTCTCTGTGTCTCTTTCTCTCACACCATTGACATCATTACTTATTCCTATTATCTCTTATGTCAGTATCTCTGATCTTGGAGCCTATAATTTGGGCAAATGATAGTCTACAAATCACGAGGAAGTAAGTTGTCCAGACTTCCTTTGACATTCAGAACTGTACAGTTTCCCTCCTTGTTTATTAGATTTTTTTGACGTTGAGGTATAAGGAAAAATTGACATATGAGAATCTTTGTGTAAAATCCTCTCGACTTATGCTTAGAAGAAATTCACTTTGCAAATTTTTTTGCAATTAGAATTTCTTTTATTGATTTTTGTTAAGCTTCAGTATTTTTTCCCAATCCAACTATACCTCTGTCAAAGAAGGCATGTTGGTTGGAGAACAAATCAATAAATTTGGAACAAATGTCATACATAGAGACCTGGCAACAATCCCTAATATGATAGCAAGCCCCTTTTCTATTTCTTTCAGTAGAGCAAGGTAACAAGGAGAGACACCTAGGTCTGAAAGAAACCTAATGTTTCCCATTTTCCCCTTGATGACAACTTTAGGCACCGATAGATCTTGCTGTGACTTTGCAGGGTGGAAGAGAGAGAATACAACCCTGTCTGACCATGTCATACAGAGAATCAGTAATAACAGCTACGTTCTGTAAGGTGGGCTACCTGACCTTCCTGAGCACTTCCACTGATCCTCAGAAAATATATCTGACTCAGCTTGTTTCTAGGAAACCATAACAGATTCTTTCTCTTGCGAGTTAAGTGGGAGGAAGCTAGTAGTCCTGTAGTCCTTCTCTCATCAAGTGTATAGCCTTAGTAGAAGCTTGAGATATAAGGATTCTTTGCTGCAATAGATCATAAGCACTATGGGTTTTGCAGAGATATCTATACTTTGATTGGGTATTTAGTTTATATATAATTTCCATTTTGCTCCATCAAGTACGATAATAATAATAATAATAATAATAATAATGTGGTAGGGTGAATAATGACTCCCCTAATTATCCAGGCCCTAATCCCTGGAATTGTGAATGTTACCTTATATGGCTAAAGAGACTTTGTAGATGTGATTAAGGATCTTGAGAATAGAAGATTATTTTGGATTATCCAGGTGGACCTTAAATGTAATCATCGTGACCTTAAGAAGCAGGCAAAAGGAGATTTGACAGAAGAGAAGCCTGTGTGAAGGAAGCAGAGAGAAGCAGAGTCAGAAAGGGATGTTACACCGTTGACTTTAGAGATGGAGGAGGTAGGTACAAACCTAGAAACACAGCCAGTCACTAGAAGCTGGAGAAGATACTGACATAGATTCTCCTCTAGAGCATCTAGAGAGTGTGTAGCCTACCAACACCTTGACTTCAGCACATCAAAACCCATTTTGGAAACTGCTGGCCTCCAAAACCATAAGAGAAAAAAATCTGTGCTGGTTTTAGCTGCCAACTTTATGGTAATTTGTTATGGCAGCCACAGGAAACCAATACAAGTGACACCAATAATAACTAACATGTAATGACCATTTGCTCTTCTACTTACTAGTTAAGAACTGTGCTAAATATTCTACATGGAGTTCTACAGTTTTACACTCATAAAACAATGTGAAGTAGGTGTTAAAATTATTCTAGCTTTACAGATGAGGAAACTGAGGCTCAGAGAAGAGCTGGGATTAAACCCATATCTGTCTGACCCCAAAACCCCTTCTCTGAACCTGTACAGGGAAGGTGTGTCCGCAAGATGTCAGCATTCCAGGGAGGAACCACTGTTGCTCCCAGAGGACCCTGCACTATGAGAACCCTGTCCTGCTGTGGACAAAGTTTCTGATGTCTGAGAGAGCAGATCAAAGTGATCATCCTTTCAGAGGATGATTCTTCTTGAAATACTTCCTTCCTTGTCACATCTGTGACACCATGTGACGCCTCTGACTGGTTCTTCTCAGGCTGCCTGTGAGTCCATACACCCAACCCTTGAATGTTGAACTTCTCCAAAGCTGTCCTACGTTCCTCTTCTTTTCTCACTTTACTCTCTCATTCTCCAGAATACATCAGGCTTTTCTGCTCTCTGCTTTCAGAACACGGACTCTTTTTCATCATAACACTCCAGTTTGTAGTTCTGCGCAGAATCCGTCATGATGAATATCTCCATCCTCCATCCCCCCCGCCCCCCCCCCAAGAGACCGTAAGCCCATGAGAGCAGACTGTACTTCCTTTTACTCACTGTTTCCTAGGACAATGTTTGGCTTTGTGTACACACTCATCAAATATTGGTTGAATAAATGAATGAGAGAATTTTTATCTCTAGTTGAGAGGAACCACTGAGGCATCTCAACTTGAGATTTGCATTTGACATAGAACACGGGCTGTTGCGTGGAGAACAGATGAGAGAAAAGTAAGACTGGAGATGTTAGAAAGGATCATAATAACCCAAATAAGAAATGCTGAGGAAACCGCTGTGGAGGGGGAGAAAGGAAACATATTTGAGAAAAATATTTATGAGGTAGAATTCATAGAACTTGGTGATTAATGTGAGGAACAAGGGAAAGAGAGGGACAAGGTGGCTTATTGACTGGCTAAGTGGTTACGCAATTCAGTGAAATAGATACTATGTGGGGAAAGGAGCTGTTGGTAGGTTAAATATAATAAACTTAGATTTAGGCATATTAAATTTAAGATGCCTACTGGACATGTTCCCAGGTTTTTGGATGTGGGCATGGCACTCAGAGGATGAGCCTGTAGGTATAAATTAAAAATAAATGTGGAGTTGTATTCACTTTCCCCTTCCACTTATTTTTTTCTTTTGTTGTCCCAAAGCAGATATCAAATAGTTGAAATGCAATGAAATGGGTGATTGATTTCCTGCTTCCTTTCAGAAAGAAACTGAGGCAACAGTACAGGTCTTAGTTAAATGCCCTCAGTTGGGAGAGAAATTTTCATAGTAACTCTGTTAGAAAAAAGCCAGTATGGCCCTGCTCTTTACCCTGAAGATGCCACGGGGTCTTGTGGTAGCAGAATACTCTACAGTAAGAAATTCAGCCTCAAGTAGGATTCTTGAGACCCAGCTGGAAGAGGTTTATTCATACAACATAGCTGAATATTTTCTAAATATGGTACCCAAAAGCTGTTATTCATAATGTGAGTTTTGAGTTTTAGCATTTAGGTGTTATGGGGCGGCAGTAATGTGCTCTGATCGGGGCTGGTAGAGAATGAGTTAAGAGAAGAAAAGAGCAAGTTCATATTCTTCTGCTAATAGTCTCTCTCCACATTCTGGTGAGATTCATAAACAAGGCTTAGTGGGTCTAGGCACATTTATAACAAACTACTGTTGTGTATAATCTTAATAAGCAGAATTGGAAATGAGCTTAAACAGAAAACGTCAAATCTACATCCACATATCATCCAAAAAGATGGTTCTAAATGATCACATATCTGCACCACGACCTTCTTTTGTCCTCATATCCAGCTAGTGGAGTTATGTCAGCTTGGTTAGATCCGTAAACTTTCAGACCTTGGTCTCTATTTTAGTCCCCTGTGAATAAATGTCAATATAAAGGTATTTTTTCCCTTGCAGTATGTAAGGTGCAGTGACATAGGATGCCAAGGACTAATTAGAGAAGGTAGATATTAAAGGGAAGAGTAGGTCCATCAGGATGAAGGTAGAGGTTGAAAATTCCTTCTGCCTCACTTTATTAGATTCCCTCTACCCCCTCAGCACTTCTGCCATAGGGATGGGGATAATTATGGCAATGAATTGGAAAATGAGATGAAATTTTTGAGAAAGTACGTAAGAAATTATTGTAAATTCTGGAGGTTATTAAATTTTATTTAAGCCCCTCTCTCTCAGTTTAGCTTTAGTTGGATTTTTTTAAAGTTTATGCTCCCAGCATGAGAGATAGCATGTTGCCAACAAAAATTCCTAATATTCTGCAGCCCAGTAGTCCTTCTTTTAACGTGTGAAACTCCAGGATACCGTGAGACATAGCAATAGGGGACATGATGCATCCTTGTCTCTGAAACAGTCATGCCCTTTGAAGGACAGTTTGGGTGATTTAAAAGCCCTTTCTTAGGCTTCTTATGTCTGGATACCCTTCACCATTACAGCATCTGATGAAGATATATTTGTAAGCTGAAATATAAAAGCTGGAGTCAAAATGGCATGAGAAGTCAATACCCTGAAATAAAGGAGTTGATATCTGGTTCCTTTAAAACCATAGATGGGTTAGATGGAAAGAGTGGAGTTGCTTCACATGATGGCACTTTGTGACATCTCCTCCTTCTGGAGTTGTTCACTGTCATGTTGTTTTACCCCCAAAGTATTTGACAGTCAAAATTATAGTAGTTCTGTGAGCATTGCATTTGACTGACTTTCTACAATCCTATTGTGCAGAAGCTTAGGAAATATTGTTGCCCACTGCTTCCCTCCATACACCCTGAGCTATAGTAAAGAAGAAATATATGGTAGTTCCTTGAATACTGTGCCCTTTTACTCAGTTTAGGGAAATTCTTGGCTGAAGATCAAGAAAGACCCTCTTTTTCCTTTTTCCTAAAAGAACTTCTTTTTCCAACAGTAATTAATTTTATCTATATATAAGGGAGTGAGTAAAGTCAGCATTCCAAGAGTCAGCCAATAGAAAGATAATTTTTTCCCCACATCTTTATTGGAGTATAAATGCTTTAAAATGTTCTGTTAGCTTCTGCTGTATAACAAAGTGAATCAACTATATACATACAAATATCCCCATGTGCCCTCCCTCTTGAACCTCCTCCCACCCTCCCTATCCCACCCCTCTAGGTCATCACAAAGCACCGAGTTGCTCTCCCTGTGCTGTGCAGCAGCTTCCCACTGGCCATCCATTTTACATTTGGTAGTGTATATACGTCAATGCTACTCTGTCACTTCGTCCCAGCTTCCCCTTCCCCCACCATGCCCTTAAGTCTGTTCTCTACGTCTGCGTCTTTATTCCTGCCCTGCCACTAGGTTCACCAGTACTGCTTTTTAAAATTCCATATATATGTGTTACCATACAGTATTTGTTTTTCTCTTTCTGACTTACTTCACTCTCTATGACAGATTCTAGATCCATCCACCTCACCACAAATAACTCAATTTCATTCCTTTTTATGGCAGAGTAATATTCCATTATATTTATGTGCCACATCTTCTTTATCCAATCATCTGTTGATGGATATTTAGGTTGTTTCCATGTCCTGGCTATTGTAAATAGTGCTGCAATGAATATTGTGGTACATGTATCTTCTTGAATTATGGTTTTCTCAAGGTATATGCCCAGGAGTGGGATTGCTGGGTCGTATGGTGGTTCTATTTTTAGTTTTTTAAGGAACTTCCATACTGTTTTCCATAGTAGCTATATAAATTTACATTCCCACCAACAGTGCATGAGGGTTCCCTTTTCTCCACACCCTCTCCAGCATTTATTGTTTGTAGATTTTTTTGGATGAGGGCCATTCTGACCGGTGTGAGGTGATACCTCATTGTGGTTTTGATTTGCATTTCTCTAATGATTAGTGATGTTGAGCAGTCTTAATGTATTTGTTGGCAATCTGTATGTCTTCTTTGGAGAAATGTCTATTTAGATCTTCTGCCCAATTTTGGACTGGGTTGTTTGTTTTTGTGATATTGAGCTGCATAAGCTGCTTGTATATTTCGGAGATTAATCCTTTGTCAGTTGCTTCATTTGCAAATATTTTCTCCCATTCTGAGGGTTGTCTTTTTGTCTTGTTTATAGTTTCCTTTGCTGTACAACAGCTTTTAAGTTTCATTAGGTTCCATTTGTTTATTTTTTGTTTTTATTTCCCTTAATCTAGGAGGTGGGTCAAAAAGAATCTTGCTGTGATTTATGTCATAGAGTATTCTGCCTATGTCTTCCTCTAAGAGTTTTATAGCATCTGGCCTTCCATGTAGGTCTTTAATCCATTTTGAGTTTATTTTTGCGTATGGTGTTAGGGAGCGTTCTAATTTCATTCTTTTACATGTAGCTGTCCAGTTTTCCCAGCAACACTTATTGAAGAGGCTGTGTTTTCTCCATTGTCTATTCTTGCCTCCTTTATCAAAGATAAGGTGACCATATGTGTGTGGGTTTATCTCTGGGCTTTCTATCCTGTTCCATTGATCTGTGTTTCGGTTTTTGTGCCAGTACCATATTGTCTTGATTACTGTAGCTTTGTAGTATAGTCTGAAGTCAGGGAGCCTGATCCCTCCAGCTCCATTTTCCGTTTTTCTTTCTCAAGGTTGCTTTTGTGTTTCCATACAAATTGTACAATTTCTTGTTCTAGCTCTGTGAAAAATGCCATTGATGATTTGATAGAGACTGCATTGAACCTGTAGATTGCTTTGGGTAGTATAGTCATTTTCACAATATTGATTCTTCCAATCCAGGAGCATGGTGTATCTCTCCATCTGTTTGTGTCATCTTTGATTTCTTTCATCAATGTTTTATAGTTTTCCGAATACAGGTGTTTTACCTCCTTAGGTAGGTTTATTCTTAGGTATTTTATTCTTTTAATTGCAATGGCGAATGGGATTGTTTCCTTAATTTCTCTTTCTGATATGTCATTGTTAGTGTATAGGAATGCAAGAGATTTCTGTGCATTAATTTTGTATCCTTCAACCTTACCAATTTCGTTGATTGGTTCTAGTAGTTTTCTGGTGCCTTCTTTAGGATTTTCTATGTAGAGTATCATGTCATCGGCAAACAGTAACAGTTTTGCTTCTTTTCCAATTTGTATTACTTTTATTTCTTTTTCTTCTCTGATAGCTGTGGCTAGCACTTCCAAAACTATGTTGAATAATAGTGGCAAGAGTGGACATCCTTGTCTTGTTCTTGATCTCAGAGGAAATGCTTTCAGTTTTTCACCATTGAGAAGGATGTTTTCTGTGGGTTTGTCGTATGTGCCTCTACTATGTTGAGGTAGGTTCCCTGTATGCCCACTTTCTGGAGAGTTTTTATCATATATCGGTGTTGAATTTTGTCAAACACTTTTTCTGCATCTATTGAGATGATCATATGGTTTTTATTCTTTAATTTGTGTATGGTGTATAACATTGATTGTTTTGCATATATTGAGGAATCCTTGCCTCCCTGGGATAAATCCCACTTGATCATGGTGTATGATCCTTTTAATGTGTTGTTGGATTCTGTTTGATAGTATTTTTTTTGAGGATTTTTGTATCTATGTTCATCAGTGATATTGGTCTATAATTTTCTTTTTTTTTGTGATATCTTTGGTTTTGGTGTCAGGGTTATGGTGGCCTCCTAGGCAAGTTTGGGAGTATTCCTCCCTCTGCTATATTTTGTAAGAGTTTGAGAAGGAGAGTTGTCAACTCTTCTCTAAATGTTTGATAGAATTCGCCTGTGAAGCCATCTAGTCCTGGACTTTTGTTTGTTGGAAGATTTTTAATTACAGTTTCAATTTCATTACCTGTGATTGGTTTGTTTATATTTTCTGATTCTTCCTGGTTCAGTCTTGGGAGGTTGTACTTTTCCAAGAATTTGTCCATTTTTTTCAGGTTGTCCATTTTATTGGCATAGAGTTGCTCTTGGTAGTCTCTTATGATCTTTTGTATTTCTGCGGTGTCAGTTGTAATATCTCCTTTTTCCTTTCTAATTTTATTCGTTTGAGTCCTCTCCCTTTTTTTCTTGATGAGTCTTGCTAAAGGTTTATCAATTTTGTTTATCTTCTCAGAGAACCAGCTTTTAGTTTTATTAATCTTTGCTATTGTTTTCTTTGTTTCTATTTCATTTATTTCTGATCTGATCTTTATGATTTCTTTCCTTCTGCTAATTTTGGGTTTCCTTTTTTCTTTTTCTAGTTGCTTTAGGTGTAAGGTTAGATTGTTTATTTGAGATTTTTCTTGTTTCTCGAGGTGAGCTTGAATTGCTATGAACTTCCCTCTTAGAACTGCTTTCACTGCATCCCATAGGTTTTGGATTATCGTGTTTTCATAGTCATTTGTTTCTAGGAATTTTTTGATTTCCTCTTTGATTTCCTCAGTGATCTCTTGGTTATTTAGCAGTGCACTGTTTAGCCTCCATGACTTTGTGTTTTTTACTGTCTTTTTTCCTTTAATTGATTTCTAATCTCATAGCATTCTTGTCAGAAGAGGTACTTGATATGATTTCAATTTTCTTAAATTTTCCACGGTTTGATTTGTGACCCAAAATGTGATATATTCTGGAGAACGTTCCATGTGCACTTGAGAAGAAAGTGTGTTCTTCCGCTTTTGGGTGGAATGTCCTAAAAATATCAATTAAGTCTATCTGGTCTATTGTGTCTTCTAAAGTCTGTGTTTCCTTATTTATTTTCTGTCTGGATGATCTGTCTATTGGTGTAAGTGGGGTGTAAAGTCTCCCACTATTATTGTGTTACTGTCGATTTCTCCTTTTATGGCTGTTAGCATTTGCCTTTTGTATTGAAGTGCTGCTATGTTGGATGCATAAATATTTATAATTGTTATGTTTTCTTCTTTCATTGATCCCTTGATCATTATGTAGTGTCCTTCCTTATCTCTTGTAATAGTCTTTATTTTAAAGTCTATTTTATCTGATATGAGTATTGCTACTCCAGATTTCTTGTGATTTCCATTTACGTGGAATATCTTTTTCCATCCCCTCACTTTCAGTCTGTATGTGTCCCTAGATCTGAAGTGGGTTTCTTGTAGACAGCATATTTAAGGGTCTTGTTTTTGTATCCATTCATCCAGTCTGTGTCTTTTGCTTGGAGCATTTAATCCATTTACGTTTCAAATGATTGTTGATATATACTTTCCTATTACCATTTTCTTAATTCATTTGGGTTTGTTTTTGTGGGTCTTTTTCTTCTCTTGTGTTTCCCGCTTAGAGAAGTTCCTTTAGCATTTGTTGTAAAGCTGGTTTGGTGATGCTGAATTCTCATAGCTTTTGCATGCTGTAAAGCTTTTGATTTATCCATCTAATCTGAATGAGATCCTTGCTGGGTAGCGTAATCTTGGTTGTAGGTTTTCCCCTTTCATCACTTTAAACATGTCCTGCCACTACATTCTGGCTTGCAGAGTTTCTGCTGAAAGATCAGCTGTTAGATTTATGAGGATTCCCTTGTATGTTATTTGTTGCTTTTCCCTTGCTGCTTTTAATATTTTTTATTTGTATTTAATTTTTGATAGTTTGATTAATATGTGTCTTGGTGTGTTTCTCCTCGGATTTATCCTGTATGGGACTCTCTGCACTTCCTGGACGTGATTTACTGTTTCCTTTCCCATGGTAGGGAAGTTTTCAACTATCATCTCCTCAAATATTTTCTCAGTCCCTTTCGTTTTCTCTTCTTCTTCTGGGACCTCTATAATTCGAATGTTGGTTTGTTTAATGTTGTCCCAGAGGTCTCTGAGACTGTCCTCAATTCTTTTCATTATTTTTTCTTTATTCTGCTCTGTGGTAATTATTTCTACTATTTTATCTTCCAGCTCATTTATCTGTTCTTCTGCCTCAGTTATTAGCTATTAATTCCTTCTAGAGTATTTTTAATTTCATTTATTGTGTTGTTCATCATTGTTTGTTTGTTCTTTAATTCTTCTAGATCCTTGTTAAATGTTTCTTGTATTTTCTCCATTCTGTTTCCAAGATTTTGGATCATCTTTACTATCATTTCTCTGAATTCTTTTTCAGGTAGGTCAGCTATTTCGTCTTGATTTCTTTGGTCTTGTAGGTTTTTACCTTGCTTCTTCATCTGTAACATATTTTTTTGTCTTTTCACTTTTTTTTTTTTTTGATGGGTGGGGCTGTATTCCTGTCTTACTGTTTGTTTGGCCTGAGGCTTCCAGCATTGGATTTTGCAGGCAGTTGGATAGAGCCAGATCTTGGTGCTGAGGTGAGGAACTCAGGGAGGCCTCATTACAATTAGTATTCCCTGGGGTCTGAGGTTCTCTGTTAGTCCAGCGGTTTGGACTTGGAGCTCCCACCACAGGAGCTCAGCAGTGACCTCCAAACTGGGAACGAGGGTTTCACAGGCTGTGTGGCATGGCAAAAAAAAAAAAAAAAAAAAAAAAGGATCAATGCAATAACAAAGAATAAAAACCAAAATAACATTAGATAAAGAAATATATTAGGGAAAATAAAAATATAATTGAAACAATTGCAACAAAGTAAAATAAAACCACAACAGAAAAAAAGAAAAAAAAAAGGTGTTGGGGGGGGAATAAGCCAAAAGGAACAGAACAATAACAAAGTATAAAGAATAAAATAAAATTAGAAAAATAAAGGATTTATTAGAAAAGACAAAAATATAAATGAATCAACAACAATGAATCAACAAGGTAAAACAGAACCCCAATCTAAAAGTGGAAAAAAGAAAAAGAAAGCCTTGGCTGTGGGGCATTGAGTTCAGGCGGTTGTGGAACTCAGGCAGGGGTGAGGTTTAGGGTGGAGCGGGACCTAGATGAATGGGGGTGACGTTTGAGCATGGGGTGGGGCCTCTGCTTAGGACCTGCACATGGAAGGGGAGAAGCAGCACATCAAAGAAGGGCCTCCAGAGTGTGTGGAGTTCTGGAGTTTGGAGGGAAGACCCTGGGTGAGGGTGTGTGGGTGGGGTTTAGGCCCATTGTGTTGGAGGGGGTCTCAGAACGGGTCTCTGAGTGTAGATATAGGGCCCTGGGTGAGGATGTAGGGGCAGGGCTTGGGCTCTGCGCAGTAGGAGGGAGGCTCCGAAAGCAGAGAATTAGGCCCGGGAGCCCAACAGGCTCCCCGGTGCCTAAGTGAACAGGGAAAGCACTGGCCACGTTCCCTTCCTTTCCTCCATGTCCCTGCCCACCGTCTCCCCCAGGTTCTCCCCTGTCACCGCTGGACCCCTAACTGTGGGTGGGTCCCACTGGGTGTAGGAACTCCTCCCCTCCCCCAGCCACCCCTCAGGGATGCTGGTCCCAGCGGTCTGGCCTTTACTTTTGCTCCCCCTTCCCTCTCTCCCACTCCCTCAGGACCTGCCCAGCTGGAGGGGGCCTCAGCGAACAGAGGATCAGGCCCAGGATCTCAGCAAACTTCCAGCAGCCCAAGTGGGCAGGGGAAACCTGGCCATGCTCCCTTTTGATCCTCTGCCCTCCCAGTGGTCCCCCAATTTCCCCCTTCAGGCATGGGATCCCTTCCCCTCCCTCAGCCTCCCCTCAGGAGCACTGGTCCTGTCCCGCCTCCAATTCTCCTCCCCCTTCACTCCCCCCAGGCCCCACATCCTACCCAGTCACTGGGGGTTCCTCGTGTGCCCTTAGGTGTCCGTGGTCCCCCACCAGTGCCTGGTAGGTGCCCTAGTTGTGCGGAGATGCGAATTCCATGTCCTCTTGGTATGCCACCTTGACTTCACCCCCAATAGAAAGATATTTCGTAAGCTTCTATTTATTTTCTACGCAAAGCACCATTAAGTTAAAAAAATCAGATCTTATACAATGATATCTCAGCCCTTTGCTATTGAGGTGTTTTTTTCTTCAATAATCTGAACAGTGAAGATCTTCCCTATTTTAAGAGGAAAAAGGAAGATCTTTCAAGATCCAGCCCTTTGGAACCCACCTGCTTATATCACCCACCTGGGGTGGGTGACTTCCTTTTATACTCAAAATGGTTAACAGCAATAATATAAAATTATAACTTTTTCACTTGTGGCAGGAGGAAGTGGGCTTCCTGTGTTCCTTAGCAGAAATATTACAAAGTAGCAACCATGCAGAAATTTTCA
The DNA here is from genome assembly GCF_964270905.1 of Leucopleurus acutus. Taxonomy (NCBI): domain Eukaryota; kingdom Metazoa; phylum Chordata; class Mammalia; order Artiodactyla; family Delphinidae; genus Leucopleurus; species Leucopleurus acutus. The sequence goes on from NC_139147.1 coordinate 58,171,119, forward strand.
CAGCATACAGAATAAAAGCTGCATAGCATGTCATATTTTTGTTGTTTTATATTGTAACTATCTTGAGAATGGAACAGCCCAGGGTCTCTTGGTTTATCCATTTCACAGATATAATGAGTTGAATTGTGTTACCCCTCACCAAAAGATATATTGAAGTTCTTATCTCTGGTTCCTGTGTATGCTATCTTATTTAGAAATAGGGTCTTTGAAAATGTAATCAAGTTAAGATCAGGTAATTAGAGCGAGCCTTAATCCAATATGGCTGGTGTCCTTATAAGGTGAGGAGAACACCATGGGAAGACAGAAACACACAGGGACAATGTCACTGATGACAGAGGCAGAGATCAGAGTGGTGCACCTGCAAGCTCAGGAGCACCAAGAGTCAATGGTCAACACAAGAAGCCAGGAGGAAGCAAGGAAGAGGATCATAAGAGACTACTACAAACAACTATATGATACTAAAATGGACAAGCTGGAAGAAACTGACAAATTCTTGGAAAGGTACAACTTTCCAAGACTGAACCAGGAAGAATAAGAAAATATAAACAGACCAACCACAAGATATGAAGTTGAAACTGTAATTAAAAATCTTCCAACAACAAAAAAAGTCCAGGACCAGATGGCTTCACAGGTGAATTCTATCAAACATTTAGAGAAGAGCTAGCACCTATCCTTCTCAAACTCTTCCAAAAAATTGCAGAGGAAGGAACACTCCCAAACTCATTCTGTGGGGCCACGATCACCCTGATACCAAAACCAGACAAACATATTACAAAAAAGAAAATTAGAGACCACTGTCACTGATGAACATAGATGTAAAAATCCTCAACAAAATACTGGCAATCCGAATCCAACAATACATTAAAACGATCATACCATGATCAAGTGGGACTTATCCCAGGGATGCAAGGATTCTTCAATATATGCAAATCAATGTGACACATCATATTAACAGGTTGATGAATAAAAACCATATGATCATCTCAATAGATGCAGAGAAAGCTTTTGACAAAATTCAACAGCATTTATGATAAAAAGCTCTCCAGAAAGCGGACATAGAGGGAAACTACCTTAGCATTATAAAGGCCATATATGACAAACCCACAGAAAACATCCTTCTCAATGGTGAAAAACTGAAAGCATTTCCTCTAAGATCAGGAACAAGACAAGGATGTCCACTCTCACCACTATTATTCAACATAGTTTTGGAAGTCCTGACTATAGCCATCAGAGAAGAAAAAGAAATAAAAGGAATACAAATTGGAAAAGAAGAAGTAAAACTGTCACTGTTTGCAAATGACATGATACTCTACATAGGAAATCCTAAGGAAGCCACCAGAAAACTACTAGAGCTCTTGAATGAACTTGGCAAAGTTACAGCATACAAAATTAATGCACAGAAATCTCGTGCATTCCTATACACTAAAAATGAAAGGTCAGCAAGAAATATTAAGGAAACAATCCCACTTACCATCACAACAAAAAGAATAAAATACCTAGGAGTAAACCTACCTAAGGAGGCAACAGACCTGTACTCAGAAAACTATAAAACACTGATGAAAGAAATCAAAGATGACACAAACAGATGGAGAGGATATACCATGTTCTTGGGTGGGAAGAATCAATATCATGAAAATGACTATGCTGCCAAAGCAATCTACAGATTCAGTGCAATCCCTATCAAATTACCAATGGCATTTTTCACAGAATTAGAACAAAAGATTTAACAATTTGTATGGAAACAGAAAAGACCACGAATAGCCAAAACAATATTGAGAAAGAAAAACGGAGCTGGAAGAATCAGGCTCCCTGACGTCAGACTATACTACAAAGCCAAAGTAATCAAGAGAGTATGGTACTGGCACAAAAACAGACATATAGATCAACGATACAGGATAGAAAACCCAGAAATAAACCTACACAGCTATGGTCACCTAATGTCTGATAAAGGAGGCAAGAACATACAGTGGAGAAAAGACAGTCTCTTCAATAAGTGGTGCTTGGAAAATGGACAGCTACATGCAAAAGAATGAGATTAGAACACTGACTAACACCATACACAAAAGTAAATTCAAAATGGATTAAAGACCTAAATGTAAGACCAGACACTATAAAACTCTTAGAAGAAAACATAGGAAAAACACTCTTTGACATAAATCACAGCAAGATCTTTTTTGACCCACTTCCTAGAGTAATGAAAATAAAACCAAAAATAAACAAATGGGACCTAAAAGCTTTTGCACAGCAAAGGAAACCATAAACAAGACAAAAAGGCCACCCTCAGAATGGGAGTAATTATTTGCAAGTGAAGCAACAGACAAAGGATTAATCTCCAGAATATACAAACAGCTCATGCAGCTCAGTATCAAAAAAACAACCCAGTGAAAAATGGGCAGAAGACCTAAATAGACATTTCTCCAAAGAAGACATACAGATGGCCAAGAGACACATGAAAAGATGCTCAACATCACTAATTATTAAAGAAATACAAATGAAAACCACAACCTCACACCGTCAGAATGGTCATCATCAAGAAATCTACAAACAATAATGCTGGAGAGGGTGTGGAGAAAAGGGAACCCTCTTGCATTGTTGGTGGGAATGTAAATTGATACAGCCACTATGGAGAACAGTATGGAGGGTCCTTAAAAAACTATAAATAGAACTACCATATGACCCAACAATCCCACTCCTGGGCATATACCCTGAGAAAACCATAATTCAAAAAGACACGTGTACCCCAATGTTCATTGCAGCACTATTTACAACAGCCAGGACATGGAAACAACCTAAGTGTCCATCAACAGATGAAAGGGTAAAGAGTATGTGGTACATATATACAATGGAATATTATTCAGCCATAAAAAGGAACAAAATCATGTCATTTGTAGAGATGTGATGGACCTAGAGTCTGTCATACAGAGTGAAGTAACTCAGAAAGAGAAAAACAAACACCGTGTGCTAACACATATATATGGAATCTAGAAAAAGAAAAAAAAGGTAGTTCTGAAGAACATAGGGGCAGGAGAGGAATAAAGACACAGACATAGAGAATGGACTTGAGGACACGAGGAGGGGGAATGGTAGGCTGGGACGAAGTGAGAGAGTGGCATGGACATATATACACTACCAAATGTAAAATAGCTAGTGGGAAGCAGCCACATAGCACAGGGAGATCAGCTTGGTACTTTGTGACCACCTGGAGGGGTGGGATAGGGAGGGTGGGAGGGAGACGCAAGAGGGAGGAGATATGGGGATATATGTATATGTATAACTGATTCACTTTGTTATAAAGCAGAAACTAACACATCATTGTAAAGCAATTATACTATAATAAAGATGTTTTAAAAAATACAAAGATTTTCTTTGAGCCCTGTGTCACCCAGGGTAATAGTAAACTGAATAGACTGCCTGAATACTACATAAAGATTTGTTTCATATTTTATTTTGCTGGAGGTTTCATATTTTATTTTTCCATTATACTTTGTCTATATAACAATCTATATTTAATGTGGACAAATTATATCTGTACAACAGTCTTCTAGACTGGCTTAGAATGTACACACAAATTACTTTTAGCCTTTGTTTTAACATATTGATGGCCTTCTGCGATTACTGTAATAGGATTTTGATCTCTTCTGTAGTTGAATGTATCTTAATTTAGCCTAGTATCTTTCCACAGATATTGTTCAAATGTGTGTTTTCGTAATTTTATAAATCAGAGACCCATGGCTGGTCTCCGTACATAGTGCCTTGTGACATGGAGAGGATTAGTACCTCCTCAAGAGACACTGGGTCAAATTCCCCTTTATAGACTGGATGGCCCCATTAATACCGTAAATTTAATTGTTTTACCAATTTTTGGCAGGACAGAATAATAAATTATGACTAAATAAGTCCTCCCAAGATCTCTATGAACCTTTCTCAGAAATGTACATTTCACAGAGTTGCAGCAAATAGAACATGCAATATTTAAATTCCTAAGATAATTCTTTATTCAAAAACTATGAAAACTTGCCATTTAATGTTCTGTTAGAAGATACAGGGAGAAAGAGAGACCTGACTATTTCTTCATCTAAGATGAGATGATGGACTTAGAGTGCATGTCGTCACTGCCAACTGTACCTCCCTTTAGGGAAGTTATACCAAAGGCCAGTGTGCTTTCTCCCTTTGAAGCACATGTCTGGTTTTGAGAAAACCTTATGACTATTTTTCATAGTTTGGAGAGCCACACCTGCTCCAATATATAAAAGAAGAAGATGTATACTGAGTGGAAGACTGGACTCAAAGTGTTAATATTTGAATGTAGGGTAATATTTTAAAATTTAAGACTAAAAGGGAATAGAATAACACTTGACTAGTCTCTAATTCTATCGGTAACTTAACATGTCTGCCTCTTAGCTTATTTAGAAAAACAAAACAAAACAAAAATTAAGTTTAACTCAGAGAGGGAAGCCATCCCTAAATTGGCACGTATTTACACATATATGTACAGTATCATCTCTCCTGGTGTGTCCTTCCTCTTCCTTCCAGAGCTAGAAGCATCCACACTGCTAATTCCTTCAAGATTCCAGTCAAACACCACTCTCACCATGAAGCATTTTCCAAAGTCAAAATATTTCCCCATCAGAGTCCTCATTGGATCCTGCATGCATCTTTCCAATAACCTCGATTGTATTGTTTTTATTACAGTGCCTGGCACATGGCTTAAGAGTTGTGTGGTAAATGAATGAGTCAACCTTATCAGGTACCCTTCAAAGGCCATGTGATTGGACATGTGACATGCGGGGCACCTAACTTTAGAATCTTAACATTATCATTTTATAAATTAAATTATAGACTATTTCAGAGCTTAAAATTTACAGATACTCTCATCACTTTCAGCAAAAATGGGACTCAACAGGACTTAATCTACCAAAGACTTTGTGGGAGCAGAAAAGGGAATAAACGATTCCTTCACAAGAATGAAGAATATTATTTGTGGGATGACTATGATTATTTTCTCCATTCGTCTGCATAACATGGTGTCTAAGCTGTGTGCTTTCCAATGGCCCTTGATGCTGGCTTACTCATGTCTGCTGTCTGTGTAATGTGGTCTCCCCCAGGACAAATTGTCTGTTGTAGGGAGGCTCTATGCTCTTTATGGCAGCATTTGCATATTTTTTTCATTTCCATGGAAACCTCTCCACTGACTCAGAACCGCCTCTGTCCTCTTAAGACAGAGATATTTATCTTTCAAGCAGTGAGATATGCGTGACGTAAGACAGATGGTCTTATGTCGTCACCTTATAAGACTTTCCTCTTTAAAGGAATTTATGGTGGTCTGCCTTTAGGTTATTTATTTATATTTTGCTCCATGACCACTTTTCCAGGAATGAGTTTAAATATAAGCAACATAAACCCATGTGGAAATAAAATTATGCACTAACTTCATGACAAAAGATAAATACATTATAATCAAGCTGTCATTTTTTGAGATAGTAGGAGATGAAGCATGCTATAAACCAATATGTAAAGTGTATGGATTGTTCTTTCGAATATCTTCTGCAGGGGCTGGGAGCGCCAAGATTCCTAATGCATAATATCAGACTTTGTAACTGGAAATTTTCTGGGAGTGCCCAAACATCTAGTTTCTGAGAGTAATGGCTACTAATACTCAGAGGACTAAAGGCTAGAATTAGAATTTCTGTGCTCTGACTTAGACCTCAGCGTGGCTACACTAGCACTACTTGGGTTGTGCCCAGTTTCACAGAATGAGTCCTAATTTTACTTTCTTAAACCTGTCTTTATTCTTAGGTTATTGTTTAGGTAGAATGTGGAGAGTTGGCTGATACGGCAGAAATTGGTATTTTTAGGTAAAAGAAAAGGCTGTCCTTGAAGTTAGTTTTATCATTCCAAGTTCAGTTTTCTCTTGCGGCCATGAGATGGGTTCCTGGTTTTTCAAGGCTGGGAGAGCTTTTCCTCTTCCCTGAGCTCAAGATAGCTAATAAGATAAACGGACACAGTCTACCTCCAACCATGTACTTAGCTGGACCATCAGAAAGAGAGAATAACACAAATGAGGCAGGAACAAGATAGAAGACTCTCTAGAAAAGGCACTGCTAATACTTATTCTGTCACTGCTCCTGCCACATGGAGAACTCATCACCTCAGAATAAATATGCTACTTAAAGAGTCCCAGGAAAGTAGGTTTCTTTTGCCTCCTTTCCTTGACACCATCATTATCCAGAGGCATCAGAAAATGCCTGTCCCAGGGCAGCATGACCACATATATCTCCTGGGATTCTGTGAGCCCTTGGCTGCCGACTGAACAGTCACTGACTCTAAGTCACTTCTCTGTGTCCCCCAGCTTCTCTGAACTCTAAGCACTGGTTTCTCCAATCTGCAGTCAACTTCCTTCCTGTAGTAATGAATTGTGTATTAACCTCATGCCTCAGATCATGGAAAACATCACTGAGTTCTCGGCCAGGATCCTGATTGCTGCATTAGTGCCCCTGTTCAGATTTCTGTTCTCTTCGATATCTCTCCATCTTGGAAATAGTATGGAATAATAATAATATCTAATACTTTTTGTACACTTACTATATATTTCAGGCCTTGACTTGAACACCGTGTGTGTATTAAATCATTTTATACACAACTACAAGAGAGATTTCAGGACCTGTGGTCTTAACCACTGATTTATACAACAGGTGTAGATAGGCTACAATGGAATATTATGAGATTGGTTGGAGTCATGGTTACAGGGAAGGAATAAGAGACGCTGTAGGGAATATAGTATCCTAGGAAGTTGGATTCTTTATGGCCCTGCTTCTGGCTATACCATGCCAAATCCAATAAAAACTGAATAGAGGAACTTTTAAAATAACTCCATCTCTGGTTTACTCTGATTAAGGCTCAGGGAAGACACATCTACATGGGTGAGCTCAAAAATAGTCAGGCTGGAACTAAAAAGGTAGAAGAGTGGTTAAGAGAAATGTGTCAGACCTGGGTTCAGATCCATCTCCATCATTGACTACTAATGGGACTCCTCTGCCTCAGTTTCCTCATTTGTCAAATGCGGCATCCAGGTCGTGAAATTATTGTAAAGATTGAATTAATTTATATTCAGTTCTTGAAACATAACAAGTACTTAATAAATGTTAATTCTAGTATATTAAATATTGTTATTATAAAAAGATACATAAAGCAGGAAATATGCCAAATTTATGTTTGATTTTTGATTTGGGCTGTTTTCAGTTACAGACATAAATCCTAGCTCTACCATTTACTGATCATGTGAACAAGTAACTTAGCCCCTGGACTTTAGCTTCTTTATCTTTTAAATGGTGATAATAATACCTACTCCATACAGTTAGAATAAAATGAGGTAGCATATATAAATTACCTGGCACATAAGTGAGCACTTAAATATTATAAAAAACATCAAAGCATACAACAATAGCTATTATTCTTCATGTGTCAGGTCCAGATACCCAGTTAATTAGGTAAGACACTTATCAGGATAATTGAATAAATTTTATTTTTGGACCTCATTAAACCAAAAGTCCCTTTCTATCTTAAAAATTGAAGTTTTAGAAGATGATCCATTTGAATTGCAATTAAATAGCAGTCATCTAAATAATTAAACAATAGAGTATCTATGTATAGCAACTGTTAGACAGTTTTTCTCTATCTATTTTAAAGAATTGTGGGTGCATGCTATGCAAATGGATTTTCAGGGATTTTTTATTAGCATAAATAGACTGAATTTAAGTAACTCAAGCAGAATAGACAGTATGAGTCATAGTATTTTCATTTTTTCTTCAATGCCTTGAGTTCTATGACAGCCATGTTTTGGGAACCCAGTAGCAATGAGGCCTTGTGAGGAGATCTGAAAACACGTATTGCGGCGTGCTGTTACCTCAGATACTCAGATGTGCCCTGAGATACACACTCTCCACCCACAGAGTTTAATGGGGATGAAGACATCCTACCCCATTCTGTATGATACACAGAGCAGCAAGTTTGTCAGATGGGCTGGTAACTGTTCTTTCCTTAATACCAAGCAAGAGGTACCTCAGCTTAATTGACTGATACCCCATCGTTAGTATTTCTCATTGCAGAGTTAAAATCACGACTGTGGTCAGGATCAAGAGGTCATAATGTAAGATCAAATGAATCTTTTATGATAAATCAAAATATCAAATGGACCAGAAATATACCTTCTTTGCACTATTTTGTGTTATGTACCTTCTCACACAACCATCAATGAAACATTCGATTTATGTGTTGTGAATTTATTTAAAGAAGAAACTTTCAAAATATGACATTACTACCCTAAGGCTTGCTTTTTTTTTTCTTTTTTTGGTCTTCCGTAAAATCACATGGGAAGGAAGAGCGTAGAATCTTCGTATTGATTACTTTATTACTTTGTCTAGTTTGAGGCAGCTGCTGTGAGGAATAAATCTTCCTCTCTCTCTCTCTCTTTTGCTCTCTCACTCTTGCTCTCTCTTCCACTCCTCTAGTCTGACTTGAAATATCCACATGGATGGCCTGTGCTGTGTCACATGCACAGAGCCCTGGGTCTTTACCACCTCTTTCCAGTTGGCTCACCTCCACTCCACTCTATAAATGCATGGGCAGCCACACCTTGAAACTTATCTTCAGGCTTAAGTGTGTCAACTCCGGTATCCGGACACGCAGGCTCAGCGGCCATGGCTCACGGGCCCAGCCACTCCACGGCATGTGGGATCTTCCCGGACCGGGGCACGAACCTGTGTCCCCTGCATCGGCAGGCGGACTCTCAACCACTGCGCCACCAGGGAAGCCCTATCTTAGACTTTTAAGCTTCATCTCTTTAATTGACTTCTGTCTCCCATTTTCAATCTCCTATTGCGCTTTAACTTACCAGCCAATGGAGAGTAGTGGAAACGGCATGGATTATACTATCAGACCTGACCCTGAATGCTGGCTGTATACTTCTATGATTGTGCACAAGTTATGTAAACTTTTCACGCTTCTATTTTCTCCACTGTAAGATAGTGATAATGTTACCCATGTTAAAATAAGCATGGAATATATACTATCTATCTTTCCTCTGCTTTTTCCAACCCTTCTTCCCTTCCCTTCCATTCCCTTCCCTTCCATGTCTTCCCCACAAAAGCTCAGAGCTCCCTGATACTTCCTTTTTGTTTTTTAGTCATTTCTAGCTTAGTGTTTCTCTCAATCTCGCCTGGACCCTGAGATTCACATTTCAACTCTGTATTCACTAGCTCTTGAGATTATGTCCCTCAAATCTCTGCCATACTAACTTTGATAATCCTTAGCCCTGGATAAATTCAAACATCCATTTACTCTGGTTTGTTCAGTGTTGCTGGCTCAAATCACATGGCAATACTTTATACTAATTTTTTATTGCAGTTGAGCCTTGACACACTTTGGCTGAAGTAAACTAACAGTCCTTTCCTGAATCATTTGTTAGTATAAAGCAGTTGACATTCAATGGGACTAGAAAAGGAGGTAGGAGGCACAGGAAAAATGACTTTTACAGTTTATCAAGTGTTTCATAGCAGAACTTTATTTTTTAACAAAAAAGTCTATTGACCATACTGATGACCCCCAAATTATTCTTGGCTAACTTCAATAGAGCCCTGAAAGTTGCCTGACAATTCTTTTCTTCTTTTCTGATCAACTCTTTAACTTATTCTTCAGTCCCGCACTTCTTTTAATCTCTTACTCTTCATAAGCTGCCAGTTCCACTCCAAACTGCATTCCTTAATTTTAGCCATTCTGATAGGTTTGCAGTGTTACCTGAATTACTTTACTAAGGATGCCATAAGAAAGTATCATACACTGGATGGCTGAAACAACAGAAATTGATTTTCTCAGCTTCACTGGTGAATTCTACAGAACATTCAAAGACTTAATACCTATTCTTGTCAAACTCTTCCAAAAAATTGAAGAGGTGGGAAATCTTCCAAACACATTTCATGAAATCAGCACTACCGTGATGCCAAAACCAGAAAAGGACACCACAAAAAGAGAAAATTACCTATTTTCTAAGGCCAGTACCCTTGATGAAAATATGCAAAAATCCTCAACCAAATATTAGCAGACTGAATCCAACAATATATTAAAAGGATCATGCACCACAATCAAGTAGGATTTATTCCACAGATGCAAGAATGGCTCAACCTTTGCATATCAGTCAACATAATACACCATATTAACAAAATGAAGGATAAAAGAATCATATGATTATCTCAATAGATGCAGAAAAAGCATTTAATGAAATTCAGTGTACATTTATGATAAAAACGCTTAACCGAGTGGGTAAAGATGAAATGTACCTCAATACAATAAAGACCGTATGTGACAAACCCACAACTAACATACTCAACCATGAAATACTGAAAGCCTTTCCTCTAAGATCAGGAACAAGACAAGGATATCCACTGTCACCACTTTTACTCAGCATAGCATTAGGATTCCTAGCCACAGCAATTGGGAAAGAAAAAGAAATAAAACATCCAGATTGGAAGGGAAGAAGTAAAACTGTCACTGTTTGCATATGACATGACACTATATATAGAAATTCCTAAAGATTCCACCACAAACTATTAGAACTAATAAATGAATTCAGTAAATTCTCTGGATACAAAATCACTGTACAGAAATCTGTAGCATTTCTGTACACTAATAAATAACTATAAGATAAATCAAGAAAACTATCAATTCACAATTGCATCACAAAGAATAAAATACCTAGGAATGAATTTAACCAATGAGGTGAAAGATCTGTACATTGAAAACTATAAGACACTGACAAAAGAAATTAAAGAAATGGAAATGGAAGGATATCCTGAGTTCATGTGTTGGAAGAATTAATTTTGTTAAAATGTCCATACTATTGAAAGAAATCTACAGATTCAGTGCAATCCCTATCAAAATTCCAGTGGTACGGGCTTCCCTGGTGGCGCAGTGGTTGAGAGTCCGCCTGCTGATGCAGGGGACACGGGTTCGTGCCCCGGTCCAGGAAGATCCCACATGCCGTGGAGTGGCTGGGCCTGTGAGCCATGGCCACTGAGCCTGCATGTCCGGAGCCTGTGCTCCGCAATGGGAGAGGCCAAAACAGTGAGAGGCCTGCGTACCGCCAAAAAAAAAAAAAAAAAAAAAAAAAATTCCAGTGGTGCATTTCACAGAACTAAAACAAATAATCCTAAAATTGGTATGGAACCTCAAAAGATCCCAAATAACCAAAGCAGTCTTGAGAAAGAAGAACAAAGCTGGAGATATCACGCTCCCTGATTTTAAACTATACTACAGAGCTATAGTAATCAAAGCAGTATGGTACTGGCACAAAAACAGAGACACGGAACAATGGAACAGAATTGAAAACCTAGAAATAAACCCACACATATATGGACAATTAATGTATGACAAATGAGCAAAGAACACACAATGGAGAAAGGATAGTCTCTTCAATAACCAGTGTTGGGAATACCAAACACCCACATGAAGAAGAATGAAACTAAACCACTATCTTATACCATACACAAAAATTAACTCAAAACGAATCAAAGGCTGTGTCAGTTTTAATTGATTTATTTTTATTTCTCTTGTCTTGAGTAGTTTCTTCATACAAATTCACTGACCAGAAGATGTGAGGAGATGTTCTGCATATCTCTGAAGTTCTCTCTGTTCAGCTCTCTCCTCTCTGATACTTTGCATTAGTAACTTTCACTGCCTTGGCCTTCCTGGACTTCCAGCTTTATTTCCTCAACTCTTGGGGACTTCTGGGCTCCACTTGTGTTCCCCTCCCTGTATTATGGCTCCCAAACTCTCTCCAGGCATCATATCTCAGCTCATTTATTTCCTGTTTCTTAATGATGACTCACCTTCATTGCCTAATGTCTAATGTCTGGAAAGTCATTTAATAAAAAATAGTTTGTCCAGCTTTTTAGTTGTTTCAGGCAGGAGAATAAATTTAGTCCCTATTATTAGATGTTGACAACTAGGTAATATAATACCCTTCTAGCATGTAATACTCTTCTAGTTCATTTTAACAAACAAACAGCAACAATGACAACATACATATTGAGACCCTGTGTGTCAGGAAGGGTATAGGATATTGGTGACAAGAATATGAAGAACTCATAGGCTCATCTCTTAAAATGCTCAGAATTTATTCTCTTCCAGTGTGTCTTTGAATGGATGGATTCCCACAAAAAAAGTATAGGGAAACCCATCTTTTAAAATCACACAGGATTATGTTCCCTTTTAAAATTCTACAGTGCTTGTTCAAAATACTAAGCTTACTATACTTTTCATGGCATATAGTGTCTTTGATTTTAGCTGAGTATCATAACTATCTCAGCTTTATCTCCCTCAGTGAATTATAATATCTCTAGCATATTTGTTGCTATATTTCTTCAGTATCCAGCAGAGAACCTATCCGAAATAGGCATCCAATAAATATTTGAGTGAATAAATTTACGTACTGTAAGAGTGGGGATATGATCAATACAACAAGAAGAATGGATTACTTTAAGTAAAAGAAAAATGAGATGTCAAAAGAAGAATTAGTAATTGGGTAGGTCAAATGGTCCAAAAAGGACCAAGGAAGACAGCTGGAACAGGGAAGGAGGGCTAGGATAAGGTGATGAGGATGAGATGGGAGAGCATGCAAAAAGGTTACCAAAAAAACCCGCAAAAAACAACAAACAAGCAAACCAACAAAAAGTCACCCCCGCCCCCCAACAGGAACAGAAAAAATGTAAAGAAAGGATGGAAAATTTGAGGTGATAAAGGCGGAGAAAAGAAAGAGACATATAACACGACTGATAGGGTAAGGAGAAAAATGAAAAAAAGTTTCATTTGTAACCATCTCTCTAATACTGACATATAATTTATTGAGCTTACTAGAGTTATTGCCACTTTATTCTTTAGTAACTCAGTTATAAAACAAGAGTAACAATAATTATGTCCTTACTCCTAAGGATTTAGTCAGTGTAAGTATTTTCTAAAGCTTATGGGATAAAGGCCAGGAAATGATTTATGTTTCACAACTCAATTTCTGGTTGAGTCTCTGAAATTCAGATGCCTCTTCCTTTCTTCTCTGAAAAAATGTAGTTTAGTTGAACACGATTTAGCCTTGGCCTTTTTCACCCAAACACTTAGAGTAAGAGCTGTGTTGAAATTCATGATACGATTATCTATAGTAAGGCCATGATTCAATGACTGTGTTCACTGAAGCACTAAGATTTGAAACAGTAAGAAGTACAATTGCTAACACATCTCAATGAGAGGCAAATTAAAAATTGCCTGAAAAGCTAACAGTGTGTGATCCTGAGAATGAAATGCCTCAAGAAATGTTCTGGCTATTATTAATTTTAGTTTTGTCATAGGTCAGACACTCTAGATAGACAAAACCATTTTCAAGGGAAAACAATCTGGAAATAAATAGGGATGTTTGGGGAATTGCTTTATGGCAGAAAAGACTGGCTACCAATTTGAGTCTAAACAAATCCAGCTTTCTCTGTGTGGGAAGATGAGTTCATAGCAACGGATAAAATAATGTCCTTTGTGAATTACCTTGGCCAGTTATGATCTCAGCTGTTTGCCCCACTAATACCCTCCTTCAAATGACCAGGCGTATTGCCTGGGAAAGTGAGATGATGCAGACGAGCCCTGGTCCTGAGCCTGCAAGTAAAGCCCAAATCCCCAATTCTCCCTGGAACCCCTTGGGAGTTGAAGCTGCTCTCTATTCAACCACAGACACAGCATTCTCTTTACGGAACAACATGGATCTTAGCAGAGCTCAAGAGGCCCTTGGTGACCTGGCTGAAGCCTACTCACCACTTCTCCCATGTATTATATGCTCCAGCAACAGTGAACTACCTCAGTTACTGTATAGGCCACACATCCTCTTTCAGACTTTCAAAGCAGCACCATCTCTGTTTTCTGCTTAGAAGTCCCTTCCTTTCCCCTTTCCCATCACTAGGCAGACAGATTTTTATTTGTCCTTTAAGACGTCTCAAATGTCACTTCCTCATCTCAACCTCAGCTGCCCCCCACCCTGTGTTCTTGGATACCCCCACAAGGCAGTGCTCAATTAGGACTCTTGAGGCCCAACCAATAAAACAATTATGCAGCCCCCCTTTACATATAGTGCAAATAAAATACTACTAAGTCTTAAAATAAATAGAAAGGAATTTTTGAAAGTTCTGAGCTTTCCCAGATAACCTCGATTCTTTTTAAAAAATATATGACATCCGCCTGTGAAGACCATGTCTTATCTGCCTTTGTGTCTTATCTGTTTAAGTGACTAGCATATAGTAGGTGTTCAATAAAGGCTTTTTGAGTAAAAGAATGAATCCTTTTACATTTTATTTGTACTTTAATAGCCTTTCTCTCTTTTTCTGAAGAAAAAACCCAAAACTATTTTCCAACCCTCACATGTTTTTTTCCTTCTTTATGTAATACTATTTAATGAGGGAAATATTTCAATAGTATAAACCTTAAAATGAAAGGATGAAACAACCAAAAAATAAAGAGTGGATAAAATGTATCTTTAACTTCTGGGATCCAAAATCTTTGTATTCTATAGTCTTGAAAGTAATTCCTGACTGAAATTCTTGGAGGGCGAATGCATACTTTCAGAATACTCCCATCCATCATCTTACCATGCTTAAAGATTATCATCATCATCATTATGATCATTGTCACAATATACTTAAGGGGAACATTCCAGAGCAAGGAATTATGTTAGGAAGAAAACAAACGCTGTTGGCAGATTGGAAAGGAAACTGAGCACCTTTGAGGTGAGTTGAGAACACTGAGAACCTTAGAAGGGAAAAGAGGAGGCGGGGGCCGGTGGAGGTGGGGCTTGATTACAGAGTATCTCTCTCAACTCATAGTGGAGAATGACACCACAGATTTTTTCTTTTAAGGAGTCTAGACTGCTCTGATTCTGCTAACACGTTCGGACTCCATGCTTGAGGTCCTACTGCTTCTCCCTGGATATGAAACATTGTAATAATAAAAACTAATATCTATCTTATTGTGTGCCAGGCAAGGTTGCAGGCACTTTACATGTACTAGCTTACTTAATTTTCATAAAAATCCTATGGCATAGGAACCATTACAGTTTCCATTTTACAGATGAGGAATTAAGTATAATGGTTGTAAATCTAGGCAGGATGACTCTAGAGCCCTTACTTTAATCCCAAACGATTAGCCTTGTGTCTTTTTTTTTTTTTTTTTTTTGCTGTACGCGGGCCTCTCACTGTTGTGGCCTCTCCCTTTGCGGAGCACAGGCTCTGGACGCGCAGGCCCAGCGGCCATGGCTCATGGGCCCAGCCGCTCCGCGGCATGTGGGATCTTCCCTGACCGGGGCACGAACCCGTGTCCCCTGCATCGGCAGGCGGACTCCCAACCACTGCACCACCAGGGAAGCCCGCCCTGTGTCTTTTAAATGGAAGTTAGAAAGGGCCTTAGAGGCTGCGTAACCCACCTTCCTTATTGTGCAGCCAAGGAGTGAAGTCTGGGAAGATTAAGTGATGTATGTGAGGTCACTCAGTTAGTGAGGGGTGGAGTTGGATTTGAACCCCAGCAGTGTATGTGGTAGCCCTTGCCCACACCTTTGCAGAACCTGAGAATGATGCTTGACCATTAGCACTGTGTGGCCAGGTACAGGAAGATGGGCCAGGGATAAAGATCTTAAGCTGTGAAAGGACCAACCAAAGCTCAAGGCCAGAATAGACTTCAGATTTTCTCACCCTCAAACATTCTTTCCACTACACACTCTGTGTCTTCTGTATGACCCATTCAAATTTCACCTCAAACCCCACACTTGCGATTTTTTAAATTTTTTTTATTTTTCTGTACGCGGGCCTCTCACTGCTGTGGCAGGCTCCGGATGCACAGGCTCAGCGGCCATGGCTCACGGGCCCAGCCGCTCCGCAGCATGTGGGATCTTCCCGGACCAGGGCACGAACCCGCATCCCCTGCATCGGCAGGTGGACTCTCAACCACTGCGCCACCAGGGAAGCCCCACACTTGCGATTTTTTACTCATTCTAAGATCTTTGTGCAAATCCTGCTGATGAGGGAAGTCATGAAAGGATACTACCCAAAGACATGCAGCTATGTAGTGGAGGAACTGGGACGTGAACTCAGGTATATCTGATTCCAGGCCCATGATCCTCATTGCAGATAATCAGAAGCAAAGAGAGGTCAAGAAATAACTGCAAGCATTTAAAATTCAACATTGTTTAATAAACACCTAAATCACATTAAATAGAAGTAGATGATTGCCATTAATGCTGCCACTTTGTCCCTTGATTTATAGTCAAGGAACTGAAACCTAGTTCCCCAAAGTCCAAAACAGAACAGTGCAGTGGATTGTTACACCTGAGGCTGAGGACGTTTTACCATATGACTGGGCTGCCAGAAGGGGTGAGTGTTGTATTGTTAAGAAAATTGTGTGTGGTCTCCCTAAGCAAAAGCTGTAGGTGAAGATGGGCTTTGCGTGCAGAAAGAGGGTCAGACATACCACTGACCACAGCAGCTCAGTGCATGAGAAGCTGAGAGGAGCAGAGCTGAGCACAAGCTACTAGCTCATATTTATTGATTTTCAACAGGAAGTGAAAAACTTGTGCTGCTCCTTGGCCAGTGCTATCAAAGTGGCTGAGGTTGCGTGAGTGGTTCAGCAGTATTTCCCAGCATCTGCTTCTTATAGCCAAAGTATACAGGAGTTTAAAATCTTTCCCACGTCTTCTCTGTCAGAACTATAAGATATATCTTGGAATTCAAAATTTCTTCAATAGAAAATTGTAATCATTTTAAGAACGTGCAACTTTTATATTGCAGCAATAGAAATGTACTCAAGTGCTTTTTTAGTTAGTAGAGAATATGGTCAGTTAGCTGAAACTTAAATGTGCATATTCCACGTATGAAAAATGGGAGAGCTCCATGAGCGTGAGTGGAAGAACTTGCATACCTCTGCACTTAAAAGCAGATGAGCTGTATGATTGACTACATGGGTATAGCAGCAAGTATTCCCTGAGCCTTTCTATTGTCCAGGCACTAGGCTAGTTTCTGTGATAAGAAAAAGATGACCAAAATGCATTCCCTTCTCTCAAGGAGTTAATGGTCTAGCGGAGGAGGTGAGACATATGTACAGCTAACCTTAGGATCAAGTCATGATGTGATTTTTCTCTACCCAGTAGAGAACTTAGTATTAGCAAGTGCTAAAGGAGTTCAAGAGAGGGAGAAATAAGCCCAATGGGTATCAATTAACATTTGAGCCAGGTCTAGAAGTGGGGGTAGAATCTTGGTAGATAAAATAGGGCATGAGTATTTCAGGAACAGGAAGCAGTCTTGGGATTTTCTAAACAGATGATTACATTGTCTGTATAACAAGATAGTTTTGCCCTCTCTTTTCTAATCTGGTTGCCTTTTATTTCTTATTCTTGAGTTTTACACTGACTAGCGCCTCCAATACAGTGTTGGATGGAAGTGGTAAGACATATTTCATTTTTTTCAGATCTTGAAGGGAAGGCGTTTAGTCTTTCACCTGTTAAGTATGATGTTAGCCATAGTTTTTTCTTATATGCCTTTCCTCAGGTTGAGGAAGTTCCCTTCTATTCTTAGTTTGCTGAGAGTTTTTATCAGGAATAGAGTATTACTTTGTCAAGTGCTTTTTCTGTGTCTACTGAGAGTGGCATATAGATTTCCTCTTTCAGTCTGTTAACATGGTGAATTACATTGGTTAAATTTTGAATTGATTTTTGTATTCCTAGAATGAATTCCATTTGTTTATGACGTATTATAATTTTATGTATCGGTGGATTCAACTTGTTAAAATTACGTTAAGATTTTAGCATCAATGTGGATAAAGAATACAGTTTTCTTTTTTGTAATATCTTTGTCTGGTTTTGATATCAGGATAATATTGGCCTTATAATAAATTCCTTCATCTTTGATTTTCTGGAAGAATATGTTATAGAATTTGTATTATTTTTTCCCTTAAACATTTGGTAAAATTCATCAGTAAGTCATCTGAACCTAGAGTTCAGTTTTCTTTGTAATGGTATTTGTAATTGAAAACTCAATTGCCTTAAGTTTATTGGAGGCAGGTTGATTTTTTTGAGGCTTCCTTTTAAACTTCGTTAGGTGGGACCTGGGAAACATTTAGTATAGGGCTAACTTTGCCCCACTTCTGAGGTAATACCCTCTCCCCAGTTCCCTGTGAATTATGAGTTATTACACTCTAGCTGATGAGAAGATGAATTATTCTCAGCCTTGTGTGTACTCTAAGAATTAAGTATTTTTATTCTTTTGGTTGATTTTTTCCTGATTCTTGCATAGTTTCCTCACACACATGAGCTGCTCAGTAATCAGGACCCTTTGCATATCTTTAGAGCCCTTTCTCTATGCAGATCTCTCTTCTCTGGCGCTTTGCTTTGTTAACCCTAGACACCCTGACTTTCCCAGGTCCCACCTCCACCTCCTCTACTCAGTGAATTTGCTGGGTTCTACTTGTCTTCCCCCTCCTTATGATTCAGTCTAGAAACTCTCCCCAGGAAGTAAGCTAGGGAAATCATGTAACTCCCTTGTTTTTCCTCCCCTCTCTCAGTGGTCACTGTTCTGTACCACCTGATATCTAA
Organism: Leucopleurus acutus; assembly: GCF_964270905.1. Classification (NCBI taxonomy): domain Eukaryota; kingdom Metazoa; phylum Chordata; class Mammalia; order Artiodactyla; family Delphinidae; genus Leucopleurus; species Leucopleurus acutus. The sequence goes on from NC_139147.1 coordinate 58,189,771, forward strand.
TTCTGACAGCTGATACTAAGTGTATTTTGCCTGGATTTTTAGTTGTTTTGGATGAGAGGATAAGTCCAGCTCTCATTACTTTATGTCACCTAGAAATGGAAGTTCCAGTGTTCTTTCTACTCCTAAATGTCACTGCTAAGGCATTTTTAAAAATTGAGGTATAATTGACGTGTGACATTATATTCATTTCAGGTGTACAACATAAAGATTTGTTATGTGTATTTATTATGAAATGATCACCACAGTAAACCTAGTTAACATCTATCACTATACATAGTTTCAATTTTTTTTCTTGTGATAAGCACTTTTAAGGTCAATCTAGTCTCTTAGCAACTTTGAAATATGCAATACAGTATTAGTAACTGTAATCACCGTGTTGTACATTACATCCCCATGACTCATTCCAAGACATATGAACACATTTTCATATGTACCTGACTGTGATATGATTTTGAGACTAATATCAGTTCTTCAGCTTTAACCTAAGTTACCTAATAGTCCTAGCCTAAATCGTCTTGTTTCCTTGTAAATACATGGTTGGGCCAGAACAGTGATGTTAAACTTTTTAGCTTCTTCACAGAGGAAGTGAAACTACAGAGATTCCCTCTGGGAGTGATTCTCAATAAGTGGGGAGGAGATGGGTATTCATTATCTTTAAGGGATGGGATGAAGGGGATTACGTACCTTGGAAAATGGGTCTTTAGTGGGACGTGCCATTCTCTCAGCCAACACTTTCTGGAGTAGATGACTCAGTTCTATGAACATCTGTTGAGCAACTTGAATATATACGGAACTATGTTTAGGTCTGTGAGAAGAGCAAGTATTAGTAAGACTTGTCTCATATCCGTAAGTAGTGTAGAATATATGTGATAATATCAAAGTTCTAGTTCTAAAAATTGTTGGAAAAGTATTATATCAGTTGGGATACTGTGTAATTCGTGTTAAAATACTAGAACATATTGCATTAATAAAGTTTCTTTCTAGGATCCCAGATTTTGAAAAGCACAGAAATCCAAGGGGTACACGTTATGGCATTTTGCATTGCCAGCTAAAATCTGGAAGAGTTCCTTAGATCTCTGGGAACTGATAGACAATTTAATCCATGGAAAATGATCATAGATTTTTGTATTTTTATATTTTATAAATTTATTTTCAAAATACTTCTAAATCTTAAACTAAATCTTTGATATATTACTTAAATATATCAAAAGGATATTTACACATGTTTAGTGGAAATTCACAGTCAATGATATTTATTCATAATTCATTAATGCAAATACAGGAAATAATTTGTTTGTATTATGCCTTAGAGACAGGTAGATATTGACACCATTTTCCCCAATGAACTAGAATAGTTCAGTAATTTTCCCACTTAGTAGACTTTTTATTTCTTACCTACATGCATTTAATACAATTAATGCATTTATGGATTAGCCGTCCTAGACTGTGAAACAGTTGTTCCAGAAATCCCACTAATCACTAAGTACTGTAGATCCTTTCTGGAAAATCATTTTCAATGTGCAGACCCAGGGGCTTCTAATCTGGTTAAAGGATTTCCAAATGGGATATTCAGTACTTCAGCCAATCTGTACAAACTGATGACGATGTAACTAAGTGGCACTGAAATGTAATCAAAATCATACGCACATAAACAGAGACTTGTGGATTTATACACATTTTCTGGATGTGAATGAAAAGAATTGTTGAACTGTGAGCTGGCAACAGACCAGCTTTGCAATCTTACCCAAACTCCTTACTTTCTTTTGCTTTACTATACAAGTATATAGTTTGCACTATATTCTGATTTCTGTTTTACATTTTTCAGTTTTTCTTCATAAACAAGATGTCTTACCTGATATAAGAGGAGAGTTTAACTCCTCAGGAAAGCTAAAGCTAATTCTGTGCTGTGACCATGGGTCAAATACAGCAAATATAATACCTGGTACATGCTGTCCTATGGCCAGAAGATGAAGATTTCCTATCCTCAGTGTGCATTTGAATTACTCAAAGAAGTTGTTAAATGCAAAATTTCCATCCATGCCTCAAAAGATTCTGATTCAATAGGTGTGGGGTGAGGTGCCCAAACTTGCATTTTTAACAAATTTTTCAAGTGATGCTAATGAAGGTCCATGAAGGACTTTGGACCATTTTTAAAGAAATACTGGAATAAAACTTGGTTTTCCAAACCCTCCTCACTGCTGTATACTACCTTTGTTTAAAATCCAAATGTTTTCTTTTTTCAAACAAGCAAACAAAACCAGACCAGATGGTAGTATTCACTCTTTGATATTTTAATTAATAAAAAGTCTTCTTTCATGGGGACTTGCAAGATGGTGGAGGAGTAAGATGTGGAGATCACCTTCCTCCCAAAAAATACATCAGGAATACATCTACGTGTGGAACAACACCTACAGAACACCTACTGAATGCTGGCAGAAGACGTCAGACTTCCCAAAAGTCAAGAAACTCCCCACATACCTGGCCATGTGGCTGACTGGGTCTTGGTGCTCCAGCCAGTCTCAGGCCTGAGGCCCTGAGGTGGGAGAGCTGAGTTTAGGACATCAGCCCACCAGAGACCTCACGGGTCCACATAATATCAAACGGCAAAAACTCTCCCAGAGATCTCCGTCTCAACTCTAAGACACAGCTCCACTCAACGACCAGCAAGCTACAGTGCTGGACACCCTATGCAGAACAACTAGCAAGACAGCAACACAACCCCACCCATTAGCAGAGAAGCTGCCTAAAATCATAATAAGTTCACAGACACCCCAAAACACACCACCGGATGCAGTCTTGCCCACCAGAAAGACAAGATCTAGCCTCATCCACCAGAACACAGGCACCAGTCCCCCCCACCAGCAAGCCTACACAACCCACTGAACCAGCCTTAGCCACTGGGGGCAGACACTAAAAACAACAGGAACTACGAACCTGCAGGCTGTGAAAAGGAGACCACAAACACAGTAAGTTAAGCAAAATGAGAAGACAGAGAAATACACAGCAGATGAAGGAGCAAGGTAAAAACCCACCAGACCAAACAAATGAAGAGGAAATAGGCAGTCTACCCGAAAAAGAATTCAGAGTAATAATAGTAAAGATGATCCAAAATCTCGGAAATAGAATGGAGAAAATACAAGAAACGTTTAACAAGGACCTAGAAGAACTAAAGAGCCAACAAACAATGATGAACAACACAATAAATGAAATTAAAAATTCTCTAGAAGGAATCACTAGCAGAATAACGGAGACAGGAGAACAGATAAGTGACCTGAAAGATAAAATAGTGGAAATAACTACCGCAGAGCAGAATAAAGAAAAAAATGAAAATAATTGAGGACAGTCTCAGGGACCTCTGGGACAATATTAAATGCACCAACATTCGAATTATAGGGGTCCCAGAAGAAGAAGAGAAAAAGAAAGGGACTGAGAAAATATTTGAAGAGATTAAAGTTGAAAACTTCCCTAACATGAGAAAGGAAATAGTCAATCAAGTCCAGGGAGCACAGAGAGTCCCATACAGGATAAATCCAAGGAAAAACACGCTAAGACACATATTAATCAAACTATCAAAAATTAAATACAAGGAAAAATATTAAAAGCAGCAAGGGAAAAGCAACAAATAACATACAAGGGAATCCTCATAAATTTAACAGCTTATCTTTCAACAGAAAGTCTGCATGCCAGGAGGGAGTGGCAGGACATGTTTAAAGTGATGAAAAGGAAAAACCTACAACCAAGATTACTCTACCCAGCAAGGATCTCATTCAGATTCCATGGACAAATTAAAACCTTTACAGACAAACAAAAGTCAAGTGAATTCAGCACCACCAAACCAGCTTTACAACAAATGCTAAAGGAACTTCCCTAGGCAGGAAACACAAGAGAAGGAAAAGACCTACAATAACAAACGCAAAACAATTAAGAAAATGGTCATAGGAACATACATATCAATAACTACCGTAAATGTAAATGGATTAAATGCTCCCACCAAAAGACACAGACTGGCTGAATGGATACAAAATCAAGACCCACATATGTGCTGTCTACAAGAGACCCACTTCAGACCTAGGGACACATACAGACTGAAAGTGAGGGGATGGAAAAGGTATTCCATACAAATGGAAATCAAAGAAAGCTGGAGTAGCAATTCTCATATCAGACAAAGTAGACTTTAAAATAAAGACTATTACAAGAGACAAAGAAGGACACTACATAATGATCAAGGGATGAATCCAAGAAGAAGATATAACAATTGTAAATATTTATGCACCCAACATAGGATCACCTCAATACATAAGGCAACTGCTAACAGCTATAAAACAGGAAATCGACAGTAACACAATAATAGTGGGGGACTTTAACACCTCACTTACACCAATGGACAGATCATCCAAAATGAAAATAAATAAGGAAACACAAGCTTTAAATGATACATTAAACAAGACGGACTTAATTGATATTTATAGGATATTCCATCCAAAAACAACAGATTACACTTTCTTCTCAAGTGCTCCATGAAATATTCTCCAGGATATATCATATCTTGGGTCACAAATCAAGCCTTGTAAATTTAATAAAATTGAAATCGTATCAAGTATCTTTTTCGACCACAACGCTATGAAACTAGGTATCAATTACAGGAAAAAGTCTGTAAAAAAATACAAACACATGGAGGCTAAACAATACAGTACTAAATAACCAAGAGATGACTGAAGAAATCAAAGAGGAAATCAAAAAATCCTAGAAACAAATGACAATGAAAACACGATGACCCAGAACCAATGGGATGCAGCAAAAGCACTTGTAAGAGGGAAATTTATAGCAATACAATGCTACCTCGAGAAACAAGAAACATCTCGAATAAACAACCTAAACTTACACCTAAATCAATCAGAGAAAGAAGAAGAAAAAACCCCAAAGTTAGCAGGAGGAAAGAAATCATAAAGATCAGATCAGAAATAAATGAAAAAGAAATGAAGGAAACTATAGCAAAGATCAATAAAACTAAAAGCTGGTTCTTTGAGAAGATAAACAAAATTGATAAACCATTATCCAGACTCATTAAGAAAAGAAAGGAGAAAACTTAAATCAATAGAATTAGAAAGGAAAAAGGAGAAGTAACAACTGACATTGCAGAAATACAAAGGATCATGAGAGATTATCACAAGCAACTATATGCCAATAAAATGGACAACCTGGAAGAAATGGACAAATTCTTAGAGAAGCACAACCTTCTGAGACTGAACCAGGAAGAAATAGAAAATATAAACAGACCAATCACAAGCACTCAAGTTGAAGCTGTGATTTAAAATCTTCCACAAACAAAAGCCCAGGACCAGATGGCTTCACAGGCGAATTCTAACAATCATTTAGAGAAGAGCTAACACCTGTCCTTCTCAAACTCTTCCAAAATATAACAGAGGGAGGGACACTCCCAAACTCTTTCTACAAGGTCACCATTACCCTGATACGAAAACCAGACAAAGATGTCAAAACAAAACTACAGGCCATTATCACTGATGAACATAGATGCAAAAATCCTCAACATAATACTAGCAGACAGAATCCAGCAGTACACTAAAAGGATCATACACCATGATCAAGTGGGGTTTATCCCAGGAATGCAAGGATTCTTCAGTATAGGCAACTCAGTCAATATGATAAATCATATTAACAGACTGAAGAAAAAAACCATATAATCTCTATAGATGCAGAAAAAGCTTTCGACAAAATTCAACACCCATTTATGATAAAAACCCTATAGAAAGTAGGCATAGAGGGAACTTACCTCAACATAATAAAGGCCATATATGACAAACCCACAGCCAACTTCGTTCTCAATGGTAAAATACTGAAAGCATTTCCACTAAGATCAGGAACAAGACAAGGTTGCCCACTCTCACTACTATTATTCAACGTAGTTTTGGAAGTTTTAGCCACAGCAATCAGAGAAGAAAAAGAAATAAACAGAATCCAGATCAGAAAAGAAGAAGTAAAACTGTCACTGTTTGCAGATGACATGATACTATACATAGAGAATCCTAAGGATGCTACCAGAAAACTATTGGAGCTAATCAATGAATTTGGTAAAGTAGCAGGACACAAAATTAATGCACAGAAATCTCTTGCATTCCTAGACACTAATAATGAAAAATATGAAAGAGAAATTAAGGAAACACTGCCATTTACCATTGAAACAAAAAGAATAAAATACCTAGGAGTAAACCTACCTAAGGAGAAAAAAGACCTGTATGCAGAAAACTATAAGACACTGATGAAAGAAATTAAAGATGAAACAAACAGATGGAGAGATATACCATGTTCTTGGATTGGAAGAATCAATATTGTGAAAATGACTATAGTACCCAAAGCAATCTACAGATTCAATGCAATCCCTATCAAACTACCACTGGCATTTTTCACAGAACTAGAACAAAAAAATTAACAATTTGTATGGAAACACAAAAGATCCTGAATAGCCAAAGCAATATTGAGAAAGAAAAATGTAGCTGGAGGAATCAGGATCTGAGACTTCAGACTATACTACAAAGCTACAGTAATCAAGACAGTATGGTATTGGCACAAAAAACAGAAATATAGACCAATGGAACCGGATAGAAAGCCCAGAGATAAACCTACACACATATGGTCACCTTATTTTTGATAAAGGGGCAAGAATATACAATAGAGAAAAGACAGCCTGTTCAGTAAGTGGTGCTGGGAAACTGGAAAGCTACAAGTAAAAGAATGAAATCAGAACACTCCCTAACACCATACACAAATAGAATCTCAAGATGGATTAAAGACCTACATATAAGGCCAGACATTATAAAACTCTTAGAGGAAAACATAGGCAGAACACTCTATGACATAAATCACAGCAAGATCCTTTTGACCCACCTCCTAGAGTAATGGAAATAAAAACAAAAATAAACAAATGGGACCTGATGAAACTTAAAAGCTTTTGCACAGCAAAGCAAACCATAAACAAGACCAAAAGACAGCCCTCAGAATGGGAGAAGATATTTGCAAATTAATCAACTGACAAAGGATTAATCTCCAAAATTTACAAGAAGCTCATGCAGCTCAGCATCAAAAAAACAAACAACCCAACCCAAAAATGAGCAGAAGACCTAGACATTTCTCCAAAGAAGTTATACAGATTGCCAACAAACACACGAAAGGATGCTCAACATCACTAATCATTAGAGAAATGCAAATCAAAACTGCAATGAGGTATCACCTCACACCAGCCAGAATGGCCATCATCAAAAAATCTACAAACAATAAATGCTGGAGAGGGTGTGGAGAAAAGAGAACCCTGTTGGTCTTCCCTGGTGGCGCAGTGGTTGAGAGTCCGCCTGCCGATACAGGGGACACGGGTTCGTGCCCCAGTCTTGGAAAATCCCGCATGCTGCAGAGCAGCCTGGCCCATGAGCCATGGCCGCTGAGCCTGCGCGTCTGGAGCCTGTGCTCCGCAATGGGAGAGACCACAACAGTGAGAGGCCCATGTACCGCAAAAAAAAAAAAAGAGAACCCTCTTGTACTGTTGGTGGGAATGTAAATTGATACAGCTACTATGGAGAACAGTATGCAGGTTCCTTAGAAAAATAAAAATAAAACTACTATATGACCCAGCAATCCCACTACTGGGCATACACCCTGAGAAAACCGTAATTCAAAAACAGTCACGTACCACAATGTTCATTGCAGCTCTATTTACAATAGACAGGACATGGAAGCAACCTAAGTGTCCATCGACAGATGAATGGATAAAGAACATGTGGCACATATGTACAGTGGAATATTACTCAGCCATAAAAAGAAACGAAATTGAGTTATTTGTAGTGAGGTGGATGGACCTAGAGCCTGTCATACAAAGTGAAGTAAGTCAGAAAGAGAAAAACAAATACCATATGCTAACACATATATATGGAGTCTAAAAAAAAAAAAAAGGTTCTGAAGAACCTAGGGGCAGGACAGGAATAAAGATGCAGACATAGAGAATGGAATTGAGGACACCAGGAGGGAGAAGGGTAAGCTGGTATGAAGTGAGAGAGTGGCATTAATATATATACAGTACCAAATGTAAAATAGCTAGTGGGAAGCAGCCGCGTAGCACTCGGAGATCAGCTCTGTGCTTTGTGTCCTCCTAGAAGGGTGGGATAGATGCAAGAGGGAGGAGATATAGAGATATATGAATATGTATAGCTGATATACTTTGTTATGAAGCAGAAACTAACGCACCATTGTAAAGCAATTATACTCCAATAAAGATGTTAAATATACATATATATATATATATATATATTTGGAAAAAAGAAAGAAGTCTTCTTTCTCCTTTTCCATACCTTACACATTCCTACTTCACTGGTCTACTGGATTTAAAATTTATGACACTGTTGTATTATGCAGAACAAAAGGAATAGGCCAATAGATACTCTGTTTAAAAAAATAAGAAAAGTTAAACTTTTCTTTTTAATCCTTAATGCTATGGTTATACATCTCCATATTTCTGGAGTTAATGTAATAAGCCCCAGCTAGACTCTAAAGGAGTATGGCCTTTCCCCCAACTCCTAAGTCACTCCTTCCCAAGGATGCAGTGAAGTACCTGGCTAACAGGTCACTTGGGGTTATGTGTCTCAGTTGGAGGAAGGTAATATATTAAAATCCTTATGGGGAATTCCCTGGCGGTCCAGTGGTTAGGACTGCATGCTTCCACTGCAGGGGGCACGGGTTAGATTACTGGTCAGGGAACTGAGATCCCACATGCCACGCTGGGCAGCCAAACAAACAAAAATCTATATGTAATGGGGAGTTAGTCTCCCCTCCTCCTCCATTCCCAATGTGAAGCAGACATTTGGGTAAATGCAACGCGTCTGTAGATTCACTTTTCCATTGGATGCCAGGACTGAACTAGGAGTGGGGAACAAAAAGTACTTGCAAGTCCAGTTGGTCCTCACACTAAGCCATATCTTCCTAATAACGTTACAAGCAATGAGGGGAATATAGTTTTTATATCCACATATCTAACTCCTGTTCCATTTCTTAATGTTTTTAACTTGAGAGGGGAAAAGCGAGCATTATTTATTGATCCTTACCTCTTAGGCCACGGTGCTTGACAGACTGAAGCACGCTAATACATTTTGCGTGTCTCTCTTTAAATGGACCTTTCTGTAAGTTATTTTCAGTCTGTTTACATGGTCATGTAAACTTGTTTATCATACCAAAATGTACACTAATGAACAAAAGTATAAATTATTTGAAGTCAGTGGAAAAGAGCAGTTTGCCATCCTAACACATGCCAGAAAAAAGGCTCTAAACTGTTGAGTACACGTGAATGCTTTTGAGCTAGCACTAGGCAGTTTAAACTGAGGCACCAAACACAGAGTAATGAATTTCTGGCAGTCTAAGAGAAAGAGAAACACGTACAGAGAGTTCTCATTCTGTATATGTGTTGTGCTTATAAAGCCAAGGCCCTCGTGACTAGCCTGGAGCTTGTGGCTTTTAAAGAAGCACAGCAGTCCCCAAAGAAGTTTCACTTCCATTCATATCTCTTGAAGACATTTAAAGGGGTTTCATATGTATGGCCTGTGACAATTCTTCTTAACTATCTCGTCCTCTCCCTTTCTGTAGCATTCCTATCTCACAGAAGCATTCGTGTCTCCTAGCCCAGAGCTTCCTTATTGGTACCATCCTATCCCAGTCATCTTATCCTATGAACTCCCCCTCTTTTCCCTGTGTCTTTCCAGAAATGCCCCTGGCCCATCACATCTCCCTGGAATGTGGTCCCCCCTTGGAGTGTGGTTCATCCTTTTTCTGGATTGCTTGTGGATTTTGTTCTTTCAGAGAAGGGAGATGGAGGCTAAGCAGGCAATCCAGAAAATTTTCTTTGGGGAGTGTGTAGGGGGACATGGCAGGAGCGAAGGGAGGATGTGGGGAGGTTGAGGGAAAATTGTGAGCCTCTACACTTAAGTAATGTTTTTGTTTCATCACTTTGCTCCATGGAAAATCATCAGAACAATCTAAATGCACTATTAGCATAGCTGCCCATCTTCACAGAGAAGCATTTATGGGTTGACATTTTAATTTGAAGGGCTCACTTTTATGAAGTACACAATATTATGCTGGGCTCCTGAATGAATATCTATTCCTAATGTTTCAGACTTTGGGAGAAGGAGGGGGTGGGACAGGAATCATTCATTGGATGGGGTGGATCCAGCTCAAACGATGCTGCGACCTGGTACAAAAAATAGATTTGGGTCAGCATTTTTCAAGTTGTCTACAGATCCTTTTGAAGACTCTGGATCCCTCCTTCCTCACACATACACTCTTTGTAAGTGGAATGTGCAGATAGCACGTTTACTTGTGTTTCCATCCTTACATGTTCTGACTTCCCAGCACTTTGAAAAGAAAATGAAGAAAAATGTTTTCTTTGAAAGCTCCCCTTCCTGAATACCTTTCCTCTCTGCTCTGTAACAGCAAGTTTAGGGCCAGAAGAGATTCCTCCAGGGTTTTAAGAACCTCAATCAGTTTCACAGCTGGGGGCAAAACGCTTCCCTTAGGGAGCATTTCTTAGCATAAAGCAGAATACTTGGTTAGCCTATGTCTGTGTTAAAAGGAGGAGAACCAGAATTCACTTTTCTATTCCTGTTCAGTTGTATTTTTCTTCACTTCTTTTTTACCTATTTTCCTTCTTCAACTCTGGGCTGTTGGGCTGTGGAACTCCATGACGGTAAGGAAAATAGTCACGTCTGGCTGCCCAGACACTGGAACACTAACCAGGGCTTAAGTGCTGCCTCATCCTCCTTCTCCTAGGCCACGATCATCTAAATCTTTTCTGAAACCCACAAGGGGAAAATTATCCTATAAATTAAGGAAGCTTCTTAATTTCTAGGAAATCTACCTGTAACTATCTGCTGACTCACCTACCAATTTATTTCAGGCACAAACCCATTCATGCACACAGGCACTTCAAATGCAGAACCTCTCTTGTTGGAAGCCAAAATTAGTAGCAAAGTCGGATCCAAGTGGTCACATTATCTCTATTTTCCTAATTTTAAAGAGAAAATATCATGGGAAAAGGGAAAACACGAAGAGACATATGTGTGCAAGAGCAATCTGGATAACTTGAAGGATTTCTGGAGTAACGAGATGGTTTTTTAAACTTAGATGAAAGTTTTGGTGATTATCATTCAGCCATGATATTTGTGCAGTTTAATAATGGCATCATTTTTATATCCTTAATGTAACCAGGAGATCAAAATAGAAGGCTGTCCCTTGCTGAGGTTATTTTGTTTTAATAAATCACAATAGGACTTAGTAACCCTTATTTGTGTGTGCTTTACAGTGTTAATATTTGTCTTAGAATTTGGAAAATGAGGCTGTCCACACTCCCTAAGACTTTAAATGAGTTCTGGGGATTCTCTGTCTCTGGTGTGTTTGGAGGGCAGCTCCAGGAAAGCCCTTTCTAACACCTTTGGTTCTTCAGCACCTGGAGCTTCCTATCTCAAATTTTGTCTGTCTAAAAATACTCTTCTGGCCAGATGAATTGCTATGGGGGTCACCTACTTCCTAGTATTATTCCTTCCACGTGGGTTTGACTTGAATTTTAACAAGAACTGTTATTTACACCCCACGTGCCTTCTGTGGCAAATAAATTACACCCAAGGATGCTCCTTTGTTTTGCCGAACAAGGCAGTATGTGAGAAAGAAATTTGAGGAAGCCAAAGAGTATGTGTTTCTCAACTTAGGTGGAAAGGCAGTATTGGTGGTGGTGTGAGGGGGCCTCCAGGAGTGACGTAAATGGGAGCAACGAGGGGCTGGCAGTGCTGTGTATGGTCAGAAAAGAGAGTTAAAAGAAACAGAGAGGATAGCCAGGATGCAAAGAAAAGCAGAAAGGGGAGCCTTCCCTTCTACTTCCTACAAAAGCTTCAGGAAAATCTACTTTGACTTTGGGTTCACAGACTGGATTTGTAGGTTTTTGGGAGGAGGGATTTGGGAGTGAGGTTGCAGCCAAGTGCTGAGCAGCCTCTGGGCAGGAGTAGATCAAAACCACAGGCTGCCTTAGGGAACCCGGATGTAATCTGTTCACCGGCACCAAGATATTTGTCTGTCTATCTGTCTATCTGTCTATTTATCTATCTATCTATCATCTATCCACCATCCTATCTATCATCTATCTATCATCTATCTATTATCTATCTATCTATTCACCATCCTATCATCTATTATCTATCTATTATCTATCTATCTCATCTATCATCTATCTATCTGTCATCTATCCACCCATCCTATCATCATCTACATCTATCTATCTATCATCTGTCCACCCATCCTATCTACCATCTATCTATCATCTATCTATCTATCTATCTATCTATCATCTATCCACCCATTCTATCTATCTCTCTCAAGAATTAATACAAATATAAAAATTGAATAGCATAGCATTTTTCTGCTATTTGCATAGTATTTCAAAAATAAGGATCTTAGAGTAGTGAATATTAACTCATCAACCCATGATTTATTTGTAATGAAAGAGCCAGTTCAATTTCTGATTCGATTTATGAAATGGGTGTCTAGCACTAAGCAATCTATGTCACTCAGCCAAACACATGTACTGCTTTTGTGAAGTTTTTCTTATTATTTCTACACTAACAGGGCTCTGCTGCTCTCCCTACCTAACCATTTTACCTCCTTCATCAACATAGCACAGTCAATGCTGCAGTCGTTCCAGAGCAATGATGAAGATGCTGTTAGAGTTCCAGGCACTACACAGGCTTAAATTTCAGAAGTTTGTGTGTAAATCAATTATTTCACACTGTGGTGGCATTTTCCCCATTGAAACTGTATTATAAGTTATGTATCAGGCTTCATAAATCTGTGGCCTAAAAACCCTTTAAAACTGATCCTCTTCATGTAGTGAGATGGATTTTTTTTTCTTCTCCTGAGCTTGACATATATTTAGCTAGGTTAACTGAAATGGGCCTTTGGTAATATAACTCAAGGCAGGGAAGCAGACACTATTTAATAACAGAACTTGGGTTAGTGCAAATAAAAGGCACATCTTGGCAGCTGGACAGGTTCATCTTAGGTGTTCCACCCTGAGGTTAGATTAGACCCTAGTGAGGCCTTTCTTCAGCACTCCCCAGTGTTCCCCACTTATAGCCTGGATGCAGGCTGAGTGTAAGGGCAAGCAGGGTATTGGCAGGCAGGGAAGCAATGGGGCTAAACAAATAATGGGCCATGAGTTTGGAGGAGAAGAGAGAGAAGACCGAAGTGGGAGATGTTTCCCTGATACCTGTTTGTCGGTGGTCACATGAGGTGCCCCAAATGGAAAAGTTGTACCCTGACCCATTAGGTCAGGGACAGACAACTGAAGGATGAACAGAAAAGAGAGAAAAGCAGCATATGGAATTGTGTAACTTAATTGATTTCTGGGAGCACTTCTGTGTGGTGCACTATGTAAAACTCCTAGACTAGCACTTACAAAATTTTACAGAAAATATTTTTGTTCTTCTCCAATACACCCAAAGTCAACTTTGACTGTGACCCCATGTAGACATTTGCCAGGTGAAAGCCCAGGATTTATCAGAGTTACAAAGGCAGAAATTGCCTGTATCTACAAGCATTTACTTTATGCCAGCTCCAAGGAAACAAAAATGAGCAAATTTGATTATAAATTAACCTTATGACTAGAGCTTAGGATATGTCACTACAAGCATTCATTGAAATTCCTGGTATCGATACTGTTTTTCCAATTTTTTAAGGCTCCAAGATGTGAATAATGATAGATACAATTTGAGGTAAACCAATCTATAATTTCTATCAAAAAGAGAGGAGGCTGATAAAAAAATATTTAGTTCTGGGGCTTCTCTGGAGGTAACTTTCCAAATGTCTTGAGTCTAGAAACACATTTTTTGAGGTGAAGGGAGAAGCTGAGGGAAAAACAACACAGGAAGGTTTTATTGCACTAAATCTGTGTTTTAATAAATTATTCTTTCAGTGGTTTAAAAATAAGCAAAATGTTGTTACAAAACTTAGCAGCTTATGTTAATGAAACTCCAGTTGGGTTGTTCTTACCATGGAAGACTCATGCAATGCCCCCAGCTTGTGTTCCTGAGCAAGGTGGGAATGACAGTACAAACCTGTAAGAATAGCTGGAAAATCAACTTGGTGTAGGCCCACCTCTAAGGATCAATAACACCGCTTTCATAGCTATCGCTTATTCAGTAAACAGTTATTTATATCTATAGATGTTAGGAAATGTGATAGGAACCAGTGTGGATGAGCCAGTTGATTTTTTAAAATTTTTATTGGAGTATAGTTGATTTACAATGTGTTAGTTTCTGCTGTACAGCAAGGTGAATCAGTTATATATATATCTCCACTCTTTTTTAGATTCTTTTCCCATATAGGTCATTACAGACTATTGAGTAGAGTTCCCTATGCAATATAGTAGGCTCTTATTAGTTATCTATTTTATATATAGTAGTGTGTATATGTCAATCCCAATCTCCCAATTTATCCCACCCCACCGCACTTTCCCCTCTGATAACCATAAGTTTGTTTTCTACATCTGTGACTCTATTTCTGTTTTGTAAATAAGTTCGTTTGTACCATTTTTTTAGATTCCACATACAAGTGATATCATATGATATTTGTCTCTCTCTGTATGACAACTTCACTCAGTATGATTTTGTATATATGCTTGAGTAGTTAATTTTACGGGGAGAAAACTTGACTGTGGGGAATTTGTTCATGTGATCCAGTCCTGGTTATGAGAATGTTTCTGGGCTGATTTTTTGATATGAGCCTATTTAGAAACATGGGAGAAGTCCTGGTAAGACATTAAAGTGTCCATAGTCTTTTTCTTTTTATGCGAACAAAATCAAATAATTTGAAGTCTGGGAGAAATTTTATGTTGGCACAGTAAATTGAGAAAAAGTGTGTACTCATTAATTTCCTAATCTAATTGAAAGGACACCTGCAGGTTTTATTGATTAGGCATGGAGATTAATTTTCACTCTGAGTATCAAATCACAGAAATCAAATAAAAATATTTATTGAGTGTTTACTGAGTGTGAGTCGTTGTGAAATGAGAATTGAAAAATCTAATGAGGTCATAACATTTGTCTTCTATTTAAGAATAATGTTGTTTGTCTTCTCCAATGTTTTTCCCAGGACCTTGTCTGATATAATTTTGACTGTTTTATCCTAAGTCACAGATTTTGCCAGAGAACTTTGTTTTGGCAGATGAGCAACCTGATTCTTTCTTCACCCACTTGGAAAATACTCTTGTTCTTATCTGTTTCTTATCTGCAAAACCCTCCCTTTTATTGTAAGCCCTAACATAAGCACTGAGTAGAGGGTGTATGCTGTTTTGGGATATCCAGCTCCATTGCCTATTCTGTTAATTGCTCCCTGGTTTTCCTCTTGTGAATCTCTCCACATCACTCTCAGCTGTGGGGTATAGTGGTTCTGGCACTGATTGCAGGCTCCAGGAAAGACCATATAATCTAGGCAAAACTGGTTAAAACCTTGTCCACCTTGATTAGTTTAGGAAAGGGCACGTGACCAACTGAGTCAAACACCAGTTCCCTAGGATTTTTGGGGATTATTGATGGAGAGAAACTCTCTTTACCCTTAGAAGATCTAAGTCTGCATCTACCCGATGCCACTGTGTGGATAAAGTGTCAGTGAGAGAAGCCGGCACAGAGGAAGGTAGAGATAAAGAAGAGGAGGAGAAAACTAGAAGCTAGGTCTGGCTTACATCATGTTAGCCTTTGTTTGATTGGTCCTGCGGTAACAAGCTCAGTTGGAACGGGGCTCCTTTCCTTCAGGGTCCTTATTCCGGTCTGTGATTATGCATTGTGTGAGTTTTTGGACGAATGTTTACCTACCTCTCTATACTGTTAGCTCCATGAGACTAACTCACCTTTGAAGCCATAGTACCTAGCACAGTGTCTGGCATATAAAGGCATTCGATGAAAATTTGTTGAAAGAATGAGTGCATAAATAAAGAACAAAAAGTGCACAAAGTTACATTCCAGGATATGGTTAAGAAGAACTAGCTGGTAAAAGATGGGGAGGCCAGTGGGAAGCAGCTGAATAGCACAGGGAGATCAGCTCTGTGCTTTGTGTCCACCTAGAGGGGTGGGATAGAGAGGGTGGGAGGGAGACGCAAGAGGGAGGGAATATGGGGATATATACATATACGTATAGCTGATTCACTTTGTTATACAGCAGAAACTGACACACAATTGTAAAGTAATTATACTCTAAGGGAGGGAATATGGGGATATATACACATACGTATAGCTGATTCACTTTGTTATATAGCAGAAACTAACACAAAATTGTAAAGTAATCATACTCTAATAAAGATGTTAAAGAAAAGAAGAAAAAAGATGGGGAGACCAGGAAGCAAAGTACACATGCAGTGAGACACAGAAATCTTTCACTGAGAAAGAGTAAACAGTCCACTTGCAGAACCCTTTGTGTCTAGTCTTTCAAACTGAGTGGGAGTAACCTCACAATAAAAGTGCAGTGGAGGCCACATTGCCTGTACTCCTCTGACAATGGGGAGTCTTCATGGAAGACATTGCTGAAAAGGGGGTGAGATCAGGCAAAAGGAGAGAAGTTCGAAGATTCATAGGTCTTGGTGCTAGAAGGGACTTGAGAAGGCCACTTCCAGTCTTCATACAGGGATATCCGTAGAAATTCGGTGGCGTTTGAAGTTCAAAGTCATGGTTATCTACAGAAAATGATTTAAGTCTGTTTTAAAAACAAACCAGTTTAGACTCTTCCCAGCATACAATTAGATCGCTGTTAACCTAGAAATGGATTATCCAAACTTTTTGAATCTTCTTGGAAAATGACTGAGATAAGAGAGTACACCAAGTCACCAAGACGGTCCACATGAGGGGACCTTCTCACGGCTGTGATGTGGCACTAAGAGGAGGTGTGGGTTAAGTGTGGGAAGAGTTTCAGAGTCATGTAGCGTGCTTCAAATGCTCTCTAGCATCAGTAGCAATAGCAACACCACAAAACACAGAAAACCCAACTTTCACTGACTCTGTGAAGGAAGTTAAATTTACACATGTAGTGCAAAGCATGGCTTGACGTGTTTTCAGCACTGTGGTGCTGGGAAGCTCTCTGGAGGAGCTCTTGCTGGCAACGTTGGTTCCACAAGATGGGCTGTGAGGATGAGCTCAGAGCCATCCAGACACCTTCACCCCCACTGGCCATGAAAGGACACATATCGGGAGGGCACACCTGCTTCTCCTGTCCAAATCCTAAACAGAAAGAGCATGTCCCGAAGGGAGCAGCGCAGTGTGAGGACTGCTGATAGCACCACAGCATTGCAGGTATGATGAGGAGCTGAAACCCTTTCCAGTCAGCACTGTTGAAAATCCATGGAGGATTTGGGGGATCCGCTTTCCCTTTTAACCCCAAGGCAACACAGACGCCAGAGGCTGTCTTTGAAGAACATGGGGATCTGAATGGGTCAGAGGGTCTGTCGCAGGGGTCATGGGTGTGAGCAGTCAGGGGGCAGCCCCGAGGTCAGGTCCCCCTGCTCCTTCCTGGTGGAGCCATAGGTCACACCCAGGAAGCAGCTGCTGAGTGAATCCTGATGCCAGGTGAAGAGAAATGTAGAAGATCAACCAATGATGTGTCCTCGAGGGCAAGGTGAGATGTGGCACAGCACGCTCCAGCTAATTAGGGATGGCTTCCCCCAAGTGACCATGCTGGGCTCATTATCTGCATTTCACTATGGGCTCTAGGAGCAGGAGGGGAGGCAGAGGCAGGTGATGGGCACAGGCCAGCCTACTGATGTGGGAACGGGGGAGGCCTGGGGGTGTCCCCTGGTGGGGACAATGTCTTTCTCCCACTGCCTGGAACGAGAAGGCAATTAATGGATTTTAATCAATAGTGAATGTTAGCATTCTTGCTTAAACAGCCAAATGAGGAATCATTCTGCACCCACACTCCTCACCAGGCCATGATGTGAGGAGGACCAAGCAAACAAGAAGTAATGAAAGTGGCTGCTTCTCTGTAGAAGGGCAGCTTTCGTTCAGTCCCGTACTCGAGCCTGCTTGCGCCAGTTATACCGAGAACGTGCTTCCAGCTGCCCTCTCAACTCTACCTTCCAGCTGCAGATTGAGGGGTCTGCCTGGACTCTTCTAGACCAGTGCCTCTTGAACTTTAATGTGCCTATAAGACACCTGGGATGTGTTAAAATATAGATTCAGATTCAGCAGGTCTGTGATGGAACCCAAGAGTCTGCAATTCTAACAAGCACTCAGGACCACACTTTGAGCAGCAAGATTGTGGAGCCATGGTTTCCAAGCTTTCTTGCACACTGGAATCACTGGGGTCTTTTGTTGGAGGGCACATTCTGATTCAGCAAGTCTGAGGTGAGGCCCAGGCTTCGGCATTTCTATCACATTTCCAGGGGATGCCCCCACTGCAGCTCTGCAGGCCACACTTAAAACAGCCAAGTCTTAGACTGCTGGCTCTCAAGTTTTAGAGCACCTAAGAATCACCCCGGGAGCTCATAACAATGCAGATTCTTGAACTGCACTCCCAGGGAGTCTAATAAACTCTCTCTAGGAGAGTCTGGAAATGCAAAGCTTGAGACTTTTTATTGCTGTGAAATATTCTGTGACAGTTATAATTAAGGAAGAAAAAAACACATGTTGGATTTTTCAAAATCTTACTCTATGTTGTGACAATTTGTGCATGCCTGTACTTTTAAACATTTTTATAAGATCCTGGAGGAAGTCTGTCACTCACATAAGCAAGGAGAAGTTGTCATTGGATGACATCATTGTCGATCATCTTGGGATCAAGTTCAGAAAGCAGGACACCACAGCAGGTACAGGTTGTAACCAAGTTGTGGGTTTCACTGAAAGAAATCTGAGTGAAGTAACTCTTTGAGTTCTGAACCTTTCAAGCCACATTTGCATAAAGAGAGCCTATGAATTATTTGAGGGTATGTCAATAAATGGATCTTCCAGATCTTTGGCTAAGAATTTCCCCCAATAGCAGGTCTATAGACTGTGGAACAGGAATCTGCATTTGTACAAACTATTTATTTGATTCTTGTGCACACTCTGAGATACACTGCTAGAAAAAGCTCACGTGGTGTGACATGGTCTGCAACGTTCAATTTTTTTTTTTAACACTCTGTTAACAGTCATGTAGTGATTTCAAACTGTTCTTGAGAGCCTTGTGGCTCCACAGATGTGTCTCTGGAGCCACCCACCAGAAGCCAGCAAAGAGCCTAGAGGCCCTGGTTCTCTGTACCTTGATCCCACATCAGAACATCTGAGCTTTTACTTATATATTTATTCATAAAGGGATAGCACATAGGAGTTCATTTGAAAGAAAAGAGTGCACTGTGAACAGCAAAGCAGAACACCACTGTGAGCAATAACAACATCTGAAAGCCACTGCAAGCTCTCGGAGTCAGGCTCTACCTGCCCCTCTGCCTTGTCTTTCCAGCCTGCTGAAACCAGGTTCTCTACGCACCTCTCCTGAAGGCCAGGCTCGCTGGTGCCACTGCCAACCCAAGCAAGGAGCCTCTCCGCTGCCTCAGCACCATCCCCTGGTAGGTACCGGATTCCACGGTGCTGCCGGCAACAGTCCCTGGGCCATGTGGTCACCAGCAGGTGACTCTGCTCCCTAATGACGGGCTTGGGTGGGTGCCCGGTTTCCTGGGGAGAGACAATGAGGCTTAAGGAAGAGAGGAAAGGCTTTGAAGTCAGACAGATTTAGAGCCTAGCCCGGACTCTGCCATTTCTTAACTCTTTGGTCTTGAGCAAACCATCTCATGTCTCAAGGTCTGCTTTTCAGGTACGAGCATAAGAGTATTCACCTTTCAGGGCTGTTATGAGCATCCAATTAACTCTGTAAAGAGCCTAGCATAGTACCTGATATTAGAAGCTGCTCAATGAGGGGAAACGTCTTTTTAATCACAGCTCAAGGTCTGCGCTGCCAGAGTATCCCTGTGGCTTGATGCGACGTGACTGGGCATTGCAGACTTGCCAGGGGGTTTCTACTTAGTTTGGAATCTGAAGTTATTTGGTGGCAAAAGATATTTTGTGTGATGGCACTTAGTTAAGCGTAAAATATTTGACAAATGTCTCATCGTAAAAGATCTTGAAGGAAAAAAGCTAGCTGGAGTTTGAACAAATAGTGGAGAAGTTTGGGGAAATCACACCTCAGATAGGAGTTTATTGTCTATCCTAGATTTGTAAAAACATTTCTCCAAATTAGCATCAGTTCTTACCCTAGTTATAAAATACATGGTGCCAATAATACAGCCTTTCAGTTTGAATTTCCTGCTTTAGCTCCTTATAAGGAATTCTGCAGTAACATTAGGCTTTCAGACTTAAATTGCAAGGTGACCTACTTACTATTATCATCATCATTATTATCTACATTTTATTGAATGCTTAGATCGCAAGGCATTGTTATGCATTTTAAACACTAATTTCATGTAAACACCAGTGACTCACTGTCCAAGGCAGTATTGCTATTTTCATTTTACAGGGTGGACCCTGCGGCTCAGTGGTAAAGAACTTGCCTAGGATAACAAAGCTAGCCAGGGGCCGCCTCCAAGTCCACGTTGCAAGGTAGTTAACAGGAAGCCACTGGGTTACTTTCAGTCAAGGCTTAGTCAGAAAAGGAAAAACAGGGCTCCAGCCATAGCCCCTCTGTGTCTCTTTTTCCTCTAGCCAATCTGTCCTCCCAGCAAGCAACAATTCAACTCTCAGTGTTCAGGTATTTGAAAAATGAAAGAAAGGCAAAATTATTGTCAACTGATTCTGAAGCAGGGGAATGAGTGCTTATATATTTCCAAGACTGAGATCATTTCCCTCAACATAAACATAATAGCCATCATTATTGATTGCTTTCACCAAGTGGATGACATGTGTGATTGCATGTAACACTCATGTCATCCTATGAGATGTCATCACCCCCATGGGAACAGGGGCATAGACATTCTGAGTTACTTTAGTACGGTCACTTCGTGGGTGAGTGGTGGAGCCACTAACAGGATTCTAGCCCTGTTGCATCTGGTTCTGAAATTTGTGCACTTAGCCTCTATACCACACTGTCTTTAGATTTTGTAAGGGATTTGTATGTTTCTCATCACACTTGTCTTCATCAGATAAGTACCTTAAATCCTCTTTTCTTTTTTTTTCTATTTCCTTTCTCTTTCCTGCAGGGCCCAGTTCAAAGTGGTCCACACAGCAAAGGCTGAGTGACTTCTAAGATTTTCTGCTATCCAAAGGGGGAAGAGGGAGGTACATTTATAAGCTGAATAATACCATTAGCTACATTTCTTTTGCTCTGCTGACTTTTGTGGATCAACCTTCTCCTGTGGAGCAATCTCATCAAATGTGTGATTAAGTCTTCATCGGGTGGGGAGTTTATCAGTCTGCTTTTGTATCTTCCTGATAAGTGTCAGCTGATTTACATGACTATCTCTGAGAGCAATGAGTTAACTAAGAAACCTAGAAGGTGACTTGAGTTTCTCTGGATGGAAACACACCAGGCTCTGATCCATGCCGTCTTGTTTACCCTTCATTCTAAACATTCATCAGCTGAAGGGCAGTGCTCTTGCTTTATAGGATACAAATGTTAGTGTCTGTCTCTGCATTCCTTGCATTTATATTGTCCTGGTTAAAAGACACAAGGCAACAAAGGAGACTGTATAAGTGTGCCTTTTTATGGCATTGAAACACATACACAAACAGTTTAGTCTTTATATTATCTTTATACTGTTAATTAGTAAAATTTACTAAGGTTTTCTACATAAATCCTTTCTCTTAATCCTCAAAACACACAGGAAGTAGAGATTACTGCTAGACAATGTATAGATAAGGAAAATTAGGTTTTAGGGGTCGATAACTCACCCAAATAACAGAGCTAGTAACTGGCAGGACTGGGATATTAACTCACGTTTTCACAGAAAAGTCCACTGTCCTTTCTTAGTCGAAGGTGACATCACCTTAATGTTACTTCAAACTGGTATTTACATTTTTCCTTCACTTTTAGGATCTTTTCATCTTGTTTCTCCATATTGTACTGTGTGTTTATAGATCCCTTATACATAATTGTTGACACAACACTCTGAGAGTCAAGCTAGCTAAGCCTTTCATCCATTTGGATTATCCTCTATTTTCCATCTCAAAAAAGCTCCACCCTCGCTGGAGCTTATCACAGTCCTTCTTTGTCATCCATCAAAGTCTTCTAGGACTACTTGTATGATAGTTATGTTTATAACTATCTGTGAAAAAGATTTAATCTGTTGAAAGTTGTATGTTTTAAAAATGTAGTCATATGACAAAATTCTCAGGTGGATTTAACCGTGTGATAGAGATGATGGTTTTTATTTACATTTGACTCATTTAAAAATGATATTAGACTAGTCCAACAGAAGATGTCCTTACGCAATATAAGAGCATCTGTAATGTGCTCTCTTGAGCCCTGTGCAATAGAGAAGAAGGAGAAAATAGATTGGCAGATGAAATTCTAAACATTGTGAAGGATCTCTTGAATCCTTCTAACTTGACCATGTTTAAAAGGTCACCATTGTAGGGACTGTGTTAACATTGAGAAGAGCTTTGCTAAAATAATAGTCCAAATATTTCTGAAAACTTAGTAATAACTATAACACGCTTAGTAACATTTAAAAAGTTACATAAAATAAATTATGTGAGGGTTCCCATGTGTTCCTGCAATGAGATTTGATAACACGTACCAGTATCAGAATGAAAATATAGATTTCTGTTGCCTTCAATGCTTTTTGAAGTAAGATAGATAAATAATAATTTTTAAAATTTATTTCTCTTGAAGTCAAACTGGCTAACATAAGCCTGATTCAGAATAGCTTTTGGCTTTTTGTAGCTCATGTGGAATGAATATTCTCTAATTGCAACTTGGCATTTGAACCAGTTGATAACAAGAAACTGTTTCATAATACTGTAAATAAAGATCACTCTAGGTGATCTCAATTATTCTGAAAGGGCATCGAATTTATCAAAGTATATTTACTGGGCATCTACTATAGGCATAGATATTATGTTTTAATTG
This sequence comes from Leucopleurus acutus, assembly GCF_964270905.1. Lineage (NCBI taxonomy): Eukaryota > Metazoa > Chordata > Mammalia > Artiodactyla > Delphinidae > Leucopleurus > Leucopleurus acutus. The sequence continues at coordinate 58,212,886 of NC_139147.1, forward strand.
CATACAGTTTGGCTGCTGCCACGACACTCACCTTCCCATTGATTTGATAAGCTATCTTTAAACTTTCTGTAGGATCAGTGCTTAGAATGTCAGGAAATCTAACCCATTACCTGTCTGGATACATTCATCTTCCTACCGACATAAGTGCAGTGTTCTTTTAAAACCAAGTGGGGGCTTTCCTTGGTTATACATAGTTTCTGACCAGAAACTGGAATACCCATTGGCTCCATTCTTTCCCAGTAATTGCATTCTAAAGCAACTCCAAACTTCTTCTATTTATGTGTTCTCCTGATTCCCAGATCTTGACATGTTTTGCTTATACGTTCTGACTCCTTTTAGTTCTGAGTTGTAGTTTCTGTGTTTCCTCTGTATTTCTTCCTATATCGCCATCCATAGAATTAAAAGGATCATTCATTTTTGACATTTGTCAACACCTTGGCCAACTCATTGTAACCTCACACCAAGAGTTACAACTAAAGGCTACCATTTATTGAGGGCTTATTATATGCCAAGCTGTATACCAGGGAATTACAAATTTAAATTAGTAGAAATATAATAGTAATTTAAATTATTATTTGATATTTTGTTTAATAAGTATTAAATATTATTTACTATAAATTATTGTTATTATTAATTATAAATTATTCATGTAATCTACATAGTAACCTGGTGACGTACGTACTCTTATGATTCCCATTTTACAGATGAGAAAGCAGAAACTAAAAAGATTGAGGTGAGCAGTTACATCACAATCACTGTGATCTCGAGAATCTGTCTAAATTTAAGGAGCTATGTGACTAGGAATCAGTTGACTGTTATCCACAACAAAAACAACAGGAGTTCAGGTAAGAGAGAATATTTTGACCTTGGTTTTGGAAAGCTTTTTGGAGGTGGCAGAATTAAGCTGAGTTCACAGTTCAAATTGAGTGGTGGATAAGACATAGTCCTCATTAAATTTTTGCAGATTTATTCATATAAATCCTGCACATTTCTTTTAAATTTTATTTTTATTATTATATACTTTTCAGTTATTGTGAATGATATCATTTTTTCATTATATTTTCTTCTAACTGGTAATTTCTGGTATATAGAAAATATATTGATTTGGGGATATTTATTTTATAATCTGCAACCTTGGCGAGCTCTCTTATTCTACTACTTTTACATTTGATTTTCTTAGGTTGTCCGAGTAGGCAACAATCATATTCTCTTCAAATTAAGATATATTTGGTTCCTCTTTGCCAAAATAGGTATCTCTTAAATTCCACTACAGCATTAAATAATTTGTTAAAATTTATTTATTAATTTATTTATTTTTGGCTGCATTGGGTCTTTGTTGCTGCCTGTGGGCTTTCTCTAGTTGTGGTGAGCGGGGACTACTCTTCATTGTGGTGCATGGGCTTCTCATTGTGGTGGCTTCTCTTGTTGCGGAGCATGGGCTCTAGGAGCACAGGCTTCAGTCGTTGTGGCATGCAGGCTCAGTAGTTGTGGCTCGCGGGCTCTAGAGTGCAGGCTCAGTAGTTGTGGTGCACGGGTTCAGTTGCTCCACGGCACGTGGGATCTTCCCGAACCAAGGACTGAACCCGTGTCCCCTGCGTTGGCAGGCGGATTCTTAACTGCTGTGCCACCAGGGAAGCCTCTAAATAATATTGGTAATAGCTAGCATCCTCATCTTACTCTGGATTTTAATAGAAATATTTTATAACTCTACTATTAAAATATAATATTGACTATTTTTTTAAGGCGAAAGTCCTTCATCAAGTGAGGGAAGCATCCACCTGGTCGTAGGTAACTAAAGGTTTTAACAAGTAACAGATGTTGATTTAATCTTTTTTTTTTTTTTTTGGCATTGGTTGGGTAAGATGTAGATAAGAAAGAGTTGTTTGACTTAAAAGTAGAAGAATGGCATACGCAAAGTAGTGCTGCAGTGGAAATGCACATGCATACCTAAGTGGACAAATTTTGTTGAAGAGGTGAATTTATGTTGATGAAAGATATGAAGAGATTAGAGATACAGACCTGAGTAGAAACTTTGAATTCTAGGCTGAGGAACTTGGGCTTTACTCTGTAGAATACATTGTGAGAAGACGGTGAAGAATTTTGAAGAGCAAGATGATGTGAACAGCAGTGTTTTTTGTTTTTTGTTTTTTCTTTTGGGAAGCTCGAGCTCCCATCTTTGTTCAGAATCCACTGGCTAGGAACTTGTGTGAAGGCCATTATAAACATTAAGATATAAGATAATGGGGGCCTGACCAGGCAGCTACCCCGTCCCCGGCTGCTGGGGAAGAGTCTGACCAGGAAACAAGTCAGTTAATTCTATGGGCATGGGATGTTATCTGCCTGGTCTACAGTACCATGCAGAAATAGAAGGCTGGTATCTGCTATATGGAAATGCCAATTTGAGCCATAATAATATGTAAAGAGAGGATTATAGGAGTAGTTTTAAATCTAAAAAGAGGTCAGAGAACCAAAGAAAATAAAATCAAGGTGTAACAAGTCAGAAATAGAAAAATGAAAGGTGGTAACAAGTGTGAAATCAAATTTTCTTAAACTGATTGAACAAAACTGGGATGATCTTGAACAGAATTAAATACAATTTAACTGTGGCTTAGGAGAAAGGTACAGGCTGGAGATACAGGTCTTCAAAGAGTCCGAATGACAGCAATAACTCAAATATTGAGAGTTAATGCACTTTCCAAGGGCCAGGGCCAGCTAAATGAACAATAAGCTTGAGGGTGTTTTTCTCAAGAAGGTGGAGACCTGAACATTTGTGAAGATAGAGAGCCAACAAAGAAAAACTTTGAGCAAACCAGACATAAGGAATTATTGATAGAGAAAAATCTAGGGTTTGGAAATGGAGAGAGGAATACAGGACCAGGAGGCAGATGCAGAAGTTAATCTAGGAAAGAGGATGAGTGTGTAGAGTACATAGGAATGTACCCAAAGTATGTACATAGATATTTTCTGGGAGAGAAAAAGGAAAGTGGCCTCAAGCTTCTCAGTGAAATAAGAGATGGGGTTATCTGCTAAGAAGATGGAACTAGACATAAGGATAGAAGAAAAGCATGGCAACAACTACGGTGTGGAATTTTTCAGAGAATTAATTAGGGGAAAACAGAATTTCTGAACATTAATTAGGAGCAACTGTCTGAATCTATCAAGGGCTGTTGGGCTAGCAAATGAAGTTTACTCAGTGTGTGACCCTCTCTAGCTGTTTTGTGGGGCATGGGGTGATCGAGGGTTGAGGACTAGCATGGAGAATGAATGGGAAAGAAGTCCAAGGAGGCAAAGAGATCAGGGGTTCATAGTGACTCCACCATCAAAGGGCTGACCAAAGCATCAAGCCTAGGAAGAAATTCAACAACAGTGTAATAGATTATTATAGATTACATTTATTCAGCATTTTTTATGGCAAAGTAATAGGAGAGAAACAGACATAATGGCTAGAATCTTTAACTGTGTAGTCCCAATTTAGACACACATCAAAAAGGCTGGCCCTTGAGGTACCTAATCTCAGCAGTAGGAGTTTAGTTAACCATGGTTTGTCTTTGAATTGACTCTGTCATGGCATTGCTATATATATCTTTTTATCCCTGCCCAGTAAGTGAAAGTGAAATTGAGCTAGAAATCAGTAAGTCTAGATTTTTATCCTTACCTCTACCACAGAGCTGTGTGATTTGGGCAGATTGTATCACCTTTGTGGATCTCAATTCCCTCATTTGTTATAAAAAAGGGGTTGGGGAGAGAGGGAAAGGGAGAGAGACAGAGAGACAGACATTAAAGTCGATGTGTTTAAAAGATGTCCTCCCGGGCTTCCCTGGTGGCGCAGTGGTTGAGAGTCCGCCTGCCGATGCAGGGGACACGGGTTCGTGCCCCGGTCTGGGAAGATCCCACATGCCGTGGAGCGGCTGGGCCCGTGAGCCATGGCCACTGAGCCTGCGCGTCCGAAGCATGTGCTCCGCAACGGGAGAGGCCACAACAGTGAAAGGCCGGCGTAGCGCAAAAAAAAAAAAAAAAAAAAGATGTCCTCCCAGTTCTAACAATCTAACCATATACCCATGAGCATTTTTTATGGTTTAAGGTCCTTTTTAAACAAGATCCTTTTCTTCCTCTTTAATTTTTCTCCATGAATATTGTCCAGCTTGTCTCCAATCATTTTCTTCTTTATTTAAAAACTCTTCCTCTTCCTTCTTCCCTCCTCCTCCTTCTTCTTGAGCTTCTGATTCAACAGCACATACTAAAAAAGATTAAGACTGTGGTTTCTCTAATTGAAATTATTTATACAACCTATTTCCATTTTTACTTACATGGTTCCCTCTTCTTACTAGGGTATCAATTCACTATTTTAAAAAGATAGAGGAATAATTTTTATTACCATTACTACAACATTGATGCTGCTACAACACCTTGTATATGAAAATTATTCTTACCTCTAATATCTCATTTAGTTGGTTTCCTACTAGGGAGATTAGCAGAACTCTGCAGGGGCCCCCAAGTTAAGCTTTTACTTCAACAGTCACCCAGTGAATGTTGCCATTCTTCAATTAAGAGGAAAAAAAGTGAACTGATTCCAAGTTCCAATTAAGAGCAAAAGGAATACAATGCTTATGCTGCAGATGTTTATTAATTAAGGAACCAGGATTGATTGGTCACTTTATTGTAATGCCTCAGGCAAAATATGTTATCTTCAGCGTTATTTAAAGTTAATGGGTGACTATAGGTATGTTCCTAAATGTACCTAAATGTAAAGAGTCTCAATGCATGTACGAAGACACAGGCAGAGAATTAAGTTCACCTATGAAGTTGTAAGATCTAACCCAGTCAAAGCAAGCTCAAGGACTTAAATGTGTCTCTTTAATTTTGTTTCTATTTATTTATTTATATCTTATATCTTCCTTCCACCACACCACCCCCCAAAAAAAAACCTCAAAGCAACCTAACAAAGGTAATAAAATACAGCATGATAAGGTAAGTCTAGATGTTCATATGCTCATACTGCAATTATGTTATCAATGATTATCTGAATGATGGGATAATCTTTAATTTTCTTTAAAAAATGTTGTCTTTCTGTATTCTCTAAATTTCTCAACAATGAACATGAAGCAACACTATAAATAATACATATAAAGGTTAAAATCAAAGAGCAATAACTTAAAATGTAGTCAAAAGTGAAATTATTTGGGATGCGTACTTTGACATTATGTATACTTGTTAGATACCAGCCACAAATTTAGCTGTGTTTTCTGGTGTCCAGTGCAAAAAGGGAAACAACCAATTCCATAATCCAGAAGGTACATTAGGTTAAAAACCCATCTCTTTCTCAAGAGAGGCACACGTAATCCTGTTGTTGATACATGAGAAACATCCTATGCCTGAATTACACTGTGTAATGTGAGAAACAATAACTCCAGCAGCCTTCTTCTGGAAAACACAGTGATGAGTTTCATGGAGTGGTCTGTATATCCCACTATTCAGACTAGTGACAGTTTACCAAAGAATAATTTGGTATAAAGCAGTTGTTTAGGAGGTTGGCGTGATGTCCATGTGTTAGATCAGATGACCTGATTCATTTCACACTACTAGATTTTAGAGCACTAGAGGAATGGATATACTGCATACCCTTCAAGCAATCCTACATAAATATAGTTTCTTCTTTCAAACTTTGAATAAATAAGCAATAATAAATTTGTTATTGTCCTCCTCGGCAAGCCTTAAGAAAATGATAATCTGATGAGATTAGTTGATACAGAGACATGTTTTCTTTAATAAAATAAGGTAGTGGAAGGATGAATACCTTTCTGTAAAAATTTAAGGATCTTAACAAGAACAGATGCATGAATAGATGGCCACCCCGTCTCTCTCAGAGGTTGTCAGAAAGAATACCTGTGGAGAGAATCAATGGTCTGCTTACGAAAGGATCTCCCTGAAATGGGAATGTAGCTATTTTTGAATGTGCAAAGTTAAAAACTGAGTTTAAATATGTTATTTTTTAAAGTTCAAACTTGATACTACCTTCATCCAGCTTCCCATAATGTTAACGTATTAGATAAATATTGTACATTTGTCAAAACTAAGAAATTAATCTTGTTACAATACTGTTACCTAAGCGACAGACTTTATTTGTATTTCACCAGTATTTTTCTGCTAACGTCCTTTTCTATACAAAGATTTGCTCCAGGATAACACATGCATTTAATCAGCATGTCACCTTAGTCACCTCTAGTCTGTGACAATTTCTCAGTCTTTCTTCATTTTTTATGTATCAAGAATTTTGAAGAGCGCTGGTCAGATATGTTGTAGAACGTCCCTCAGGTTGGGTATATCTGGTGTTTTCTCATGATTAAACTGGGGTTATGTGTTTGGGGGAAACATACAAGGAGGTGAAGTGAACTTTTCATTGCCTCATATCATATTGGGTACATTATTATCAACATGATTTATCAGCAGTAAAGTTAACCTTGATCCCTTGGTTAAGGTGGTATCTGGCTTGTCTTTCCACTTTAAAGTTACTCCTTTTTCCTTTTTATACTCTATTTTTTGGGAGTGAGTCTCTCTGGAGGGGGCAGTATCTAGAATTCTTTTTTTTTTTTTTTTTTTTTTTTTTTTTTGCGGTACGCGGGCCTCTCACTGTTGTGGCCTCTCCCATTGCGGAGCACAGACTCCGGACGCGCAGGCTCAGCGGCCATGGCTCACGGGCCTAGCCACTCTGCGGCATGTGGGATCTTCCCAGACCGGGGCACGAACCCGTGTCCCCTGCATCGGCAGGCGGACTCTCAACCACTGCGCCACCAGGGAAGCCCTAGAATTCTTATCTAAGGAAGACTTGTCCCTTTTCTCCCATTTGTTTCTTACCCAGTCCTTTACTTACATTCGTATGGACACATGGATATATATGCAATACGTTGGTTTTTAATCCAGGGCTATAGTTCATTATTTTGTTGCTCAAATAGTTCTAGTTTTGGCCTTTGGGAGCTCTGTCAGTTTGTTCCTGTGTCCTTTTGACATGAATCCTTTTTTCCTGTTTCTTTTTCTTTCATTTTTAAAGCAGTTTCTTTCTTGCACTGCAAGATGCTCCAGGCTCATCTTTTTCTCTGCCCCAGCCTAGGAATTAGCCACATCTCCAAGGAACCCTGTTAACTAACTAATTTTTTATTCATGGACTCAGAATCTTAAAATGCAGTTTATTTTTACTTAAGTGTCTGAGATTGATGCAAATTTGCAGATGGTCCATCTTATGCATATGGGACTTCCCTTGCTCTTTTAACTTTATAGTGTCAGAAATTGTACTTGCAATTGAAAAACTTACCAGTTATCCGAAAGCTTATTGTTGTGGTTTAAGCCAGATGAATGCCATCTACACAAGGACTGAAATGGTGAATGTTATTCTTGTTCAGTCAGATCTTGGGTGACCAGGAATGATTTAGTTAAATTCTTCTCTAAGAAATAGTGCAATGGCAATTTATACTTTTGAATCTAGTGGAGGAGATTAGTGTAAATTTCTTAGCTTACGCTTTCTAAATATTTCCTAGTTTATCCGTCCTGAAATATGTTACCAACGTTGTTGAGCTCTGGACAGCTGGTCAGAGTTAAATGCAAGTGATTTTCCTCCATGAACCATATGTTCTGGGAATTACTCTGCTGATAAGATTTACAACCCTTTGCAGTGATCAGGAGGAAGGTATGTGTGTCCCTAAAATATACTACACACAATCTAGGCACAATCAGGGCGAGCAACAATTTATTGCCACTTCTCTGGTCTTACAAATACAAAAAGGACAGAAGGTAGATTGTCAATGTGGAAAAAGATTATAGTGTTTTTTCCAGGAGACCACATTTTTCCTAAAATGTTCTTTTGTTTAATCCATATCTTCCCTCAAAATATTGCAACCTTCCTAGATAAGTTGAATTTGCTTCTCTAACTCCCACATCAAAATATCTCACAGGGCAACATCCTAATATTGAAAACTTAAGAATAAAAATCTTTTTCTTAATAACCTTGTAGTCTCCATGATGAAGTGGTTATTTGATTTTTTTAGTGCTCCAGTATGTTTTCTTTAATGATAAGTTTCTTTGGTAATGGTCAAAAATCAGTAGTTTCATTGTCATGTATCTTAATTTTAATGGCCTGTATACTACTAGGAGACATAAACTAGACATTTATAACAGTAAAAATATGTTGGGGAAGGAACTAATTCATGCTTATGTTTGAACATGGGGAACTAGTCTGGGCTTAAGAAAACTAATTCATCGAAATATTTGTTTCAGCAATTCTGCTTTTGCATTATTAAAAGAAATTTCTGATAATTTCATTTCCTGTGTAGTCTAAATGGGCCACACTGGTCAAGTTTGCATTCTGTCAAATCATTAACGATGTCTGTAGCTCCATGGAAACAAGCAAAACACAGAAAGCAAGGAAAGGTAGGACGCAATAATAATGATAACTATATCACCAGGTTTTATACTATCACAGAATACCTTCTTATGCTCCATCTCTCTTTTTTCTTTTTAACATCTTTCTTGGAGTATAATTGCTTTACAAAGTTGTGTTAGTTTCTGCTGTATAACAAAGTGATTCAGCTATACGTATACATATATCCCCATATCCCTCCCTCTTGCGTCTCCCTCCCACCCTCCCTATCCCACCCCACTAGGTGGTCACAAAGCACCGAGCTGATCTCCCTGTGCTATTGGGCTGCTTCCCACTAGCTATCTATTTTACATTTGGTAGTGTATATATGTCCATGCCACTCTCTCACTTTGTCCCAGCTTACCCTTCCCCCTCCCTGTCTCCTCAAGTCCATTCGCTATGTCGACGGCTTTATTCCTGTCCTGCCCCTAGGTTCTTCAGAACCTTTTTTTTTTTTTTTTTTTACCTTCCATATATATTTTTCAGCGTACGGTATTTGACTCTCTTTCTGGCTTACTTCACTCTGTATGACACACTCTAGGTCCATCCACCTCACTACAAATAACTCAATTTCGTTTCTTTTTATAGCTGAGAAATATTCCACTGTATATATAAGCCACATATTCTTTATCCTTTCATCTGTTGGTGGACACTTAGGTTGCTTCCATGTCCTGGCTGTTGTAAATAGAGCTGCAGTGAACATTGGGGTACATGTGTCTTTTTGAATTATGGTTTTCTCAGGGTATATGCCCAGGAGTGGGATTGCTGGGTAATATGGTAGTTCTATTTTAAGTTTTTTAAGGAACCACCATACTGTTCTCCATAGTGGCTGTATCAATTTACATTCCCACCAGCAGTGCAAGAGGGTTCCCTTTTCTCCACACCCTCTCCAGCATTTACTGTTGGTACATTTTTTGATGATGGCCATTGTGACCAGTGTGAGGTGATACCTCATTGTAGTTTTGATTTGCATTTCTCTAACGATTAGTGATGTTGACCATTCTTCCATGTGTTTGTTGGCAATCTGTATATCTTCTTTGGAGAAATGTCTGTTTAGGTCTTCTGCCCATTTTTAGATTGGGTTGTTTGTTTTTTTGATAGTGAGCTGCATGAGCTACTTGTAAATTTTGGAGGTTAATCCTTTGTCAGCTGCTTCATTTGCAAATATTTTCTCCCATTCTGAGGGTTGTCTTTTCATCTTGTTTATGGTTTCCTTTGCAGTGCAAAAGCTTTGAAGTTTCATTAGGTCCCATTTGTTTATTTTTGTTTTTATTTCCATTTCTCTAGTAGGTGGGTCAAAAAGGATCTTGCTGTGATTTATGTCATACAGTGTTCTGCCTATGTTTTCCTCTAAGAGTTTTATAGTGTCTGGCCTTACATTTAGGTCTTTAATCCATTTTGAGTTTATTTTTGTGTATGGTGTTAGGGAGTGTTCTAATTTCATTCTTTTACATGTAGCTGTTCAGTTTTCCCACTTACTGAAGAGGCTGTCTTTTCTCCATTGTATATTCTTGCCTCCTTTATCAAAGGTAAGGTGACCATATGTGCATGGGTTTATCTCTGGGCTTTGTATCCTATTCCATTGATCTATATTTCTGTTTTTGTGCCAGTGACATATTGTCTTGATTACTGTAGCTTTGCAGTATATTCGGAAGTCCAGGAGCCTGATTCCCCCAGCTGCGTTTTTCTTTCTCAAGGTTGCTTTGGCCATTTGGGGTCTTCCTTGTTTCCATACCAGTTGTGAATTTTTTTGTTCTAGTTCTGTGAAAAATGCCATTGGTAGTTTGATAGGGATTGCATTGGATCTGTAGATTGCTTTGAGTATTATGGTCATTTTCACAATGTTGATTCTTCCAATCCAAGAACATGGTATATCTCTCCATCTATTTGTATCATCTTTAATTTCTTTCATCAGTGTCTTATAGTTTTCTGCATACAGGTCTTTTGTCTCCTTAGGTAGGTTTATTCCTAGGTATTTTACTCTTTTTGTTGCCATAGTAAATGGGACTGTTTCCTTAATTTCTCTTTCAGATTTTTCATCATAAGTGTATAGGATTGCAAGAGATATCTGTGTATTAATTTTGTATCCTGCTACTTTACCAAATTCATTGATTAGCTCTAATCATTATCTGGTAGTGTCTTTAGGATTCTCTACATATAGTATCATGTCATCTACAAACAGTTACAGCTTTACTTCTTCTTTTCCAATTTGGATTCCTTTTATTTCCTTTTCTTCTCTGATTGCTATGGCTAAAATTTCCAAAATTTTAGTGGGCAACCTTGTCTTATTCCTGATCTTAGTGGAAATGGTTTCAGTTTTTCACCCTTGAGAACGATGTTGGCTGTGGGTTTGTCATATATGGCCTTTATTATGTTGAGGTAAGTTCCCTCTATGCCTAATTTCTGGAGGGTTTTTATCATAAATAGGTGTTGAATTTTTTCTGCATCTATTGAGATGATCATATGGTTTTTATTGTTCAATTTGTTAATATGGTGTATCACATTGATTGATTTGCGTATATTCAAGTTTCCTTGCATTCCTGGGATAAACCCCACTTTGTCATGGTGTATGATCCATTTAATGTGCTGTTGGATTCTGTTTGCTAGTATTTTGTTGAGGATTTTTGCATCTATGTTCATCAGTGATATTGGCCTGTAGTTTACTTTCTTTGTGACATCTTTGTCTGGTTTTCGTATCAGGGTGACAGTGGCCTCATAGAATGAGTTTAGGAATGTTCCTCCCTCTCCTATATTTTGGAAGAGTTTGAGACAGATAAGTGTTAGCTCTTCTCTAAATGTTTGATAGAATTCGCCTGTGATGCTATCTGGTCCTGGAGTGTTGTTTGTTGGGAGATTTTTAATCACAGTTTCAATTTCAGTGCTTATGACTGGTCTGTTTATATTTTGTATTTCTTCCTGGTTCAGTCTCGGAAGGTTGTGCATTTCTAAGAATTTGTCCATTTCTTCCAGGTTGTCCATTTTATTGGCATAGAGTTCCTTGTAGTAATCTCTCATGATCCTCTGTATTTCTGCAGTGTCAGCTGTTACTTCTCCTTTTTCATTTCTAATTCTGTTGATTTGAGTCTTTTCCCTTTTTTTCTTGGTGAGTCTGGCTAATGGTTTATCAATTTTGTTTATCTTCTCAAGGAACCAGCTTCTAGTTTTATTGATCTTTGCTATAGTTTCCTTCATTTCTTTTTCATTTATTTCTGATCTGATCTTTATGATTTCTTTCCTTCTGCTAACTTTGGGGTTTTTTTGTTCTTCTTTTTCTAATTGCTTTAGGTGTAAGTTTAGGTTGTTTATTTGGGATTTTTCTTGTTTCTTGAAGCAGGATTGTATTGTTCTAAACTTCCCTCCTAGAGCTGCTTTTGCTGCATCTCATAGGTTTTGGTCATTGTGTTTTCATTGTCATTTGTTTCTGTGTATTTTTTTATTTCCTCTTTGATTTCTTCAGTGAACTCTCGGTTATTTAGTAGTGTATTGTTAGCCTCCATGTGCTAGTATTATTATTTTTTTTTTTTTGCGGTACGCGGGCCTCTCACTGTTTTGACCTCTCCCGTTGTGGAGCACAGGCTCCGGATGTGCAGGCTCAGCGGCCATGGCTCACGGGCCTAGCCGCTCTGCGGCATGTGGGATCTTCCCGGACCAGGGCACGAACCCGTGTCCCCTGCACCCGCAGGTGGACTCTCAACCACTGCGCCACCAGGGAAGTCCGTGCTTGTATTTTTACAGTTTTCTTCCTGTAACTGATACCTAGTCTCATAGCATTGTGGTTGGAAAGGATACTTGATACGATTTCAGTTTTCTTAAATTTACCAAGGCTTGATTTGTGATCTAAGATATGATCTATCCTGGAGAATGTTCCATGAGCACTTGAGAAAAAAGAGTATTCTGTTGTTTTTGGATGGAATGTCCTATAAATATCAATTAATTCCATCTTGTTTAATGTGTCATTTAAAGCTTCTGTTTCCTTATTTATTTTCATTTTGGATGATCTGTCCATTGGTGAAAGTGGGATGTTGAAGTCCCCAACTATGATTGTGTTACTGTCGATTTCCCCTTTTATGGCTGTTAGCCTTTGCCTTATGTATTGAGGTGCTCCTAGTTTCATGCATAAATATTTACAATTGTTATATCTTCTTCTTAGTTAGATCCCTTGATCATTATGTAGTGTCCTTCTTTGTCTCTTGTAATAGTCTTTATTTTAAAGTCTAGTTTCTGTGATATGAGAATTGTTACTCAGCTTTCTTTTGATTTCCATTTGCATGGAATATCTTCTTCCATCCCCTCACATTCAGTCTGTATATGTCCCTAGGTCTGAAATGGGTTTCTTTTAGATAGCATATATACTGTATTGTTTCTGTATCCATTCAGCTAGTCTTTGTTGTTTGGTTTGAGCATGTAATCCATTTACATTTAAGGTAATTATTGATATGTATGTTCCTATTACCATTTTCTAAATTGTTTTGGGTTTGTTATTTCCTTCTCTTGTGTTTCCTGCCTAGAGAAGTTCCTTTAGCATTGTTGTAAAGCTGGTTTGGTGGTGCTGAATTCTCTTAGCTTTTGTTTGTCTGTAAAGGTTTTAGTTTCTCTGTTGAATCTGAGTGAGATCCTTGTTGGGTAGAGTGATCTTGGTTGTAGGTTTTTCCCTTTCATCACTTTAAATATATCCTGGCTCCATCTCTTTTGATAACTCCTAGTCACTTTTGCCCGGACAATGACTTGGGCAGAGCTTCTTGGGTGTCATTTCAAACATCTAACTGCTTTCACTGAGAGCAGGACCAGAGCACCATGTAAGGATGAATCTCCAGGTCTTCTTTACACATCCAAGCAGCCTGAGGATTTCCAGGGAATACAGCACTCCCTTGACCCAGATCTCTATAAAGTGTGTTTAGTCAGAGAAACCAGCAAATAAAGTGTGCATGAATACTGTGGGGGATTACTAGGATGGCAGCACCTGCACTGAAGAACTGAAAAATAAGATGACATATCCTTATGTTTGCATAAGGATACAAAGAGTCATAATTGCTGTTATTGTTTCCAGTTTCATCAATTAAGAGAATAGCCCAAGGAGAGAGACTTTAGCTAGAACAGGCAAAGTGCTGTGGTGACAGAGATCGCAGGAAGTAGCCTAAGCTCCCCCATCCCAACAGTATCAACTTCCCAAAGATACACCTAGTATGACGGAAGTATCAGTTTTCAAAGTGAGAAGGAGCCTTAGAGATTTCCCCCATTTTAAACTTTTGAAACAAGTTTGATAGTTACGTAAGCTTGTCCAACCTCATTCAGGCAGATGGTCTCTCCTACATTTAAAGACTCCCCAGAAAGATACGGAACCCTTTCCTCTGTAACCCTTTCCAGAGTTTGTCTTTGTAATTATCACAATATTTCCCCTAGTGTGCAGCTGGAATCACTCAGGCTGCGGTTTATGCCCTTTCCCTTGAGACATAGGATAAAACAAAATACATACATTCTTTTTTGTGCATTGTTCTATTTTACTGGAAAAGTCTTCAATTTAAGGAGATAAGATTTGGGAGAATTTATTTTTAGAACTGACCAAAAAAATATCTTCTGATTTATACCCCATTAACTCTACTTTTTCATGAAAGTCCTTTTTCTACTACTTCACTGAAGCATTGCTTTTCACAAACAGACTCTTTTCCTAAAATAATATCTTTGTCTTTAAATACTAAACTAACAATTAGTAACTATTTGTACAGACTTTTGATTGTCAAAACTATATGAAAAGTATCAAAAAAGACCTAATTTTTAGGCACTTCCCTGGTGGCGCAGTGGTTAAGAATACGCCTGCCAATCAAATCAGGGTTTGATCCCTGGTCCGGGAAGATCCCGCATCCACGGAGCAACTAAGCCCATATGCCGCAACTACTGAGCCTGTGCTCTAGAGCCCGCGAGCCACAGCTACTGAAGCCCACCCACCTAGAGCCTGTGCTCCACAGCAAGAGAAGCCACCCACCACAATGAGAAGCGCGTGCACCACAATGAAGAGTAGTCCCCACTCACCACAACTAGAGAAAGTCCACACGCAGCATGAAGACCTAACGCAGCCAAAAATAAATAAATAAAAAATAAAATAAATATATTAAAAAAAAGTCTAATTTCTAAAATATCTCATAAGTTTACTGATTATCCTTCTGCAGCTTGACAACATTAACTTTATAGAACAATGGAAATTAAGACCCTGCAGGGGGAAGTCACCATTGGAAAGTTCTCCTTGAAACCACATCAGCACAGGGAATGCTTGGCAAAAGTTTATCTGTGGATAACAATAGAACACAATTGTTCTGTTGTGTTATGCAAAGCTGTGGTTACCTAAGTTAAATTCCCCTTTTCAGTAACGTGTAAGCTCATGGATGCAGGTATTGGTTTATACGTTAGACCATATGTTTTTAGAATGGAAATAAAGAGGTTCTTTTTTCGCTCTGGAGATAATCTGCCAAGTTATAAAATATGTTTTTAAAAATATATATTTGTTAAGCATTAACACATGCAGTACAGAGGACCTGCCTAGTGCACCTACACACAGTAGGCATCCAATGAAGGTGTGCTGCTCAAGTTGACTTGTAGTAAGAGGAATCAAACAGCTTCCAGTTACCAAATTATCGAGGTATCCAAAAGTGGCCACTTAACCCCTTGGGTGCCTTTTTTATCCAGATTCACAGCTCTTGAGAACAGAATCTTGTTGGCTAAAAGAATGATTTTGGAGCCTTGTGGGTATTCTGTCTTTGTCATTTTCCTTCTACAGTAAAAGCTCATTATCTGGCATTATGCAGCTCATGCTAATCTGGTGCTCAAGATTATGTGTTGAGCCTTTTTGACAACTTGGATAATGAGTGGAGCTTCCCTAGGTGAGGCGGTGGTTTATACTGCGGGAGGTGAGGTCCTTGCATGACATCCAGTTCAATCATCTTTTTTCTTAGATGGGAAATTCAGGCAGATTGAGGTACTTGCTCAGGACACCTAGCTGCTTGTTAATGGCAGAGCTTCAAAGAAAGCCCAGATATCCTGATTCTCACCTTAGTGCTATCTGACCACAGTTCACAAAACTACCCCTTGAGCCCCTAAATGGGAGGTGGGGGAACTTCTGCTTCAAAGTCATGATGGCACTATGTAACACGCAATGTGTTGTAACCCCAAACACTGAAGGAGGTGTGGAGTAGGACCTGGGTCTCACAATGAATGAGTGCAAAACACTGGGGAGGGCTGCCCGGGAGATCCCATGGACCTGGGGGTGAGAGAAAAATAGGAAAACCCCTGGGGTTGTAGGGAACATTCGCCCTAATTTTTTTTTTTTGGTCTCATCCTTTTATATTAAAAGTCAACCAGTCCTCAAGTAAGGCCTTAAATTTCAGTGCCTTAAGTAACAACAACAACAACAAAAACCTATCACTTATGTGTCAGAAACTATGTTAAATACTTTAACTGCCTTATTCAATTTAATCACCACAAAATTTCTGTGCAGAAGGTATGATCTATGCTGTCATCCTCAGACTGCACCTCCATCCTTCCATCCTGGAATTTGCCTTTCCAGAACTTCATCTCTAGATTCTGCCTGTTTTTCCAGCAACTGGACTGGGTTTGGCTCTTCAGTCTGGCTGCATTCACTATGGATAGTCAGACTGAGGACCAATCTCTCCAATTCTGTATCCCACTCAAGCTCCAGAAACCCTTCGCAGTCTGGCCTCTAGACTGGGTGGAAGGCTGCAGGTACATCTTGGAGATCATAGCTGCCAGCCCTTGGAACTAGAGCATCCATTGTGAAGCTCCTTCTCCCTTAAATCTGGGAAAACCCATTTACTCCCTGGGCCCTTCTTATCCTTCATATGAGTGTGATTTAATGTTGAGGTTTTTTTTTTTTCTTAAACTAAGAAATACCATGTCAATTCAGGGTTAGTGATGTGATGTGATAGTACGAGTTCACTAGCCTAGCACTGTCATCCTGGATTTGAGTTCCCTTTGAGTCCCAAACTAGCTCTTGAACCACAGTTCAAATACTCCATGCTAATTTACTCCTCTGTGACTTTGCACCTGCTGTTTTCTCCATTTAGGACACTTTTCTTCGGTCATCTATCTGGAAGTGATGTGCTCATCTTTCAAGGTGCAGCTCAAACATCCACTTTGTTAAGACCTCTCTGATCTTTTCCTTCCTTTCCCACTACCGGGAGGTTGTATTTATTGAGGAAGAAAAGAAATTGTGAAAACATAGAGGTCTAAAGTTGTCAGGAACCTTAGAGATCAATTAAAGTTCTAATTTTACAGGGTAAATGATCCAAGAAATGCAGCAGGGCTGAAATGACCTATGAATGAAGACTTTTGGTGCAGAACAGAAATTATGATTCAGATTTCCTTACTTCTAATCTGAAGCTGTCTTCATCACACTAGGTTGGGGCTATATTAAATTGTGAACTTAACATTCTATTCAAAGCAGATACATTTGGTTGGCTGCCTCAACACCCTTCTGTGATTGCAGTGCACAGAGCAGTATCAACTCTTAAAAATGAGGTTGAGGTGAACATTTCACTTTGCATTTCTGAACTGAGGTACATTAATGGAGCAGCCTGAATGTTAGATTAATAACACCAGAAAGGGGCAGCTCAGGAATATGTGCAACTTTGAAGAATCAGGGAAAAGAAACAAGGACCAGTGAGGACAGGAATCACTGAATAAGAAAGACAATGACAAATTGATCTTTCGAATGCACACATAAGTAAAGGATTTCCTGCATACCAGTTCTTCCAGGGTTGAGCGTTAAATGTCTACCTGTTGGTAGAAAAATATCCACTAGACAGTAAAATGACCAGTAATGCTTGAGAAAATGAAAAGCTATTTAAAAGGAATAATAGTATCAAATAGGCAGTGAGAGGTTCAGAGAACCTCGTCAACAGAAGGAAAGCAAGCCACTTGCTAAAGATAACACATTCTTGTATCCAGAGGGGGGAAAAACTGAGAACAAATTCTTTAATAATTGAATTTATGGTAGTGGAATGTAAGCGCATCAGCCCACCAGGACAAAGTACTCAACAAGTAGAAGAGTAGGACAAAAATAACTATGCCCTTCAGAAATACATTTTTAAACTTTAGGTAGCAGGAATTAAGAGATTTCTTGATGAAAATGCCTCAAGTCCTGCTATTCCATTAGCCTTTATGGTTGGGAATGGGAGGATTCACAAAAAGCACCCCGAGATCGAAGCAGAAGGTGAATGCCCTGAGCCTGATAGAGTGTCAGACACATGAGGAGAAGCAAAGGCAAGGTTTCCGTAAATGCCAAGTGCCTGTTCCCCTGGGTAAATGGGAGGACAGCTGTTGCGTTGCTCACTGACTGGGTTAATCTTGACAAGTTTTTTTTGCAGTTGTTTCATCTTTATGATACCACAGGATAAAAATAGTAATGTCTGTTAGGGCCTCATAGTTTTTTGAATGCTTCGAATTACATGATTTTTAATAGCCTATGCTCACAATCATCCTGTGAGTTAATGCATTTTTATTGTCTGAGCTGTTTGGTGGCAACTCACAGCCCCTTCCACTTTGTCCCCAGCAGTTACCCACTTCCAAGTGATCCTGAGCTTGTTCTCTCCCACAACCCCTGTTAAGGCCTGACTTGGTCTCCAACCCTTGTCTCTGACTCCCCATTTTCTCGCCTGCCTCTGTCTTTGAACTTTTAAAAATGCTCATGGGTGCACAGCCAGACTCCAGTCCCTCCAAACGTTGAAGTCACTCATTCAGTAGCTTTTCACCACCAGCCCCTCCCCCAACCCCCATCCCCCACCCAGGTAATTCTCTCCTTAACTTATCAAGTTGGTGGGAAATAAACCCTGGTGCATCCCTAATTGCCCAGTATTCTAGCTGTGCCCATTTTTAGGCAATGGAATTGAAGTTGAGAGAAGTTACATTGGCCAAGATCATATACCTCACAAATGCCTGAGTTACAACCCAAATTCAAGCTACCTCTAATCATCAATAGATTATACATTAGCCGTCCATATTTTACTCCCCCATCACATATCACTCAATAGCAAATGCTATTTAAATGTAAATTAACAGTTCTCTAAGGATTTTAAGACTGGAGCTGCCTCCTACTTGTTAAATGTGCAGCTTTAGAGGCAGTGCCATGGGTTCGGTTGCTTTGGCTTGGTGTAGGTAATATAAAGATCCTCATAGAATTATATAGTTAAACTATAACTACAGTTAGGGATATGTGTGTGCTCATATGTGTGCATATACACGTAACTTGGAGGGGAAGTTGGGAAGGAATAATCAGTGATGAAGTTAAGAAATTGATCAAAGATCTTATCGTGGAGGGTCTGTATTCCATGTTAAATTTTGCCTTCAAGGAATTTAGATTTTGCCTTGAAGATCTGAATGAGCCTCACGATGATTTTAAGCAAGAGAGTGATAGAATTACATTTATATTGTTCATATTACATTTTATGGCTTCACCCTTCTGTGTACCACGTATATACTCCCAGCAGACTTAACAGACATGGACAAAAAGAGGTCAGAGTCCTGTGGAGCTTCTCAAACCATAAGCAAAGCCAAAGGATCATCTTTCATCAAGCAAATTAATTCCAGCATCTATGTTTATATCTTCTTGATAATTTGTAAATTTCATACAAGACAAAGATTAAATTATATGCAGAAAAGATATTTTAAATCAGATATCAGCTCCAGGATTATTGAACCATTTTCCAACTCATTTTAGAATATAATTCAAGAAAACATATTCTGTGTTGTACACCACTTAATTTCCATTAATAACAGTACCCTTTTGGAGATGTCCTTGGCTGACCTAGTATTGTCTCCCAAAAGCAGAAGATAAATAACAAGTTGATTGTTCATCAAGTGGCATTGCTTTTGTCTAGAAACATATCCCATTGCTGTCAGAGGATTAAATAAATTTTAAAAGTCCTGAGTTTCAGTTTTCTCACATGAATATATAATAAATCATCCTCAAAGCCTGACTGTATAAACAAATAATTTCTGTTCTAAAAAGGGCTTGCTCTGAGGCCCAGAGAATCAAAGCAACTTTCAGAGAAAATAAAATAATATTGTCAGCCTTTGTAATTTATCCCTTGGATTGTAATAATAAAATAGCAGTGCTTAGACCCAGATAGTGGCATTCGCTGTGGTCTATACTTCTACCTACAAGTACCAGAGGTGTTCCATAAGGCAAATAATCAGCATCCCAGGCAACCAATCCCTGAGAAGTACAAGATGAGTAATTCCTAGTAGCTGTCCAGGCTTACAAACATAGACAATTGGCCCTAGCACAGAGGGGCTGCAAAAGACCTCATTAATAATGAATAAAGCAGGAAGCCACCATTGGATACATTTCAAGAGCTGTAACTTCATAAGAAACTTAAAACAGAGTTAGATCATTGTGCTAGAAACTGAACCAAAGATCTAAGTCAGAACAACTAATGCCAGGAGATGGAGGATTTAGAGGACTTAACACTGAAAACACTTGTCTCATTTACTGCAGCTCCCATGTAACTGTGCAGTTTGAATAGTATCATGATGAAGAGCTGCTCACATCTTGTGCGTGTCCCAGACAAGCTGTTAATGGTATTTGTTAATGGGGTAACCCTTAAAACTGATATATATTTTTAAAATATCATGGTTCACACAAGATTGTAAAGCAACTATACTCCAATAAAAATTAATTAAAAAAATCATGGTTCAACATTTATTTGTAGGAATGACTCAGGTGTATAAAGGAAAAGAGGGCTCCATTGGTAGCCCCAATTCCATACTCCACTTGGCAAGACAGAAGGCTAGAATTAACTTGCTTGATCCTCCTTAGAACGCAGTTTAGGTACCATCTGTTGATACATATCCCTTGAGGGTTTACTCCTTCACCCTAAGTGACTTATCAACATGTTCATTCCAAACACATACAGACCCGCTCAGCATCTCTTTCCACCCAGTAGTTCTGGTAAGTAAACTTTTCTCCCTCCTTTTACATTATATGTAACATTTTAACGCTCCAATCAACGCCTAGTTGACCTGGCTTTGGTCACATTTGGATGCCATCCATCTGAAGAGCAACCACGCACAGTCAATGCAGTTTATTGCTTTGTAGCATATGTATAAGTTTATCAAGCTTATTCAATACATTTCTTCATGTACACACCCTTCTGAGCAAAAGAGAGAAAGTAAATGGCACGCCCAAATTCATACAGATCATAAATGGCAGTGCAAGAAACTCAAATTCATGTCCTCTGACTCTAAATTTCATACTCTTTCCATTAAATCATGCTTCTGAATTGGGCCATAGAGCACTTCTCTGTGCCTAGTAGTCATTGCAAAAGAAAAAATATAATAGCCCTTGACTTAGGTAGTTATGGTATAAGTGAAGAAGGACTTACAATCTAGGTCAATATGTATGGCATCTTTGATGATATTACAGAATGTGTATGATGGTATAAAACAGGCTTTTTGATATTGTCATCATGTCTCTGAGAAGCAAAGATACTGAGAGATAAAGTAAATAATCCCTGAAGTAAACTGCATAGTTTAGGGTCTCCGTTAACCCCTGTGTGTCTATTGACAATAGTGGAATTTTTTTTTTTTTTTTTTTTGTGCTGTACGCGGGCCTCTCACTGTTGTGGCCTCTCCCATTGTGGAGCACAGGCTCCAGACGTGCAGGCTCAGCGGCCATGGCTCACGGGCCCAGCCGCTCCGCAGCATGTGGAATCTTCCCGGACCGGGGCACGAACCTGTGTCCCCTGCATCGGCAGGCGGACTCCCAACCACTGCACCACCAGGGAAGCCCAATAGTGGAAATTTTATAATTAACTGACTCTTTACTGATATGAACAAGCTGAATGTTTTACCATATATGTTGTAAACAATTTGGTAGAATGAACTAAAGGAAACTTTTTTTTTTAACATCTTTATTGCAGTACAATTGCTTTACAATGCTGTGTTAGATTCTGCTTTATAACAAAGTGAATCAGTTATACATATACATATGTTCCATATCTCTTACCACTTGCATCTCCGTCCCTCCCACCCTCACTATCCCACCCCTCTAGGTAGTCACAAACCACCGAGCTGATCTCCCTGTGCTATGCAGCTGCTTCCCGCTAGCTCTCTATTTTACATTTGGTAGTGTATATATGTCCATGCCACTTTCTCATTTTGTCACAGCTTACCCTTCCCCCTCCCCATATCCTCAAGTCCATTCTCTAGTAGGTCTGTGTCTTTATTCCCGACTTACCCCTAGGTTCTTCATGACCTTATTTTTCCCTTAGATTCCATATGTGTTAGCATACGGTATGTGTTAGCATACGGTATTTGTTTTTCTCTTTCTGACTTACTTGACTCTGTGTGACAGACTTTAGGTCCATCAACCTCACTACAAATATCTCAATTTCGTTTCTTTTTATGGCTGAGTAATATTCCATTGTATATATGTGCCACATCTTCTTTATCCATTCATCTGTTGATGGACACTTAGGTTGCTTCCATGTCCTGGCTATTGTAAATAGAGCTGCAATGAACATTGTGGTACATGACTCTTTTTGAATTACGGTTTTCTCAGGGTATATACCCAGTAGTGGGATTGCTAGGTCATATGGTAGTTCTATTTTTAGTTTTCTAAGGAACCTCCATACTGTTCTCCATAGTGGCTGTATCAATTTACATTCCCACCAACAGTGCAAGAGTGTTCCCTTTTCTCCACACCCTCTCCAGCATGTATTGTTTCTAGATTTTTTGATGATGGCCATTCTGACCAGTGTGAGATGATATTTCATTGTACTTTTGATTTGCATTTCTCTAATGATTAATGATGTTGAGCATTCTTTCATGTGTGTGTTGGCAATCTGTATATCTTCCTTGGAGAAATGTCTGTTTACGTCTTCTGCCCATTTTTGGATTGGGTTGTTTGTTTTTTTGATATTGAGCTACATGAGCTGCTTGTAAATTTTGGAGATTAATCCTTTGTCAGTTGCTTCATTTGCAAATATTTTCTCCCATTCTGACGGTTGTCTTTTTGTCTTGTTTATGGTTTCCTTTGCTGTGCAAAAGCTTTGAAGTTTCATTAGGTCCCATTTGTTTATTTTTGTTTTTATTTCCATTTCTCTAGGAGGTGGGTCAAAAAGGGTCTTGCTGTGATTTATGTCATAGAGTGTTCTGCCTATGTTTTCCTCTAAGAGTTTGATAGTGTCTGCCTTACATTTAGGTCTTTAATCCATTTTGAGCTTATTTTTGTGTATGGTGTTAGGGAGTGTTCTAATTTCATACTTTTACATGTAGCTGTCCATTTTTCCCAGCACCACTTATTCAGGAGGCTGTCTTTTCTCCACTGTATATTCTTGCCTCCTTTATCAAAGATAAGGTGACCATATGTCCGTGGGTTTATCTCTGGGCTTTATATCCTGTTCCATTGATCTATATTTCTGTTTTTGTGCCAGTACCATACTGTCTTGATTACTGTAGCTTTGTACTGTAGTCGGAAGTCAGGGAGCCTGGTTCCTCCAGCTCCATTTTTCGTTCTCAAGATTGCTTTGGCTATTTGGGGTCTTTTGAGTTTCCATCAAAATTGTGAAATTTTTTGTTCTAATTCTGTGAAAATGCCAGTGGTAGTTTGATAGGGATTGCATTGAATCTGTAGATTGCTTTGAGTAGTAGAGTCATTTTCACAATGTTGATTCTTCCAATCCAAGAACAAGATATATCTCTCCATCTATTTGTATCATCTTTAATTTCTTTCATCAGTGTCTTATAATTTTCTGCATACAGGTCTTTTGTCTCCTTAGGTAGGTTTATTCCTAGATATTTTATTCTTTTTGTTGCAGTGGTAAATGAAAGTGTTTTCTTAATTTCACTTTCAGATTTTTCATCATTAGTGTATAGGAACGCCAGAGATTTCTGTGCATTAATTTTGTGTACTGCTACTTTACCAAATTCATTGATTAGCTCTAGTACTTTTCTGGTAGCATCTTTAGGATTCTCTATGTAGAGCATCATGTCATCTGCACACAGTGACAGCTTTACTTCTTCTTTTCCAATTTGGATTCCTTTTATTTCTTTTTCTTCTCTGATTGCTGTGGCTAAAGCTTCCAAAACTATGTTGAAAAATAGTGGTGAGAGTGGGCAACCTTGTGTTATTCCTGATTTTAGTGGAAATGGTTTCAGTTTTTCACCATTAAGGATGATGTTGGCTGTGGGTTTGTCATATATGGCCTTTATTATGTTGAGGAAAGCGCCTTGTGCGCCTACCTTCTGCAGGGTTTTAATCATAAATGGGTGTTGAATTTTGTCAAAAGTTTTCTCTGCATCTTGAGATGATCGTATGTTTTTTCTCCTTCAATTTGTTAATATATGGTGTATTATGTTGATTGATTTGCGTATATTGAAGAATCCTTGCATCCCTGGAATAAACCCCACTTGATCATGGTGTATGATCCTTTTAATGTGCTATTGGATTCTGTTTGCTAGTATTTTGTTGAGGATTTTTGCATCTATGTTCATCAGTGATAATGGCCTGTAGTTTTCTTTCTTTGTGACATCCTTGTCTGGTTTTCGTATCAGGGTGATGGTGGCCCCATAGAATGAGTTTGGGAGTGTTCCTCCCTCTCCTATATTTTGGAAGAGTTTGAGAAGGATAAGTGTTAGCTCTTCTCTAAATGTTTGATAGAATTCGCCTGTGAAGCCATCTGGTCCTGGGCTTTTGTTTGTTGGAAGATTTTTAATCCCAGTTTCAATTTCAGTGCTTGTGATTGGTCTGTTCATATTTTCTATTTCTTCTGATTCAGTCTTGGCAGGTTGTGCATTTCTAAGAATTTGTCCATTTCTTCCAGGTTGTCCATCTTATTGGCATAGAGTTCCTTGTAGTAATCTCTCATGATCCTTTGTATTTCTGCAATGTCAATTGTTACTTCTCCTTTTTCTTTTCTAATTCTATTGATTTGAGTCTTCTCCCTTTTTTTCCTGATGAGTCTGGCTAATGGTTTATCAATTTTGTTTATCTTCTCAAAGAACCAGCATTTAGTTTTATTGATCTTTGCTATCATTTCCTTCATTTCTTTTTCATTTATTTCTGATATGATTTCTTTCCTTTTGCTAACTTTGGGGTTTTTTTGTTCTTCTTTCTCTAATTGCTTTAGGTGCAAGGTTAGGTTGTTTATTTGAGATGTTTCCTCTTTCGCAAGGTAGGATTGTATTGCTATAAACTTCCCTCTCAGAACTGCTTTTGCTACATCCCATGGGTTTTGGATCGTCTTGTCTCCATTGTCATTTGTTTCTAGATATTTTTTTTGATTTCTTCAGTGATCACTTCGTTATTAAGTAGTGTATTGTTTAGCCTCCATGTGTTTGTATTTTTTACAGATCTTTTCCTGTAATTGATATCTAGTCTCATAGCGTTGTGGTCGGAAAAGATACTTGATACGATTTCAATTTTCTTAAATTTACCAAGGCTAGATTTGTGACCCAAGATATGATCTATCCTGGAGAATGTTCCATGAACACTTGAGAAAAATGTGTATTCTGTTGTTTTTGGATGGCGTGTCCTATAAATATCAATTAAGTCTATCTTGTTTAATGTATCATTTAAAGCTTGTGTTTCCTTATTTATTTTCATTTTGGATGATCTGTCCATTGGTGAAAGTGGGGTGTTAAAGTCCCCTACTATGATTGTGTTACTGTCAATTTCTCTTTTTATGGCTGTTAGTATTCGCCTTATGTATTGAGGTGCTCCTATGTTGGGTGCATAAATATTTACAATTGTTATATCTTCTTCTTGGATCAGTCCTTTGATCATTATGTAGTGTCTTTCTTTGTCCTTGTAATAGTCTATATTTTAAAGTCCATTTTGCCTGATATGAGAATTGCTACTCCAGCTTTCTTTTGATATCCAGTTGCATGGAATATCTTTTTGCATCCCCTCACTTTCAGGCTGTGTGTGTCTCTAGGTCTGAAGTGGGTCTCTTGTAGACAGCATATATATGGGTCTTGTTTTTGTATCCATTCATCCAGTCTGTGTCTTTTGGTGGGAGCATTTAATCCATTTACATTTAAGGTAATTATGGATATGTATGTTCCTATGCCCATTTTGTTAATTGTTTTGGGTTTGTTATTGTAGGTCTTTTCCTTCTCTTGTGTTTCTTGCCTAGAGAAGTTCCTATAGCATTTGTTGTAAAACTGGTTTGGTGGTGCTGAACTCTCTCAGCTTTTGCTTGTCTGTAAAGGTTTTAATTTCTCCATCAAATCTGAATGAGATCCTTGCTGGGTAGAGTAATCTTGCTTGCAGGTTTTTCTCCTTCATCACTTTAAATATGTCCTGCCACTCCCTTTTGGCTTGCAGAGTTTCTTCTGAAAGATCAGCTGTTAACCTTATGGGGATTCCCTTGTGTGTTATTTGTTGTTTTTCCCTTGCTGCTTTTAATATGTTTTCTTTGTATTTAATTTTTGGTAATTTGATTAATATGTGTCGTGGCGTGTTTCTCCTAGGATTTATCCTGTATGGGACTCTCTGTGCTTCCTGGACTTGATTAACTATTTCCTTTCCCATATTAGGGAAGTTTTCAACCATAATCTCTTCAAATATTTTCTCAGTCCCTTTCTTTTTCTCTTCTTTTCTGGGACTGCTATAATTCGAATGTTGGTGCATTTAATATTGTCCCAGAGGTCTCGGAGACTGTCCTCAGTTCTTTTCATTCTTTTTTATTTATTCTGCTCTGCAGTAGTTATTTCCGCTGTTTTATCTTCAAGGTCACTTATCCATTCTTCTGCCTCAGTTATTCTGCTATTGACCCCTTCTAGAGTATTTTTAGTTTCATTTATTGTGTTTTCATTGTTGCTTGTTTCCTCTTTAGTTCTTCTAGTTCCTTGTTAAATGTTTCTTGCATTTTCTCTATTCTATTTCCAAGATTTTGGATCATCTTTACTATCATTATTCTGAATTCTTTTTCAGGTAGACTGCCTATTTCCTCTTCATTTGTTAGGTCTGGTGGGTTTTTACCTTGCCTCTTCATCTTCTGTGTGTTTTTCTGTCTTCTCATTTTGCTTATCTTACTGTGTTTGGGGTCTCCTTTTTCAGGCTGCAAGTTCGTAGTTCCCGTTGTTTTTGGTGTGTCTCCCCAGTGGCTAAGGTTGGTTCAGTGGGTTGTGTAGGCTTCCTGGTGGAGGGGACTAGTGCCTGTGTTCAAGTGGATGAGGCTGGATCTTCTGTTTCTGGTGGGCAGGTCCACGTCTGGTGGTGTGTTTTGGGGTGTCTGTGGCCTTATTATGATTTTAGGCAGCCTCTCTGCTAATGGATGGGGCTGTGTTCCTGTCTTGCTAGTTGTTTGGCATAGCGTGTCCAGCACTTTAGCTTGCTGGTCGTTGAGTGAAGCTGGGCCTTGGTGTTGAGATGGAGATCTCTGGGAGATTTTCGCCGTTTGATATTATGTGGAGCTGGGAGATCTCTTGTGGACCAGTGTCCTGAAGTTGGCTCTCTCAACTCAGAGGCACAGCACTGACTCCTGGCTGGAGCACTAAGAGCCTTTCATCCACATGGCTCAGAATAAAAGGGAGAAAAAATAGAAAGAGAGAAAGAAGGAAAGAAAGAAAGAAAGAAAGAAAGAAAGAAAGAAAGGAAGGAGGGAAGGAGGGGGGGAGGGAGGGAAGGAAGGAAGGAAGGAAGGAAGGAAAAAGATAAAATGAAAGAAAGCAAGATAAAATAAAATATAGTTATTAAAATAAAAAATAGTTATTAAGAAAAAAAATTTTTTTTTAAGTAAAAAACCAAAAATAGACGGACAGGGCTTCCCTGGTGGCGCAGTGGTTGACAGTCCGCCTGCCGATGCAGGGGACACGGGTTCGTGCCTCGGTCCAGGAGGATCCCACATGCCACGGAGCGGCTGGGCCTGTGAGCCATGGCCGCTGAGCCTGCGCGTCCGGATCCTGTGCTCCACAACGGGAGAGGCCACAACAGTGAGAGGCCCGCGTACTGCAAAAAAAAAAAAGGACGGACGGAACCCTAGGACAAATGGTGAAAGCAAAGCTATACAGAGAAAATCTCACCCAGAAGCATACACATGCACACTCACAAAAAGAGGAAAAAGGGGAAAAATTAATATATCTTGCTCCCAAAGTCCACCTCCTCAATTTGGGACGATTCGTTGTCTATTCAGGTATTCCACAGATGCAGGGTACATCAAGTTGATTGTGGAGATTTAATCCACTGCTCCTGATGCTGCTGGGAGAAATTTCCCTTTCTCTTCTTTGTTTGCACAGCTCCCGGGTTTCAGCTTTGGATTTGGACCCGCCTCTGCGTGTAGGTCGCCTGAGGGCATCTGTTCTTCGCTCAGACAGGACTGGGTTAAAGGAGCCGCTGATTCGGGGGCTCTGGCTCACTCAGGCCGGGGAGGAGGAGGGGTGCGGATGCGGGGCGAGCTGTGGCAGCAGAGGCCAGCGTGACGTTGCACCAGACTGAGGCGCGCTGTGCGTTCTCCCGGGAAGTTGTCCCTGGATCACGGGACCCTGGCAGTGGCAGGCTGCACAGGCTCCCGAGAGGGGAGGTGTGGATAGTGACCTGTGCTTGCACACAGGCTTCTTGGTGGCAGCAGCAGCAGCCTTAGCGTCTGATGCCCGTCTCTGGGTTCCCGCTCTGTTAGCTGCGGCTCGCACCTGTCTCTGGAGCTCCTTTGAGCAGTGCTCTTAATCCCTTCTCCTCGAGCACCAGGCAACACAGAGGGAAGAAAAAGTCTCTTGCCTCTTCGGCAGGTCTAGACTTTTTCCCGGACTCCCTCCCAACTAGCCGTGGTGCACTAACCCCTTCAGGCTGTGTTAACGCCACCAACCCAGTCCTTTCCCTGCGCTCCGACTGAAGCCCGAGCCCCAGCTCCCAGCTCCCGCCCGCCCGGCGGGTGAGCAGACAAGCCTCTCAGGCTGGTGAATGCTGTTCGGCACTGATCCTCTGTGCAGGAATCTCTCTGCTTTGCCCTCTGCACCCCTGTTGCTGTGCTCTCCTCCGCAGCTCCGAAGCTTCCCCCATCTGCCACCCACGGTCTCCGCCCACGAAGGGGCTTCGTAGTGTGTGGAAACCTTTCCTCCTTCACAGCTCCCTCCCACTGGTGCAGGTCCCGTCCGTCTTCTTTTGTCTCTGTTTTTTCTTTTGCCCTACCCAGGTACGTGGGGAGTTTCTTGCCTTTTGGGAGGTCTGAGGTCTTCTGCCAGCGTTCAGTGAGTGTTCTATAGGAGCAGTTCCACGTGTAGATGTATTTCTGATGTATCTGTGGAAGTCCCATGTATAAGAGTAACAAATTGAATATGGCCAGGAAACTTTATTTGTAATTAACAAGAGCACAGTTTCCACGTCTTTTAAAATTCCCATTTATTTACAAGTCACGTTTTCAACTAGAGTAAGATTTGTACAAGTTAACAAGAATTTGAAGTATAGATATATTTTTTACATGTGAGTTTTATCACTTTTATGTAATCATTGTATCCAGAACTAGGATAATGTAAAGTTCATAATTAGCATATTAAAGTAAATATTAAAGTAAATATTAAATTTTATTAAATTAAAAAATTAAAGTAAATATTAAAGTAAAAACCAAGGACAGCTTCACTTTGATTTTACTCGGTTGTAAATCAAAACATGTTTATTGGGCACTTATTCAATAAAGAGCCCTGAATATGATATATGAGTCCCTGCTCTCAAGGCACTTAAGGTGTGGCTTCATTGTGCAAATATGGAAGTTGTATATTATAGTAACAGGCTTGAAATGTTTATGACAGCTCTCCCAACTTCTCATTAAAATATCCATGAAAATAGAAAAAAAAAGTTAAAAAAAAAGCTGGCAACATCACTGTAAACCTAAGATAAGAGAAGACCATATGCCAAATCCAGGTGGAATTTCAACTAATTGCATCAGCCATGGGGATAAATTCAAGAAGTACATTCTTGAACTGCACAACACGTGCTCTAATCTTTGAACCAGAACAGACCAGATGGTTAGTAAGGTTAGAAAAGGCTGATTCACCTTCTCTGTAAGTGCTTCATTCTGAAACAGTGAAGATGAACTGACCAGAAAAATAAGTGGCCATTCTCCAATTCTAGAGAAATTAATTCTGTAGCCAGATAGAGCGAAGGTCTTACCCCCTTCCCATTTATTATTTATTATTTCAAAATGGTAATTCCCAGAACAAAGCAGAGAAGAAAATACATAGGGATAAGAGACTTGATAACCATAGGATGTTTTAAACATCTCGACAGAGATAAGAAGAATGTTAGAAGTGCAGGCTGAAGGCTATGGTCTTTTATGGAATTCTGTTTGATATTAAAAATTACATTACACCTTCTTGTTTACTGAAAGAATATAACAGAGCAAAAAAAAATCCAGAAAACTTGCACTAAATCCCTACTTTCTAAAATGATAAATTGAGTAAGAACAAACCTTGAGATTCGACTTAAGAGAAACAAGTTCCCAGACCTTCAGAAGATGGTGATGGAGTCCTAGAACTTACCACCTATCCTTTCTGATAGCAATCCTAAAACTTAATTTATATATTCCTTGACAGCAAAGCATTAAAAATGACCATCATTAGGTCTGTTAAAATGCAGCAATAAAGGGCATTGTTGCAAAGGTTCACAAGGAAAAAAAATCTTAATATGATTTTCTGTAATACCCCTATGAAAATTTTAGAAGCCTCTACTTTGAATCCTGAAAATATGGTGAAAGGACAGTACTTCCAGTTTTCAAACGACAATAAAAGATAGGTTTTTCCTTTCCACCCTTAGATATCACACAAAACTCAAAGAAAATGGGTAACAGAGCACTATCTCCATTATCAACAGCTATAACTTACTAAACAGGAGACTGTTAAAACTTACTAAAATTTCTGAGAAACAATGACTAATAATAGTAAAGGTCTAATGGCTTTATGGAAGGAATCTAGAACATATGCTCATGTCTGTAAATGTCCGACAAAGTTTTCAGAGCATAGATCTTCAAAGTAATTGACACCCCTAACCAATGAG